>NC_079317.1:36090168-36752251 GCF_029931775.1 Euleptes europaea
TGTATTTGGAAACACCAGAACCAACCACCAAAGTGAGGGATTCCTCAATAGGAGGAAGATTATCTGAAGATTATCTTTGACCCCCATCACTACCTAATGCTACCTTATTTGACTTCCATTGATGCATTACGTAGTGTATCATTTAAACTGGATCTCTAGTTTTCTTTGTAAAAAATTGTTTTATAGGAGTAAAAATGACATAAATCCGAATAAAACACAACATGTACAACAATGTGGAGGCTTTGGACATAATGGCAAATCCTATGCTCATTAGACTAAGCAAGTAAAATACAATATTTCAGGGATTATATATTGAACAATTATGAAAAAATAAACCTATATTTGGAGGGGATTTCCAACCCCTTATGACATTTCATTCCCTCCAAATAAGAAATAAAAAGTACCCACTTGTCCAGAAAGTGAGATAAGGTAGAATCTAAATCCATAGGATTAACCATTGAAAAGATCTTCTCCATAACTATAAAATCTCAATAGAGAAGAGCAAGAGATGAGCAGCACCTTAAAGACTAATGCAGTTTCTGGCAGGGTATCTGAAATGATCTGTGGCTCACAAAAACTCATACCCTGACAGAAATTTTGTTAGTCTTTGCTACTGGACTCTCTTTTCTACTGCTATTGACAGACTAGCATAACTACCCATCGTGATCTATATCCATAAGATCCCAAGTTTTCTTAATATAGTGATTACTATGCTTTCCTGCTGCCCTCAGTCTTTTAAAAGATGAAACTTGATGACCCTGAAGTTGGATTATTAACAAGATGGTCTTAATGTGGTTTCCCATAATGTATGAACACAGAAATCTTGTCTTAATCCTGGTTTCATTTTGGCTTGATTAGCTGGTGATGCCCTCCCGGGCTATAGACAGAAGATATGAGAGTGATTGCCTGTGAAACCTGATTTCACAAACTATCCATAGTTTAAAAAGTCATGGTTTCGTGTGATGTCTGAACTGAGTCACTCTTAATTATACCTGTATGATTTGGAACAGGTTAGTATTAAATAGATCAATAGAGATTTTCATAGAACTTTAAATTATTAGAAGGTTATTGAGGGTAGAGGAAGTATTCTTCATGGAGAATGTTGTCTGTCAGACATTTCTTCATTCTGTGGCAGGATACTGAATACTGAGGTTTTTAACTTATTATGAAGGCATTCTTTTAAAAAATCTTCTTTATACAATAACATTTAAGTTTTCTTGGATGTAACTGTGTTGACGTTTGCCTTTGAATACTGATCTCTATTATGAGTCTTTAGACCTTGGTAAATCTATGGCATTCAGGAGGGTACACAATGAACATCTCTGATAAAAAGGTAGGGTTTTGGGGGGGATTTGCTTGTGACACTGTATAATCATAAAGATGGCTGATGCTGAACTTGTATATAGCTAATGGGAAAAAACGGAAGAAAACTGATTTACCAATTCTCTGTTGCTCTCAGGTGCAGGTGCCGTTGGCATATGTTGGGTCTTGGAGAGTTTTGCATTAATCACTTCCATTGGTTTACAAATGGATTCTTTGAATTCTTTTCTTATGTTCTCAAGGAAAATCATACCTTCCCTCTTTCTCAGACTTCCACTGTCTCAATTATTGCTCCAAGACCTAATCGGCTGTGGCTGTGTATGGTTATCCAAAAAGGTTTAATTGGCTGTGTAAAGTTAGAATCTAAACAGCCAATTTCATATTTGTTCCAAATAACTGAAACAGTACTTCCCATGAGGAAAAACTTGCTCAGATGTAAACACTGTGTAATAGGAAATATGCTTGAAATAATTTGGGGGCGGGGATCTGCAAAACCTGGACCTCTTTACTGTTGTTGGGTTTAGATGCCGAATATTTTTTCTAGTGCTACATAAGAAAGCAATTAAGAATAGATGGGGAGGACAGTTTGTCTTAGAACAAAAATACCAAAAACAAAACCCAGCAATGACTTTTATTGAGCTGTGCTTTCTAGATTCACTGACGCTATCGCAAACTGATCTCTAAGTGGAAATGTGGACTTTGGAGAGAATAAAGAGTTTAGCATGCAACTGAGAATTCCTAATGCACTCATTTGAAACTGCCCACCACAATCCTTCACCGACAATTTAGCATCAGCAAATACAAAAGCAAACCAGCGATTGGCTTTTCAGCACAGTTGATTAGTTTCAGGTAAAGCATGCAACTTTGGCTGCAATGATCCATTCCTAGCATCTTTTCTACTATAGTACTTCCAATAACAAACAGAAAGTACTTAGTACTGATTTTAACCTTAGTTCCTTAACCTTATAGTGGCTGTTAGGGAGCAACCCTGCTCCTATTGGACACTAACGTAGGGTTCCAGGACCCTCTTCGCCACCAGCGGGAGGTTTTTTGGGTGGAGCTTGAGAAGGGTGGGGTTTGGGGAGGGGAGGGACTTCAATGCCATAGAGTCCAATTGCCAAAGTGGCCATTTTCTCCAGGGGAACTGATCTCTATCGGCTGGAGATTAGTTGTAATAGCAAGAGATCTTCAGCTAGTACCTGGAGGTTGGCAACCCTAGTGGCTGTGCAGTTGGCAAGACTGAATATCTCTCCTGATAACTGGACATTTGCCTAACGGTTCTATCTGAATGTTAATACAAGAAGAGATTTCCTTGATGTGTGGCCCACACTTCATGGAACTCATACCTCTTTGTGGTTCACCAAATCTGCAACCTGAGTGTCTTCTGGAAGTATTACTTGTGCTGATTTTTTTTTTTTTTTTTGCAAGTGGTAGGCCTAAATTGGTAGAGGCTTATATGCTTTTAATGTATTTTAGTGAACTGTAAACCAACAAGCCCTAGTTCAGGACAGATAAGAGGAGATTGATGTAATGATGGACTTGGATTCTGCTTGGGGGCTTCCCAGAAGCACGCTGCCTGCCCTTGAGAATAAAATCGTGAGCTTGATGAACCGTTGGTTAGATCCAACAGGGGTCTTCGTATGATTTATTGAAAACAATTTCAGGGCCAGATACCTCAGATATTTTGGTGCTTATATTTCATTCTATCATATTTTAATGGGCTTTTAATGCTTTCTTTTCCATTTGTTACTTACACTTATACATTTACAGCCTATAAAATCAATTAATCTGATACAGCTATAAAAAGACATTTGGCAAAAGAATATGATTTAAAGCTGGAAGTGAAGCCAGAGAAGATTAGAGTTGGAGGAGAACAACTTCATGCATATAGCACTGAATATGTGGCTTTGCTTGCACTCAAAGAGATACAAGGTTATGAGAACAAGATGACTTTACATCTGATCTAGCCTTAGTCCATCTATCTTCTTAACTGTTTTTATTCCACCCTTCCTCCAAAGTGCACAGCGCAAATTACATGGGTCTCTTCCCCTCTTTGTTATCTTTGCACTAACCCTGTGAGATAGGCTTGTTTGAGTATATAGTAGGTTGCCTAGTAAGTGGCCCTGGAAAGAGCCGGTTCCAGGATTTTGTGAGCCCTGGGCCAAAGAGTAACACTGGGCCATCTTTCCCCTTTGGTACAGCCCCTTTCTCATCTAAACATGCCCCCTTCAATTTGACCCCTCCCCTTTGGCTCTAACCTTTCTTCTTTAACCACAGCCTTTTCATTTCAATATCCTTACTCTGGCGTAGAGTGAAAGCAGCACATAAAATCATTGATGCAGCCATAGTTTAAATGCTTGGCTTCCAACAGAAAAACTGCTTAGTAAATTACTACACTGTACAGTTAAAATGGAAAAATAACTTCTTGTTTCCTAAGTCAGGTGGGCCCCCAGTTTGACTAGTGAAGGATTTTTAAAATTCCACAGAAATAATCGAAAGACACTTTTTTTGGGGGGGGGAAAGCCTTTTGTTCTCTCACCACTCCCATTCTGATTCATAACATAGATTCATAAGTCATTTACAGCTGAGAAATAATTTCCTCCACTCTTTATGAGGAAGTTGGCTATTAGTTTTCATTGTAATTACTTCTGCCATTCCAGCACATTAGTCTTTACAGTTGTACCCCTCACACCCTGAGCTATGGGCCATCATCAGAGCCTTGCATCCCTATAGATACATAAAGAAAAATCATACTGGGAAATCATATGAGGAAAGGGGCAGTGGAAGGATTCGAGGAGTGGTGTGAATTGTTGCTTTGGAGTTTGCATTATTACCTCTTGCTTTTATGGCCCTTGTCTGCAGCAACCCAAAATCTGAATTTTTGGCTTTCCCTGTAGCTAAGGATACTTGGTGAAGTTTTCAATGGCAAATGACAGTCTTTAAGGTGAAACTGGATATTTGTTTTATAAAAGAAACATAATTATTTTATGGCAGAGGCATTAAATTTATGTCTATGACTGGTCCTCAGGGAAGCCCTCAGGCTTTGGCATCTACCCTACCTCACCAACTGCTGATGCTGGCTCTGGCCTTAGACCACCCAATGAGATGGAGACTCATATGAATGACAGCCTTATGTTGTACATAGAAAACTAGTATGCCATGGAGAAGTTAGAACCCTTTGCCAAGTTTTTTTGCCGATAAAATATCAAGAATACACTCTGACATGAATGTCAGTTGTAACATAGGCACACCAGAATACAGGACTAATACACCACCTGGTCTATTCATGGATCATTTTGTCCCTGTTTCTGTGATGGATGTTGACAAGATTCTGAGATTGGTGAAGGCCACTACTTGCACTCTGGATCCTTGCCCATCCTGGCTGATAAAATCATGTAAAAATCACATCAACAAACCCTTAATATCTATTATATTCCCTTGGCCACTCAAAGAGGCAGTTATCTGTCCACTAATTAAAGACCATCCCTACAGAAAAATGATGTAGCCAATTATTGCCTGTTCGCCAACCTGCCCTTTCTTGGCAAAGTGATTGAGAGATCAGTAGCAGACCAACTCCAGGTCTTCTTGGATAACTCATCTGCTCTAGACCCTTTCAGTCTGGCTTCATGCTGGGCTATGGGACACAGATGGCTCTTCTTGTTGTTCTTGTTGGACTTATCTGCTGCCTTTGATACAGTAGATCACACCATCTTGTTGAGGCGCTTGGGGGCAGAACTAGGTATCAGGAGATGCATGCTAAACTGGTTCAAATACTTCCTCACAGATTGGACTCAAACGGTTGCTGTGGGAGAGCAGTTGTCATCAGTGTGGGACCTATCCTGTGGAGTTCCACAGGGCACCTGGAGGCAGAAGTAGGCATCAGGGTTGTGCGTTGGGCTGGTTCAAATAATTCCTCATGGACTGGACCCTAAGAATTGCCACTGGAAACCAGTTACCATCAGTGTGGGACCTATACTCTGGGGTTTCACAGGGCACAATCCTATTCCCCATGCTCTTCAATCTTTATGTAAAGCCCTTAGGAGAAATCATTCATAGTTTTGGGGTTGGCTGTCATCAATATGCAGATGTTATATACCCTTATCCAAATCCCCTAGTGGTTTGAAAGAGGTCCTGAATAACTGCTTGGCTGCTGTGGTAAATTTGCTAAGAGTGAACAAATTGAAACTAAACATTGAAAAGACAGAAGTAATGCTGGTTGGGAAGTTGGGGATCTTGAGGGACATTGTGCTCCCTACTTTTGATGGAGTTCAGCTGACCCTCGCTGACTCAGTTAAGAACCTTGACCTGGACCTACCTTTATTACTGAAGAAGCAAGCTAATGGATTTGCTAAATGGGCCTACTTCCAACTCAGCCTAGCTTGAAAGATGGCCCCTTCAATATGGCTGATCTGGCCACCTGGATCCATGCTATAGTAATGTTGAGACTAGGGCTGTCAAAAAAAAAAATTCGGTACAGTTCGGATTCGGCCGAATTTGGCCCTTGTGGGTTCGGTACGTGCCAAAGTCCGAACTCCCCCACTTCGGATCCGTTCAATTCGGCGGGAATTCAAAGTTCGGGAAAAAATTCGGCCGAATAAAGCCATTAATAACACAATCGTGCCTTTCCGCGGCTCTGGGGGGGCATTTTTGGGGTTAGAGGTCCCAAACTTTCGGCAGAGCTTCAAAGGACGTTTATTGAAAGACTCCCCAAGTTTTGTAAAGATTGGGTCAGGGGGGGCTGAGATATGGGCCCTGAAAGGGGTCCCCCCACCCTTAATGTGCATCTCTCAGCAGAGCTTGTCGCCCACGCACAAAACTCCCAGCCCCGACAACAGCTGAGAAATTTGCAAAACAACACAACCTTGTTAAACAACACCTTTGCAACACACAACTGAAACCTCCCCCCTCAAACCAGGGAGCGAGAGACTCGAGGGGGAACACACACCCCAGGCAGAACCGACGAAAGCCCCCTTTGGCTTCCCCCCCACCCACAGAAACTGCTCCCTCCCCACACACACACAGACTCTGCTTTCCCCCCCCACACACACACATACACAGGAGAAAAATTATAGATTAAAGCCCCCAAAGGGGTCTTACTGTGGCTGTCTTCTGTTCCATCAAGAGGGGCTGAAGAGGACTTGTAAATAATCCAAGATGATTCCAATTAGGCACGGAACGTTTTGCTCTGGAGATGCACTGGCTGATCCATTCATCCCAATAGGGAAAAGGGGAAAGGGGAAAGGGGAAAGCCCATATCTCGGGACCCCCTGACCCAATGTTCACAAAACTTGGGGGGTATCTTAAGAACACTGGTCTGAAACTCCGCTCAAAGTTTGGGATCTGCACCCCCAAAAATGCGCCCCCTGCAGCCATGGAAAGAGAAAAGGGGGGGAGGCGATATTTCTGCCCCCACTGAACCCATCTTTACAAAACTTGGGTAGTATCTTAAGAATAATTGACTGAAGCTATGCTAAAAGTTTGGGGGCTATATCCCCAAAAAAGCGCCCCCTGCAGCCACATAAATGGAAAAAGGGGGGGAGGGAAAAGGGGGAGAGCCCATATCTCGAGACCCCCTGACCCAATGTTTACAAAACTTGGGGGGTATCTTAAGAACACTGTTCTGAAACTGCGCTCAAAGTTTGGGATCTGTACCCCCAAAAATGCGCCCCCTGCAGCCATGGAAAGAAAAAGGGGGGGAGCCCATATCTTGGGACCCCCTGACCCAATGTTTACAAAACTTGGGGGGTACCTTAAGAAGCTTAATCTGAAGCTCCAGTGAAAGTTTTGTGTCTGTACCCCAAAAAATACGCCCCCTGCAGCCACAGAAAGGAGCGAATGTGCACAAGCACCCCCCCCCCACACACACATGAGGATTTCGCTCGCTCTCTCTCTCTCCCTGGCCGGGCCGCACATCAGCTGATTCCTCCAGTACTCAATCCTGACTGATTGGCCAGAAGAAGACCCAGCTTGCCCACCAATTGGCCGGGGGAGGAGAATGCTGCTTACTGACGGTTATGCTGCTTACTGACGGCCGAATTTGCCGAATTTATTCGTGAACTCCCGAACTCGCTGAATTCGGCCCCCCCGGTTGCCCGCCCGTTTTGAGTTCGGTTCCTCCCGAACTAAAAACCACCGAATCAGGGGAAATTCGGCTGATTTTCAGTTCGGGCCGAACCGAATTGACAGCCCTAGTTGAGACTAGACTACTGTAATGCACTGTGCATTGGTCTCCCTTCAAAATCCGTTTAGAAACTCCTGTTGCTGCAGAATGCCTCAGTTCGGCTTTTATTGGGAGCTAGATGGAGCATACATATTACTCTCATCCTGCAGGCACTTCACTGGCTGCCCGTCAGTTATCAGGCTCAATTTGAGGTATTAGCTATCACATTCAAAGCTCTTCATGGCCTTGGACCCTCATATCTGTGAGACTCTCTCTCTCCCCCTGTGCTCTGCCATGACAGCTTCACTTATCTGAGCAGGGTCTTCTGCAGGTGCCAACCTGCAAATGGGTAAAATCAACAACTACCCATACATGTGCCTTCTCCGTTGTGGCCCCTACCTTGTGGGATGGCCTGCCTGAGGAGGTCAGGAAAGCTCCCACTCTGCTGGCTTTCTGCACACTATGCAAAACTGAATTATTTAAGAGGGCATGTCACCCCTTTCGCTGTGGTATTCCTTCCACCTGAGAACCTGTCCGCACTTTCCTGCTCCGGGGGAGCGTGGCAACATTTGTGATGTTGCAGGATGCTCCCCACTCTTCCCATCCTTTTTTGTTTTTTGTTTTGCATGTGCTCTAATGATGGCGCGATGTTGCACTGTGATTGGCTGCCACCTGACTGGGCTGCTTTCCCTTCTTTTAAAGTAACCCTTCCTTGAAACGCCAGCCCCCCCATCTTAGGAAGAAACTAACGTGTTTTGTCTTGCACCCTGACTACCCCTGTGCATGGTAGGTGCTGCAGAGCCGGCACAGGGGTTATGGAGGTGGAGGCTGATGTGGGGTTGGGCCCCCCCCCTCTGGGACAGACAGTGGCCGCATGCTCCAAAGCAGCTCCACGTGGGGCTGCTGAGAGAAACACTAATAATTTTCCTGTAGCTCTCAAGGAAGGGGGAAGGGTTGGTGCAAGGCTCCAACGATCCTTTGCTAGTCCCAGTGCATTCAATTAAAAAAACCAAAACACCGAGAATCATTAACGAGAGGAGAGCGGAGGGGGAATTTGGAAGGAAAAATGGGAGGCAACACTGCAATGAAATCAGGGGAGCAATCTGCTTCTATGCAGGAAACTAATCTTTCAGCAGTAGAATAATAATATTTTAATGCCACTTTCTCAAAGTAAGAATCTTTCACAGCATTTCTGGGAATGGCAAATTTAAGAAATCACAGGTGAAAGTCACCCACAAAAATGCACTCCTGGTCATCCTTCCTGCGCCACCTGATGATTTGCAGCCATTGGAGGGGGGGATCAGCAGAACAAAAGCGAGTCTCCTTAACAGCCTCGTCTGTAACAACAGAAACAAGCGGGACTTGGCTGGAGAATGGGTCACTTCTTTGCAGGCTTTAAATAGCCAAGCTTGACATCCTGGTCCCTTTTTAAAAAAAGAAAAGAAAATATTTTGAACTATCAGGAAAAATTAAAATCAGGACCCAGTGCAATTCAGGGTGGGGGACTCGTCCAAAACTCCAACGTTAGTCCCAGTGCATTTATTTAATTTTTTTTAAAAAAACATAGAAAATGGCCACTGGAGGGAAAGAAGAGGGGAGGGGACCTGGGCTACACAGCGGGTCTGGACAACAAAGGGTGGAGAAATGAATAGCATCTCAATCCTCAGGGGAAGCAGTCTGGGAAATGGATAAAGGAAAAACATCATCCTATAAGTGTTTGCAGATACCATGGCGATTAAACAATTGCAAAATGGGTCTTCCCCAAATGGAGGTGGGAAAGTGCAGACGCAAATAAATAAAACGTCTTATTAAACGTTTCAAAAAGTTGGTGTGGAAACGTCCATTGTTCAGTGTTAGTTGCCATTTGAAAGCTTGTATTATTTCTGAACTGAGAACAATGAACCAAAGTGCTAATGTAGCTTTGGGAACACTGCGGGTAATGTCAGTATCAGGCGTCTGTCCCTAGCATCCCATAAGGAAACTCATCCAGGAAGGTAGCTCTGAAGCAGTAATACTTTATTAGGAGTAAAAAGACAGATTAAAAGACTGACTGCCTACAGGCAGGTGAGGTTAGTAATGGTGAACACAGGCAGGTTACATGCTTAAGACACTACGGACTGAAAAGGTAAACATTGCTAGGCAACCCCGAGATAAGCAGTTCCCAGGAAGACAAACATTACCACAGCTGCAGAAAACAGGATGAGTGGAACTGTACACAGATGTTCATAGGCATGAGAACCAAGGACTTGACGTGTGGCCAGAACCTGGCCTGACTCATGTCAAGAGCCTTTGCTCCAGCAAAAAAAGGCAAAGGCCTGACAGGTAAGAAGTTAAGATGAACTTCAAAACCAGGGCTTTTTAAAACTATAGTTATAGCATGAAGAAAAGTTGATTTGTCTGAAATGTGGTGTTGGAAGAGAGTTTTATGGATACCATGGACTACCAAACAAACAAACAAACAAACAAACAAACAAACATATGGGTTCTAGATCAAATGAAGCCTGAACTCTGCCCAGAAGCTAAAATGACTAAACTGAGGCTATTTTACTTTGGTCACATTATGAGAAGACGATAGTCACTGCAGAAGACAATAATGCAAGGAAACTTTGAAGGCAGCAGGAAAAGAAGAAGACCTAACATGAGATGGATTGACTCAATCAAGGAAGTCCTCGCCCTCAGTTTGTAAGACCTGAGCAAGGTGGTTAAGGATGGGGAGTTTTGGAGGCCATTAATTCATAGGGTCGCCATAAGTCAGAAGTGACTTGAAGGCACTTAACACACAGTGTGTGAAATCAGGATTCGGCTCATGGAGAATCATTCAAATCCTGGTTTGCCTCAACAAATAATTGCTTTCATTTCCTTTTCTTCTTTGACTATGAGGGTGTTGCCAGAAAACAATCCAGAATAAATCCAGGATAGCTGCATTCAGACATTATGTGAAATCATAGGTAAGACTACCTGTGATTAGTAAACCAACTTCAGATCCTGGTTTGACACCCTAATTACCCAAAGTTAGGGGAGCGGTCTGCATTTAGACAATCCCATGATGAGCCCCATGGCGCAGAGTGGTAAGCTGCAGTACTGCAGTCCAAGCTCTGCTCACGACCTGAGTTCGATCCCAACGGAAGTCGGTTTCAGGTAGCCGGCTCAAGGTTGACTCAGCCTTCCATCCTTCCAAGGTCAGTAAAATGAGTACCCAGCTTGCTGGGGGTAAAGGGAAGATGACTGGGGAAGGCACTGGCAAACCATCCTGTAAACAAAGTCTGCCTAGAAAACGTCGGGATGTGACATCACCCCATGGGTCAGGAATGACCTGGTGCTTGCACAGGGGACCTTTACCTTACCTTTTTATGAGTTAAACACAGTGTAAAACATGGTTCAATTAATTGAACAGTGAATTGAACCATGGCTTCACAACATGTTAATTGGGCAGGTGAAGTAACAAACCATCATGGCAGGCAATACATGGGAAACAGGGATGTGCTGACCAATATTAACTGACAAAATAAAATAAAAACTTTTTGTTTATTATAAAACATTCTGTTACTAAAAATAACAACAATTGGCACTCCTTGGAAATCTCCAGAGATGTCTACTGTAACTTTTGGTGCCTGCACTGTCTGCTTTTCACAGTTGCACAAAGCAGCAGCCACGGGAGAGGGAGGGAAGACAATGAAAGCAAGGAGACAGTGACAGTGAAGAAAAGTGAGGGATATTCAGCACAATATCAGTAGGCATTTTACCCCACCAGAAGAATTAGCAAATTTCTCCATCTAAGTGGACTGTGGTTATAGGTCTGTCTATGCACAACATAATATTACAGTAATTTAGAAATGTGTTTTGGGTGCTATATAAGTTAGGATTGTGGCGCCATTTTTCCCCACCCATATGAGTACATTTTTCTCACTGAGACAATGCATTTACATTTTCCTGTTCTGTAGTTTGGTTTGATACTAGCGACTGCTTGTTGCTATAGATAACTGTGTTGTATGAAATACAGTGTGATTTGCTGTATGGTGCGTTGTCTAGCTATTTATGACATGGATGATTCTGGGTTTTGGGGACCCCAGGACAAAGCATGCTCAAGTCTCCCGCCCCCTCAGTGCTACCACTACTTGCGTATCCCCCTACTTATTTCCCTCCTGTGCCTACCTACCTACCACTTGCTCACTGCTGCTCATGTGCCTGCCCCCACTTACCACAAAATCCATTCCTCGCATCCTCATTTCCATGCTTGGTCCCGACTTTGCTGCTCCCCCCATTCCTGAGGGCAGGGGCAGCAGCAGTGGACCCAGTGAGGAGCAGTGGGTCACAGTAGCTACCCCATTTCAGGGGATACTGACATTGGCATGGATGTTTCTGTCCTTCCATCTTTCATGCTGGAACTCAAGATGACATATGCAGGGTTTCCAGGAGGTCTCTCAGCACGGCCTGACCAGACCCAGAGTATTTTAACTTCAGTAGCATTTTGAGGCTTCTTCTCCCTTTCCTTTAGTGCTAGTTCTCTGAGCCTGATGCTCCATACTATGTTTTCCAGCCTTTCCTTCCCTTTTCCCACTCTGCCCATCTTCCTTGTGTTGTGTAATGCCTCCCTCTATCCACTCTGCAAGCCAGAATGTTAACTGGCCACAAAACATGGGCACATTCTCCTGTCTTCCTGAAAATTGTCTGGAAGGATCCTTTGGAAGCGGGTTGCAATCCCTGGGGATACATTTCCCACTGAAAATTAATAAACTAATAATGAAAACAAATAGGGATAATAACAATCAAAGCATGATGGGGAAGAAGCACAAGATTTGTCTACTGGGAAGTACAAGGAGCAAACAGATGAGAATGCAGAGGCAAGGATCACAGTTAAGGACAGTAAATAGGGGTTTCCTCCTAGCTTCCTTCCTTGACACCTCTCCTGTTCTGGTTTTCTGTCTCACTACTTGCAGCCAGCTGTAGCACCCTGTTTTCTATTCCTAGGCATCCTGTTCTATCTTTCCTTTTACCTGATATTCATCCTTTGCTACTATTCTGTGTATTTTTTTTAAACAACAACACATGCTTTTATTTTTTTAAATTTATTTATTGCTTGCATGTTTCTGCAACCTCTAAAGCATCTTGATCCCTGTTGGAAACAGATTACTAGTCTAGATGGGCTTTGTTGATTCAGCAAGGTAGTCCTTATATTTTATGTAATCCAGAGCTGCAGCTATTGTTACATTTGTAATTATTAAAGCTTAGTTTACTCTTAGGTAAGGGTAAGAAATGGCTTTGATCTAGTGATAATGCCCACGGATAAAAGAGACTTCTGTCAGCAAGGTGGGACTTCACCTCACTCCTGATGCTGCATCCCAAAATACCCCCTGAAAAGCTGCCCCCGCATGATAGCTCCCCCCCTCAGGTACAGCATAAGGGGAGAGCTGGAGGTCAGCAGTGGAAAGGGGGAATAAATGAAAATCGCCCCCCATCCATTCACAGAAATTATCTGCCAGATCCAAGCCAATACACTGTTTTTTTCCACATGTGTTATTTCTATCACTTGTGTGCCCATATTGTATCAGGGTTTTTAATTTTCTGCACATGTTTTGCTTCCTCTTGTGGTCACTTCAGTCTTTCATTGCTGTTTCTTCAGGGGTTTTTACAACCTCTTTTAGGGCTTTTATACTTTCTCAGTTTTCTTGTGTCTAACTTCCTGTTTCTTCAGTGTTTTCCCCCCCAGTTCTGCACATGTTTTGCTCCCTCTGATGGTTAATTCGACATCATACAGCTTTAAATGAAGCATTTCTCTTTGCAGTTTAAATCAGCAGCTTTTTGCGCTTGATAAAAATTGGTATTATATTGAATTGACCACTAGAGGGAGAAAACTGCACACAAAACTGAAACCTCCCCCCCCCCCAAAAAAACAAGAAGTTAGATGTGAGGAAACTGAAAATGCATAAAAGCCCATAAAGAGCTTGTAAAAAACTAGAAGAAACAGCTCGGAAAGATAGAAGTGGCCACTAGAGGGAGCAAAACATACGTGGAAAAGACCCCCCATGCAGTACAGGCACACAACAGATGAAATAACATGTGCAGAAAAATTCTTTGTGAAAAGGAATCAAGTAGGACAGATTTGCACCAGCAATTAGTAGTTGTTGCAGAAAAGATAGAAACTGGAGTAGGAACAGTGCACCTTAGAGATGCTGACATCTACAATGAGATGTTCAGAGGTTGAATGCCAGATTACAAGCCCCTGCATAGAGCTCAAGATATCTGTCATATCCACATATATGACAGACACCTTGAGCTCTGTGCAGGTAACAACCTTTTCAGCTGGGGGATGGGGGAGGTAGGGTTGCCATATCCAGGCTGGAAAACTTGTGGAGATTTGAGGATGGAGCCTGGGCAGGACAGTGGGGTACAATGCCATAGAGTTCACCCTCCAAGGCATCAATTTTCTTCAGGAAAACTGATATCTGTAATCTGGGGATGAGCTGTAATTCTGGCGGATCCCCAGATCCCAAGTGTAGACTTGTATCCCTAGCAGCCACCCTATGAAAGCCAGTGTGGTATATTGGTTAGAGCTACAGAGTAGGCTCTGGGAGACCCAAGTTTGAATCCCTATCTCCCTGTGGAAGTTTACTGGGTAGTTTTGGACCAGTCATGTACTTTTAGCCTAACATACCCCACGGGATTTTTGTGTGGATAAAAAGGAGGAGAGGTGAATAATGTAACCTGTTTTGATCCCCACTATGGAGAAAGGTGGGGTATAAATGAATAAATAATATAACTGAAGAGGAGAGGTAGATAAAAGGTAGGTTGGTGAGTGGCTGAGAAGGCGAGAATGAAGCAATGAAAGGGGAGAGGATATGGGGGTTGACAGGAGGAGGGAAAGAGGAAATAGTTTGGGGAGGGGGATACAGGGGAAAATGAGGTGCCCCCAACAAGTGCTTGAGGGTTCCTCAAGTGGGCCTGGTTCCAGGTGAGCCTGGTCCTGTTTTCCTAGGTAGAGGTTACTGGGGAAGGAAACCTGAAGACAAAGGGGCAGGTAAATGTAGGTTGGCTGTTGGTTGGAAGAGAAGGAAGCAGGAAAGGGGAAGAGGCTATGGGGTCTTTCAGGAAAGGGAAAGAGGAGACAGTGGGGGAGGGGAAATGAGATGCTTCCTGCAAATCCTTGTGGGTTCCCACTTGTATTGATCCTATTCCCTTGGGCTATATGAAACCCTGCCTCAGCACTGCCAGCTGCCTCTTCTTTACACATTACAGAGAATACAGGTTGGGTTTGGAGCATCCGTCCTGTTTCCTGTATACAACAGTGAGATGTGTTCTGTACCCTAACATGGATGTGTTTCCCCAAATACCATTCCCTGGGTGATTTCAGGTGAAGAAAAATGGGAAGGCTGAAATTCTGTCTCTTAACGTGTGCCACATTCACAATCTGAATTGGATGCTACATACTCAGGAATTGGCTGAGAACCTGAAAACCACATCTCACATCCTGGCATAGGCTGGGGACCTTAGACCCAACCTATGTCCTCTATAATGTGTAGAGGGGCAGATTCACTGTAAGATTCACTGACTCAGTCCATCCAAAGCACTTGCAGTAATTCGCCCCAGACTAATAACTATGTTTAATATTCCTCACATGATCAGTAATTAGAATCTAAGTCATAGCAAAACAAGCCAGGAAATTCATTAGCGTATGTATGGGAAAAGGCAGAAGTAAAAACAAACAGAATTTGTTAAAAATACAAAAATAGCAATGTAGTTCGTAACTTGAAAGCTTAAGCCTTAACACCTGCAGAGTCACATCTGTTTGACTAGCACTTAGAGCCATGGATGGGCATTCATATGTACATCTACCTGTTTTCTCGTGAGAAATAAATAGTTCAAATTTGAACACCAGAGAGATTTCAGGGGTGCAGGTTTCGATGAGTGACGGCGTGCCTGCTGTGAAGAAGGCATGCTATGGTTCTAACGAATTTACCATTTTCTGGCTATGGAAATGAAAACAAAGAAAAGTATTCTTTTTCGGTATTCCAGTTGCTTGTTTGTGTGTTTCATACCCTAACAAAGGCCCAGTGGTATATCACATGTTTTTGCCATGGGTTCAGTCCATGGCATCTCCAGTTAAAGGTTCCCAGACAGCAGTGCAGGGAAAGGTCTCTGCTTCTTCCTAGAGACACTTTTAGGCTGGTGAACTCCGTCATCACCTGTGGCAGGAGTCTATTCATGCCTGCAACGGCTCCATCTTAGCTAAACAACTAAAGCCGTACAGCAGCAATCATAGCACATGGTGTAAATCCAGGAAAGTGACCCACAGATTTGTTCAGTGAGACGTGTGTGCATGAGAGAGAGAGCCTGAAAATGAACCTCTTGCACAGGCTCTGGATGGGACGCCCTGGTTGCTCATGGGTTAATATTTCTCTCTTGTAATTTGTTTCCCTTTGCCAAAGTGGGTGTTGCTGGAATGTCTCTTGTAAGGAGGGGGGCTGAGCCGTGTCCTCTGGAGAGGGGCGATGTCAGCATCAAAAAGGCACAAAAGGGGGAGGTTTCCAAAAATAAAACCTTCCACCCCCTCCAGACCCAGCCAGTGCCAGAGGCAGGCAAGAAGGTGCTTGGAGCTGCACAGAACACGAACTCTGACAGCCAAGGGAAAGGGGACGGGGAGAGGCGAGGCTGGGAGTTCTCATTCTTTCAAAGGTAGGAGAGCTGCTGCCGCCGCCGCAGCTTTGGGGAACCTGCCTGGCCAGCCGGACTTTTGCTGTGCTATTGCCCCGCTGAGCTCTCCTTCCCTGCCAGGCAGCAGGTACTGATCAAGCCTCCTGTATGTCTACCTAAGGATGAGAATGGCTTTGAAACGTGCTGGAGGAATTTAGCACAGCTGCCTCTCCCCGCACCCCAACTCCAGTTGTACTCTTAGTTTTATGAAACTATCAGTCCTACACTCAGTGCTTTTCCTCTTGGACAGAAACCATGAGGGGCTCCCAGAGGAGTCTTCTCCCATTAACTGTAGCTCTTTTTTGGTGTGTTGGTGATTGCCAGAGAGACTTTGTCGGACAGCTGGACCAAAGACCTTCATTCAGAAGTGAACCTGGGAATAAAGAAACAGCTCGCCTGAGATTCCGCAACCAGGGGAATCTGGGATCCACAAACAAAGTGTTCAATTTGCTCCAGGCACACAGCCCTCCTGCAGCCATGGATCATGTTCCTGTGACCCCTCAAACATACCTAGTCCCCAATGCCTGGGTGAGAAGCCTGGCAGGAAGGGAAAACCGAAAGCCATCATCTGTTCCCACAGACCACAGATTCCCTGCATCCACAAATGGCAGGTCCCAAAACAACAACCCTAGGACAAAACCTGATGCTCCAGGCGGAAGAAGCCTGAGTTGGACACCACAGCAGAGACAAAGGATGGACATCTCACACCAGTGGCTCCGAAATAGCGTCAGATCGCGGTCGGTGCCGCAACCAAGAGCGCAAATTTCCCGAGGGAGGATGGTAGGGTAAGTACAGAAACAGTGATCCAGTTGTCCAGTAGGGTGCTTGTGAAGTTTGACAGTTTCTTGTTCCCCACTGAAGCAAAGCTATGACGACAATTTTGCAGCCAACTTCTCATTTTCATAATATGTTCACCACAGCTCTTGTCCCAGAAATTATCCACTTTTCTGCAAAACTCAATTAGCCAAGCAACATACTTCTGAATTTTTTGCAAGCCAGATTTCCTATCAGCATCTAGGTGACTCACTAGTGTTCTGTCCCACATTCAGCCAATAAAGTATGATCTTTCCTCAGCTTAAGTTGATCTATCTCCTACCCCTGTAATTCTCAGTGACTATAGCAGACTAGAAACTTTACTCTCAACAGCCAGCTTCATGTTTGCTGTCTGTGCGCAAGAGTGGCACAGAGCACATTTAACAGGGTGGGTGTGATGCTGTGGTCTCTGCTGACATTCTTAATGTAGATATTCACAGGGTATTCAAGCACAATTTGTGCACATCAAAGGATCCCTTTGCTGTGTGGTTTGCTATATATGTCTTGGCACACGCACAGTCTCAAGGGTATTACACTGCATTGCACTTTTTTTGATACATTCTTACATCAAGGCATTTATTACATTTTTTGAGCAGAGGGTGGTAGGTCTCTGGCTCTTTCTCATAGTGGGATTCTCATATGCTCCATTTCCAGTCTCTCGTAGATTCATTGAAGGGTGCTTCTTATGACTTACCTGTCAAAACTATTTTCAGCTTGAGCTGCAGAACACACCATGCCTTTAGCTGCCCCCTTTGGGGGTGGGAATGGGCTTTCTGATTATATTTTTGCCACCACAGTAGAAGCAGCAGTGTTTTTAGGGATGAATGGTAAGCTTAAGAAAAGCACTGGTGAGCAATAGCCATGTGGGCAGGCTGGGTTCAGATCTTCTCAGCATGGTTGTTCTAGATGCTCACAATCATGTGGGGGTAATTTTTCACAAGAGCGAGACCAAATTAATTAACTTTCATGTTGGTGCCTAATTGACAGTCGCCACCATCCAATCCTCCTCTGTATACCCAATCGTATAGGGTTTCTGGGGGATTCAAAACAGCCATTAGTAAAGCTGGCATAGGTTTAAGTACATCTTTCTTCTTGAACTCCAGTGGGTTTCCATTATGCTATTCATCCCTCTTTTTGTAATATAGAATAATTTATTTTGTAATGGTCGAAGGGCCAAATCATACACTGTATTGTTGCCGTGTTCATGTTACCACAGTGCTCCCTTCTGTGCTGCAAAGTGTCTGAGGTGACATGAGGGAGGGACAGAAAGGGTGCTTAACTCTTCTCCTGCTGGTTACTTTCCACTTAAAATTCCACCCGACTGCTTTTTAGCCCCAATGGAATCCCATATTTATGTTTAATATGTAAATATGGTTTTGGAATCCTGATACTGCTAAATGTGGAGGGGGGGAGGCGAGGAGAGTAAGGGAGAGAGTGGCAGTTGAAGGGGGGCTTCCCGCTCCCGCCACTTCTCAGTTGCAGTTGCCTCCACCTGCAGATGGTTTGCCACACAGAAGAGGCCATTTGGCTAAGGTGTCATGTAACTGTGCTGTATTTTATAGTCTGGCCCTAGGGCTTCTGGATTGGCAAGAGTTTTAGAACAGACCAGGTGCACAGAAAGGACTGTTTAAACAGAACTAAGGTTTATTTAGGAAAACAAGAACATAAATTCAGGCATATAGGGGGGAAAAACATTAAAAAGCAGTAATGTATGCTCTGTCGATGTGGAATCCTAAACAGAGTCACACCCTTCTATCTCCATTGAAGTCAACAGGCTTAGAATGGTGTAAATCTGCTTAGGACTGCTCTGTACATCTAGTTAATGATCTAATTTAATACGACGTGTTAAATGTCATAATCGGAGTCAGTCAGAGAGTCCGTACAATTATCTAGTCCTAGAGAGCAAAAGCAATGTTCTTATTCTGGCAGGCACACTGTCACCTGCAGTGTGTGTGTGTATCTGTATCCATGGAAACATGCCCAGTCAGTGACAACTCCTGTCATCATCATTTATTTATTATGGTCAAAGACCAGCTTACACAAAAAGAAATATCATAAATAATTAAAAATGTCTAGTATTTGATCAAGTAAAACAAAATTTAGTTACAACAACTCTTGGTAAAATGGTCTGTTTAATATAAAAGACATTATGACAGCTTCTTCCGCCTTATTACACATGCCCTGGCACAGAATCTTACAACCTGATAGGTAATATCTTTAACAGAATCATCTAATAACAAAGTAGTGTGGCTAACTCTATCTCTATCTCTATCTGGGAAGCTAGACAAAATTGGATCGATGAACATTTTATGTATGTCTTGATAAAATGGGCAATGTAAAAGAACATGTTCAACTGTTTCCACCATTCCAGATTGACATGGACAGAGGCAGAGTTCATAAGGGAGACGGGCATATCTCCCTTCAAGAAGAGCAGATGGGAGGGCATTAAAGCGGGCCAAAGTAAATGCTCTCCGATATTTAGGGTAATCTAAGGCATAGAGATAATTTGCGGGAGCCAAAAAATTAATACGGTTTTCCACTACTGGAACCAAAGGAGCCCTTGATCTGTCAGCTTGAAGGGCAGTATCCCAAAGCCTCTGTTTAGCTATAGTTTTTGCTCCTTGATAGCCAAGATTTAGTAGAGTTGTGCTTGATAAACCTAAATGTTGCAATTTATCCTCAATTGATTTAATTCATCTTGAGGAAAAATTATCTGCAAAGATTAGGGGAGTTAAACCAGATGGGAACAACTTTAGCTTTAACCAATAAGAAATTGCATGGTACCAAGCACGTGTTTCTAATGTCACCATCCCGGCTTCCAGTCTGATCAGTGCATTTGAAATACATTGTGGGACTCCGAATAGGGATCTGAGGAACTTAGACTGGACTACTTCTAATTTGTAGTATCTGTTATAGAGGCATATCTGCGACCCAAACATGAGTTGAGGAATCACCTTTCCCTGGAAAACTTTCATAGCAGAAGGTATGTGGGAACCCCCTTTTGTGAGAAAGAATCTCAGAGTTGCCATAGCAGTCCTCTGAGATGACTCAGACACTTGGGACAGCTGAGCTGACCATGAGCCAGAGGCTTGAAATACTATGCCTAGGTATCTGAACACCTTGACTTGGTCAATCTCATGACCATCTATCTGCCACTTATGTTTTGTGGTGTTATGAGAGAAGACCATAATTTTGGTCTTAGTGAAGTTAATTAATAAGTGCTCCTCTTTACAATAGTTCACAAGAGCTCTAAGGGCTCTTCTAAGCCCTATCTCTGTATGAGCTAAGATTACCGTGTCATCTGCATACAAAAGTGTGGAGATTGGTCTGTTTACCATGTTGGGTGGATGGAAATTAGAGTTGGATAAACATCGTACCATAGAGTTTATATAAAAATTAAAGAGCAGAGGAGCTAAAATGCATCCTTGTTTCACACCTCTTTTGACTGGGATCTTATGTGATAAATGACCTTGGGGGTTACATCTCACTGCCAAATAATTGTTTTCATGGGACAACTCCTGTCAATGAAAACTACTTCCTTATTAATAGGTAAAGTTCCTTGATGTAGAGTGACATCAGAGTCTCACGGAGGAAAAGCATGCATTTCAGAATTTTCTAGAGATAGAATTCACAACAGGCAATTTACGAAAAGTTAATTGTGTTCTAAATCTGAGGATACATCAAGGAAAGGGAAATTTCAAGATCAGTAGGTTAGTATGTGTTGTTCTTATTATGGATTCCTATGTCTATAGGGGAAGCTTAGGTGGGCGTGGAACTGGTTAGGATAAGTATGAACTACTTCAATGTACATTCCAGAAAAGGACAGTCTGGCAGACAGTCTTTAAACCCACAGTCCACCCAAGATGCTATAATGCAGTATGTAATGCAAGTATGTTTGAATATTTACGACAGGTTTTTGGAAGCTTGAACTGTCATGCACTTTTGAGCGGTATGGAAGAAACAGAGGAAGAGAAAGGTGGGAATGGCAAATCAATTCTAAGAGATTCTGTCAAAGGCCTCTTTTTAGGGAATTTTTGCTCATCACACAAAGGGACCAACAAGGGAATTCTGTGGAATAGTTTGCAATTTAGCAGATGCCATCCGCTAATCATGTGAAAGAATGCAATCAATTGAATTTGGGCAATTGCCCTTTACTTATTCAGCGCGATAACTAATACTAACTTTCAAAAAGGTGTATCCAGACATGTGACAGAATCACCCCAGAGAGGCTGATACGTCTCGTTGGGTGGTTTCTATAAACTGCTTTGTGAACAGGGAAAGACTTGTTAGGTTGCCACATTAGTCACAGATATATGGTAGAAATAGATAGAAGTGGGTATGAGTGGGGATGCAAACGTGTTAATATATGTTGGAAGAGAAGCACATTTACAGTGTGGTCCTAAGCATGTATACTCAGGAGTAAACCCCAATTTGAATGGGACTTAATCCCTAGTATATAGGTTTAGGATTGCAAACATTGTGAAGTAGCAACTAAATAAATTTATTTTATTTATTTAGATATTTATACCCTGCTTTTCTTCCCAATGGGGAACCCAAAGCCTTACAATATCCCTGTGAGGTAGGTCAGGCTGAGAGCGAGAAGCTCCAGGGAGTTTGAGATGGGTTTTAAACCAAGTTCACCCCAGGTGTATGTACAGTTACCTCTTCACACTGAATGCCACTGGCTCTTATATACAGACTACAGACTGGGCCAGCTTTGTGGGGCAATAAATATGGTGGTATGTTATGTATACGCACAAGGTGAGCTCTCTGCAGGAATGCTGCATTGTTCTTTTTACTTCTTGCATTTTCCCCACTCATTCTTTTGACAGGATCTCTATTAAAAACAGAACCATTTGCTACCAGCTAGTCAGATAGAGTGACAAGTCTATTATGTTTGCCGCTGTCAGTACTGGCTTGTTTCCTTGTATGCTTGCACCTGTCTGTCACATCCACCTGCTGCTTCATGATGTAAAGGCTTTTCAGACTAACCAGTCTAAGCTTATGTACAATGCCTGGGGCAAGAAATCTTTATGGCTTAAATTCTAACTATATTATAGCAATTTTTTTTAAAGAATCACACAGTCAGGGAATGGTACTATTTCAAAACCTGAACCTTTGACTGAATCAACCCTTTGTTCCCCATACGAAATGGATCTAAACAAAGTACACTCCCCCTTACACCATTATTCCTACATGCAATAAAGTGTCTATAGACCTATTGCTTACCTAATTGTGTTTATCTTACAGCCCTAATGGAGTATGTGGTTTCTCAAAATATAGCATTCCATTCACCAGCGTGGTGTAGTGGCTAAGAGGGGCAGATGCTAATCTGGAGAACCGGGTTCAATTCCCCACTCCTACACATGAAGCCTGCTGGGTGACCTTGGGCCTGTCACAGTTCTCTCAGAACTCTCTCAGCCCACATGGAGGCAGGCAATAGCAAACCACCTCTGAACCTCTCTTGCCTTGAAACACTATGGGGTTACCATAAGTCAGTTGTGGCTGGACACCCACCCACCCCTGTAATACTTTTATGCAATACTCTTAAGGCCGTATAACTGCAATAAACTATCTTCTTTTTGTCTTGTGATTGTGTCGGGGAATTCTTTCCTCTCCACATTATTTTCTTCTTCTGAAACGGATGGACTGGGATGCAGTGGTGACCTCATGATTGTAAAGGAGCCAACAAGCCATTATTGCTACTGTCCTCTTATTAACCCCCCCATGGTGTAATGCAAGAATGTCGAACCTCTTGTGTTACTTTGTGGAATCCAATGTAAATAAAAATGACTATCTTTCTAGAAGCCTAGCCAGTGGCTATGCGTGGGAATGTCTCCCAAACACTAGTGCTATTTTAAATTCTGCTCCTAGGGAGCGCTGTGATTCTAAGCAGAGTTGGCTCTCTGCTGCTTTTATGAGAG
Organism: Euleptes europaea; assembly: GCF_029931775.1. Lineage (NCBI taxonomy): Eukaryota > Metazoa > Chordata > Lepidosauria > Squamata > Sphaerodactylidae > Euleptes > Euleptes europaea. The sequence goes on from NC_079317.1 coordinate 36,113,074, forward strand.
TCCAGTGATTCCACCTTACAGGCTGGCCTTATGCTGGGCTGACAAGCTACCACGTTAACTCGTTATCAGCATTTTGTTAGGTGCTGATATGCCACAGGCGCCTGTGACAGCGTTTCCTGCGTAAGTGGCACTAGGTTTGTGTCTAACGCTGTATTTCCTCCTTGCAATAAGGCAAGGAAGAGGTCCAAATGTGATACTATTCTTTTTTGATTTCCCTAACCAGGGACTTTGGTAAAGTTGGAATTAGGCACTACCAAGAATAGTGTCTTCTATAATCAGTCTTAATTTGGGAGCAGTGGCTGTACGATAATTGAGAAGCACCTCTGCAGGTATTTATATTCTGGGATCACTAAATTTCCTTAGTTAAATCAGCTATGAATAAGGCCTTTGCCAGTACGCGGGTGAAACAGCAGGTCAGTTTTTCTTTTCTTTAGGTTATCACTATTTATCAATTTCTCCAATATTCCATGCCCCCACTTCACATGGAATCTCAGAGTGCAGGGTGGGAACACCATTTCTCACCAGCCTATAAAGCCCCTACTTTATACATTAAAAACAATCTTTAGGATCCTCCATGTATATGTACTCCATAAACTACTTTCAGAGAGAGCTCTCGTTTTTCCTTATTATACTGTTGTTGTGGTCTTGGCGTCTGATTACTGTGACTCAGTCTGCCTGATATGACAAAAGGAAGGGTATTGTAGTTTAATGATGGTAGACATCCCCTTAAAAGGCCTTGAGTGTTGGGAAATGGGTTTGTTGCCCATCAGGGCTTGGAAGAGGCGAGCCTCCTGGTAAACTGAAGAGGAGGGGGCAGTCAGGTTTGGGTCTGTGAGAAATGAATGTGAAGTTGAGATTCTGGAAAGGACAGAAAGAGAAGCTGAGAGTCACTGCTGCAAATTGGCTGAAGCATCTTGAGGGTGCAGAATCTCCCTCCCTCTCTTTCTGGGGATCTGAAGGTGGGTATCTGCTGCCTTGTACAAGTGCCTCTGTTCCTCCACCTGTGCCTCCACCTGTGTAAATAAATCAATGATTACAAAAACACCAAAAGTCTCCAAGTGATCTCTCCTTCAAATGGAACTAACCCAGGTAAAGCTCTACCCCTGGATCTTCACTGTTTGAAGAAGTGATGCATGCATAACAGTATAATGCCCTTTACTCCTTGCATAATCTTGAGTTCATTTAGGTCTGGGCACATGTGTACATGCCTATTGTGTTTTATAACAGGCACAACAGAAAGGCAGAGTGGTGTAGTGGTTAAGAGCAGTGGTTTGGAGTGGTGGACTCTAATCTGGAGAACTGGGTTTGATTCCCCACTCCTCCACATGAATGGTGGCTGCTAATCTGGTGAACCAGGTTGGTTTCCCCACTCCTAAGCATGGGTTACCTTGGGCTAATCACAGCTCTCTTAGAGCTCTCTCAGCCCCACCTACCTCACAGGGTGTCTGTTGTGGGGAGGGAAAGGGAAGGTGATTGTAAGCCGGTTTGATTCTTCCTTAAAAGGTAGAGAAAGTTGGCATATAAAAACCAACTCTTCTTCTTATAAATGCTAAGGAGTCCTGGAATATAATATATTTAATAGCATCTGGAAAATATGGGCTGCTAGGCTAGTTGTTTCTTTTTACTGGGACAACTAATGTGTTTCTTGTATCTTCAATGGAATAAATAAAGATAGTATCACTATCTGAATGTAATTACACAGTGTAATTACACTATCTGAATGTAATTACACAGAGTTATTAAAACACTAGCAAATTCTGTGCATGGAGGGGGGTGCTCTGTGTTATTAGGGGTTCTGACCTCAGTTATAGGCAGCCTAACATTTGCAGCAGTGCATCTTTAAATGCTGTTCTCTTCTCTTGTCCAATGCAAGGGGTACCTTCATTGCTGAGTCCATCTTGGTGGGATATTGTTGTTTGCTATTTGGTGAGCCAGTGGGGAAACCCCAAGATTGAAAATAGATCACAATGGTGATCAGTCTTCCGGCTCCCTCCATCTTGTACACACTGGAGCTGAACTGATAGATGTTGGACAGATGCTTTCTTCACCTGCTTCAATGAGCTCCGCACTGCCTAGTGGCAGAATTAGGAATTGCTGAGCATAGTTTTCACCTGGTTGCACATGTACTTTGGCCAATCTTTGGTCAAACAGCTTTCCTGGACGTAGTCCTTTAGTCTCAAGAAGGCTGACCCTTGCAGGGAATAGCTTGTTGCTACACCTTAGGAGTCAGTAAAAAAAAAAAAATCTAACCTGTGTGCACACACGAAGCACAGTCAGTACAAGCTGGGCATCAGTTAGCTGTCCAGATGTCTTTTGTTCTAGAGCAGTGGTTCCCAGATTGTGCTCCATGGAGCACTTGGTGCTCCATAAAACATCTCCTAGTGCTCCGTGAAGAGAATGGAAAGAAAAATACTACTGTAATTTGATTTAGTATATAGGTGCTAGGTGAAAATTAATGCTCTGTGATGAATTTATCTCCTGAAAGGTGCTCCATGACTCAAAAAGTTTGGGAATCACGGTTCTAGAGAATATCAGTTCCACAAATTGAGCATTTGATAACCCTCACTTTTTGCTTCCGCTTGAATTCCCATAAAGCATCAAAATTAAAAAAAAATTGCCAGTGGCCCTGAAAGCAATCAGTAGTCTAATCCATGGGGCAAACCAGATGTCATGGTGGCAGACCTATGTGTGAAATCACTGCTGCTGGATCCCTATAAAGTGACAGGATGGGGGACAATTTGAAGCACAGCATGGAAAAGGGGAACAAAACCTCCCCCCCGCTAGTGCTTCCCCGCAAACTAATTTTTAGCCTGCATTACTCCCAGAGAGACTCTCTGATTGGAAGTAACCACCATCAGGAGAGGACAATCTTTTAAACAGCAAATGTAGTTGGCAAAAGGGCAGGCCAGATGAGGACCATGGTGTGCTTTAAATCACCTCTACTACCTCTTGCTTTATATAGGGACCTGTCAGGACCCAACTTGTTTCCTGCCCTTTTTATGTCTATTTGCTCCTACAATGTGAGTTGCATCTTGGCTGGCAAGGAGACGTTAATTACAGATGAGCATGGCATCAAGACAGCCCAGCATGGATTGTGGGAGTCTGCTTTCCTGTTCCATTCGAGGATGCTGGCTTTTCCTTGGAGCACGATGGCTCTCAAAGCCGTAAACACATTGCGGTCCTCAAAGTTGCAGGAATTTATTTTGGATTCTTTAGAAGGCAACAAAAACCACACAGCATTCAAGCCACTCATATGTCAAGTAAATAGTTTAAATGTAACCAGATGCTCAGAAGGTTGCTTATTGAGCAGAGGGAAAGTTACAGTCCCTTTAGTCATCTCTCTAGTCATCGCCAAACCCCCCAATGCATCTGGCTGCCCACTCACATTTTGTTTAATTAGAAGTTGAGCAGTATGCTCCATTCTCAAAATGGCATACCATTCATCAATAGGGGACCTTAAGATGAGTCTTCCCAGTTCTGAAGGTTTTCAGACTCCTTCACATGTTACATTTGTTGGTAGTTCATCTGGAGCAATGTATGGGCTCTAAGTCAGTAGCTCAGACCTTGGCAAATCTTTGGATCTAGGAGCCAGCCCAAAAATTTAGGAGGCAGAGTCCTTTTGCAGCATTCAGGGTTTTGTATTTTAATGACAATATTTTCTCATTTCTATGACAATAGAATCTAACCCTAACCTTTTTGCACTGTCTTGTACTTTTATTAAAGCTATGACAAATTGTTGCCTATAAATAAATATGGAGTAACCTTGGTTGTCATCAACACAACAAAAAAACTAATCTTTAACTCTAGCTTAACTTTCTCATGAATCCATTATTGCTTCAAGAACTTCAGTTTCATAGAAAATTGGAGCTAGTATGGAAAGCAACTGGTTAAGAAATTAGTTCATCTACTGCCATTGATTGTTGCAAAGAGAAGCTTACAGGAATTGCAATGACAGGAATTTCATGTACATTTATTTTTACGTTATACAGCAAAACTTTCTGATGCAAAATGACAAATAAGCTTTGAATTTCCACTGAGAACTGCTGAGAGACGCTACAATAAAATAATTGCTGGAAATATTAAGTGGTACAATGAAATTTCTAGGTACCATGGAAACTTGGTGGCCGTGATCTGTCAAACTCTGCCATAGCTAGCACTTTTACAAGCCACCCCCTAATAGCTTCTAGCAGAGAGACAGCAAACTGCAATAGATGGATAAGAGAAGGTGGCAAGAGAGAGAAGAGCAAGGATGGAACGGGATTTTCTGGCAAAGTATGACACAAAGTTTTGCTGAGGAAGTGGGTTTTGCTAAGGCATTTAGAAGAGAACAACATTTGGTGAATATAGAAGGAGGGACTTGTACTAGTACAACACTGAAAGGTCCAAGATTTCCCACTGTTTTAGGAATTTTATACCTTTAAATAAACTCCTTAAGGAAATAATTCCCAAAATATATCTGGGGACACACTGGTGAGTTATAAGATAACTCTTACTGTGCCATAGACTCCTATGAATTCAAAATAACCCTGTAGACTGTGTGTCTGCATGATTTAGTGCTGTGGTCTTGCCTCTATCTAGTTAGCTTCTGAGGGTGGATATCAGTGCTAGATGGTGAGCTGGTATGGGGGCAGCAGTGAACACCAGCTTAGTGAAAGGGTGGCCCCATGGCCTTACCACTGTTGCATGGCACTGTTGAAGACAGGGAGACAAGGGCCTTTTATGCATGGCCTGTTTCTGCTGTATCTGCTACTCTCTAACTGTACAGTATATGCAGTCAGATTCTGCAAACTATGCATATGGGCTTTCCACCCCAAAGAAATTCCAGAAGTACCTTGTGATCAGTTATGCACCCCCAGTGAAAATGTGGAGTTTCTGAACCATACAGGAGTTCCTCTCCCCAAAAATGCTGCTTTTTTGTATTTTTTGTAGTGTATTTTTTTCAAAGATGTCACCAGCCCCGTGGCTATTTTACAGCCAAAGCAGAGAAAGGTCCAGACAACTCCCCTCCACCCAACCAATTTGCTTCTGGCTATCTCCGCCAGTAGTCTTGCACTTGCAAACAAACAAACAAACAAAAAAAGGCATTCATGCCTATAAGAGGATGTGTATAAGGGAGGGGGAAATCAGCCCAGCTCTGTTTGATCCTGCCGAGGTCTGAAACTGACAATCGCTCGCTGTGAAACTGACAGAATAAGCAGCCTCATAGATCACTTGTGACTACTATTTCAGTGTCCTCTGGATAAGCCTGCACTGGCAAACAAACAAACAAAAAAAACTGTTGGATTGGCTGAGGTCTGAAACTGAACACTTGCTGGGAAACTGACGAAATAAGCAGCCTCATAGAGTTCAGCGTCCTCTCCTGCATTCACAAAAATAGAGATGGCTTTTGAGGGGAGGCATTGGACGAGGAGGAAAGACAAAGGGAAGTGAGAAGTGAGAATGGACGTGGGGAGATAAACCCGAAGCAAGCCTATGCACAGGATGAGTGATTGAATTGGGATCAAGGCACACTTTAAACTTGTGGTAAAACTGCATCCTGAAAACATGGGGGGAGCGTGAAGTGACTTCTGAAGGTCGGAACAATTGTGCATAATTCCCATGAAGCCCTGAGTTAGTCTGGTGGTGATTGCAATGCAAACTGTTATGTGTGTGTGTTAAGTGCCGTCAAGTCGTTTCCGACTCATGACGACCCTGTGCAAACTACCTGTGCATAAATGGCCAAGGTCCATATTGTGGGTCAATGATAACGCCATCTTGTGTGGGGAACTGCAGGCCAGTCAGCAGCTGGGTACTTGCATAGTGCAGCTGACCTTGCCATCTCCTGGCTTGGGTCCCACGGTTAATCTCTGCTGACAGAAGGGGTTTCCATCATCGGAAAGGGACTAGCTAGCCTCCCTGCTGAAGCCCCCCAAAATGGTCCCTGAAATACTGATCCTGGACAAGAGACTGCTACGATTGGCATGAAGAAGAGTCAGAGGTCTGCCGTGGGAGGAAGGAATCGGAGACATTTTCCATGATATCCATCCCCTGTACATGCAACGCTTGCATGCTTTCCCTGCCTGTAAAGGTGTCAGTAGAGTTGCCAACCTCCAAATGGGGCCAGGAAATCTCCTAAAATTACATCTATAGAGAATAGTTCCCCTGGAGAAAATGGCTGCTTTGGAGGGTGGACTCTGTGCATTATACCCTGCTGAGGTCCTTCCCCTCCCCAAGCCTTCCCTTCCCAAGGCACCACCCCCAAATCTCCAGGAATTTCCCAATCTGGAGCTGGCAACACCAAACGTAAGCCCCCTCCTTGCCTCTATGCACTGCTCAGAGGTGGGGTCCATTAACTATCACTTGTGGATAATTCTGACACATTGCTACATTGAAGTTGGTTGGATTAGCCCACACTTCTCAATGCAAAGACGCAGTAGAACTACTTGTCCTCCTAGGAGGTTTTATATTGTGTCCATGCATGAGTTACTGCTCTGGGCTTGCAGGAGGCACACCCAGAACAGTGACTAATGGAGTCACAAGAAGAAACGGGCTTCTTTGTGTGGATGGGGAGCTCTTACTCTTTTTCACAGTGTACAAGTAAACCTTTTGGGGTTTAAGAATGAAACATTCCTTCAATCTTAACCCAGAAAAAGTGTGCCTCTTTTATTAGAAGTTTGTGAAAGGCTGCCTTGAGGCAAGAAAGTTCAAGCTATGAGTTAAAAAAAAATCTTAGGGAAGGTAACCAGGTGTTGGCAATATACTTTTTCATTTAATGTGAACAAGCTGTGTGTGTGTATGAGAGTGCACTGGGAATTATATTTGCCATGGTTCTGGAGTTTATCCCATCAGGAATTGCAGGTTTGGTTTTTAGCCAGAACTGTTCTTAGTGGGGTGAGCAGTCCGGCCTGCAGCAACCACCCTCCAATTGTGCCAATAATTTGAGGAAAGAATGGGAAATCTGTCCCCTTCCCCGGCTTCCTGTCCTTTCCAGCAGTTTTGCAAAAGTCCAGTTAACAAATCCTTGGGGAAGAATGGGAAGCTATTAAAGCATTTACCATAGCACGTTTGGCCTGGGGAACACGTAGGTGGGAAGATGTTGTCAGTAATGTTAAAAATACACTTTAACAAACTACACACCAGTGCAGGAATTTATTATCTGAGCTATTTAAGGAAACACCCATTAGGTTGGGATATGTCATCATTAGCTCTGGATCACACATAATGATTTGGAGTAGTTTAGTATATTAAATCCAGGTCAAGAAGATACAGCTCTTTACTCCAGGAAGGCAGAGAATGTTAATGAGGATTCAGGATCAAAAGTGCCAGATAGCCTCATGGAAACCATGACCCAACTATGACATGCGTCTGCTAGGACTGCTAACAGGCCTGGAGAAAAGTGTTCTTTAGTGGAGGTTTAATGGGATGTTCTTTACCAGGTGATGCTATTTACCTCCTTGCCATGAAAAGTTTCCAGTGTCTATTTCCACACATTACATCTCTGTTAAAGGGACAGGACATTTTCCCCTAGGCCTGTTGGAAGCCCTATCTATCCCCCTTACCCATACATTTTTTGGGACAACTATATGCTATAAGTAGGGTTGCCAACCTCTAGGTACTAGCTTGGAGATCTGCTATTACAACTGATCTCCAGCTGAGAGATCAGTTCACCTGGAGAAAATGGCCGCTTTGTCAATTGGACTCTATGGCATTGAAGTCCCTCCCCTCCCCAAACCCCACCCTTCTCAGGCTCCGCCCCAAAAATCTCCAGGTATTTCCCAACCCGCAGCTGGCAAACCTAGCTATAAGGGACTGTTTAAACCCACATCTGCCACAATCAAACAGACGGAAAAGGGTGAGGCCCGGTTTAAAAGGAGCAAAAGGGTATGTGGGTGACAGGAGCTGAACTCTTATGGCTAATTTCTCTGCAGCCTTTATCTGCAGGCACATTTCTACAGTTGCTGATACTATAAAGCAAGTCAGGCAGAAACAAAAAAGGGCTTGGGGGAAGAGTCTGCAGAGAGGCTAGGGTCAAGAAAAATGGGAGAGGCTGGAGAGTTCAGCTCCTCTCACTCCTTAAATCCAGCCCCTGCTGTGCGGTTGTGGCTAACGTGGTTTTAAACACACAGATCAGCCACTGTGCTGTACAGTTTGACCCTTAACTTCCCTTGATTGGCTCCTCTACCTGCAACAATAATACCAGCTGTGCAATTTCCTTTCCACTGCAGCTACTGTTCCTGCAGAAAGGGAATTTTTTTTTAAGATAGCATCCACCCTCCTACTGCATCTTGACACAACTGAAAATTTCTCCTGTTATGATATTGCTTCTGAGCAAGTCTGTTAACAATAGGATGTTTTGGAGGTTGTTAATTTATAGGGTTACCATACATTGGAAGCGACTTGATGGTACATAACATGCACGTGTACACACACACGCGCACACAATATTGCAGCTTCCTACATTTCTGTCGTGGTGAGATATATATATATATATATATATATATATATATATATATATATATATATATATATATATATATATATATATATATATATATATGAGAGACGAGAGCACAAGGGAAGCCTGCAGAAGGGAGATGGGTGCTTTTCTTAGTACACCCTGATGCTCAAGACAGCGAGTTTAATGTGTCGATGGTGAAGTTCCTGCTTTTCTTGGTTGCTATCAGCTGTGTGGAACCTGTGGGGCACCAATATGGATTGGAGCACTCTGCAGATTTGTACTGTGGGTGCTGAAAGTAATGTAGCAGGCAGCGCTCCCATATTCTGAAATAACTAATCCCTGGACATGTCCAAATGCACAACAGCCACATGGCCCTGTATGGATTAAAATGACAGCTTGAATCTTGTAAGGAGATAGCATTAGCTGAATGAACAGGTGTTGGTCCCACAAGCACCAAACATTTATTTCCTAACATTAATGTCCTTTTTGATTTCACAGGCCAAATGTCTGTGGGGGACAGTGTTGCTCAGGATGGACAACTGCTCCAGGGACAAACCGGTGCATTAAACGTGAGTACAAAAAAATAAAAAATGTTGTCATCATCATTTATACAGTGCTAACTGTGTGCAAGGCATTTCACAGACTGACTGAAAAAAAAAGGAAACTAATGCAAAAACCAAGGAACTTCCAATCTGAATTTCCAACTTGATCAAAACAAGGTGTTGGAGCCAGTGGGAGAGACGGGATGGCAGAGGGAAAAAAGAGAGGGTGAGGGAGAGGCAGGTAGATACTGGGAGAGGGAAATGACGGATGCAAGCAAATTCTGCAGTTAGTGTGGAATCCTAAGCAGAGTTACACCCCACAAAATCCACTGAAGCTAGTGAAGTAGCACTGGCCTCATTTGGGCTGGGGCAAAACCAAAGACTTCGTGAAAAAGTGGGTTTTAACATTTCTTTTTGAAGAGCTGGCACCATCTAATGGTGCCCACCTGTTACACTTGTACGCTTCTGACTCCAATGAAGTCACTGAGCTTTGAACAGTGTAGCTTTGCTAAGAATGGCACTGCAAGTGTTCCGTGAGAGATTTCTAGGCATAAATAGGTACAAATCTTCAGTCATAATTTATTCAGAATTGATGTCTCATTTAACTCAAATGTGCTGTAATCAAAGGCAACTGGTTTCTATGGATGTATGCAGTAGCCAAGGTAGATACAGAGTGAGCCATTTCCTCTTATTCCTTCTTACTGGTACAATGATACCAGGTTATTTGTTTGTTTATTTAAAATTTATATGCTTCCTCTCCAAGGACCTATTCAAGGCATCTCATAAAGTAAAAAAAGAAACAACCCCCCAATATAATCCTAAGAACAGCAGCACACACAAAAAAAAACAATAACAAACAAGCCATAATAATGAGCCGAGGCATCAAAATAGCATCAAACAAGATTCAGCAGCCTAAAATGATATTCATAAAACAATTCTCAAGCTAGAAGCATACAACAAAAACAGCTTTAAAAAGATGAAATCTTTCAGTTAAAAGCTTGGGTAAAAATAAATCTTTTGGCCTGGTGCCTAAAGAAGAGTAAGGAAAGAAAAATACCAGGCAAACTCCAAGCGGGAAAGCATTCCAAAGGCATGGTGCCATCACTGAAAAAGCCCTGTCTCTTATTGCCTCCATGAAGGCTTACCAGCCATGGAGCTGAGTCTATAGTGGCCATGAGGCCACATACAGCATAGGTGAGTCATCCCTAGTTCACTGCTGCCCTGCTGTGCTGTACAACTGCTTTTTGCGATGCTGCTGTGCCTCACTCGGGGATTTTAGTGGCTGTAGCTAGTTGAGCTATACCAATTCATGCTGTTGTGTCAATGTGATGTCCTAAAGGGTTGCCAATCAGTTACTTTTCTGACAGCTGATCTTTTAAAGTGGTTCAAGCAAAAGGTGCTACTCTAAAGGGAGGTGAGGTGACTCTAAATACCTGTGCCTCGTGTTCATGGCTTCCATGAGACCCTTCTTGGGAGACGTTTCTTCCCCTCTTAGGTTATTATTTCAGCAATTGCTCTCTAATTTTAAACATGGGAACTTATAAGCTGGGGCCTCCCACAAGGCAGTTTGCCTTCAATATATTTATAGGCATAGGGACAGAGTGGAGTGATTTACAAGGAAATAGTCCCATGGAGGGTTCTGATGACATCATTAACCATATGAGCTAGAAATCCAGCGATGCAATTAATTACACTGTAAATCAGGGCAGCCCATTGGTTGCTAGTTAGTTTTCTTAACCTTTTCGTTCAGTTACGCTTTTAAATTTCTAAATGCTACAAACCTCTGAAACCACAGAAGAATTATTTAATATTACAAGCCTTCAAATCCAGCTCTTGCTGCTTGTGGTTTCTAATCCTGCATGCAGCAACCTGCCTGAATGACTCCAGCCTGCTGCCCAGAATAAGGCTTTACAATTTTTGATGTAGGCGAGCTTGAAATCATCATTTTGGGTTGGATCCAAAGTGTTTATCCACTCATGGTTCTGCACGATGAATGAACTTGAACATCCTGGCTTTCCCCACTCCTCCACATGAATCCTGCTGGGTGATCTTGGGCTAGTCCCAGTTCTCTCGGAACTCTCTCAGCCCCACCTACTTCACAAGGTGCCTGTTGTGGGGAGGGGAAGGGAAAGTGAGTGTAAGCTGCTTTGTCTCTCCTTTCGGTAGAGAAAAGCGGGGTATAAAAACCAACTCTTCTTCATGATCCCATAGGGTTGCCAGGTGCCCCCGGCTACCAGTGGGGGATAGGGTTGCCAGCTCCAGGTTGGGAAATTCCTGGAGATTTGGGGGTGGAGCCTGGGGAGGACCAGGTCCTCAGTGGGGTACGATGCCATAGAGTCCACCCTCCAAAACATCCATTTTCTCCAGGGGAACTGATCTCTGGAGATGAACTGTAATTCCAGGAGATCCCCAGGCCCCACCTGGAAGCTGGTATCTCTACTCACAGAAAATGCCCTTTTGTCTAGTCATGGAGGAACACTTTGGGATGGATCTAACCTATAGCCTGAATCCAGCCCATTGCTCTGTGCTCAGCAATAGAGGCCTGAGCTCTGGTCGGATGATTGTTCCTCAGCATGAATGAACAGAGAATCCGTCCTCTGACCTACTCATGTTTTCAAGTTCTAGTAGACAAAAGCCGCAATATAGCAGGTCATGATCACTCTCTTGTTCAAATTATAAAGGCACACTAAAATTAAATGGATAACAGTGAAAAAGAGCCAATCTTAAAATAAACTAGTGGCTTTCACTAAATCATGAATATCATATTCTTGTTTGTTTCACTTACAAGAAAGTTTGTGTGTGTGTGTTAAGTGCCGTCAAGTTGCTTCCGACTCATGGCAACCCTATGAATCAATGTCCTCCAAAATGTCCTATCTTTGACAGCCTTGCTCAGATCTTGCAAACTGAGGGCTGTGGCTTCCTTTTATCTATATATAATGGTAAATGTGAGTTCAATGGTGAATGTGCATAAACACCTGTAATTGTGCACATTCAATGGTGTGCACAAACTTCATCCATGGTACGAACAAGGGGTGTTGGAGAATATGCACTAATGGACAATAGCAATATAGTGGGGTGGGGGCAGATTTTTTAGGGGCAAAAAAGGAGAGGACCAATTTATACATCAGGAGTGAGAGCCAGTGTAGAGTAATGGTTAAGAGCAGTAGACTCTAATCTGGAGAATCAGGTTTGATTTCCCACTCCTCCACATGAAGCTTGCTGGGTGACTTTGGGCCAGTCACAGTTCTCTCAGAACTCTCTCAGTCCTACCTATCTCACGAGCTGTTTGTTGTGGGGAGGGAAAGGGAAGGTGATTGTAAGCTGGTTTGAGACTCCTTAAAGGTAGGAAAAAGCAGGGTATAAAAACCAACTCTTCTTCTAATGACAGAACTCCAGCATCACAATACTTTGTCTTTCTGTCACTGTATTTAAGTAGTTAACACCATGTGTCTTCAGTTGTTCTACTATACCAGAGCCTAAAATGGTTCAACCCAGGTTTTATTTATGACTGAGGGCCTAACTATATATTATACTGTTTCTGGGCCCTCTGTGGGTCATGTCAAATCAGTTGTGCACTGGGAGCTTCATGTTTGTGCTCCCAGTGATTTTAAAAACTTGATTCTCAGGCCTGCGTGAGCCCAGTTTGGATTGGGATGTGATATGTGGGAGGAGGGGGCTTAAATCTTCTTCTGATGCCATTTTCCCAACCTGAAACACCCCAGGGTAGACTTTGCCTCATTGGGGAAACCTGCAGGTAGCCCATTGATAAATGTAAGTTTTTCTAATGAGGCAAATAATGGCTCTCTGAGGCATTTCAGCCCGGGAAGCCAACAAGGGGAGGCTTAAGCCCCCTCTACCTACATACTGTGGTCCTGATCCAAATCAGGCCCTCATGTGCACTAGGATATCCATTTTGAAACTTAATCTCAAGCACATCAAGTTTGACAGGACCCAAGGAACATCCAAGAAACATTGTAATGTGTAGTTAAACGAGTCTGTCTCAAAAAGATAAACCTGGTCTATGGAAGACTGTGGTCAGCCAATGTAGTTTTGTTTGTACTAAAGCTGTTCTGATAAAACCAGCCTTTGCCTGGTGGATGGAACATAGGGCTGGCCAACCTCCAAGTGGGGATGGAGATCTCCTGGCATTATAACTGATGTCCAGATTGCAGAAGTCAGTTCCCCTGGATAAAACAGCTGCTTGGAGGCTGTAGTCTATGGCATCATATCCCAACTGAATACTCTCCTCTCCCCAAACCCTACCCTCTTCAAGCTCTACCCCCCAAATCTTCAGGAATTGTCCAACCTGGAGTTGGCAACCCTATCAGTGGAACACTTCACTTGCAGTTGTTCTATGAAAACCTTATTGTTGCACTGAATTCAGGATTCACATCTAAGCACAATGCTAATGACCTGAGAAGACTAAAAGCATATTGCTGCAGTTTTGAACAAAAGGAAAACTGAGATTGCATTGCTTATCATACTGTGATTCATAGGAGCAGGACAGGACAGAACTGTGATTGCTATTGTCCTTGCTATGCTTACTGTGATTGCTATTGTCCTTGCTATGTTCATGCCATCCGTTGTTTCATATTCCTGCCATGATATTTCCCATCCTGCCCTGTTGCTATCCCACATTGAGAGTGCACCTGTGAGTAGCTGCTATCGCACCCCCCCACCCCCTTTACATTCTTTTTGTGGTGGCTTTGTAAGCCAGCTTGGACATGTTTCGACTGGGCTGCCTTGCATTCCTTGCAAGCAGACACTACCAGGAAGTCACAGGCCTATGCTGGGACATAACACAAAAACCTTGCCTTTCTGGTTGTCTGTACTGTATGAACACAATAAAACAGGGGAATAGTGTTATAGATTTCCAAATCTCTCCCGTCAGGAATTCAGTATTATTGGGAAGATTTGACTGACATTTGTCTTATCCTTAAAGGATGAACAGTATAAAAGGAGCAATTTACACAGCAGTTCTCCAAAAATAATCTTGGAACACTTAGGAAAATGGTTAGCCACTTAGCAGGCTTTTGAAATTGTTACGCTTGACAATTAAGAAATGTCAGGTGTAAAATTATATGCTGATGTGGAAGTTAGATCCTTATTTATTAATCAAAAATGGGCCTGAAGATGGAGATGGATGATTAAGCTTTGATGAAGAACTTTAAAAATTCCCCAGATATTAGAAACTTCAACCACACAAAGATTTCATTGTTGGCCCAGCCAAGAAACACACCTGCAGCTGAGAAACAAAGGACAGTAAACACGTTATTAATTTGGCATATTTGGCTCAACCTACCACCAGACATGAAAGTATCCCCAGCTTCAAGTCCAAAGTATGGTGATATCACCTACCTAAAGTTAAAGCATTTTTCTCTAGATATGACTATTCTCTAATGATCTTATGTTCTTTGACCGGAGGCTTTAAAAACATTTACGATTTTAGCTGGTATATATTAGGGTCAAAACACATATTGGATCAATACACTGGTCAGGTGGCTGCCCTATGGGGAAACTCCCCAAATCTTCTATTTTATAATAATGCCAGTCTTAGCATTTCCAGCTGGTAAGATCATATCTTGTTATCTTTTAATTTTAAAATTGAACCCCTTTTGATTTTTCAAAAATTACAACCTCTCCACCCTTATCTGTCATTACCCACCTTGTTATTATAATCTTTGATCTCTTGTCTTGATTATTAAAGTCAGGATTAATGTAGGTATGATTTTGAGATAACAAAAGCGGTGGGGTAGGGAATTCAAAAAGAGGCCACAGAACTAGAACAGGGAGTGGTAATCCTGTGGGTTGTACCGAGGCAAATTGCCCTCTCCTTCCTGAAGCTGAAGCTGCTTTTTGTTCCAAGGGAGAAGACAAAAAAGTACTATACAAGAATCTATATGATCTTCCCTCCTGCAGCAGCTATTATTTAAAGAACGTTTATCTTGCCTTTCAACCTGAAGGTCTCCACAGTCGCTACCAATAACAAAATCAACAGAAAAATAAAATTACAATAACACAACTTAATATCCGAAATACAATCATCTGTAAAACAGTAAACAAATAAAATACAATCTAATAAAACAGCAATGGCATAAAAATAGTGGTAACAATGAGTAAGAACACGGTTATTCGTTCAGTGAACAAATGAAGCTGCCTTATACTGAATCAGACCCCTGGTCCATCAGTGAGTATTGTCTACGCAGACCAGCAGCGGCTCTCCAGGGTCTCAGGCAGGGTTCTTTCTCATCATCTACTTGCTTAGACCCTTTAACTGGAGATGCTGTGGATTCAACCTGGGACTTTCTGCATGCCAAGCGGATGCTGTACCACAAATGCTTTCTAATAAAGGACTCATAACAGCCCATGTTTGGGCTGCAGAAACTTTATGGATGTTAATTAACAACAGTGGTCACTCAGTAGTGATGCCTGGTCTTCCATCACAGCCGGAAACTTCCCAGCAATCCTATCTGCTGTCTTCTGGCACCTCAAAGGCTAGTGGGAGAAAAATTTGGGGGAAATGGAATAGGCATGTCAGCTTTGTGCCATTACTTCCAGAAAAACTGGCAACAATGTTGTGATGTCAGGGACATCGCTCTGAAATTTGCCCAAAACTCTATGGCAAATCCTAGAGCACCCCCCCCCCATGTCATGACATGACTTCTAATTGTTGCATCATGCACTGGCACACCTGTCCCCATCCCCCAAATCTTCATGTGGGTGCTAGGCCACAGCCAGGCATTGCTACTAATTACTTATGTTAAGTAGAATATTTTCAGTAATGTAAATACGCATTCTTATATTTGCTCTTTGTTGATCTCTTGCTCTGGATTTTGATGTAGTTTGACTATTTAATTATAAAATAAAGCAGACCCTTC
Organism: Euleptes europaea; assembly: GCF_029931775.1. Classification (NCBI taxonomy): domain Eukaryota; kingdom Metazoa; phylum Chordata; class Lepidosauria; order Squamata; family Sphaerodactylidae; genus Euleptes; species Euleptes europaea. Next base: position 36,128,931 of record NC_079317.1, read on the forward strand.
TGAAGATAAGACAATCAGGCAATGGATCCTGAAGTACTGCCCCATTATCTTACTTTCCTTCATTGGGAAGCTTTACGCTTCATATTTATACTTGAAATCAGTTTCATAGCTGGAGACTGTGGGTGTTTTGGGGAGAGAGCAGGCTGGATTCTGAAGAGGGCATTCAGTGTTAGATAGGGTTGCCAGTCCTGGCTTGGGAAATTCCTGGAGATTTGGAGGCGGAGCCTGGGGAAGGTAGAATTTGGGGAGGAGGGAGGGATATAATTCCATACAGTCTACCCTCCAATGCTGCCATTTCCTCCTGGGGAACTGATCTCTGTTACCTGGAGATCAGTTGTAATTTTGGGAGATCTCCAGCCGCTGCCTGGAAACTGGCAACCCTAATGCTAGATCATTGCCTGATTCTTCTGCACCTGGCAGAGAAGTATGTAGCTTGCCCAAAGGATGTGCTTTGTGCAACCTTTAAGGACTTAAAGGTCACATTTGACTCTGTATCGAGAGAGTGGGGCAAACTTATGCATCCTCCATTGATTGCAGACTTTTATATTTAATTCAGCAATTATATAATAATCCCACTGCTCATGTTCATTGTGGCCTCAAGGGGCAACTGACAACAGACATCCCTCTGTCCAGGGGTATGAAGTAGGGTTGCCTGTTGGCTTTCCTCCTATTCAATCTCTATATTAATGGTCTTGCTGGGGACTTAGCAGCAGTGAATTCTTATACCCCTGTTCTGGCTAGTAGTCGGACCCCATTGTTATTCTATACAGATGACACTGTCCTATCGAGATCGCCGGTAGGTCTGCGTAGTGTGCTAAAAGTCTTTCAGAACTCTTGCACTGGAGAGGGTTTGGTAATAAATTGTGAAAGACCTAAAATTATGGTCTTTTTGGCCCAAAAAGCTGAATAATCAGCCAATTGAGCAGGTGTCCCAGTTTTGTTATCTAGGTGTTGTTTTTCACGTTTCTCTCTCTTGGCAAGCTCACAAAGAGTGTGTTCTGCTTTCAGTGGCTGGTTCCACAGTGGCTGTCTGATGGTTGTTGTTTTTTTGCCTCTGATGGGGGTCAGTATGTCTCTGCAGCAACTAAAGTCTTTAGGGCACTGGTTCCCAATCGGGGGTCCGTGGACCCTCAGGGGTCCACAAGAACTAAATTAAGGTCCGCGAAACAAAGTTATAAACCCATAATAAATTAATATTTTCAATTAAAAGTTATCTATTATAAAAATATATATATTCAAATATTATTCTAAGTTTAATGTTTAACTAACAGTTATGATTAAAGTTTATTTTCAAATTCTCTGAATTTTTATTTTGAACCTTGGGGTCCCTGCACCGAACAAAAAAGTCCTAGTGGTCCCTGGTCAAAAAAAGGTTGGGAACCACTGCTTTAGGGCTAAAGTGCCATCTCAGCTTTTATATGGTGCGGCCGTTTTGATTACTGGAGTTGCTCATTCTGCTGATCAACCTTTTGAGGTTGTTCTTTGGGAAATTAATGGAGTTCCTTGTTATGTTGCCTCTGTGGTTCTCTGATTGGAACTAGGCTCAGGATCAGTGGAATGCGAAGCTTAGAAGGTGGCTTTTTACTTTTATGGGAAGGTCTGGTTTTCTGAGGATATCAGTAGTTTTCTTTCTCTTTTACATTCCGATCCTTATTTTTCACTTTGAAAGTCCAGTCTTGAATGCAAACTTTCTTTTTTACAGTTGTCACCTGTTTGTTGGCCCACAGGCTGCTAGACTATCCTTAGACAGAGCATTGGAGGCATTAGACTGTCGGTTGGCTCTTGGCAGAGCTTGTAAAGCTTTTTTTGGGGGGGTATCACTCCCCGTTTTACACTTCCATCTTATTTTCATCAGCTGAATGTCCCCAAATATCAGATGGCTTTTCTATTGGCCAAGCTAAATGTTTCCCCCTCTTTTGTTTCGATGGGTAGATTTGGAGGAGTACCCTACTCAGACAGATTGCGTGCATATGGGTCTGGGGTAGAGTTGCCAACCTTCAGATGGGGCCTGGAGATCTCCCACAGTTACAACTGATGTCCAGGCGACAGAGATCAGATCTCTGGAGAAAATGGCTGCTTTGGAGCATGGACTCTATGGCATTATACCCTGCTGAGGTCCCTCCTCTCCCCAAATCCCAACCTACCCCGCAAGGATCCTCCCTCCAAATCTGCAGGAATTTTCCAATCTGTTGGGAGATGGCAACCCTAGGACTCTGGGGTGATTGAAACTTTATCACATATTTTCTTTGTGTGTTGACCACCTCTTTGAGGGATGAGTGGATACAGCCAGTGATAGTTTCCAAGGTTTCTCTTGTTTCTGTGTCTTTCTTGCTAGCTAATACTGATCCTGGTTTTCCTTTGGCTGTGGCTAAATTGCTGACAGCAATGGCTTCTATGCGAATATGGAAACAGAGAATAGTATTTGTAAGATGGGTTCTGTTCAAGTCTGCTGGCTCATCAAATTGTTAAAGAAAGAATGAATGGACCTCTGAAGATGCTCTTTTGAAATGGACAGGTTTGTATGGGTGAAGACAGAGGTATTCTTTTGGACACTCTGACTGGTTATGGGGAACCTCTCATTCCTGATTGATCAGTCACAATGATCATCTGGGGGGGAAGGGAAAACAGGCTTCACCTAATCCTAAATTAATTTCTCTGCTGACGGGTGTTGTATTTTAAAAGGGAGGACTGTGCCTGGGTGTTTTGAAAGATGTGATACTTTGCCAGAATTGCATAGAATTCCAGTGGTGCGCCAATCTGAAGCAGAGACTGATTTTTTTTGGCTCAGCAAATGTTTCTTTTAATAATTATTATTATTAAATTAATAATTACTAAATACATTTATTAGTCACTTCTGTGTAGGAATACACTCAAAGCAGCATACAAATGTAAAAACAGAATAGGAATTAAATATAAATTAACACAGTTACAATGGTTTAAGGTGGAATACTTACCGGAACTATAAGAGCAGCACACCATGTGTTCAAGGACACATTGTCCTGAACACATTACAACACTTACAGGATGCCAGGAGATAAGTGGATTAGAATGTGAAGTGACACAAGCATCTGAACTGCTAAGCTTTGTCTGAACAAAACGGAGCTCCTGGATCTAACAGTCCAGTGAACCATACCTGGGACTGACTAATGTGCCTGTCAGAGTCGGTGGGGGCCTCTAGCCATTAAAATCCTTTCCTTTTCCTTTTACAGTGCTGTCATTCTTTCCTTCGGCTTGTCTTTTTCTAATCATCTCTTCTGGGTCGTGTTGCTTCTCAGCTCTTAGTTCTCAAGAGTGCCGGCTGATTAAAGCCTTCCGCTCACTCAAGTGCTCCTGCTGTTAGTCTGAACGTGCCACAGGCTTGTGCTGGACTGGAGATTGTGGCTAGTTCTGCTTTGTTGAAATCCATTTGTAGGATGTAGGAGTGCAGAAGTCAACAATACGCCCTGGGAGATTGTGTGCCTTGCCAGGCAGCATGTTACTTAGCCAGGAAGAACTGGAGGCAACTTAATGGTATGGGGCGGAGGGGGCTGAAGGAAAATGTGCTGCATGGTCATGCTTATGTTCAGATTTGTTTAGATTTAAGTTTTAACATGGTTTATTTAGAATCTTTGGAGTTCCTCATAATGATAGAATGGGGCTTAGGAATACGCAAGTAGCAAAGAGAATTATATTATAGTCTGAAGGACACTTGTCCTGGAAATAAGCACCACTGAGTAGTAGGGTTGCCAACCTCCAGGTAGCAGCCGGAGATCTCCTGCTGTTACAACTGATCTCCAGCCAATAGAGATCAGTTCACCTGGAGAAAATGGCCGCTTTGGCAATTGGACTCTATGGCATTGAAGTCCTTCCTCTCCCTAAACCACGCCCTCCTCTGGCTTTGCCCCCAAAACCTCCCACCGGTGGCAAAGAGGGACTTGGCAACCCTACTGAGTAGCCTTAACTAGGATTCTGAGTAGGCCTGCTTACAGTCGCTCTCTTCGCCTGCCAGCCCACTGCTAACACAATAAAGCCTCCTTGGGATGCAGCTAGTAGACCAGACATGCCCCTTGCAGTTAGGGTTGCCAGGTCCCTCCATTTTCTCCAGGTGAACTGATGTCTATCGGCTGGAGATCAGTTGTAATAGTGGGAGATCTCCAGCTAATACCTGAAGGTTGGCTACCCTACTTGCAGTATGGGGCAATGCTATTAAGCTGGTTTTTGCAGTCTGAGAAGAGCTGGAAAGGGTAGTTTGCTGTGGGCAGCCAGAGTTGCTAAGAGGTTTAGCAGGGAGAGAGAGAGAGATGATTTGAGGGGATTTTGGCATATTGCTTTGACTACACTAAATGTTCAGGAGGGCATTTTTATAAATGGATCAGAATTGCAGTATAATGGAACAGCCCAGGAGAGCGTTTTTATAAGGGAATAAGATTGTAGTATATTCCATTAGGTGTGGCTCTTTCCAGGCAAACCGACTAAACATGAGAATAAATAAAAGATGTTTATAGTCATGCTAGTCCAAAATCCAAAAATAAACCACAATCCACATACCTTTTATTAGGACCAGCTATAACAACACAAAACATTGTGCAAGCCTTTGAGTTCTCCAGAACTGTTCTTCAGGCTAGTTGCTAAAAAAAAAAAAAAAAAAAAAAAGACAAATAAATTAAAAAAGAGACAGTACAGAGTACTTTTCTCTCTGCCCCTGCTTGTGTAGTATACCATTTGAGGACTGCACCCTTGCTAGTCTGATCCCATGTGATTATTTCTCAGGAGTACCTATATTTCTGGGTTTGAGGCACAAAAATGACCACAACGAATGCTCTTAAAAATACGCAACTTTCTTTGCTGTTTAATCATTAACATGCAAGAAGAGGGCTTTGATCCTGGCTGTGTGTATGCCCCCCTCCTACCATCCAAACCTGAGATAGCATCCCTACTGCCCGCAAATCTGGGTTTAGCGGGTGGAGCTTTGAAGACATTAGACGTGGCTTCCAAGAAAGCTTGAATTGTGGCATTTCTCATTTTACAAATGAAGCACTGAGAATAGTTATTTTATTTATTACAATATTTATATCCCATTTTTCTTTGTGACTCAACACAGCTTACAGATCATGATATAAACCATACAGAATAAAATAAAACCCCAAATAACCTAGCCCCCTCCCAAGATGCTTGCAGCATTAAAAGCTGCAGCAAATAAAATGGCCTTGTAGTGTCTTCTGAACATTTCTAGAGATAGCGCCCCTCACCTCCTCAGGAAGTTTGGCCTCTCAGTCTGCCCATGGTAGGTAGGTATTAAGAGCTGGGCATTGTCTGCTGACAGGAGGCCTTCCTGTTAATACGATTATTCTAGAGAAGCTGACTAAAGCTGTGTTCTGGAGTAAGGGGCCAAAGATTGACTCACTGTCTCCGAAGCCAAACAGTAGACAGCCCACGGAGCTGCCAGACAGCGTCTATAAACAACACGCAAGGCCAGGAATGGCAGCATCTTTCTCTCATTAAGGGACTTTTCTGGGAACTGTACAAATGCTATTTCAGACTGACATGGGCTCTTGGCCATTAGGGCTGCCGGGTGACTTTTCAAGTGGGGGGCCATTGTTTGCATGGATTAATTAAAAGGGCGCTGTCAAAGTCCTAGAAAATCCTTTATTGACAGAGGATGGTAAATTTCAGGCAGGCCTGAAGGTCAAGACACTTCGTTATTTCTTTTTTTCAGCAATAGGTGATTAAATGCTGTTCGGTTCCCCTGGTAGCATCCCTCCCACCTTCCTAGGGCAGTCAAAGGCTGAAATCTCTACAGCTGCCCAGGGGAGAAAGTAGCTGGGTATCCCAAATGCTTAAATGCCTTTGAGAGTCCTAGCCACACAAGAGTCATCTTACCCTGGTTTAAATTTGTGAACTTTTGTGTTTGGGCCAGGGGCAACTTGGGTGTCTTTTAACGGAAATGTAGCAAGAGAAATTATAGTAAATCAGAGAAGCATTTTGTACTTAAGCCTCAAAGCCATAATTCAAGGTTTGAGGGATTCAAAATTAAGAAAATAAAGAGAGTTTAATCTGAAAACACAATACATACCCTCAAAACCCCTTTTGTGTTCTAATGGTACAATCCTAAACAGAGTTACATACCCTTCTAAGCCTATAGATTTCACTGGGTTTAGAAGGGTATAACTCTGTTTATAGAGAGCCAGTGTGGTGTAGTGGTTAAGAATGGTGGTTTGGAGCAGTGGAGTCTGATCTGGAGAACCAGGTTTGATTTCCCACTCCTCCACATGAGCGGCGGAAGCTAATCTGGTGAACGGGATTTGTTTCCCCACTTCTACACATGAAGCCACCTGGGTGACCTTTAGGGTTGCCAAACTCCAGGTACTGCCAAAACAAATCACTAGTGCGATAAGAAACGGCTGTCAACAAATATATCCGCACTCAACTCATATTTTTCATATCCAGAACATATATTAATGGAGAGACAATTAGACAGAAAAGACAGTGCAGCAATATCTACAAGTGAACAAACATCAAACAGGGAAGCAATGGTCCAAAGCACCAAACTATATACAAAAATCTATGTCAAGTTTCCCTATAAGTCCATAAGACTTTCCATATAATTTCAAAAGTCCTTGTAAGAGCGGGTCCTCGGAGATAAAGAAGAAATCTTCAACTTGGGTCTCTGTCAATGAACAGATGCCAGCGATCCACAAATCCGAGTAGCTGCAGGAAGCTCAAACGAGGACCAAGCTGGCACTAGTAACACGGAAACGTCTTCCAGGTAATAGACGCTTTCACCAATAATGGCTTCTTCAGCCTTAGCTTCATTTGCTGCGTAACAGTCTCCTAAGAATCTCTTATGAGGTCCAATGTGCTAGATTTCTGAGCACAATGCAAATTGCTGGAAATGATCTTTAAATGGTGTTAGAGAGGGCTATCTGAAGAATGGTTTCTCCCATTCAAACTGCCCATCAGAAGAGATAATCATTAGAGGCTCTTTTCTGGGTGCTCCCACCTGCTGTCTAGCCTGTCTACCAGGGCTTATCCCTTCATGAAGGTTCAATCCACGGCATCTCAAGTTAAAGGGACTAGGCAAGTAGGTGATGTGAAAGACCTCTGCCTGAGACCTTGGAGAGCCGCTGCCAGTCTGAGTAGACAATACTGACTTTGATGGACCAAGGGTCTGATTCAGTATAAGGCAGCTTCATGTGTTCATGTGGTCCCTTCCTACATGATGCACCTCCTCCAAAGCCACCACAGCAAACCAATAAAGTGAAAATCCACTTGGCACAACCAGTGATCCAAGACGGCTAGGAAGCTGCATCCAAGTAGAACAACCCATCCAAATGAACTCACTTTCTAGTTGTTCTTTTGCTGGATTAGGAAACTAATTTGTCTCCTGATTACTTTAGGAAAGCGTGGGACCCTAGTGTGTAATAATTAATGATGCTTTGTTTCCCCTTGGAGTTTACAGCTGAAGTTGATGTGCTGTAATTAGGAGCGTATGTAGACTCTTGGGTGATTTGGGTGCAAAGTTAATGAACTGTAGCTTCCAATAACTGCTGAAGAATTTGAGTGTGGTGACTTCTGAATTAGCTGGTGGAGGGAACACAGGAATGCTCCTGATCAGATGGGACAGCTTGGAACCAATCCCCTGTCCTAAGTCTATGGGAAGTAACAAAACATTTGATCATATGTTTAGTCTGCCTTCTAGATGATCAAACATGTCTTTCAAGGGACAGCAGTGTTACTTTTTGTATCAAAGTTGGCATCTACCCTCCTATGTTTTATTTCGTGCCTTTCTTGGACAGTGAGCTTAAAATAGCCTTGCTTAGATTTGTAGCTATGCTAGGCAGGGATGCTAAACCTATACCTGTTTTGGCATCTAGTAAAGTTCAGAGGAAGCTGTGCTGAGGAGGACCAATAATGACAAAATCTTAGGATCTCTGCCTCTACTCTTAAGTTCCCTACACACCTCCAGACTATCTGTGTGATTCTGGTCCTGGCCAAATGCTCTTTCTGAGAAATATACTAGCGGAGTTTGTTTCATCGCAAAAGTTCAACATTCACCTGATTATCTTGGTAAAGCAATCAAGCAAAAGAATGGGGCTCGTCAATGGAGATTAAACTAAAGGAACTGCCTTCAGTTGACTAAGGTTGAGACACACTGTGGATACATAGAGATGTCATGGTGTTTGAGCAGTGAGGATATTTCGAATGCGTATTTACTGTTCTCCGTTCAAACAAACCATTTCCCCAACAGAGCAGAGTTCAAGAAAAACTAAAAAGTTCTGAGTTTGCAAAGGAAGCGAATTATCCAGAGTGCTGATTGGGGGGGGGGGGGGGTCGGGGCTGCTGTGGGTGCCACAAACCCACCTGCTCCTCCCATCCCCAGTGTAACTTCTTTTAAACTGATTGGGATTTGTTTTCTTAAAGGTGATGAATTAACATTTAATAAGTAAATAAATGTATATGCAACATTTTACAAAACGTGCACACCAGAAGCATGTAGGAAAGGGAAAAGACTGATGGACTTCGGTTAGAATTGCTGTCATATAATTGCAAAAGTGGAAGAAAGCTCAGCTCACTCTGCAGGATACAATCTGCTGTTTCTCCTGTGTTAATGTTATATCTGTAGGCACCATGTCTTACTTCGTCCCTCAAGCTGATGTTTCTGGGCTACAGAGTTTATCACAGTAGGGGGTCATTGCTCTCTTTTAACTCTTTCCCTTTGCCTTCTCAGCTGTGTGTGACCCTCCATGCCAGAACAAAGGATCCTGCAGTCGTCCTCAGCTCTGCATTTGCCGCTCAGGCTTCAGAGGCTCACAGTGTGAAGAAGTGATTCCTGAACAGGAGTATCACCCCCCTGGCCTTGTGGCCGCCCCCCAGCCCCAAGCAAGCTCCCTTCTGAAAAGGACAGGCAATGCAGAGAGAGAAGGGTCTTTAAGAGGGAGGCAGCCGCCTACCATGCAGAAGTTGCCAGCTGGGTAAGTTGCTCTCGGTTACACATAGGAGCTGTCTTCTTTGTAAGTTAAATGAGGAAGTCCAAGGGCAGGAGATACGATTCTTTCCCCCTCCTTTAATGGACTAATGACATTGGTTCCATTCCAAGGCAGATGTTAGAGGGAAGAAGAAGGACACACTCAGATAAACACTAGATCGAGAAGACCTTCTCCCCAAAGATGCCTATCTGGTCAATGGTAGCCCAACAGAAATAGCTCTGTCCACCTGGATAGGCATGCTTGGCTTAAAAAGTTCTGTTGCCCGAGTCTTTCCTGAATCTGCAGACATCTCACCTTTCTCTCCCTCCCCCAATATTTGGAAGAGGCAAGCACTCTATCATTGTCAGTTTTCAGAGTCATTCCATTGTGCAGTGTCATGTGCATCATTTAACACGTGCGTGAAGCATCCTACTAGACCCTGAATCAGGGACACAGTTGTGGCTTTTGCAATCTGCACTCAGGCTGTGTGACCATTGTCATCATGGTGGAGCCGATAGCCCTAACAACTAGTCCAGAAGCTATGGACAATTGCTGATGTGGGAATCGTTTTCTAAAAACCAGTAAATGTGAGGTTTCTGACTGTGGAGAAAGGCCTGAAACTGTAAAAGACTCAGGAAATAAGAAGGGGTCAGTAGGGGTTTTCATTAGTGTAAGGGAGGGACAGTAGGACATGCAAACTCAATACAATTCTCTGTCCCCCATTGCTCTTTTCTTGTCCTTTTCCCATTTACATCATTTCTTTCCCCTTTCTATCATATCTATCAGGACTAGATACTATATTTGTTTTAACAGTTAAAATGTGTGTTTTTTCCAGACCAATATGTGTGTGTTTTTGTCTGCAATTGGAATAATTAAACACTGTTACCATAAGTGGTCTTGAAGACAGCATCTCAGAACCCTAAACGTTTGCAATTGAAGACAGAATTCTTCTCCCTCCACAATTAAAGGCTGCCATCCTGCCCACAGTTAGTTTGCTTTTAATCCCATTGAAGTCAGTGGGATTTAAGCAGCCTGACAGGAGAAATTTGAGCGTGGAGTAAAACTCAAGAATGCTTTCAGATGCAAACATGATGCATTTGTATATCTCTGCTTTCCCTTTGTGGGTGATTATGACTCTCTTCCTTCCAGATCTGGGATAGCAAGCCACAAAGGCACATGGACTTTAATATGATATGAGTTTCTAGAGTGCTAGATGGAGAGAAGGGAAATTAATTCAGTTATTGAATACTCTTGTCCAGACAATCAGACATAGTGATTAGCAGAGAGCCTTACTTAGCATTGGATTTTGAATGTTCAGCTGCTCCTTGCTGGCTGTGTCCCAAGGAAACACAATTCCACTAGCAGATGAATAGTTCTTTTTTCTTTTTGTTCCAGTAGGGAAGGCCCCAAATATCCCTTTTAAGCAGCCACTCTTCTCACCTGGATGTGAGCGCTTCATATTTGCCTCTGTTATATTTCTACATCCAGAGTCATCATAGTGGGAAATCAGCTTCTAGGCCAGGCAATGTACAATCAGTTCCTCAGAGCTTTGTCCTTTTCGCTGACAAGAGTTTTGTGGGTGGCTTTTTTTGTTCATGGACTAACAGACACTTCCTAGGTGCTGGTGTGGAACTGATACATCTGCATGCCTTTACACATACTCACAAGGTCACTCCTGTGCTGTTCAAACTTTGAGCAACATCCCCTTTTTACTGGGACTAATTTAAGCTGACATTCAACTATATGTATGAGTGCAGAATAGCTAGGCTGCAGTCTCCCCCCCCGCCCCCCCCAGTTAGGGAGATATTGGATTTCTGGGACTGTCACAGGTTGAAAAGAAGTGGGTTGTTTCCACATGGACGTATTGCTCTGCCCTGGCTCTAGGGTTGCCAGCTCCAGGTTGGGAAATACTTGGAGATTTTTGGGGTGGAGCCTGAGGAGGGCAGGGTTTGGGGAGGGGAGGGACTTCAATGCCATAGAGTCCAATTGCCAAAGAGGGCATTTTCTCCAGGTGAACTGATCTCTATCGGCTGGAGATTAGTTTTAATAGCAGGAGATCTCCAGCTAGTACCTGGAGGTTGGCAACCCTACTTGGCTCCCTTACAGAAGCACTGTTGATAGGAGCATCCATACGATGTTGTCCTCTATTTGTCCTGTTTCCATGTTTTTCGTTGCTTTGTTGTGAGCTTTCCCAAATCTGGTTTGAGATTATCTTTTTGAAACAATTGCAGTCAAAATGCCTCTGGATGCTGTGTGGGTGGGAAGGTGAAGAAGAAGAATAGTTGGTTTTTATACCCTGCTTTTCTCGACCTTTAAGAAGTCTCAAAGCAGTTTACAATCAACTTCCCTTTCCCTCCCCACAACAGGCACCTTGTGAGGTAGGTGGGGCTGAGAGAGTTAGGAGAGAACTGTGACTGGCCCAATGGCTGATATTATAATGACCCTATATAGATCTGTGGTGCAGCCTCATTTGGAATACTGTGTGCCATTCTGGTCACCGTATCTCAAAAAAGACATTGCAGAGCTGCAAAAAGTAAAGAAGAGGGCAACCAAGAAGATTAGGTGGTTGGAGTGCCTTCCCTATGAGGAAAGACTGAAGAGTTTGGGACTTTTCAGTTTAGAAAAGAGACAACTAAGGGGAGGGCAAGATAGAGGTTTATAAAATTATGCATGGGGTGGAGAGTGTTGACAAAGAGAACTTTTTCTCCTTCTCCCAACTCAAGGGCATCCAATGAATCTGATGGGGGGTAAATTCAGGTCAGGCAAAAGAAAATACTTTTTTTTTTTTACAGTGATTAAAATATGAACTTCACTGCCAGAGGATGTAGTGATGGCCACAGGCACAGACAGCTTTAAAAAGAGATTAGACAGATTCAAAGAGGATAGGTACATCAGTGGCTACTAGCCATGGTGATTAAAGTGAACCTCCACATTCAGAGGCACTAAACCTCTGAATAGCAGGAGGCAACATCAGGAGGCAACATCAGGGGAAGGCCCCGGCTTGTACAGCCTGTTGTTGGCCCTCTAGAGCAGTGGTTCCCAACCTTTTTCGAGTCGCGACCCCCTTTTACAATTGCCAAGTAACCTGCAACCCCCGCCACATTTGCATAAAGCCATAAAATGACATTTTCAATAGGATAAAGAAAACACATTAAAAATAGATTTTTCAGAATATAATTCCAACGTAATATTTAATTAACTAATTTCGTTAAATAACTAATTAATATTTAAGGTGATGGTTGTGCTTGCATCTGGGTAACCAGCTTCAAAATTCGTGGCTGAGTGTTTGTTAAAGCCAACCTCATGTCATCCTCAACATTTAGTCTGTTTCTTGCCTTTGTTTTGACAATCATGCTAGGAAAAGCTGAGGGCAGCAGGAAAAGAGGAAGGCCCAGCAAGAGATGGATTGACTCAATAAAGGAAGCCACGGCTTTCAATTTGCAAGACCTGAGCAAGGCTGTCAAAGATAGGACATTTTGGAGGACATTGATTCATAGGGTCGCCAAGAAGTTGTGAGTTATAGGGTCGCCATGAGTCGGAAATGACTTGACAGCACTGAACACACACACACACACACAATTTAGAAAGTCCAGCCCATCAGCCTGCATCATCCGCATAACAAGAGAACGATCAATCACCTGAGGTCAGAGGTGAGGACGGGTGCGCGCTCACCAGCAGAACAGAGCAGAGCGGGAGTTTCTCGTGCGCCGGGGCAGGCGCGGTGGACGAGCTGGGAGGGCGGCTGCGAGCAGAGCGGGGCTTTTCGGGCGGCCTGGCGCCTCGGCTGGAGACGGGGCGTGTGTGTGTGTGAGTCAAAAAGAGCCCAGCCGTGTTTTTCGGGCGGCGGAGGAGCTGGGCGGTTGTGGAACGGTCTGGGGAAAACCTTTGTGGAAGGACACAAAAGGGGGCCGTTACTGGGTTACGTGGCGATGACCCTCCAGAAAACACTTCGAGACCCCCTTGGGGGTCACGACCCACAGGTTGGGAACCACTGCTCTAGAGGAACTGGTTGGCCAACCTGTGACACAGGATGCTGGACTAGGTGGACCATGGGTCTGATCCGGCAGGACTCCTCTTATGTTCACTAAAGCATAACATTGTAACACTCTTGCTACCATGTACTAGTTCCCAACTTTTATTTAAAGAAAGTCTATAGACCTTTGTATGGTTGAGTTATAAGGGGAAAGATGAGGCTGCATGTTTCCTACTATAACCCCACAACCAAAAAAGCCCTGGTGATCTGGTTGCCATGATCACCATACACTTTATTTTTATTTTATTTATTAAAACACTTATACCCAACCTTTCCTCATGGTTAAGGCCGCTGAGCCAATATCTACTATTATACACAAACTATTAGTAAGTGAAGATAATAGCCAACCCTCCCATTAGGCAGAATGAAGTAGCTGCTTTGGCCAACACATCTGGGTACCACAGAAGAATGACAAATTGGTATTTATGTATTATACTGTTTCATAGTGAGGAAGGTATTATTTAGGTGGCAAAATTTCTTGGTCCAGCCCTGATGTTTTTTATGGCCTATTTACACTCCAGGAAGGTATCACTTATGGCATTTGTGTGAATTATTCTTCATTATTAGAATCAAGAGAGTTATCCAGGGCTTAAAGCCTTATTTTACTTAGCACTGAACACACACAAAGCGTAAAGGTGGTCCTTGCTGAAGCCATTTGCACTGCTGAATAATGGTGGAAATGAATTTAATTTCAGTGGTTTTGGAGACTATTTCAAAGGGCTGTAGAAAAATCTGTGTTTTGATAGTATAAGAGGCAGTCTATCTGAACTGAAATACATTCTGTCCTCATGGGAGACTGGACTAGTTTTATGTTCTGTTGCTTAACCACATATTGCTGAAACTGGCTAAGACTGTGGTGAAGCCTTAAACCAGGTGCAGCCATGGTGGCCTTCATAATAGGTCTCTAAACAAAACAACATTTTCAGCTTACCTGTGATTCTTATAGAAAATGAGGTTAATTAATCCCATCTTTCCAAGATCTTCTTGTGTATTGTTGCTTTCATTGTGATGTTGAATTCAGCTCTCCTGCAGTTGCCTCTAGGAAGACCTTTGCCATTTGTTCCAGAGTGGCATTCAGCCTCTCTCCCTTAGATCTAAGCAGCAATGATGGACCATTTGCTTTCTTCCTGCCTCCTGACAGACTTCAGCTGTTGGCTTAAACAACTGACATGCTGAAGAGAGAAACTTCACTCATCACAGGGCCCAAGGAACTGGCACTCAGTAGCATTTCCCAGAATCTTGGACTGGTGCTGCCAGGTTCATCTGTTGGTTATTCCTTCTGATGTGGTAAATGTTTGGCTGCGGTTCTATTCATAACAGGCACCAGCTGATGGGTAGGATTTCATGCAGGTGCCAAGGGGAGATGATGGCCAATTTTCTACTTGGCACTATAGAGAAGGTTAGGACCTAGCCATTCTCTAATGCTGTAGCTGATTGATTGACTTCATTTTCATAATGCCTTGGTTTAAATGCCTTGCTAATTAGTTTGGGTAATCTGAAAAATACACACATTTTCCCACTGTCATAAGCATATACTGTGTTTAGATAGATAGATAGATAGATAGATAGATAGATAGATAGATAGATAGATAGATAGATAGAGCTGAAATCCATAGACTTGCCATAGCATCTGGGCTCAGACCCCTTCTGTTGCAGAGAGGTAGTGCGATGGAAAAGACAGTCATGCTAGGAAAAGTTGAGGGCAGCATGAAAAGAGGAAGACCCCACAAAAGATGGATTGACTCAATAAAGGAAGCCACAGCCTTCAATTTGCAAGATCTGAGCAAGGCTGTCAAAGATAGGACATTTTGGAGGACTTTCATTCATAGGGTCGCCATGAGTCGGAAGCGACTTGATGGCACTTAACACACACACACAGTGTGATGGAGGGGGTGGTGAGAGGAACTTTGACCAAAGAGACTCGATTCTACCATGAAGTTCACCTTGGGCTGTCTGTCTAATCCATCTCATGGTGTTACTGTGAGGATGAAGCGGGCTCTTAGGGTGTGATTGGCAGACACCATATTTACTGAAAGGAAGATAACCCTGAATGTAAGATGAACCCTCTAAATAATGTTATACACACAACATTTTCATTATTGGACATCATTATAATTTGTATGTGAATGCAAGGTGACTCCCCCCCTTTTTTTTAACTCAGTGCCTGGGAAAAACCTAGTCTTGCATTTGAGGAAGAAGTGATGTAATTAAGGGGAAACTAACATCTGTGTATGTTGGTGTAACACCTCTCCGAATTCCAAAGGTGATATCATTGTCTCTTGTGAAAACAAAAACCATTTGATGGGGAAAGGCCATAATTCAGTAGGAGAGAACTTTGTTTATATGCAGAGGACTCTAGCTTTGATCAGTAGCTTCTCAGATAGCAGGACTGGGGAAGCCTTTGTCTGAGACACTGGAGGACCAGTGGTCTGATACAGTATAAAGGAACATCTTCATGTGGAGAAGAGATGGGCACCCAGTGGCGGTAGGCATATGCTTTCCTCTTTTATGCATCACGATTAGCAGTGATGGGGGGGGGTCAACATTGTACTACGGTTAGCATAGTTTGCCAACAAAATCTGAAGGCTAACATATAAAAATAGCAATATAAAATTACATTAAATTTTGCAGTTGCAGATCTGTAAATATATCCCGATGTTAGTTACAATTACCTGTATTTAAGCACTATCAGATTATCTAAAAGTTTAATGTGTGCTTAGTCAAGAAACCTACTAAAGAAAGTGTTTTGAACATTCATTAAGATTTCACATTGTTTATACTGTTGACCTTCAAGAGATCTCCTTCGTTTTGTTACTTCTATTACTTGGAATACCCATATGTGTGAAAAACCAATTTGGTGCATGCAAACATCTTTTACGAATTCAGCTGAGAGAATGTGATTACGCTCATGTTGTACAGTGCCATCCTAAGCAGAGTCAAACCTTTCTATGCCCACTGTAATCAATGGACTTAGAAGATAAGAGCTTTTTCTACCAGTGTAATCCTAAACAAAGTCTTATTTTAATACAGCAGCCAATAATCCGTTTGTTGGTCCACAACCAACAAGTAGATGTCATATCTGAGACCCTGTGTTTTTTTAAGGAAACAAAGAGCTATTGCGGGTCAAAGTGCAATTATATAAATAGTAGCCCTACTTGGAACAATGAGAAATCCATATGTCTTAGCCCATCTTTTTGTCACAATTTCAAAGGTTGCTGGCAAGTCATTTTGGAAATTTAAAAGTATGAGAACTATCCAAGAGAGGTGTTAACGTCTTTTGTTCTTACCAAGAAATATGATTTCCAAATCACTAGGCATGAGCATGTGGCCTCAGCCTCTGTTCTTCAAAAGGTTAGTCCTGGATAAAGATAGGTTTGCACTCATAGGCAGGTTCTTATCTTGAGCAAAGCTCAGTTTTCATGCACAATAAAAAAAATAGGTTTTGCAGTTTTGTTGCAAATGTGTGTGTTATCAGTCTCACTGTTATTTCATCATTAGCTAAACATCCATTAAGTGTGATCAGTGGGGAAGGAAGAAGGGAAAGTTCTGCCTTTTCTCCTGCCCCATTCCCCAGGGGAAAAGTGCTATTGGTGTTGTCTGCTGCAAAGGATGGAGGGGTATAACGAAAGATGGGAGGGTAAGGGAGAGTACTTCCCATGCCATCTCATTTATCACTGAGGCCACTGTAACAGGCAAAACAAAGACCAGATCTTTTTCTTCCCCTTTCATATCTGGCACTGCTCCTCCCTCTTCCCCTGATTCTAGCCCCTGAGAGGCTGGTGAGGAATCCTTCCCCCATCCCTCAAAGCTAGCATTTTACATTGACTAGAATGTACCTGAGATTTCTGTTCTGCATTATATCCCGCCTTAAGCAACTCTCAGCTGCAAAAGCGGTCTACAAAGCAAATGGGTAGAGATGTGTTATTGGTCCCTAATCTTTTTGCTAGTTAGCAACTTGGCCCCATGGGCAAGAGCAAAATCACCAGGAGGTTCATTTCCCTCTTCTCGTCATGCCAACGGTTTGTGGAGAGAACACACTGTAGCTCAGCGGCACAGCCCTAATGGTTCATAAAGCAGGAATGGGGTCAATCGCACATTAGAGGGAACCAGAGGAAACCTAATTAGAGTAAAACAGATCCAAAGGCCATCCCCCTCCCCGAGCTTTCAAGAACCATAAGAAATTCTCTCCTGGTGTTGTCATGTTAAATTAAAATGCTTACAATTGCCCTAACTCTGCAGAATGTTTCAGATTCTCTGGAGACTTCCCAGCATTCCTGCCTTCCCAACATTGTTCCTGCCCTATTGTGCAGAGGACCAAACTCAGATAAATATTTTCTGCTATTTGGTTGTGTAAGGAAACTCTGTGCAGCTCAGCTCATTGTTCAAAGGGAAAAGATTGCTTAGTTTTCTGCCTTGTATGCATGCATGCTTCATAGTTATTAGTCCTTATAGAGTCTTCATGGGTTTTGGACACTATGCAGATTGTAGCCTAATTAATCAGTTTTATATAAGGTTCCCCATGATATTCTTATTGACAAGCTGATAAAATGGGGTTTGGATCCTATTATTGTTAGGTAGATCTGTAACTGGTTGACAGATCGCACTCAAAGAGTGCTTATTAGTGGTTCCTCATCCTCTTGGAGAGAAGTGACAAGTGGAGTGCCTCAGGGATCTGTCCTGGGCCCTGTGGTGTTCAACATTTTTATTAATGACTTGGATGAAGGAATAGAGGGGATACTCATTAACTTTTCAGATGATACTAAATTGGGAGGGGTAGCAAATACAGTAGAAGACAGAGTCAAGATGCAAGGTGATCTTGACAGGCTGGAAAACTGGACTAAAACTTACAAAATGAATTTCAACAGATATAAATGTAAAGTTCTGCATTTAGGTAGGAAAAATCAAATGCATAATTATATGACGGGGGAGACTTCTCTTGGCAGTAGTATGTGTGAAAAGGACCTAGGAGTCTTAGTAGACCATACACTGAACATACATTGAACATGTGTCAGCAGTGATGTGGTAGCTAAAAAGGCAAATGCAATTTTGGGCTGTATCAACAGAAGTATAGTGTCCAGATTACGCAAAGGGGAGGGGCCGTTGCTCAGTGGTAGAGCATCTGCTTGGCATGCAGAAGGTCCCAGGTTCAATCCCCAGCATCTCCAGTTAAAGGGACTAGGCAAGTAGGTGAGACCCTGGAGAGCCGTTGTCAGTCTGAGTAGACAATACGGACTCAGATGATAGCCATCTTCAAGTATTTGAATGATTGCCATATAGAGGATGGAATGGAGTTGTTTTCTGTTGCCCCAAAAGGTCGGACCAGAACCAAAAGTGTTTTCAACTAAACATAAGGAAGAACTTTCTAACAGTTAGTGCAGTTCCTCAGTGCAACAGGCTTCCTCAGAAGGTGGTGGGCTCTCCTTTTTTGTAGGTTTTTAAGCAGAGGCTAGATGGCCATCTGACAGCAAGGCTGGTTCTGTGAACTTAGGCAGATCGTGAGTGGGAATGCAGGAAGAGATGAGTCAGTGCTTGGCTCTCGTGGTCCTTTCTTACATGCCCAGGGTAATGCCGATTGCCATTTTGGGGTCAGGAAGGAATTTTCCTCCAGGCCAGATTGGCCAGGGATCCTAGAGTTTTTTGTCTTCCTCTGTGCATAGAACAGGTGTCACTGGGGGAGTGGGGGGGGGGAGGTAGTTGTGAATTTCCTGCGTTGTGCAGGGGGTTGGACTAGATGACCCTTGAGGTCCCTTGCAGCTCTATATTGCCATATTGAAAAGAGCCATATTTGATGTTGTCCTGCTTAGAATCAAAATGCCTTTATATGAAACTGAAGCTACATTAAAGGTTCACACTTCTTAAACATACTTGCATTCAACAATAATCTCCCTAACTTTAAAGGTCACCTGGCTCTCTATCTGATGAAGGGTTACAACCATTTTGTCCTGCAGAAGGATCTGTTTTCCTTATTCGCCTGCAAGCAGAACTTAAACAGTGGTTCACATGGCACTTTAATATAGCGTTATATTAAGCATAAAAATCTGTCTCTGGGGGCAAGAACCTACTATATGGTTACTCAGGCCTTCTTCAATGAAGGTTCCACTTTTCTCAACCATTTTCCTTTTGTTCCTTCATTTTCAGTCTAATTAATTACTTCCTGTTCTCTCTCATTGACTGATTGCTATGGCACATTTATCAGTGTTTGGCCATCATTCCTGGTTCTGTCTGTTGTTTATGATAGTAGAAGTTAGATTATGAAATAAGGATAACAAAAAATAAAACAGAGAGGCGGTGGTTTTGGCTGCTTATAAAGTAAAAAACAAAGATTGAGAGAGGCCTGGGCCACTTCCAGCTTTTGAGGTTCCTAGCCATAATAAAAATACAAAATTATGACATGTAAAACAAAATAAGGCACCAAAAAAGGGTTACAAAATCTATATCTGTTAACAAAGAATTTTGTCTTTTACAAAATCACATCTCTTATTTACTTACATTGGCAGTTCTAAGCTGGCAGTGTGGGTCACATTTTGGTCTGATATGTTGTAAAACATCAAATGCCTAAAAATTAACAAGTGTCTAAAAAATATCAAATGCCTAAAAATTAACAAGCTTGAGGCCTAGGTCAAAACCCACCCACCCCCTGCCCTGATTCAGTCCTTCTCCCTCTCAACCAGAGCTGATAATTTACAATTGGTACATGAATGTTGTGAGAGAATTGGCAGGCCGTAAGAACAAAGTATTTCATTAAGCTGGAAGGGGAAAGAAGGGGGGAATTTAAAGAGACAATAGTCATGGGAAACCTCAATATAATTTTGGTTGTCCACATGAGACAACCTGGTGCTGCCAATGCATTGTGTTTTTTAAAAATTTGTTACAAACCAGGTCTGGAAAAACAAAGACAAAAAGCCTGACAGAAAATCTTTAGAATGCAAAAGGTTGGCAGCAACATCATGCGGGAATTCAGTTAAAACTTAGAGAATGAAGAATGGCAATTTCACACTAAACAGGTATAATGGAAGGAACCAGCCAGATTGGCTGGGATCTTACCCTTCCATATAAGCCCATAGAACAAATATATGGTTTTAAGTGACTTTGACTCTGTTATAGCTATGCATTAAACACATTATCTAGTCCAGATAGATTTTATAGTGTTGCAGAGAAGATTTTCAAGTTGTCCAGCTACTTACTACAAAATATACTGTGCTAGGTTTGCCATCTTACAGGAGGGGCCTGAGGATCCCCCAGAATTACAGCTCATGTCCAGACTACAGAAATCAGTTCCCCTGTAGAAAATGGCTGCTTTGGAAGGTGGACTCTATGGCATTATATCCCACTGAGGCCCCCCCCCCCAAAGTCCCCAAACACTGCCATCTCCAGGCTCTACCCTCAAATCTCCAGGAATTTCCCAACCCAGAGCTGGCAACCCTACTGACACTGGGAAACTTTGAAAACATTCAAACACCAAGATCTTCCAAATAGATCAGTCGACATTGTGCCACGGCCAGTCAATTTTTTCTCAAGGGCACCTAAAAGGTATTAATTTATCAGAACCTTTAACATCTTACTGTGATTCCATATGTCTTTTTCCCACATCTGAAAAAAAAAAAAAGATTTAGCTGATGGTATGATCAGTTTCATACATTTAGAAACGTTCCTAGGAGTAAGCCCCTCTGTGTAGACCTGAGTAGTAATCTGAGTAGGCTTGCTTAGGATGGCACTGTTAATGTCATTATACTTTCTGTACTAGATATAGGCAAGATATACATTTATGAATAAATTCAATTTAAAATAAAGTGAAAAGCAGTCACTGAATGCTGCGGTGCTTCTCCCCTGCATTTACACCTGTTCCTTGCACATGGGCCAAGGGGCCAGCCTGTTTAGTCAGTATTTATGTCTAATGGCAGCCAGTTAGCAAAGGAACAAAAGCAGTGCGGGGCATGAGCTGGGGGAGACAAAGCAGCTCTGGTAAGGGCAGGATGGCAGATTGCTCTGTTGGGGGAAGGGTTGTACAGTATTTTGGCTAGGGATCAGATCACCCCTGTAGAATACATTTGAAAGAGATCTAGATACATAATGTGATCGGCATATCATCTAGTTACTAATGCAGATTCCTCACCATAGTTATTTGGCGCCTCTCAAGTAGATAAAAATGCGGGAGGGGAACGATCCCTATCTCTTATCCTTTATTTTTGGCCTGCAGAAAAACTACTTCATTTTATGAGACTTTTACTTGCTTTGGATGTTTGTGTGCTAAGTGTTGCATATACGAGTATAGATGGAATTACTGGCAGAAAGCTAAATCACACAGATGATATCTGCATTTAATTTGTTGCTCATTTTTATCTGTGGAGAGACAAATTCCAAGGTTGTAGACTCAGCATCTATGAAAATGCTGTTTCCTAAGAGGACAGTCCTATGACCCAGACTAAGATGGCTGCTGCTATGCCACTACTTTTAACATAGTAACTTGGTTGGTATCCTTTATTCTCCAAACAGAGGAACCTAAAGAACAAAAAAATCTTCAAGGAACAAAGAGTACAGCAACCACACTGGAGTCCATAGCTATAAGAGCAGTAAGTGAATGCTGAGGAATTCCAGTCTCTAAATGTAGATATTAATAAAGGAGAGGTGTAATTGCGTAGCTAGCCACAAACATAATCTTGTAGTTTGGAATTGTCCCATGTTAGCCCCTTATATCAACCCTGTGTAGACATTGTTGTGGCTAACTACTGTGAAAAGGAGGTGATCAGCAATGGTCAGAAGAACAAATCTGAGAAAAGACAATAATCTCAAAGGAGATTCCTTTAATTGTGGGCAGAGACACGTTCGCCAAAGCACTGATCTTTCTTACTGTTTCCCTTATATTTGGTTCGAGGGGGATATTCAGAATTCTGCTTAATCCCTGTTGGTGATCCAACCATGACTAAGGGGAGATCATCAGTTACCTAGTTAACTTTTTATCGTAAATATCTAGCTATTGCGGGATAGCAGCTGACTGTCATTGCCAGGTATGAAGCACTGATAATATTGTCGCGCACAGCTTGTCTGGACTTCAGGAGTTTACCTGGTAGCAACTTCACACCACGCAGTTCTGCTATGTACAGTTTATTTACAATATCTACACAGAGTCCTTTGGCTGTTAACATTCACAGCTCTGAGCAACAGCATGCTCCGCCAGCATATATATTTCAGGCAAGAGGTAACTTACATCCACTACACAGACTTATATACACATTTATGACCAATCACAGTTCACCTGAGATGAGTCATTCTGGAAATCCCCATTCCTGGCTGTACAAACTGGATCAGACCAGCCTCATCACATGACTTAGCTGTCACTCTGATCAGTATGATCTGTTTAGCAAACTGCAGACTAGGCATAACTTTGACATATGTTGACACGCCTACCTAGTCAAACGTTTGTTAAACACAGCCATTTCTTTAAGTATTGAAACCTTTCAGTATTCAAACATTTCAGTCTCCTGGCTTAGTTCAAACCAACCATTCTCATTTCTGGAGACTTACACCCCTAGGTAATTCTTAATAGGGCCTAGATGTTTCATTTTAAACATTTCCTGTATGGTCTGCATAACCCATTTTAACTGTTCCTTGTTGTGGTACATTAAACATACATCATCCACAAAAAGTAATAAATAACAGGTTTGTTTACATATTTCCACTTGATACAGACATGGATCAGACACACTCTGCTTAAACCCTTTTTTGGTTAAAGCATTTTTTATACACATATTCCATGCATGTCCTGATTGCTTTAAGCCATATAATGCCTTGTGCAATTTTAACACTGTGTTGGCATTTTGACATTTGAACCCTGGTATTTGATCAAGATATAACTCTTCCTCAATAAATGCGTTCAGATATGCAGTATCAAAATCAAAATGATCAACTAGCATTCCTTCTGCTACAGCCTTGGTTAATGCAACTCTAATTGTTTCCATGCGAATCGTGGGGGCAAATGATTCATAATAATCCTGTCCAACCACCTGCGTAAATCCCCTCGCAACTAATCTTGCCTTATATTTAACATTCCCATTTGGCAAGGTTTTGAGTCTGTACAACCAACGGCAACTCAGAGTTTTCTTATCTGCCGGCAATTCAGATAAGGAAAATACTTCATTTGACACCAATGAGTTATATTCCGCCTCCATGGCTTGCAGCCAAGCATTTTTCTCTTCTGAGGCTAGACTTAACACATTATTGTAATCAGTTGGAACTTTAACAAACACATGGTTAGCAGTTACACCATACCTTTGAGGTGGAATACCTTTTGTAGATCTAGAGGGCACTCTTGGCACTACTCTCTGATCTGCACTTTGCACACTCTCAGAGTCTGCATGTATTGGTGACTGCACCTCCTGTTTTACCTCTGGCATGTTATCAGAATCATCATTCATAGGTAACAATACTGTGGATGGTAATTGGTTTGCATGTATCTTTGGCCAATTAGCATCCTCACAGAATGTAGCTGAACGACTGAAACTTAATGCATTTTGGTTATTTACAAAACGGTAAGATTTCATTCCTGTCTGATACCCCAGGAATGTCAACTTTTTTGCTCTTTCACCACCTTTCCTACGTTGTTTCAGTGGTATATTAACCCATGCTTTACTGCCAAATATCCTGATATGATCCAAACTGGGATCTTTCCCATACAAAGCCTTGTATGGAATATTGTTTGTGGCACTTGTCCAAATTCTATTTGATATATAACAAGCATTTTTTGCTGCTTCAGCCCAGAACATTTTTGGCAATCCAGCATCAAGTAGCATTGATTTTATCATTGTTTGCAGTACTCCTGCCTTTCTCTCTGCAACACCATTTTCTTGACTCATGGATACATTTGCAATTCTATGTTCAATACCTTGAGTCTTAAACCAATGAGCCATTTCACCAGACATGTACTCGCCCCCAAAATCACTTTGGAACTTACAAATTTTATGCCCCAATTGCCTTTGCACATTGTTAGCCCACATCTTTATAGTGTCACACACCTCTGACTTCTTTGCTATGGGATATACCCATGTGAACCTTGTGGCATCATCTATCAAAAGAAGAAGATATTTTCTTTTAGATATACTGTCTGGGAAAGGGCCTACCACATCACTTTGTACAAGATATAGAGGGTTTTTTGTTACTCTGTCACTCTTTGGTGCCACTGGGTGTGCTTTAGACTTACTTTGCTTGCACACATCACAATCCAGATATGTTTTGCACCCTTCAACCTTCTCTTTGCCCAGCAGGGCAAGAGTTTTATTCAAGGTGCCCCAGCCCACATGGCCGAGTTTTCTATGTAACAAATGTATACATTTATGGTGAGGGTTTTTATTTAACACTGTTTGTGCTTTACCTGCCATGTTCTCTAGCACATACACATTATCTTTCAAATTCCCCACTGCCATAATTTTATCACCTTTGAGAATATTACAGCACTTATTTCTGAAAGTCACACTGAATCCAGCAGAATCTAGTGCACTTATACTTAATAAGTTTCTCTCAAGAGAGGGTATACAAAGCACATCATTGAATGCATGGTTTAAACTTCCAAACATTACACTTCCTTCACAGGAAACAGTTGCAGAACGTCCATCTGCCAAACTTACATGACCTAACGCCGATTGATGTGAGTTCATTAGTAGCCTTTCCTCCCTCACAAATATTTGTGAAGCTCCTGAGTCAATTATCCAAGAGTCATTCAGGGAGTCTGGACTCACTCTCACCAGCGTAGCTTGCTGTTTGGTCACAAATTGAGTCTTTTTTCCTTCTCTGTATTTCCTTGCAGCAGGGCAAAATCTTTGAATGTGCCCCTCTTTTCCACATCTGTAACATCTGACATGTAAAGCTACAGGTATAGGCTTTCTTGCTTCACAGACTTTTGCTTCACAGCTGAGGCTTGTATCCTTCCTTATCTCTTGCTTGGGCACAGCTCCCGGTCTGGCCGACTGCCAACTCCCGTTGCGTATATCGCGCCTCCTCTGCTAACAATCTGCCTGAGATGTACTGCAAAGATAATTTTGCTGCATCCACAGATTCAAGGGCTGAGATAAGTGGGTCGAAACGCTCCGTCAGGGAACTTAAAACTATAAACACCTGGTCCTGGTCAGAAATCTACTTTCCCCTCTGAGCCAGCAGTTGAAAATACGTGGCTAAGGTATTCAAATGAGCTCTAACACTCTCATTTGGCTCCATAGTCTTTCTATAAATCCTTCTCATCAGGGAAATAAGGGATCCAGCCGTGTCTTGCACATATACAGCCTTGAGGCTATTCCAGGCATCTTTAGCTGACCCCTGTCCCGCCACATGCACCAACTGATCATCAGCAACACTTAATATCAACGTAGCCAATGCCTTCTGGTCTTTTAAACTTTCCTCAGGCGTGGGAGCTTGTGGGGGAGAATCCACATACGTCCACAATGACTCACGCTTAAGATAATACTCCATTCGCAGGGACCACACGGCATAGTTATCTGCGGTCAGTTTATCAACCAGCAGGGCAGAAACAGCTTGCGCCATGATATCTTCGCTCACCGGCAGTAGCTGATTATCTTCCCCTGGTTCCTCCTCCGACTCTTGGTCAGAAACAACTGAGCCGTCTTCAGACTGTACATCAAGGTCCTCAGCGTCGCTGGCCTCTGTAGACATCCAAACCGCTCACAGCAGCAACTCACGGCAGTAGCTCACCAACTCCAATAGAACCTCCAGCTCTCAGCGCAGTCTATCTGGGCCGATAACCCTGTCGCGCACAGCTTGTCTGGACTTCAGGAGTTTACCTGGTAGCAACTTCACACCACGCAGTTCTGCTATGTACAGTTTATTTACAATATCTACACAGTGTCCTTTGGCTGTTAACATTCACAGCTCTGAGCAACAGCATGCTCCGCCAGCATATATATTTCAGGCAAGAGGTAACTTACATCCACTACACAGACTTATATACACATTTATGACCAATCACAGTTCACCTGAGATGAGTCATTCTGGAAATCCCCATTCCTGGCTGTACAAACTGGATCAGACCAGCCTCATCACATGACTTAGCTGTCACTCTGATCAGTATGATCTGTTTAGCAAACTGCAGACTAGGCATAACTTTGACATATGTTGACAAATATATGGCGCCCTGTCTCTCGAAAGATGTCACCATTTTGTGTGAATAGAACACCTGCTGTGCGTATTTTCCAATTTTGATATATACAATTGGAAATCCAGATTTTGGAGGGTGTGTGTTGGAGTGTACTATAGCTGGAAGGTATGCGCATTGCGCAATTCAGACAAAATGGTGACTGCATGTATTGTGAGGATCACTGCTAGCATGCTGTCCATTATGCACTCCCTGCCCCAGGATGTGGTGATGGCTGCCAGCTTGGAGGGCTTTAAGAGGAAAGTGGACATATTCATGGAGGAAAGGGGTATTCATGGCTATTAGTTAGAATGGATACTAGTCAAGCTGCATACCTATTCTCTCTAGTATCAGAGGAGCATGCCTATTATTTTGGGTGCGGTGGAACATAGGCAGGATGGTGCTGCTGCAGTCGTCTTGTTTGGGCCTTCCTAGAGGCACCTGGTTGGCCACTGTGTGAACAGACTGCTGGACTTGATGGGCCTTGGCCTGATCCAGCAGGGCTTTTCTTATGTTCTTATGTACCGAATCACCAACATTGTGATGGCTGAACAGGGGATAGGCATCAATTTTCAAAATATTTGAGGCAGTGTACTTGAGAACTACTTGTAAACTTCTGCTTTTTTGAATTGTGTTAATGATATCCACCCTTTCCTCCTAATAACCTATTGTTAGAGATAATCACTTTTAGAGTCTTTAGCATGCAGACCTTTAGTTTTCCTCCATAGCAGGTGGGCGGACTAAAGGAGTTGTGGAGGAATTGGGGCTGCAGATATTGCAGATGCATTATATCTTTTCCCTCTGGGATGTTTAAAGGAACAAGCTGGATCACCAACCAGCTGTCAGTTCTAGAGAAAGATCTAAACAGAAAAGAAATTTAATTTGCCATTTAGTCTTATAATTTTTGAAGGTTTGATTGTAATATTTATTAACTAATATAATCCTTTATCACAGTTACATTGAGATAAAGCTGGGTGCTTTCCCCAATAATGTAAAAATATATTTATAAATAAAGGCAAAATATTTATAAATAAAGGCAAAATATTTAATACTAAGGAAAAATATTTATGTTCTTGTTTATTTAAAACATTTATACCCCACTTTTGACCCCAATGGTGACCTAACAAAGCTTACAATATTGTTGTCTCTTCCTCCATTTTATCTTCACAACAATAACCCGTGAGATAGATTAGGCTTCGAGAGAATGGCTGGCCCAGTGTCATCCAGCGAGTTCCTAAGCAGAGTGGGGATTCAAACCAAAATCTCCCAGACCCCAGTCTTACCCTCTAACCACTACACCACAGAATGAATGGAGGCTATCCCACTCCTGTCTCAGAAGGAGTTATGAGAGAAATATCTGGTGCTTTAGGAAGAGTCGCCCTACTGGCACTACAAATGAGAAGAGAGAAAAAAATCAGACTTGTATGGGTGAACAGAATGTGTTACAGTTTGTTCTGCTGGGCAGTCTAGTAGTGTTCTGTTCTGTGGTTACTGCTGTTGCCTTGATCCACAATTATTGCCTGTTGTAAGGCATAGAGAAGCCTTTTTTTTGGCAATTGTTTTATTTTTTGCTATGCTTGTGGGCTCTGTGGTATAAGGATGTCCAGTTTTGTTGTTGAAAGATGCCTCACACCAGCCAAAGAATGATCTATACTTGTTCTGCCTAGACTTTTAATGACCACTTCATAGACTGAAGAGGGAAAGCTTCTGGGCTGTGGCTAGTTTGGGACTTTCCAAGCTTGGCTACTTATTTTTGTCCCTGCAGATTTGATTGTTGGTATAGTGTCCATTCTTCTCTAGTGATCCAGTGGAAAACTGGAGACATACAGGAAGGAAGTGAATCACTGGCTTTTGGTTTCAGTGGCTTCGAACAAGGAGGGCTGCTGGCCAGAGGGGAAGGCAGATGGATTGGACAGATCCTGAAAAGGCTGTTGGCAGGTTCTCAGAAGATGATGATGATTTAGCTCCTTCTGTAGAAAGTGATCACATAGTCCACCATGACGCTTGAATGGAATTACCAGCACCAGTAGTGTGCTTCAGTGAAAGATTAATTCTTTGAATCTTTAATAAGAAATCTCTCTTAGCAAGCTGAGTTATTTCTTTGTTAGTTAGTTAGTTTAACATTTTTCTATGCTGCCTTTCCACCCAATTCAGGGTCCCTAGGACACCAAAACATTAAAACATTCAAACATGCAATTAAAATACAAACACACACACACATATATAAATAAAACATACACATAAACTCAAAAACACACAAACAGAGAGGAGAGCTAATAAGAGTCAGCAAGGGAATGCCATACAAATCAAAACAGTCTTCACCCACTGGTGGAAGACAACGATGGAGGAAGATAGACAGATCTCCCTGGGAAGAGAGTTCCAAAGTTTTGGTGCCACAGCCAGAAAGGCCCTTTCTCAGGTTGCCACCTAATGGCAGGGACACCTGAAGTAGGGCCTCTCAAGATAACTAGAGTTGTTGAGTAGGTTCAGATGGGACTATGTGGTCCTTCAGGTATGCTTTTCCCAAGCCTTGTAGAGCTTTAAAGCTCATTACCAGCACCTTGAATTGGGCCCAGAAGCAAATTGGCAGCCAGTGTAGATGGAACAAGACTGGAGTGATATGCTCTCTATAATCCATACCAGTCAGTGTTCTGATTCCAGCATTGTATACAAACTGTAGCTTCAAGACAGGGTTGCCAGGTCCCTCTTCACCACTGGCGGGAGGTTTTTGGGGCAGACCCTGAGGAGGGTGGGGTTTGGGGAGGGGGGACTTCAATGCCATAAAGTCCAATTGCCAAAGTGGCCATTTTCTCCATGTGAACTGATCTCTATTGGCTGGAGGTCAGTTGTAATAGCAGGAGCTCTCCAGCTACAACCTGGAGGCTGGCAACCCTATTTCAAGGGCAGCCCCCCACACAGTGCACCGCAGTAATCTAATCTAGATGCTACCAGGGCAAGTTCCAAAGTGGCAAGATCTTTTCTTATTGTGTAGAACTTTTGTGAACTCCTCATATTTTTCATAAGGGTTAAGTGTGAAGCAATAACTTTAAATACTAAAGTGCCTACTAGTGTCCATTCCATGTTTGAATTTCATATTGCTCTATTTGTACTTTGTATGTGGTGTGCCTTCTGTTCTCTGTAAAACTGTGTGAAGCAGCAATGCCCAGGTGTCAGTCAACTCTGACTGCCAAGATACAGCCTGTGTTTATCATATGAACTAATTTAAAATTATGCTGGCAGAAAGTACTCTTAGAGCCTGTTGTGAGTCTATGAAACTGTCTTATACTGAGTCTGACTATTGTTCCATCTACCCCAGCACTGATCATTCTGATTCGAAGCAACTTCCCCATTCTTTTGGCCCTGGCCCCTGAGATCATTTTAACTGGAGATTCACATGAAGCTACCCTATAATGAATTAGACCATTGGTCCATCCCAGTCAGTATTGTCTACTCAGTTGGCAGTGGATCTCTGAGGTTTCAGGCAAAGGTCTTTCATATTACCTACTACAAGATCCTTTAACTGAAGATGTCAGAGATTGAATTTAGGATCTTTTGCATGCCTAGAAGATGCTCTACTACTGAACCTGGGATCATTTGCAGGTAAAGCATGTTGGACTATTTCCCCTTTACAAATGGTTGTGTAATCTTGGTCATGTGAAATCTGCATTGCTTCACAACCCAACCACCTCCTTTCCTAGTTCACTAACAGTGCAAGCCTAAAGAGAGTTACTCCAGTGTAAGCCCATTCATTTAACTCAACATACGATTGCACCGTAAGAGGGAAAAAGATGCACCGTCAGAGGAAAAACGGAGTCATTGTCATGCTGTTTCGTATGGCTTCCATAAGCATCATCGACTTTTTCAATGCTTTCCCTGGAAGTTCCAAACTTGCTGGAGTTCCTGTTGCATTTGGCTCCTAGCAGCACTTGAAGCTAACACTATGGGAGCAAATGTGTGCTGTAAGTCATTGTATGATCACCACCATGTGGTCCCCATCTTTGTCACCCAGCTAATTTCATTGGAAACGCATGGGCCGGCATTGGTTGGAGTAGTGGGACAGTAGAATGGAGGAGACAATGCAGAGATGGTGAGGCGTGGCTGTCCTTAGAAACAATGACTTCACTAGACTGAGTGCCATCAGTACTGCCTAAGGAATGTCTGAATCCTTCAGGCAAGTTCCCCACCATTCCTGTGGGAGGTCATTGGTGGGTGGTACAGTAACTCTAGGAAAGAATGACGGGAACATTAGAAGAGTAAGGAAAATACATATTTGTGTTCATTGTAAAGGAAAAAGAAACAGCTTTAGGAGATTTTCCAAGAACAATATGTGCTTGGTAGGCCAAGGCTGGGGTTCCTCAGCACAACCTCAGTCTGGCATCTGTTCTTTTCTACGGCTTGTGAGCTTCTGGCTGCTTTTAACCTCTGCTTAGTTTTTTTTCTTCTCAGAACCTTTTGAAATCCTGATCTAGTGTTACTAGTGTAATGTGAGAAAAAAATAATGATGACAGGAGTTCCCTTCTTCTCAGTTTCTAGGTTTAAGGAGTTACCCCATTCTAAATAGGACTGAACTTGGCCTAAGTAAACAGGTTTGCAGAATTGCTGTTAGATTGGTGTCTACATATGGGCATTCAGATTTGTTACGTGACACTTAGTTGTCATGGAAAAGAGTATGGACTCCTCATCAGGCGAAGAGGCCGAACATTCAGAGGAGGAGGCACCTGGGCACCCTCACACCACCACGGAAGGAGGCAATTGAGATACCTCCAAGAACCTCCTTTATTATGCAGGAGGAGCCCCAAGACTCTGAATAAGCCTGCTCACCCTGGGATACAGGTATGCCTTCTGATTCAGACTTGGATCCTGAACCTTCCACCCCACAGCCTGCCGCTAAACCAGAGGTTTCTCCCCAACTGACCCCTCAACCCTCAAAGCCCTGAACCACCCCAGCCCTGTTGCAGTAATAATAAATAATAATAATACATTTGTATTTATATCCTGCCCTGCCCTGGCAACCTGGGCTCAGGGCGGCTAACATCATATCAAATACATCATTACTCATTGCCGTAACTGGCCATGGCACTAGGGTTACCAACCTCCAGGTACTAGCTGGAGATCTCCTGTTATTACAACTGATCTCCAGCCAATAGAGATCAGTTCACCTGGAGAAAAATGGCTGCTTTGGCAATTGGACTCTATGACATTGAAGTCCCTCCCTTCTCCAAACTCCGCCCTCCTCAGTCTCCGCCCCCAAAACCTTCTGCCGGTGGCAAAGAGGGACCTGGCAACCCTACATGGCTCCTTTAAATACAGGTAGCTTGCTGCTGGAGGGGAGGGGCCTCTATCTCCACCTTCTTAAAATAGTATTTAAGGCCTCAGTCCATCTTTGGCCTTTGTTGTGGCAACATCCATGATACACTGCCTCCAGCAGCAGTAACGTAACTCCTGGGCCTCAGCCTCAAGCAGGACTATGGTGTCTTGTGCCAGCTTTGGTTGGTGTGCTGATTGCATCCCTCCTTCAAAAAATGTGATGTAGCCACTGCTCTGTCAGATCCAGGCTAGACTACTGCCATGTGTTCTACATAGGGCCGTCTCTGAAAAGTGTTTGGAATGGAAGCTTCAGTTGATGCAAAATGCAGTGGTCAGTCTGTTACTTGGCACAGATAATAGGGAGAAAGAAAAATAGGGCTGCACCAAGCTACTGCCAGTAAATCAAAAAAAGGAAGGGAAAGATGCTAGGTGACAGCTTTATTGTTATACAAAACCCCTATGTGTTTCCCTGTCAAAGCTTCGTCAGGGGGAATCTATAAAAACATAATTTTACTTTGGATACAAATAATAAAAGGACCCCACAATAAAAATTATTATACACTATTAAAATTAATATTAATTAAAAAGTCAGGATAAAATTAAGCCACAAAAGCCAGGCATATATTTATTAGAATGCAGAATGAAGTGCATAGTCAATACATTGGACATGAAGCAAGGCAGTTCCAACTCTTAAAGTCTTCAACCAGTGATCCCTAACATGGTGGCTGAGGGCACCATATTGCCCACTAGGGCTGTTGAATTTTAAAAAATTCGGTATAGTTCGGATTTGGCCGAATTCGGCCCGTTTAGATTCGGGATATGCCGAAGTCCGAACTCCCCCACTTCGGGTCTGTTCAATTCGGCGGGAATTCAAAGTTCGGGAAAAAAATTCGGCCGAATAAAGCCATTAAAAACGCAATCGCTCCTTTCCGCGGCTCTGGGGGGGGGGGCATTTTTGGGGTTAGAGGTCCCAAACTTTCAGCAGAGCTTCAAAGGACGTTTATTGAAAGACTCCCCAAGTTTTGTAAAGATTGGGTCAGGGGGGCTGAGATATGGGCCCTGAAAGGGGTCCCCCCACCCTTAATGTGCATCTCTCAGCAGAGCTTGCCGCCCACGCACAAAGCTCCCAGCCCCGACAACAGTTTGCAAAGCAACTGCAAAGCAACACAACCTTGTAAAACAACACCTTTGCAACAGGGAAAACCAGAAGACACACAACTGAAACCTCCCCCCTCAAACCAGGGAGCGAGAGACTCGAGGGGGAACACAAACCCCAGGCAGAACCGACGAAAGCCTCCTTTGGCTTCCCCCCCCACCCACAGAAACTGCTCCCTCCCCACACACACACAGACTCTGCTTTCCCACACACACACACACATACACAGGAGAAAAATTATAGATTAAAGCCCCCAAAGGGGTCTTACTGTGGCTGTCTTCTGTTCCATCAGGAGGGGCTGGGGAGGACTTGTAATCCAAGATGATTCCAATTAGGCACGGGACGTTTTGCTCTGGAGATGCACACACAGGATCGGCTGATCCATTCATCCCAATAGGGGAAAGGGGAAAGGGGAAAGCCCATATCTCGGGACCCCCTGACCCAATGTTCACAAAACTTGGGTGGTCTCTTAAGAACACTTGTCTGAAACTCCGCTCAAAGTTTGGGATCTGCACCCCCCAAAATGCGCCCCCTGCAGCCATGGAAAGAGAAAAGGGGGAGACGATATTTCTGCCCCCACTGAACCCATCTTTACAAACCTTGGGTGGTATCTTAAGAATGATTGTATGAAGCTATGCTGAAAGTTTGGCGGCTATATCCCCAAAAAAGCACCCCCTGCAGCCACATAAATGGAAAAAGGGGGGAGGGAAAAGGGGGAGAGCCCATATCTCGAGACCCCCTGACCCAATGTTTACAAAACTTGGGGAGTATCTTAAGAAGCTTCATCTGAAGCTCCACTGAAAGTTTGGGGTCTGTACCCCCAAAAATGCGCCCCCTGCAGCCATGGAAAGAAAAAGGGGGGAGCCCATATCTCGGGACCCCCTGACCCAATGTTTACAAAACTTGGGGAGTATCTTAAGAAGCTTCATCTGAAGCTCCACTGAAAGTTTTGTGTCTGTACCCCAAAAAATACGCCCCCTGCAGCCACAGAAAGGAGCAAATGTGCACAAGCACCCACACACACACACACGAGGATTTCGCTCTCTCTCTCTCTCTCCCTGGCCGGGCCGCACATCAGCTGATTCCTCCAGTACTCAATCCTGACTGATTGGCCAGAAGAAGACCCAGCTTGGCCACCGATTGGCCGGGGGAGGAGAATGCTGCTTACTGACGGTTATGCTGCTTACTGACGGCCCCGAATTTGCCGGATTTATTCGCGAACTCCCGAACTCGCTGAATTTGGCTCCCCGGTTGCCCGCCCGTTTTGAGTTCGGTTCCTCCCGAACTAAAAACCACCGAATCAGGGGAAATTCGGCTGATTTTCAGTTCGGGCCAAACCGAATGAACAACCCTATTGCCCACCATTGTGTTTCCTGGAGCCCACCTGTTTCATAAGATTCAAGGATAAAATTCAAAAGATCTTGAATGGAAGGGGGGGGCAAAGAGGAAGATTTGGTGACTGTTTAACCACTGACTGTCTAGCAAAGTGCAGAATTCATCCTGGGTAGGTGCAACATAGTTTTGCATCCTTGGCTTGCTCATAGACATAAACTCTTTTATTGAGAAGAAGAGTTGGTTCTTATGCCCCATTTTTCCTCTATAAAGGAGTCTCAAACTGGCTTACAATTGTCTTCCCTTAGTTTCCCCACAACAGACACCTTGTGAGGTAGGTGGGGCTGAAAGAATTCAGAGAGAACTGTGACTAGCCCAAGGTCACCTAGCTGGCTTCAGGTGAAGGAGTGGGGAAACCAACCTGGCTAACTTCATTTTAGCAACATGTCTTGACTCCTATAAGATTATAGGTAGAGCCCTCTTGAGATTTCCCAGCCCTCCTGAGATTATTCAAGCCAAGGTGTACAAACCCGTAGAAAGTATTTGTTGCCCCTGTGAGAACTATAGCTCCTTGCCAGCGTGGTGTAGTAGTTAAGAGCGGTGGAGAACTGGGTTTGATTCCCCCCTCCTTCACATGAGTGGCAGACTCTAATCTGGTGAACCAGGTTGGTTTCCCCACTTCTATGCCTGCTGGGTGACCTTGGGCTAGTCACAGTTCTCTAAGAGCTCTCTCAGCCTCACCTACCTCACAAGGTGCCTGTTGTGGGGAGAGGAAGGGAAGGAGATTGTAAGCCGGTTTGACTCTCCTTAAAAGGTATAGAAATAAAAACCAACTCTTCTTATATTCAGGTGGTTTATTAAATGTAGGAACATGCAGGCAATCTGACACAGTTTGTGGGGTTTGCAGCATGCCTTGTGTTCAACCCCCACTTAATCTCACTGGCTCATGTTAGGTTTCTTAACTCCAAACTTATTTAGAATGCTGAAAAACAGAGGGTGGGTCAGCATACTTACAAACAAAACAGTCTGGAAGGCCTGGCACAGATTCCTGAAATGGAAAGTGGGAATTTACAGCATGGAATAGGGGTTGAAATGGCTAGGCGAGATTTAGAAACCGCTGTGTTAAAACAAGCTCTGCTCCGCAAAAGTCTGTTGTGGTAACAACTAGCATGTGTTAAAAGTCACTCAAGAGTTTGGCCTTAGGAGCTGGGAGTGTCTGAATCTTCCCGTTGCTTGGCTGCTGCAAATGCCAGGTGCCATAAATAAAATTACTCAGAAAAGTTGCAAATTCACTAATGGGTGTTCGTTCCCTGTAAAGTCTCTTTCATTCATGACTTTTATGGGTTGTATAGTCTGTTTATTTCCTTGGCAAGGCTCCTTGCTCGGCTGCATCCTTGTCAATGCCAAAGGCAGGGATGCAAATGTGCTCCGATCCTTACAGAGAACAAGGGTTTTTTTCAGGGGATTGTTCATGTTTGGAGGAAGATGAGAGGCTCAGTGCAACAACGGGACTTTCCGTGTGAATATATTAGCATCTTTCACAGCCATTACAGTGA
Source organism: Euleptes europaea (assembly GCF_029931775.1). NCBI lineage: Eukaryota > Metazoa > Chordata > Lepidosauria > Squamata > Sphaerodactylidae > Euleptes > Euleptes europaea. The sequence continues at coordinate 36,164,395 of NC_079317.1, forward strand.
TGATTCTTATTCTCTGGACCAATTAAGATTGTTTGCATGACTGGAAGCATTTAAAAAAAAAATCCCAGATAAAGCTGTGTTTATGGTGAAGCTTTTTGAAGTGTGCTGTGTGGGAGGATAGCAAGCTGAGATCTGGTTATGAACAGCTCTGATGATCCATCAGAAATGTACCTTGGCTGTCCTATAAGCTTTGTGCATTCTTATGCAAGGTTGCTAGATTCATGCTACTATTTAGAGGGTGCTAAATGTGTTCTTAGCAAGCAGTAATGAAAAGTTAGTCTGCAGGGTTGTTGGGAAAAATCGAGCAAGGTCACTAATAGATGCTCCAAAAGTGAGAGCGGTTTTGAAATGGATGATGTTGAAAGGTCTGTATGCCATAATTGAGAAGTGTGGTTCAAGAATAGTGTCTGTTCACAGCCATTCTTGTTAAACCTATATACACCTTGCTTCCAAAGCATTACATGTAATTTATTTATTTACACCCTGCTTCTTTCCCTAGTGGGGATCCATGGATAGGGTTGCCAACCTCCAGGTACTAGCTGGAGATCTCCTGCCGCTTCGGCAATTAGGCTCTATGGCACTGAAGTCCCCTCCCCTCCCCAAACCCTACCCTTCTCAGGCTCCATCCCAAAAACCTCCCGCCAGTTGTGAAGAGGGACCTGGCAACCCTATATAGAACTTTGTTCTCCCCTCCTCCATTTTCTCACAGCAGCTACCCTGTGAGGTAGGTTAGGCTGAGAGAATGTGACTGGCATAAAGTCACCCAGTGAGTTTCTATGGTACAGAGAGGATTCAAATTTGGGTCTCCCAGACTCCGAGACTGACACTATCCACTACACCACACCAGCTCTTGTGGTTTACAGTATAAAATAATGACTTACAAACTGAAAAATATAATACAAAAGGAAAAAGTAGTGGGGGTGGAGAGGAAAACAACAAGCATTAACTATTTCATTACATTACTTAATAGGTCTGCTGTAACTATTCTGGGGCCCTGACCTGGATGGCCCAGGCTAGCCTGATTTCGTCAGATCTCAGAAGCTAAGCATGGTCAGCCCTGGTTAGTATTTGGATGAGAGACCACCAAGGAATACCAGGGCTGCTATGCAGAGGAAGGCACTGGCAAACAACCTCTGTTAGTCTCTTGCCCTGAAAACTTCATAAGGGGTCACCATAATTCAGTTGTGGCTTGACGGCACTTTACACACACACACACACGCGCGCACACACACACACACAACTATTCTGGGAGGGAGACGAGCCAGAACTGTGCTTAAGGACCTTCCTTGGATGTCTGTTTTGGGGTGCAATTCAAAGTGCTGGTTTATTTTTAAAGTCCTAAAGGGTCTAGGACCAGCGTAACTGAAAGACTTCATGCTTCCATAAGAACTTGCATGAATTTTGAGATGATCTTCTGATGTCTTGAATTAGTGATACAAGGCTGGTGGCCATAAAGAACAGGGTCTTTTCTGCTGTGGCAACTTGCCTGTGGAATGCCCATCCCATTTCCCCACTGGTGCAAATCTTGTTAACTTAATAGCACCTAGCTAAACTCTTTTATTTTCTTGGGTTTTTGTAAATTGCTGATTGCCTTCTGCTCATCTGTTCAATCCTTGCTCCTGATTTTCAGTCTATGTGGTTTTGTTTATGTGAGTTTTTTTTTAACCTTTTTGTGTTTTTATGCGACTTATTGTACTTTTAATGTTTCATATTGCATGGCATGTTTTGTTTTGAAAGTTGTCTTAGGCAAACCTTTGGAGACTCCGGTATATAGATATATTAAACACAGAAATATTGGCTTGTCCTAGCTGAGCCACTGGATAGGGTTTTGCTGACTCCCTCAAATGCAGACAGATTTTAACCTCATAAGCTCTGAGAAAGAATTATCAGCGCAGCCTTGGTATACCAACATTAACTTGGCTTTCCTTTTTACAGAACTCAGAGCAGAAGTGGTTCCCTTGTTCCCTCTCAGCAGCACACAGGGCCCTCCCGCACAGTCAGACGCTATCCAGCTGTTAATAACGGTCAGCTCACATCCAACGCGCTGCCCAATGGGAATGGGTTTGAGCACAACAGTGCCGGGCCTCGCACGACCTATCCAGAGCCTGCTCCATCTCTCTGGGGTAAGGTCCACAAAATGTTTTATTCTTTGGCAAGTGGAAGGCTTTTGAGTGTAGTTTTATGAGGTTGTTAGGAGAGTTCTTGGTTAGATTATAGCTATGTTGCGACTACATATCCTTTGAAATGTGCCAGAAATCTCTGTAACGTGTTAAGAAATTGTAAAATGTAATTATCAAAGCGTGGAAATAAAAATCTGAAAGGGAGGGGGAAAGAAAACAAAAGATCAAGTTTTTTTTCCCTGTATAAAAAGACCAAATTCCTGTGGGCCTTCACAGATGTGTGGGACAAAAGATACTGTAACAGGATTTAGCCAGCTGTTCCAGCCCAAGGAAGCTCTTGCCCTATTATCTTCCTGTTTAACGTTGTTGAGCTTTACTGTCCTGAAAAATGAGCTGTGTTTTTCTTCTGTTTCTTTTCTATTGGTTGGAGACACCAGAATTTTAATGGCCTGCAAAGTGGTGATCAGTTTCTTCAGACGATCTTTTGGATCTCAAGGCTGATTGTCATGCCCTCTTCCTTGGGAACCTTGCTGTCTAATTCTAGGTGTATAAGATTAGGCTGTGGGTACTCAGAGTGCAGGGGAGACACTATTCACATGCTTTTCATCACATACAGGCTTCAGCCAAAGTACAGGAGAAGAGATTTCGATTATTAGCCCCGATCCAGAGGAGCTGCCCATCAACCCTGTGCACATCCTGAAACTTTCCCTTTTCTTAGTGCCCCAAAGTAAACTTTCTCTGCGCTTCCACCCAGAGCACTGCTTCTCTCCATGCTATGTCAACCTCTTTTCTTTCGTCTGTGATACCTCCACCCTCATAATTGTTCTCTCCATTATTCCTTTCTCCTTCATCTCTACTAATTGGCTGGTCTTGGATTTTGCTCTCTTTTCTCAGCTGGAGGAAGTAGGGAGCAGACTGGAACATAGCCATATACTGTGTTGAGCTATGAAGAGGGAGGCATTGTTATTGTGGATTATTGTTATATCCAAGCCTCAGGATAACGTTCTCCTTCTCCTCTCCTTTTTTAAAAGAGTGAACAGGCCCTGCGGTTGAAAGGGCAGAAAAGAATTGTCTTTTCTGTAGAAATATTCCCATAATGTTTTGTTTAATGTTGTCTTCCCCCTCCTCACTTTTTTAATTTCAGTGGTTTGTTGTTTAACTCTTCAAGAATTCTGTTGGTTAACTAACAAAACCTACAAATATTGCTATCACCCCCCTCCGTTCACAGTATATAGCATTGCTTTATACATTTCTTATCATATGTTATGAAAAGATAATGTTACAAGTGTTTTCATAAGTTTTTTAAAAGCCTATATATGCAGAAAGTTATTTGAAGAAATGCAAAGATTTGCCAATGAAACACACGTGGCCATACTAGACGTGATCTAGAAGATTTGTGATCAGGATCTTATTCTTTTCCCCCTTTTGCTCCAAAACAGCAGCATAGTATTGATGATTGGATAAGGAAGCTGAGCTGGAGAAGGGGGTTGTTTAGTCCTTTCCTTCCACACTAATTCCATGCTCTAAATTGCATCCCTTGAAGCTGTTTGCTCTATGGCGGGGAATAAAGCAGGTCTGGGGGTAACTATTTAGATCAGAGAAATGGCAAGGGAAGGAAGAGTTAAACACCTTCTTTCCTAGCACTGCATCCCTTATCAGACTAGACACAATCTTTGCATACAGCGCAATGCTAAGGTGACAGAGTTAGGCTGCAGATGATGATTCACAGGTATTAATGTTCCTCTGCATTAGAAAAAAACCAGTTAGTAAAAAAACAAGCAAGAGTATCTAGCATAGCAGGGGGAACAGTTCTAATCTACTCGTTTCCTCCTGTGCTACTTTTCTGCTTGCAGGGAATTCTATTTTTGTAGAGGAGCATTAAAGAAGCAGAATGAGTTGGTAGACTCTGGATAGACTCTGGAAATTATAGAAGTAATTATATCATTTCAAAAACAGGAGGGGGATAACTTTCATTGCACACACACACACACATGAGGGGAAAAACCATGATCCTCTACCTGTTCTTTGAACACATGAAGCTGCTTTATACTGAATCAGACCTTTGGTCCATCAAAGTCAGTATTGTCTAAGACTGGTAGCGGCTCTCCAGGGTCTCAGGCAGAGGTCTTTCACATCACCTACTTGCCTAGTTGCTTTAACTGGAAATGCCAGGGATTGAACTTGGGACCTTCTGCATGCCAAGCAGATGCTCTACCACTGAACCACAGCTCCTCCCCTTGTACTGATATAATTACTTCTATCATGTCCGGAGTCTATCCAGAGACTACCACCTCATTCTGCTGCATGTATAAATTAGATCTCAGGAGCTTCACAGAATTGCTTTGACATAAATGAGAAATCTTGATCATAGATCTCCAAATTGTGTCTACTTTTGAGGTCAGGAAGAAAGAAAAAACAAGCAGTTAGAACCAGAGATGAAGGACATTTTGATTTCATGATAAACATAAGAGGGAGAGGGGAAGCAAAGTGTCTAAAGGAACCATGTCATGCTTGGAGATATCCCACAGTCTGAAGCTGAAATCTGTATTCTGGCTCTGTTACTCTTCTCCACAGGTGCCAACCTGACAGAAAAAATCCGAAAGATAAAGATTGTCTTCACCCCTACAATCTGTAAACAGACCTGTCAAAATGGCCGCTGCTACAATAGCTGTGAGAAAGGGGACACCACCACCTTGTACAGCCAGGGTGGACATGACCATGATCCCAAATCTGGCTTCCGTATCTGTGAGTCTTCCAAGATGTCTGACCCATTTCACAAGGTTTATTTAAGTTTCTCTGTTTCTTTTGTTTGCCAGACTAGCAATTGCCTATAAAAGTAGAATTCAGAGCTGGAGGATTATGATGCCTTCATCTGCCTGAAAAAGAAAGTCTTCTCTCAGACTGGTCTTGACCTCTCTGGGGCAAAGGGTCAGATATCAGTCCTTGCTTTGGATGTAACCGTCTTTGGCTTTCAGAGTCATAGACAAGCAACACAGCATGTCTTCTTTTCAGGGCCAGTTTGCTGCTTTTGTTGGCATTCGTTTTGGGGTCTGACTCCCAATACCTAATTTCTTCCCATTCTCTTCTTTTATTTGTGCGCAAACCAGGAGAGTTGGCTGAAACTTTTATGCCGTTCCCAATGTATGAAGCAGCTGAACCTTCCCTCTGATCTTGCTGCTGCTGAAATTTCATAGGAAATTTCAGTGAATTGGACAGGTTAGCTATGAATCCCCTGCTCTGGAGTATGACCTTGTCTGGTTCATGTGGAATGGTATTGAGCAGGCTCCCAGAATAGACAAACCAAATATTATTTTTCTGTAACTGATTTTTTAGGATGTTTCTACATGTGACATGTTAATTTACTTTGGCTTACATTGGTAAATTTGGAGTACTGTTACCCTAAGTTACCCTACGTAGGCAGTCTCCACTTTAGTTGGGGGAATTAGCTGGTGACAGAGAGTGAGAGGGGTAACTGGGATCAATAACCTATGTATACCAGGATAGTCCTGGATGAAAACTCTCAAATGAGCCGGCAGTTGAAAAGTTGAAAGGGTTTTTTTAAATTAAAGAATTAAGTAATAAAAACAAGAAATATCTCAAACAATGAGCATACACGCATGAAGCATACAAGAGCTGACTAAGAGAAAAGGGAGGAAGCTGGATAGGGTTTCAGGGATGGGTGATAGTTTCCAGTCTTGAAGGGACGTCCAGGGAAAATAGTGCTGAAGAGCAAAATGACCAGCTTTTCCAGGAGCAAAGGAAAGAGCCCATACGCAAGTGGGAGTGCATGCACGGATCCAGAACACACACACTATGAATGGTCAAAGGACCAAAATTTATACCCCAAAATTGGTCGTGAGGCAGTATGAGGTAAGCTGGCAGGAAAACCAGAGACAAAGAATTGATTGCTCTTCTGGGGTTCCAACAAAGAGATAGCAGAGGTTTGAAGAGTAGTCAGGAACCAAGAGAATGCTTGGACTATTCTCTTGAATGCTGATTGATTGCTGGGATGGGTGCAGATAGGTTAAGTAATGGTCTGCTTGGAGCACTGATTAAATCGCCTTAGGGTGACACGATGGGGATTAGCTAGCTCCATTGTCCAGCCAGGCACACTTTAGGGCCAGGGGAAAAGTCCAGCCGCATTTCTGCCCAGGCTTGACACACAAGATGGATCCCAAAACCCTCTGAGAGGCATCCATTTTGTGGGGAGCAGTGTCTAGCTCTTATGCCAGTCTTTGGCCCCCATGCTTTCGTGGCACCCCTTTGCGGGAGGAGAGGTCCGACTGCTTACGTTGCCTTGGTCACACTGGACATTCCTTTGCTTTTTGATATTCTTCTAGCTTGGGGGTCTCCAACCTTTTGGAGCCTGCAGGCCCTTTGGAATGTTGAGAGGGAGTGGTGAACACCACCCCAAAGTAGTTGCCCCGGGAGGTGGGGGCAAACTGAAAATAGCTGCCTCAGGAGGCAGAGCCAACCACAAGGTCAATACTGACTACTCTGACTGTCACCAGGGTCCTTCACTCACTACCGGATCCCATTTAACTCAACATGCCAGGCATTGAACCTGGAACCTTTTGCATGTGAAGCAGATGCTGTACCTCTGAGTCATGTCCCCACCTACTGACACATTCTAAAAGCTGAAACTGAATCTAAACCTTGCGGGTGAAAATGTGTTCTCAGAGGTGAAGCTAGCTAAATGCTTTAGTTGGCTCACACTTCTTCTTAAATAGATATTTTTTCTATTTAATATGAGATTTAAATAGATATTTTTAAATGAATTTAAATAGATATTTAAATGAATTTAAATAGATATTTTTTCTATTTAATATGAGATATATCTCATATTTACAAATATGATATATTTGTAACTCATCACAAATATTTCTGTGATGAGGGAGAGGTACTGAGGTGAACATGTAGTCTATGTGAGTTACTTCCCAGGGAGACAGCCCTGGACATATTTAATGGCTAAAATGGGATTTTATACATTTCTTTCAGTATGTTTATCTTATGTCTTTCTTTGCCTTAACAGATTTCTGCCAGATTCCCTGTCTAAATGGGGGGCGCTGTGTGGGCAGGGATGAATGTTGGTGCCCATCTAACTCGACAGGGAAGTTTTGCCACCTGCCAGTTCTAAAACCAGAAAGAAAGCAAGTGGGGAGGTCTTCAAATAGCCTGACTAGTTCCATGAAGCATTCTATGTACACACTTCCTCTGTCCAACCAACTTGGTAAGCTGTTTTTCTCACAGGGTCGCAGGTGTATGAGGTTCACCTTGCTCGTATTTGTGATATCTATTCCTCTTATCATTCAGTGTCAAAAGTATTACTGGATTTTACAAGTGCTTTTAAAGAGGGACAGGTCTTTCATTGACCTGTTTTCTATTCTAAATGCATCCTTAACAGTCCTTAACCATGAATGATCCTAGGGTATTATTCAATAGTGTTTGTTTCAAGATGGACACACATAGAGATGTTAGCTAAAAAAGCTACTCATGGTTTGGACTCCGTGAATATGTTGTTGCTTTTGCTGCTATTCTGAAACAGCCCCAATTATTTCTCATATCAGATCAATACAAAAGATTTAAAAATGAGTTTTATGAGATTTACTGTAAGAAAAGATGTGAGGATATTAATTTAAAAATGGATCCAACCCAATGTCTTTAAATTAACATAAGTGGAGCTCTGCTTGCAGAGTAACAATTTCCCACCTCCTGCTGTGGCCCCACTGCACCCCCAAACATGCCCTAGGGGACAGGAAACCTCCAGAAACAGCTCTGGGCAAGATGCGGGAGATCTACAGTGAGAGGTGAAATTGCTTCTTTTCCTCTGTCAGGAGAAGTGCCCATCTGCCAGCAAAAAATAAGGGTTGGTTTCAACCCATTGTTACTAAATTACATTCACCTAGGTAAAGTTTCTACCTGAAAGTTGTCATTTTAATGATATAGTACTTTTGAGATCATAGCCTCTATGTAGCCTAGATAGAAGCCTGCCTAGATAATGGATGTTTTTAATCATCTTGACCAAATTCTGAAGCTCACAGATTCCTTATTTTTCTCTGGGCTTTATCCAAAACCAGACACTGTTTCATTGGTTTGTATATTATGGGCCGTAGGTGATGGTTGATTCCTGGTTTGGTATCTAGTGTTTGGTGTGAGAATCAGTGTGATTGTAACTACCATGGATTTCTAAGGTTTTGAAGTGTATGGGCTTTCTCTCCTAGTACTTTCCATCCTAGAAGTTCTGTGGCTGGTTTGTAAGTACCTGTACAATAAGAGAGGCCCTCTTTCTTCTGGTAAACATTTAATTTTTCTTTCAGCTTCAATACATCCTTCTCTTGTGAATGTACATATTAACCACCCCCCAGAAGCTGTAGTGCAGATCCATCAAGTGGCCAGAGTGAAGAGTGACTCAGACCAGTCTGAAGAGAACAGTGTTGAAACTGTGTTGAACTCTCAGCTTCCCACTGATCCCCAGTACACTGATAATACCACCACCAGCAACAACATAGTTGCAGAGAGCAACCAGCAGCAGAGGCCCCAGGGCATCATGGGGAAATGTTACCTGGAGGCACTACATGGAAAGGTAAGAGACATTCTGTCGTTTGTAATGACCCCAGTAGGTGACCTTGGGCCTCACATTCTCTCTCAGCCTAACCTATCATAAAGAGTTGATGTAAGAATGTACTGGATGATACTCTTGGAGGAAGGTGTGATAAAAGTGTCATACGTTAATAGTCCATGTATGGGTTGTGAGACTCTGGATGCTGTATGTGTGATGTATGAGCTTTTGATGAAATGTCAGAGTGAAAATTAAATATTTAAGTATTCAAAATTTTTAGATTGTCATATATTTTTAATCACATGGTCATCTTTTAGCATGCTGCCCAGTTTTGGAATCGTTCAGTAGTACAGTAAATCAGGATCCACGTGTACATATTGAAATCACATCCATTCAAGCCACATCTCACTCTCTCAAAGTGATGGTGTTAATTGTTCTCAAGAGTCAGGCAAAGGTATAAGCAACGTTGTTTTACTGCTCGGTAGGATGGCCCAGGCTAGCCTGATCTCGTCAGATCTCAGAAGCTAAGCAGGGTCAGCCTTGGTTAGTATTTGGATGGGAGACCACCAAGGAATACCAGGGTTGCTGTGCAGAGGAAGGCACTGGCAAACCACCTTTGTTAGTCTCTTGCCATGAAAACCCCAAAAAAGGGGTGGCCATAAGTCGGCTGCGACTTGACAGCACTTTACACACACAGAGCATATTCATGTAGCTGCTTCTACTACTCCTGGTTTGGTGATTTAGCAGTATGAAGGGAGGTATGTAGGGAGGTATTTTCACATCACTCAGATATCCTTCCACTCAGAGCTGGAAGGCAGCAGTACAGGTCGCAGTGATCTCCATCAGCCACCCAGATGGCAAAGAGATGGATGCTTAGTGAAGCCATTTCTGCTTTCATCTCTTTGACCCATTTAAGTAAGTGCAGTGTAGACAGGCCCTTGGTGGGATCTGCAGCTGCTGCCTTGACCGTATATTGTGTTGAGATCTTTGCTTCAGCCTTTATGTCTGTCTTCCTCACACACGCACATTTAGGGTCTGGAGGACCCTTTGAATAGCTGCTGTATGTGTGTGTCACAACAGTTCAGGGGAAGGGCAGGGGAAAACCAGAGACGGAGGACCCTGTTTTCCCAGCCTCCCTGAAGTTGTTTGGCTATTGTTTGCCCCTAAAACAATAGCCTGCACACATTCAGTGGGTAGCTGCTGCCAGCCTGTTCATTTAAGATCTTAAACAGAATATAACAGGTGAAATTATGCCCCTCTCTTCCACACACGCACACACACGTCCCTCATCCAGCTACACACACAGCCTGGCTCAACTGAGAGCTAGCACACAGAACCTAGTACTTTTGCAGAGGATCTTTTAACAAAAGAAGATTAACTTTATTTGGAAAGGAGAGGAAGGATGGATATAGCTAGTTGCATGGGGAAAGGAGTGTGGGGGAGGATTCCAGACTCAGGGGAGAATGCAAAACAGAGTTAAAATAACACTCCCTGAGGAAACTGGTTCTCTGGCTTACAGTTTGTCATGGATTCCAAGCCATGTTGGTCTGACGTGGGTCTATCCTGTAAGGAACTCGCACTTCTGGGTTTATATCATTATAATCACATGCCCGTGCATGAATAGGTGCTCTGTTCTCGCTCTAGCTGGTACAAGTCTATCAGTTGTTTCAGGGGTGGGCACAATGGTACCCACCAGCACCTTTCTTGGCTCCCACCAAGTGTTTTTAGAAGGTAGGTGGAGCTGTTGCCCAACAGGGCTTCTGACTGGCCACTGAAGATCCAATTGACTATGGAGATTAAAATAATGTTTTTTTGTCACAGCTGCCATCACAGTGTTAGTTTTATTCTCTGTCTCTCCTTTTTCCCAGTGTATTTTTTTTAAATTACCCCTCTTCTCTCCTGCCTTTGGGCTTTCTCTCTGTGGCAGCCATTTCGCCTACCACCCTTTGTCAGAATTCCAAAGGTGCCCACAGACTCAAAAAGATTGGGGACCCCTGAGTTAATTTCCTTTTAGAAGAGAAACCCTATCCCTCCCTCTGGGGCTTTGTGATTTGCTGTCCTGTTTCCGCTCTTACTGCTAAGGCTGCTTGAAGAACTAGCCTACTCTTGGAGCTTAATTAGAAACAGGAAAATTTGGGGGGCCGGGATGGGACTCATGACAATATGATTTTGGTAGGAAATGGATGAAATATAGGACATTTTTTCCTCACTGATAATGAATGCCTGATTCTCATGGAACATTCATTTCCTCTGAAGCTTCAAAGGAAAGTAAATTCATGTGATTTATACTTTCTGGCTTGATAAACTAATGGTCTCATTCAGTATTAAGGCAAGTTCATATGTGTATGATATAAAACCCTCCATATCTTGTTGCATCTATGGAAATATGTAGGAGTTCTGTTAGGGGAGATTGCAGGAAGTGGGAACCTATCTGACCGGTGTCACACCAATGCCTCCAAATCACTTCTGGCCCAAACAGGAAATGATGTCAACACATAGATCCAATGTGGTAGTATTCACCAAAAACTCTCTGGTTTAACCATAGAGTTTTGGGTGAATTCTAGAGTGTTGCACTGATTCGATAACATCACTTCTGGCTCATGCTGGAAATCACCCCCATTTTTCCTGCACCGCCCTGTTGAACAGCAGTGGGGAACAAGGGGTCAAGATATAAGCAGTGGGGAACAAGGGGTCAAGAACAAGGGGCCCTCTGCTATAGTGGGAGAAGTGGACACCCTGCTTTCTGTGTTAGCCTTTATATTACTATAGTGTATTTTACACTTTTTTTCAGTGGCTCCTGTTTTTGTTTTTTTAAGTGAGCTACTTGGATATCTCCCCCCCTCCCTCTTTTCTATAATTCTTTTTCGAAAGTTATTGGTGGAGCCTACATAATCAAGTGGATAAGCCCTCAGCATCCATACCCAGGGCAATGAATTTTGGCTTTAGTCAGACACCATTGCATTGCATTTCCTAAGCTTATATTTATTACCCAAGCAAATGCTAGATGATTAATTTTAAAAATGAGAGCTTTAACCTAAAACTTTTCACTTGGAACTATCGCTGGGAAAACCCAGTTCTCCTCCTGTATGAAATTAATAGATGTGTTCAATGTTTCTCTGAAAGGTTTATCCTCTGATAAATTCATTCAGTGGTAGGAAGCATGCTTAGAGTGATCTTTTGTAGAGTTCTATAGGTTACCACCAGACAAGCTGTACAAAGGTGGGGAAAGAGTGTCTTAGGTCTTGTTCCGCTGGAGCAGAGTCTGCAACTAAGCAGACTGGGTGACCGCTAGAATCCTGAATAGGAAGTATTTGTCTCTTTCCGTTTCAGTCTGAAGCCAAACTTATTGGAATGTGAGCACTGGGCACATGGCCATTTTTTGGTATGGATTAGTGCCAGATTTGGCCTGTGGACCACAACAGCTCAGCTCTAATGACTGTAATCCAGAGGGCCTTGTTGGGAGGGAAGGAGAGACTTATTAAGTAAATGAAAAATGCCTCACCACAAACCTCCCCACAAGGTCTGGAACTGTGTACCCATCTTGCTAGCTACTAGACGTAAGTCTGGGAGAAGGCATTTGCTTTATCCACAGGCTTTACTCAGTGATATCATCTCAGGGTTTTACTTTGCTACACAAACCTAACAGTAATGCCTTGTGTCTAATACTAATATATGAGCATTCCAAGGGGCAAAATAACAGGTAGGCTCTCATTTCCCTGTCTGTGAGTCTGTTTACTGTCTTAAAATAAATCTCGGCTCCTGCATGGAACAGTGCTGCCTGTAACGTGTTAGCATGTAAAGTATAAAGCGGGCATCTCTGCCTTTGCTCTGGATCATTCCTCCGCAGAAAGCCTCAGCTACTATTCTCCTTCTCCTCTCCACTGTCTTGGTTTTTGTAGCATTTGGTCAAGAATCTTGTACTCCTGGAAGGAAGGAATAATGGACCAGGCATTTTATTTGGCACAATTTTTCTTCCTGAGTGTTGAACAGGGAGAGAATCCTGATGCTTATTCTGTTCTTTCCCTTCTAGTGTGCTGAACCATTGCCTGGTCTGTCCAAATATGAGGATTGTTGTGGCAGTGTGGGGGTCTTCTGGGGGATCAGCAGATGTATCCCGTGCCCACTGAAACCAGGTAAGCGCTATCCAAGGGGAGCGTTGTTTAGTCTCTGCTCTTCTTATAGGGACAGTCTCTGAACATGGGGAGGCTGAACATAAACTGGGATGAGGTAAAAATGATCCATCTGGAATTGGAAGGGGGAACAAACAGGAAGCTGGAGCTCACGGCATGATCACTCGTTCCAGAGACACTGTGGGCCAAACTAGATGTGACCGCATCCTTGTGTCCACCACTGGGACAGCACTGCCATTTTTGAGCCTCAAATGGGCAATTTAAAAATGGCATGAGGTCCCGATTCTGACCCCCCCCCATGGCCATTTTGGTACTTGAAAAGGTGCGGGTGGGGGCAGAAATACGTAAGAACACTCATCCCAGTGTGTTGCTGTTTTCAATTGCCCCTTTTAGACTTTTAAAGTGGCAGTGGTATCCCCATGGCGGACATGAAGACTTCGTCACATCTAATTTGACCCTGTTTCTTCTTGAACATGGGTGCCTTTCCTGAATAACCTTGGGCAAGAGACAGAGCGTGTAATGTTTTAGTGATGTTTACTTGGCCATATAATGTCGGCTTAGGTGCCAGCAAGAATGAGATTGGCTTTGCTGCTGGCTCAGAGCCCTTCAGTTCTCCCACAAACCACCCCTGAAAACCCCCAGGGCAGACTGATGTTTGTTCTGTCGTAGGAGGCATTAGGCAAGAGAAAACTGGAAAACAACAGCCATCGTTTTAGGCTGGGGAGGCTCTATACTCAGCCTGCCTTTGCAGCTACAGCCTGATAGAATTACTGGCCTGCTTTAGATGAGGGCTTGGCGAAGGCTCTGGAAATAACACCACATCAAACAATTGGCAGGATTGAATTTAGAGCCCATTCCAGGGGCATAGAATTCCAGCTCTGGGTTTTCTTTTCCCAGTACCCTGAGACACTGATGTACTACAGTTGTAGACTTTGGCTGAATTTATTTGAAAGGAGCATGGTATATCCGTGCATTATTCCTTGGCATGCACAAGAGCTAGACTGAGTACACAGGCATTTCTCAGGTCAGCTATTCTGTTTGCCTCCTCTTCAAGGGCAAGCACATATATCTCCACATTGGGGCCAGTTCACATGCCCATGTTTACAAAGTAAGAGCAACAGATATCAAGGGGCTGTGGCTCAGTGGTAGAGCATCTGCTCAATATGCAGAAGGTCCCAGGTTCAATCACTGGCATCTCCAGTTAAAGGAACCAGGCAAGTAGGTGATGTGAAAGACTTCTACCTGAGACCCTGGTGAGCCGCTGCTCATCTGAGCAGACAATACTGACTTCGATGGACCAAGGGTCTGATTTAGTATAAGGCAGCTTCATGTGTTCTTGTGTTCAAGTGATGCTTACATGAATCGAGATCAGCTTTTGCACAGAGTTGTAATAAAATGTAATCAGAGTTGTAAGGCAAGCTTATCACTTGCTAACTAATGTATCCACCAATGGTATGATGAGGCCCAAACTACACGTTACATTTAACAAGTGATCCTCAAGGGGACTTGTCACAGATGCCAGCTGTGAGTCCCTGATAGGAACTTAGTTCTGAAGTTCTGCAGGGATCCAATATGGATTGGCACCATGTCACAGGGGGAGGAGGAGCTCCAGCCTTCCTCCTGTGCCATTTTCTTGACCCAAAACTGGTCAGGGGAGTGGTGTTTGCTGTGTTGGGGGGGCTTTTACATACAACCATTCTGTGCACATGCAGCCCCCAACAGGGCAAATAACACCTCCCAGAGCTGTTTTTGGTCAGGAAAATGGCATGGGGGGAAAGGGAGGCTGGAGTCCCTCTTTCACCTTGCACCGCAATCCCGGATCTGGCCCCTTGAAATCTCTTATCCAGCCCGCGAGCCAGCTGAGGCAGCCCCTGCTCTCAATCTGGCCTGGCGAGGCATGACCTGGCCTGACCAAGTGACATTTATGTCATATTTGGCCCTTGTAACCATTGAGTTCGTCACCTCTGGTCTAGAGATTGCAGCAAGTATGTGAACACTGAGTTTCCTTACAAAGAGTGAGACCATTGGCTTATCAAGGTCAATATGATCTACTTTGACTGGCTGCAGCAGTCTGCGATCTCAGGCAAAGGTCTTTCACATCACCTGCAACCTGATCCTTTTAGCTGGAGATGCTGGGGACTGAACCTGGAACTTTCTACATGCAAAGCACGTGCTCTACCCCAGAGCCCTGGCCTCCTCCCTTGGTTCACCTTCTGTGGTGATGTGAGTTACAGAAGCATTTCCGATGTCTAGTAAAAATTGTTTCCCCCCCCCAGATTTTTTCCCTTTGAATTTTGCTGTCTTTTCCTGTTGCTGCCGCTAGATTTTTTGATATTGTTTGATGTGTACTGCTTTTTGGTTCTGAATGATGCTTTTAAAAAGTGTTTTTAATCATAATTTATGACCCGATCATTTGCAACAAATAAGTAACAAATGTCTGTGTTGCTTAACAAATGCCATTGTGGTGCACACCATGGTAACATCTAGATTAGATAACTACAGTGCCCTCTGTGTGAGGCTGCCCTTCAAGACTGTTCAGAAGCTAAAGCTGGTATATAATACTGTGGCCTGTTGACTGGAAGTGGCAATAGGGACCATTGTTTCATCTATACTGGCTTCCAACTTGCTTCCAGGTTCAATTCAAGGTGCTGGTATTGACCTTTAAAACCATGTACAGCCTTGGACCAACATATCTTAAAGACTTCCTTCTCCCGTTTGAACCTACCTGTACACTCTGGTTCCTGAAGCTAGACGGGTGCCACCCCAAGAAAGGGTTTTTTTAGTCATGGCACCAAAACTGTGGAAGTCCCTCCACAGGGAGATTAGTTTGTCTCCCTCTATTGGTGTCTTGTGCCAGCAGGTAAAGACTTTTTTTTGTTTTGTCTGGCATACCCCTGATAACGATTCCTGGCCCTCCTTCTGGTGTTGTTTATGTGCTTTAATTGAATTGGGAGGGTAGGCAGCATGGTATGGCCCAGTCTCGTCAGATCTCAGAAGATAAGCAGGGTCGGTACATGTAAGGGAGACCACCAAGAAAGACTCTGCAGAGGAAGGCAATGACAAACCATCTGTGCTTCTCACTTACCTTGAAAGCCCCTTGCTGAGGTTGCCATAAGTCGGCTGCGACTTGAACACACAATGGAATTATTTTGTAATTTTAAATGTATTTTAATTGCTCAAATGTTTTAATATTTTAATTTATTTTCACGTTTGCCACCTTGTGGACCTTGATCAGGTGTTGTTGTTGTTTTGTTCTGTCAAGTCACAGCTGACTTATGGTGGCCTCGTATGGTTTTCAGGGCAAGAGACATTAGGAGGTGGTTTGCCACTGCCTGCCTCCACATCATGTCCCTGGTATTCCTTGGAGGTCTCCCATCCAAATACTAACCAGGGCTGATCCTGCTTAGCTTCAGAGATCTGAAGAGATCAGGCTAGCCTGGGGCTATCCAGGTCAGGTGGTAAGGTAGCATAAAAATGTTTTAAATAAATAGATTGATTGTATGAAAGGGCCATTAAATGCGTATTGTGTACCACAAGAAAATCAGGCTTCGGTCTGCTAATGATTTTTTTACTCTTTAAGAGGATACAGTATGTGAAAACAAGCTCATGATCTCAGGATACAAGAAGAGCCTCGGGTTATCAAAGAAATAGCAGCTGTAATCAGCCAGACTGGAACCAGCCAGCCAACGTGGCCTTTGCTTTTGCCTCATAGACTCCGTCTGTCTTTGTTGTATTTAACCAGTTTGGGAGCTTGCCAAAGGAATTGGTCTTGGGTTTTGTCCATCTTTACCCCTCTAAAGACTTGTTGGAATAATAGGGCATCCAGACACAATGCTGATGCCAGCATTACATTCACAGGACTGTCTGGGCCTATTCACACAATCCTTTTAGAGCATGTGGTGGCTATGTTAGCCCAGTTGACTTTCTGTCATGTTGCCATGGTATCAGCCAGTTATGTAACTGCTGACCCTATGCTATGAATGGATTGGCTTTTGGCACTTAGTCACGACTATTTTTTTTAAGCAGTTGTGATTGAGATACAAAATATTTATTCATGTTTTCGGCACTTTGCACTTCCATGACCATCTCAAGCTATAGCAGGACAGTTGAAAGCCAGGGTTTGTTTGAATAAGCCCTTAGGGCCAAACTAGATAATATATCTGGCGTTCCCTGACCTGACTGGCAAACAGACATCACGTTGGGGAACTAATGTTCCCAAATGCTCTGATGCCTGATTTGGCTCAAGAATGTGGTGTGGTGTGGGGAGGGGCTTCATTTCGTTGCCACTTTTGAAAGCCTCTGTTGTCTATTTTAGCCTTTATTTTGTTGATATTACAAGTGTCTCAAGGCTACAACCCAGGCCAGTTTTCTTAGCATTCCATGATGTAAAACTTAGGGTCATCACCACAAGGGCTTGCCCCATTCATCTGCACTACAGTTTCACAACTGTTAGCAGGTAGAGCTGGGGAAGGCTGACTGGGAACACCAAATTAGGCAAAATGGCTGTTGCAATAGGGCAGAGATTGCCTGAGATCCCTGGTGATCTGAGGTATACTGAATGCTGTGATTGCCCACGAAGGTGCACCTTGTTATTCCCACCTTTCACCATGTACAGTGGTAAGTCAATAGAAACTACAATGTGGAAAACTGCATTTGGCCCCCATTGGTTAGGCAGCTATATTCTAACAATGTTAGGACCACTTGTCCTGCTAGCCTGAAGGAGGCAGCCTCCTACGTCTTTCCCCTCATAAATCATTTTATTAGGCTTAGGGCTCCTGTGTTGCATGGTCCTTCTAAGGGTTATGGGCAATACTTGGTCAAGCAGTGTTTATGGGTTAATTCAGCCTGGAAAGATTAATATGGCTGCAGGACACTTTACTTCAGTATATTTGCGCTCATGAAGTTATTTCAAATCTCATGGTCTTTCTAAATTGGATGGAGCATAGATCTATAAGTCAGAAAAATTATTTTATGGATAGTGGGAGAGTACATAGTCCCAGGTTCAGTCTTTCACTTCTCCATTTTAAGAAGATCTGAGGTTGCAGGGCTAGAGATAATTGGGACTAGAAATCTTGAAAATTTGCTGCCACTCTGAACAGACAAAAGTGGAAAAGACAGAACAGTAGCTTGACATTTATTTCTGTGCCTTCTTGATTAATTCCTTATGACTAAGAGGACAGCAAAAGTCATTCCCCTGAGGGTCTTCCTTTCACATGCCACTAGAAAATCCCATCCTTAGTTCTGCTGGATTTAAGGTGCTAATTCTCTTGGCTTCTATACATTCTGGAGAAGAGACTACGAGAATAGCTAGCCTTTTAAGTACAGCATTGTGAGTGTAAAGTCCCGTCAAGTTGCAGCTGACATATGGCAACCCAGTAGGGTTTTCAAGGCAAGAGATGATTTGCCATTGCCTTCCTCTGCATAATAACCCTGGTATTCCATGGTGGTCTACGATCCAAGTTCTCTTTTAACCCCTAGCAAGGATGAATGGCCCAAACATTTAGAAGGGATCTTTAAAACTAAGGGATGGACACTCTGAGGCAGGCTTGGAAATGAAAACTGGGCCTGGAATTTAGCAGAATAACCAAAGATAATTTTATTGAATAAAATATCAACACACACTGATGCAGTCAGTATAAAATCAAGCACACACGTCGCACAAAATACCAAAATGCCCATGAGAGATGCAGGCACATCCTATTTGCAGGCACATTTAGGTCATACGTAACTCAAGGGAGAAGTACAGGAAGGGAGGACAGAGAAAGTAGAGGATTATATTACCTATTCTTGTATAATTCTGTATGGGGAAGAAGTCTGGGGCAGTTTCCAAGCATCTAGGCAGCTGACAGCTTTCCGACCTACACACACACACAAGGGTTTGGTGCTCTAGAAGTGCAGTTGTTCTGTCTTTGACTGCAGCAGCTTGAAACAGTCTTTAAACTCCTCAGGAGCAATGGTAACTGGAAGCGGGGCCTGGTTATCCAAAGAGTTCTCAGGTCAGGGCACATCTAGGTCCAGTTAGGCTCACAGCGAGTGCAGAAGACTGCTGGCCATGTGAACACCAGCAAGGCGCTCTGCTTAGCCTAGAGCTTAAATAGTCTAAAAGGCAGAAGCCCTACCTGTTCCTGGGCTTCATCTGGCCAGGACTCAATAAGCGCTTAGGCAGTGACCTGGCCCAGTAACAGGAACATAGGCCTCCAGGTCATGACCATGGTATTCCTTGGAGGTCTCCCATGCAACTTCTAGCCAGGGTCAGGTCTGAGGGTGTGTGACTGGCTCAAAGTCACACAAAGCTTGGTGCTTTGTTGCCATTGAGCTCCCTCCTCATGGGCTTGCCATCTCTGCTGCTCCTGCTGAGTGTGGGGGAGAACCCAGGCGACTGGAAGGAAGTGTACATGTTCATGGAGGAGAGGCGTATTCATGGCTAGTAGTCAAAATGGATACTAGTCATGATGCATACCTATTCTCTTCGGGATTGGATGAGCATGCCTATTATATTTGGGAGTGCTCACTGTTGTGTTTCTGCATGCGGGTCGACTCCCCTTCCTTCCGGCGCCCTTCTCCGCCCCCTCGGCAGGCTCTCCTCATCACTGCCACCTTCGCTGCACATTTCCAGCCGCCACCTCCACCCACCTCCAGGACCCTTCCAGGCCAGGGGTGGAGGAGCGCAAGGCCAGGCCGGTGGAGAGGCAGCCAGGACGATGGGTGGTGGAGGCAGAGCAGCAGTGGCTCCTTCCGGCACCCCTTCTTCGCGCATAGGATGCCCCTGAAAAGTAATACTGGCGCTGGTGAGAGTGGTGGCGAGTGGAGTTAATGTGAGCTTGTTTCGGGTGGCTGGTGCTTCTGCTCTTGCAGGCAAGAGGCAAAGGCAGCTTCAGCAGGCTCTCGCCATGTGTTCGATTTTTTTGAATGCAGGATGTAAAAGCATGAGATGTAACAGGAACAAACCAATGACATCCCAGCCATGCATTAATAGCCCAGGACAATTCTCAGGTAAGGAGATTACCAGATCTTTCTGAGCTTGGCAGAACACATGGGCTGGTAAGAGACCAAAGGTTAGAAACTGATGCCAAAAAATGGCGGCTAAATGGTTATAGCTATAGTAGATAAATACAGCTGGCAAAGGATAAGCCAGACAAGCATAAAACTATTTTTATATGTAAGATTAAGAGCACGTCCTTTTGTTATTGTACCCAAAGTGATATCTTGCATGCTCCTACTTCTGCCCTCATCACAGGGAGAAGGAATATTTCAGTATATGGGGACTAGGGATGTGCACCTAAAACTCCTCTGCTTTTTTTTAAATTCAGATTTTGAGAAGGGCATAAATACCAGTGGTCAGAAGTAGTTGGATCCCCTGATACCATTTCAGGATTTGGGTGCAGTTTTTTCCCCATAATTCTGGAATATTCAGATTCCATTGCTCCCTATGGGGTGCCTTATCGTGGGACTGGAGAGGCTGTTTTTTCAACCAAATGGCACCAAAATTGCAGGGTACCTAGAGCAGACTGTCCACTTAAAGACTCTCCAAGTTTCATGCAAAGTGGACAAAAGGGTCCAAATCTACAGCTCTCTAAACAAGGTGGCCCCAGCCATACTATTTATCTCCATTGTTTCCTATGGGAAAACATTTCAGAGAAACCAACAGCTAAACACACAAGAGCAACTAATGGTAAAAAGCCTCCTAATGCAAACAGAACCAACAGAACCAACATCAAATTGGAGAATCCAAGTCAAACCTACCTTATTTATTATTTAAAGTCCACCTTTCTCACTGAAACTCAAGGCTGATCACATAGTGTTAAGTAAAATACTGTCAACAGGATGGGGTATCCAAATAAACTGTACAATAGGGTTTGCATGGCAAAAATCTGAAAACAAGCAGAAATCTGGAACAGACCTGATAACGAAGCATAAGCGTTTAAATATGACATGTTAAATGATGCAGAAATTACATAGTGAACAACCCTAAACAGAGTATTTGAGGCTCTTTCATGGTTTGTGCAACATGTGAATATTGTTAACATGGGATAAGATTTTAAAAGAAACTGTGTATATGCTCATCAGTGTAGGAGTTACATTCCCATTATAGGCTGATTTACGTGCAGCCTCACATGTGAAAACACCCCTCAAGAAGTACAGCCAAGCAAATATTGGAAGGGGGAGATGCACAGACTTTTTTTGTAGTTGGCTTGCTGCCAAAAAAAATTTCAAAGATGACAGACAGTGTCCAAGGGAAATCCTTATTAACTACAGCAATAGTACAATCTGATAGTTTCATTGGTTTGGAAAACATTAGAAAGTTATCAATTTGAAACATCAAAGCATAGGAAATAAGGGCTACATCTAGAGCTGCCCGCCCTTCAGCCCCACCACCAGCTGCTGATATACTGGTGGGGAGACTTACCAGAAGTGGGGGAAGGCCTAGGCCATCAATGCACTGGTGTCTCTGACAATGTGGCAATGTCACTTCTGGTATTCACCAGAAGTGATGTCAGTGTGTTGCTGGCAATGCTGAACACTCTGGTATTTGGAAAAAAATCTCTATGGTAAAACCAGTTTTTGCCCAAATATCAGAGCATCCTACATCACCAGTGACGTTTTGATATCACTTCTAGTATGTACCGAAAGTGATTTAAGCACATCATCAGCCTATGCCTCCCCCCGCTGCTGGCAACCCTAGCTACATCTGAATGAGAACATCTCTGGGGTTGATTCTTTAGCATGAGACCAGAATTACAGGAAAAGTTTCATTTCATCTAGTGGCTGCTGATTGACCTTGCCTCCCTAAGGGAGCAATCATGAGCAGGTCTACTCAGATAAGTCTCATTTTATTCAATGAGACTTACTTCTAGGAAAGCATTGTTAAGCTTGCAACCTTAGACAACCCTGCAGTTTCCCAGTTCTAGGTAAGGTAAAGTGTGTTATTGAGTTGCAGCCAACTCATAGTGACCCCATGAAGTGCTACCTCATGGGGTTTTCAAGACAACGGATGAGCTCCCAGTTCTAGTGAGCAAGTCTTTTGCCCCCTTCACATTTCCCAAGGTTTTTATTTTGTCCTAAAAGGGGGGGGGAATCTGCGTGCATTGGAAAGTTGGATTTAGTAGTGCTGGGTTGAGGATTCAGCACATTCCCCAGATGGACCTCCCACTGCCAGGCAAGGTTGGCAAACAGGTGGCAGCTTGCCCAGATCAAGCCAGAACCATTGATAAATGCTGAATGATGTTGCAACCACCATACCATTCTCTCTGCTAGAATGGAAAATATTGTGAAAACCAAATGCTTGCCCATCCTCACTGGGATAATGATGGAGATGACTCAGAGAAAACTGTTGAAAGTAGCTAATGAGTCCTTCTCCAGCGAAGTGGCTCAGCTGTGCCCTAGAGGCTCCTCGACTCATGCTGAGTGTGCCGCGGGGTAATTTTAAGTGGGAGAGGGAGTTGATTCCATGAAAATGGAATTTATCTTTTCATTAAGTGTGCAATTATGTGTGTGGGGTGTTTTTCATCCAGTGGAATTTCAACATGATGAGGGCAATTCCTTCCTTAACCCTCTCTGGAGCGGCCTCACATACTTGGAAGAGACACCGCTGCTCTACAAGGGCCAATGAATTGTCATAACTGAATGTGCACTTAACTAAGTTAACTTTCTGCTGGTTCATTGGCTTCCTGCTTGTGAAGTACAGCTGGTCTGTTCTAATTATGCTGCAGTGCATGGAAGCATAGCCAAGCAATTTTAATTGCTTAAATAGATCTACTGGACTCATTCAAATAGAACTGTAACCGACACACCAAAGCCATGATACGCCTTTTGAAAATACTCTTAAAACAATTTGACCAGAATGCAAATCTACATGCCATTAAAGAATCATATAGTTGGAAAGGGCTAAGGGACATTGGTTCGAAACCTCCTGCCTCCCAGCTTTCCATCACATTTCCCTGTACAAAGCCCATGGGCATTCAAGCAGTTGTAGGCCCTGCTGTGAATGTAAAGCTGCAGCTTATTAAGAAAGAATGCAGTTAACTTGGGCCCAGCAGTCTTCACTTAAGTGTTTGGCTGGATGGCTAACTAACTGCCCAAATGACTCCATCTCCTAGATGAACTCCAAATTCAGAGCCTCACGTGCCTCACAGTAAGTAAGCTGAATAGGCAGGAGGAATATACTTGCCCACTCAGAACTGATAATGAGCTAGAGGCAGGTGCTGTGTTCTTCCCCTTTGTTGTGATCCCCCACCGAAGCACCCAGAGACCAATTTCCTACATTGCAGGATGACCCTGTTGTTGTATTCTTTTTTTAAAAAAAAACCCCACGTAAAATGAATGCAAAGTGGGGATTCGCTCATCACATCTGAAGAAGTGGGCTGTAGTCCGTGAAAGCCCACGTAGGAATGAAATGCGGTTAATCTTTAAGGTGCCATAAGACTTTATTTTTTGCTGCAACAGACGAACATGTCTACCCCTGTGGAATTATTAAGAGGAAAACAAAGCACTGCATGAAGAAGAGTTGGTTTTTATACCCTGATTTTCTCTACCTTTAAGGAATCTCAAACTGGCTTACAGTCACCTTCCTTCCCCACCCCCCCAACAGGCATCTTGTGAGGTAGGTGAGACTGAGAGAGTTCGGAGAGAACTGTGTGTAGTCCAAGGTCACACAGCAGACTTCATGTGGAGGAGTGGGGAAACAAACCCGGTTCACCAGATTAGAGTCCACTGCTTATGTGGAGGAGTGGGAAATCAAACCCAGTTCTCCAGATAAGAGTCCACCGCTCTTAACCACGACACCATGCAAGCTCTCAGCCACAACTATGCTTTTTCAGAGGTGTTTAATGGAATTAAACTACATCAGACATGATGCTAAGGTAGCATCTGTCTCAGAAACCACCATTTCAGTTGACCAAAACTCTAGTCCATTCCCATGTTCTTACAAGCTATGAACTGACTTTCACCTGTGCTACTGATCCCTATTTTCCCCCTCATTGCTGCACCTCCTCATGAATTGCTGAGTTCCCTGTCATTCACTGCTCCATGTGGCTATTCTTCAAGCAATAGTATCTTTCCCTCTTGTTGGAACCTGCCTGTGCTCCTTAAGGAGGCCTCCTGTTTGTCAGACACACCGTTCACTGTTTGCAGACTGCAATAGTTGGCTCAGCTCCATCACTCCGCTGTCAGCAACGGCTCACAACACCCATTGCAGCCCTCCCCTCCATATGGTCATTAACTGTGGCTGCTAAACTGATTTCTACACAGCTACTTCAGCGTGCAGCTCAGCGAGTCGGCACGGTGTTTTGTAGCTACTCATCATTCATAGCACTGACTCCATTCTGGCTTCTGTTCGCCCGCAGGCCTTGCTGTTTCATATGCAGCTGCCTTCACTGATGTCAGGTGCCTGAAGCATAGCAGCAGACAGGTAGCCTAGAACTATATGCATCAAAGTGAGCGCAAGCACCAAGGAAATCTCCAAACAAGTTCTTCTGATTGAGAACATGGCGCCCCAAGGGCTCCTGAGAAGTGGCACATATCATGCAGCATCCTGAATTATCTTGGAATTTGGCTAGGGCAGGATCCTAACACCCAGCTTAGAATGTGCACAGAAATGGTAATTACCTATTCCTGTCCAAAGCTGTTTCTGGAAGGTGTCACAGGAACCCTTTTTATTTACGGTCTGCCTGAACCTCGCCTTACTCTCTGCAAATAAATGTGCTTCCGTCTGTGATCAATGCAGATTAATGTTGTATTTGCTCACCTTAGAAGGCAGGGAGGCCTGTAGTTAGACTATAGGTCACTGAATTAAAAATCAAAAGCCCAGCTATGCCACAGGACTGCCGTGTAGAACTGCTTGAGATATTGCCCCCCTCTCTGCCTTTGTTGTCTGTCATTTCTCTGTAAGGCCCATACATGATCACATGGATGAGCACGTTTCTGCTTTCCTCTTAGTGAGGTCGAGGAGGTGTGAGACTTGAGACACTGCAGGAACCAAGGCTCTTTCCTCATGAAGTGAACAGAAATCAGACACCGCTAGTTGGATCGGCCGAGAATACAATGCTGCAAAACAAAGAGCTGCCCAAAGCCAATGGTCTGTTGCCATTTTCTCTACCCAATAAGGCAAAAGTGAGGGCCATATTTTCCCCTCCAAATGCATTCATATAAAACTTATTTTTGAATAAATCCTTTCTTTTGCCTTGGGATATTCATTTGTGGTTGTTGCTGCAATGCAAAGAAGATAAGGGTGGGAAATAACAGATATTATTAATCAAAGATGTAGGATCATCATTAGCTATGTAGCAGTGGCACACCCCATGGTTCATTTCCACGGACCGAAGGAGGGGCAATTTTTGCCAATTCCGCTATCTTGTGGCAAACCTCTAACTCTGCCCTCATTCTGTTATTGGAGGGGGGGATGTTCCCCTGTCAGAAACTATTTTGGGCTGCAGTGGGAGGTGAGAAAAGCCATACTCCACTGATTGAAATCCCATTCCATCTGTCATTAAAGATGTCAGGTTTGTCCACTTTGAAAAACAACCACTGAAGCCATCTAAGAGAAGAATGGCGCCTTTGACCGTGTCACTACCATCAGAGCACCTTTCCAGGGATTAAATGAATTTCATAGTTGTGTTAAAAGTTAATGCTAAAAAAGTATATTGGGCAGGTCAGTGAAAGCTACAGCTCTCTGTTGAGACCAAGGCAGATTGCTAAATCCTTGCTTGATTTGTTTATTGTTTTCTCCTTTAAGACGTTTCTTTTTTGTTACCTTCTGATATTACCTGCTGATATATGAGCCTTTATGGCAGTTTGAAATCCAGCATGATGGGCTGTAGGTCTCCAGTGAATTATCTTTCTGCTGATTCTTTTTTATATTTTATGAAATATTTTCCTAACAGTTGCATTCTTTGATAGCTGAAAAGATAACAGTCTCATGTTTAAAGCTTTGGATGGAGTACACTTCCTCCTTTTTCTCTAGGGGTCTAATTGCGCCCAACTTCCCAATAAAATGACACATCTTTTTGTGCGAAGCAGCCTTAATTTGGGATTGCCCTTCACTTGCAGACATGACAGAGACTATCATGGCACTGGATTGACATTGGGGATGGGAAATGGGTTACTGGCTAGGCAGTGTAGGTGGAGTCCTGATCTTTGGCCACCTGCAAAGAGTTCACTTTGAAAAACAAAGTCTACTGTTTGCAAAACTGGCCATGAAGCTGAGGCTCAAAGGTTAAATCATTATAACCTTCAGCCAAGTTTTCAAGCAAGCTTGATATCCCAGTTTCTCCCGGGGAAGGATCTCTCAGCTGCTTATTAGTCTAAGTCATATTTTCTTTTTCTGGAGGGAATTATAAACAGATCCAGAGTGTGTGTCTAATAATCCTTTCTGGCTGCCTAGTGCAGACCCCATCACCAGCTGTGCTTAGTCAGAGCATCTGATCTGCTTTCTTTAAGTGATTTCAAGTTCTCCTTCCTTATCCACATTGAGAATTACTCCCAAGTCTAGGACTCCAGAGCCACAGGATCAGACAATTGGAATGGAACAGCAAGGGGTCAGCTGCCGTTCTCCTTCAGACCTAGTTTTAATAGTTTCATTCTCTCTGGATCAGAGCTGACATCAGATCTATGGGAAAGGAAAGCTTTAATAGCTCTCAGCAAGTTTGAATGTTAGTCTAGAGCAGAGGCTGCTGTAACCTGATTCATGGATGCCACAAGTAGTGGAGGCAGTAGAAGTTCATGGCAGTCCTGGACAGGAACAGGAAAGTGCGTGGGTATGGCTACTAGGTTGCCAACCTCCAGCTAGTGGCTGGAGATCTCCCACTATTACAACTGATCTCCAGGGGACAAAGATCAGTTCACCTGGAGAAAATGGCTGCTTTAGAAGGTTGTCGCTGGCATTTTTGAATATATTTATAGTGTGCATTTAGCATGGCTCCATCACATACTTTGCACATTATTTGTAGGATGCTTGTTAAAACAGCTGTCCCCCTCTGGTTTAAACTTTTCTATACCTGTCATTCTCTTTTTGCTTACCAGAGTGTAGTCTTAATCCAGTAGGATTGATTCTCGCAACTGTTTTTATGTGGGTTGATATGTATGAGTTACTCACTTCTCCATAGTTTCCAAAGCTATGGTCATCTGAAAGACTGGACTATAAGATCACTTTGTTTTAATGCTGCTTTCAACCTCTCAGGTAGAGTGGGGAAAGGGATAGTATTTTTTTTTTAAGAAAGAGACACTTTTGTTACATTGTTGTTGTTTTTTGTTTTGGGATAAATTAGATATTCACCAGAAGGCATGAAATTTCCTTACAATTATTTACTTTTAGAAGCCAGTCAAATTGTAAGAAGCAGAAAACACAGATGGAGCTACCAGTTGCTGCCACAGACCTTCCTGGCAATAGGGCAGCAGAGTATTTCCTTGGTCTTTCCATACCTGACAACCACAGCTGTGACTTTCCTCATTGGTTAGAACAAAGAGAAGGCAGGATGGGCCCTTTCCCACTTGCAGAAAAGTGCCTCTAGATCTACAAGGCCCCGAGACTTGTTTTGATTAAAAATGAAAGCTGGTAATATGGGCCAGTTAATGTAGGGTTGTCAGGTCTGTCCTTGCCACCAACTGGAGGTTTTTGGGGCAGAGCCTGAGGAGGGCATGATTTGGTGAGGGGAGGGACTTCAATGCCTTACAGTCCAATGGCCAAAGCAGCCATTTTCTCCAGGTGAACTGATTTCTGTTGGCTGGAGATCAGTTGTAATAGCAGGAGATCTCCAGTTAATATCTGGAGGTTAGCAACCCTAAGCTAATGGGACATACCGCTGGCATGCCTACATTCTGGGTAATGAGACATACCGCTGGCATTCCTACATTCTGGGTAAAAACCAGTCAATAGGGAAATATGGCAACTCTATTCATTGCATAGTGACACTTCAGAACAAATGCATGGGGAACAGATATGGAAGAAACGAAGACTGCAGTAATAAAACCTCTTAATCAATTATACTGCGCACACTCTAAAATCCGTGGTAGTAAATGAAAAAGCAGGTCTTCTTTAGTGTTTCAGTAAAACACACAGTCTTTACCTATGCTTTGCTCTTAGGTTTTCTTTTTTTAAAAAAAACTCTTTAATTCACTCCAAAATACTGCAGTGGATTTTTATTTTTTTTAAAATTATTGGCTTGGTTACACTCACCTATAAAAAGGTTTTGAGGGGTTTAATTGTGTACTTTGCCAGCCATTTTAGAGCCCACATACCTATTTTAAGCAACTATTTAAAATTCTCTTCAGTGCTTCAGGAAACCATGTGTAGCCAGAGCTGTGAGCCCCTTGTAAAAAGCGGGGAGGGAAGGGGAAATAAACGAGCCCTGGGCTGTTACTCCAGCACCTAATCAGGAGCCTGTGTCATTCCTTCCACTTTCATTTCCCTTATCACATACCATAAGAGAATTAAAGAAAGGGAAAAAATATGTAAGTGGAGAATTGAGGAAATTCAGAAGATGGGGGAATGGTGGCCACAGGTGGTTTGGGTGATGCCTGACCTTCACAGAGAACTGAAGGCCAAAACGATGCCATGATTTTCACAATTTTTTCGTAATATGAATCATGACCCAAAATTATTTGAATTAATATTAAAGCCACTTGTCATGGGAAATAGAAACTCACATAATGGCTCCATATTTTACAATCAAAGATCTTTAAAGGTTTTTAAATAATCTTTAATAAATATTGAAAACCAAATGTAAAGTGCAGACTTGTAGTGCAAAAGAGTCAAATCAATGAAGCCTTGCAATCTTGCTCAGCCGTCATCCAGCTGTGTAATAAAGCATGAGCACTTGCGTCTGAGAAAGTTATGACTTTTGTGATGGTGTCATATGGTCATACACCTGTCCGTTTCTAAGGTCATTTGCAGTGCATTCCTAAGTGCTGTAGTCAAGGGGCTTAGAAAGATTAAACTCTGCTTAGGGTTGTTAGTGGCAGTGTTCATAGTACTATTATGAAGGAAGTTGTTTGAGACTCACATCTGTAGCTATAAAGTATCTCAAAGCCTATAACAATTCCCTTCAGTGGAGACTTGGTAACATTTCCAAGAACTGCAGACACTGAGAATTAACTAATTAACTATTTGTAAGATTCCATGTAGAATCTTATTGTAGGGATTTGGTTTATTGAAACTAGTATTATCTATTGCAGATGGTTATATACTAGGGTTGCCAGGTCCTCCTTCTCCTCCGGCGGGAGGCTGTAGTGTGGATGTGTGCGTGCACGCGCGCGTCACTTCCGGTTTAGAACCAGAAGTGCCACCTCGCAAGGGGGCTTATACCTCTGAGTGGTAAAGCGGCCCTTTACCACGCAAACTAAGATGTATAAGGCCCCTTGTGAGTCGGAACTTCCGGTTCTAAACTGGAAGTGATGCGCGCAGTATACACGCGTGCGTGCGCGTTTGCCCGCCGACTCTCAGGTGGTCGGCGGGCAGAGGGGCAAATTACTGGGGGTTGCCTGCTACTAGCAGGCACCTGGCAACCCTATTATATACTATGTTGGGATTGCTGATTAGGTGTTAGTAAGCCACCTTGAGCTGCCATATTTAGTGGGAAAGGTGGGATTAAATGTTTTAATAAACATCCAATTATATAAATGATTTGCTCATATCTCAGAAAGTTGTAGCAGAGCAGAAAATGAAAAAAGAAAATTTCTGAGTTCTGAAGATATTTCAGATTGTTAGATATACCTAGTTGAGAGGGCCAAGTGTTCCAAAAGTATTAATAATGATACGGGAAGAAAAAACTGAAGAGCATTAATAATGCTTTGAAAGTCAATACAGGAGGAAAAAACTGAAGTAATGATAGAGTTGCTCTGTGATCTTTTCTCCTTTCCATTTTCTTTCAAAAGGACAATCAACAGTTTTTTTTCTTTGCAATACATTTTATGGAACCTATGAAGTAGGGCTAAAATTCCAAAAGAACTTAGCACCATTTAGGTCATTAACAGTGAAAGACTATGCCGAATTACTACAGACTAAGCCTGCTTAGGTATAAGTTGGAATAACTTTGTATAGGATTGCACTGTTAATGATGACCCTTTTTGACAACATCTATCTCTGGAGCAATATGTTCTGGTCTCTGTTAGGGCATATATTTGATAGTCATTCACTAGGAAAGAGCTCTAGACACTGTGGGGTGGATACCAAGTTCCTCTTTCATAAGCATGACTTTTTGAAGCCTCCCCTCCTCACTTATCTATCCTGTTTGTCCATTTGATTTTTCTTGTATCATATTGTTTGTATTGTAAGTCATGTTAGATCCCCATGGGAAGAAAAGTGGGGTACAAATGAATGAATGAATGAATCAATCAATAATTCATTTGCAGTCATAGACCATCAAATAAAGTAAATTAATGAATGAATCAACCAACAAATAAATAAAGGCATTTCAACTCATGCAAAGGGGGCAATTTTAACTGATTTGTCCTTCTTGCTGGAGAGTCCACATTGACCCCTGCCCTCCCCCCAAGTTGCTTATCTTGGAGCATAGGGACTTGCAGTGCGAAGGCAGGGAGGATCGATTTTGTGAGTAGATGTCTGCTCTCAGTCTTTTGTGTCCATCCCTATTGACCTAGCAAAGGAACAGGGATCTCTAACAAAAAATATATTCTCAACTCCCTCTCCAAACTACAATTCCCAGAATTCTTTAGTGAAACTGGCATAAAATCAATATATATTTGTAACGTACATGTATTTATGTTCAGAGTTGATTCATGTGTTACATAGTCCACACAGTGGATTCTTATATTATCTGCAGACATACCTCAAGAATTCCTGGCTGAGAACTCAGTTCCCACATGTGCAGAGACCCAGTTTGGACCACAATGGCTCCATGCCATTTTTCTGACCTGAAATGCGTGTGTAAGTTTCCTCCAGTGGCGCAAATAGTGGCTCAGGTCAGAGAAGCATTGTAGGGAAAGGGGGCTTAAGCTTCTTTTCCGTGCAAGCCATGACCCAATCTGAATCAGCCTGCTGTGCCCAGGAACTAAGTTCTCAGCCCAGAACTCCAGGTGCATGTCTGATCCCCATCTTCTGGGACTGAGCATCTTTCCCCCACATTTTCTGGGCATAGAATAGGAGTTACTGGGGATGGTGGGGGGAGGTAGTTGTGAAATTCCTGCATTGTTCAGGGGGTTGGAATAGATGACCCTGGTGGTTCCTTCCAATTCTATGATCCAAAGTGTTTTGCCCGTGTTTTCCGGATGCTGTTTTGGCCAGAATCTGGAAAATGCAGACAAAACGCACGGGGAGAACAAGGTGACCTCTGATGGTCGGAAAAGGCATGCATAATCCAAAGGAAGCCCCAAAGCAGTCAGCGGGGGTGACCGTGGGGAAACGTCCCTGCATAAAAGGCCTTATTCTTGCTCAGTTCTTCTAATAATAGCTGTGCACTGCAGAGAGTTTGTAAAGAACATTGGGCTGTGCATGATCTGAGTAACTAGAAGTAGGAAAATCTATCCAGTTTTGTTGTTC
Source organism: Euleptes europaea (assembly GCF_029931775.1). Taxonomy (NCBI): domain Eukaryota; kingdom Metazoa; phylum Chordata; class Lepidosauria; order Squamata; family Sphaerodactylidae; genus Euleptes; species Euleptes europaea. Next base: position 36,195,694 of record NC_079317.1, read on the forward strand.
TCCTAAGGGCCTCCCATTAAAACCCTCATGTATGTAGATGTACACTGAAGAAATGAAGATACCATAGACTGACATATCATGCAAAGGTCACACCACTAAGCAAGAGGAACAAGAATTGACTGTCCCCTTTGTGAGAAAGGGGGACATTTGAAAGGCTGCACTGCAACAGTTTTCATTAAGCAGAGCCTGTTCGCAATGCCAAAAATTGCAAAGGAAAAGATTTGGCACTGCTAAATAGATATAAGACAGGCTTGTGGACATTGTTGCATCATCACTGTAGGCCTCTTTGGATGTTATGACCACACTTTATATGCAAACCTGGCAAGGTGTCTAGCAGGTTCCTTGATGCTTCTCCTGCCTGAGGTGAATTGCAAAGCCAGTGGGTGGGGGGAGAAAAAGGGAATTTTCCATCCCTTGCAATTCTTTGTGGGTCACCCACTTGTATAATTAGAATCATCAACCTAACTTTGGAATAGAACTTTCCATTTCTACTCAGCAGTAAAGGTAGCAGATGTATCTCAGAGTTTGCCAATTTCCCCCCACATCTAGTTCATAATGTGTAGCAAATTTCTGCTGCCTTTCAGCTGAGTACTAGGAAAGGAAATTTCTAATGAACAGTCCAAGGAGAGAACAGACGTAATGGGAACATAAAAGCAGTATTCATTCTATTCTTGGTTCATGACACAAGGTCACCCCAAAAGGTCATTGGGGAGATTCTTGATTTGCCATGGAGACCAGGGGGCAAAGACAGTTCTTCAATCAGAAAATCATTTCACCATCTCTCAGAAAATGTTGGTGTACGACTGAGAATCTTAATTCAGGAACAACCAACCTGCGGTCACCTTTATCTTTTAACAGCTGCATAAATGGGAAATGTTGGCAGCTTTTCCAGTCCCTGAAGCAGTGACCTGCCAACATCCTCTCATCTGTACAACTGTTAAAATATGGAAGCACTAATGCTGAAATGTTAGTTATCCCTGCTTTAATGAAGATGTAGGACATATTTTTCTTAAAAAGTTTTATAGCTCTTTAATCAGGGAACATGTTTTTAAAAGCCTGCTGTCTCATATCCTCTCGACTAGTGAGTCAGTCTTCTCTGTTTTCTTGTATTATTAATGTCAGAAATAGAAACAATCTGAAGGAAACCCATATTAGGGTTTCTCGAAGCAAATATACGCTGGTCATCCAAGGGACAAAGTTAAGTGTTCTAAAATAACTTTATTAATCCAGAACAAATTTAAGCATAGTCATTCTCAGTGGATCAAACATTTCCAATATTTAATCTCAGCCACAAAAACCAGTGTTGAGGTGAGAGTAAAGCCTCTGTCTGTTTTTAGGCAGATAATTCAAAGATGATGAAGACAAGAATAACAGCTGCCTTAAAAGGGTATCTTGATCTACTTTCAACTAATCCCCTCATTCAGATCCTATTATCTCTACCTCATTTGAAAGCTGTGCTGTTACCTTTGCCGCACACGTTTTGATTCCAGAGGCCCCCAGCAAACTGACATTCAGAGAAAGGTTTACTTTTCCTAAGAGCAGATATATGTTTTCAATTCCTGCCTGGGTACACTGGTGGTATACTGGTATTTGTTGTGGTAAACATGCAAAGCATGAAGGGAAGATGCATCTCCCAAGATGTCGTGGCCATGCTCCAAGAAGCCATAATCATTCACCATATTCTGAGTGCCCCATACAGGGTAGTACAGTGCAGGGTTGCTCAGCCTCTAAGAATAAAAGAAAAAGAATAATTTTTGAAACTCCCAAAAAGTCATTAGAATCTATGACCGAGAGGCAGGGAGTTGTGTCACTTGTCACAAATGATGTCACAGCCACAGGTACTATTCAGTAGGTTCCCGGGACACTGGCACAACTGTATTCCACAGAGAAATTGCAATAACACCTGTAAGTTGGGTGGGTGACTGCGAGGGAAACACTCCCATTTTCCCAGTGCCATATTGCTGGTTGTTGGGTGGTAGGAAAATGTGGTATCCGTGCAACAACAAATTCCTTCCTTGATGTCCAGATCCTAAACAATGAATGAGTAAAAGCTTTGTGGTTGCAAAAATTCATCTGGAAAAGCTCCAAGAGTCCAGATGTGTTCCTGTGCAACTCCCATTCATTTCAGTGGAGCTTATGCAGAAATGCCTTTTTGCAAAGCTGTTGATGCTGCTTTCCACAGCAGGTAGCAGCAAAAAATTTGATTCATGTTAAAATTAACCATATTGGCTGCATACAGAAGTATGGAAGAGGCCAGTCATAGACACAGATTGTTTTCCTTTCCCCCTTAGAAGCTCCTTGATTCATGAATCTTGATCAGCATAATTCTAAATCTATTGTTTAAGGCAGAGCTGTCGAACTCATTTGTTAGGAGGGCCGGATATGACATAAATGTCACTTGCTTGGGCTGGGCCATGTGTATTAAATCAAACAAATAAACAAACAAATAAACAGATACCATAATGTAATGCCAGGTACTGGGGTGCTGAACAACAAATTCACATCTATCGTTTTGCTCAAGAATAGCAATTTCTAAAAAGCCTTTGGTTTGCATCCTTTATTAATCATAGGAAAGAGTTGGTCTCAGTATGATAAAATGAAAATTTGCAAAATATATTACAGTTCATTATTATTTTTTTGCACCTGAACAGTTGATATCCACAACCCTCTTTTCAATTTTTTTCAAAAGCATCATACTATATAACAACCTACATGTCTAAAAAGAAATACAAAGAGGCAATTTTGTTGATTTTTCCTCCTTGTTTTGCTGATTGCACTACATCTGCAGAACAGAAACAACTACTGACAAATTGGGTCAGGTTTACAATTTCACTTTTCTGTTTGATCTGAGAAACTCTGGATTACAGATTCCAGGGCACAAACTTCCTCTAGCCTAGGAAGCTGTTCCCCAGTACAAGTATCCTACCCACATGGGTTTGGGAGCCTGCAAGCTGTGCTCAGATCGCTCTCCCAAACAAGGGGGCGGGAGGGAACCAGCACAAGCATCCTTTAATCTAGCAAGCTGTAGTATAAGCACCTTACCCATGTGGACCTGGGATCTTGCAAATGGCTCAACCCTGATATCTAGGGTTGCCAACTGCCAGGTAGTAGCAGGAGATCTGCTAATTCAACTGATCTCCATCCGCTAGAGATCAGATCACCTGGAAAAAAATGGCCGCTTTGGCAATTGAACTCTATGGCATTAAAGTCCCTCCCCTCCCCAAACCCCACCCTCTTCAGGCTCCACCCCCAAAATCTCCCGCCGGTTGAGAAGAGGGACCTGGCAACCCTACTGATATCCCACCCAGCAGCTGACCTACCAAACAGCTGATCGGTGTGAAGGCTTTCCAGCAGGCAGGGAAGTCCAGGCGCTTACCTTTTTTCTTCTCCCAGCTTTCCAGACAGGCTTCTTTTACTAAATGTGACTCTCTCCCTACCGCTTCTGCAAGCTCAACCAAATTTCCCATTGATGAGCTAAGCAGATGGTACACCAGTAGGAAGCCCAGACTGTGGTACTTAACACAAAATACATACAATCAATGCCAACATTCATAAACATCAGGAAACTGCAGAAGGAAAGACTCTTAAGACTCAGCCCCATCCCCTAATTAAAAAAAGACTGCAACACTGGCTGGAATAATTTGTGACATATTTACGCTGTTTACCTCATCAAGCCAGGTCTCAATCACACATACCATGTCAGCTGCTTCCTTCCCACTAAGTCAGGTAGTGTGTGTGTAAAGTGCCGTCAAGTCGCAGCCGACTTATGGTGACCCCTTTTGGGTCACCCCTTTCATGGCAAGAGACTAACAGAGGTGGTTTGCCAGTGCCTTCCTCTGCACAGCAACCCTGGTCTTCCTTGGTGGTCTCCCTTCCAAATACCAACCAGGGCAGACCCTGCTTAGAAGAGAGGTAGTAGCAAGACCTTATTGTTATCAGACCTGGCACTGATCAAAATTAAAGGGAAAGTATGGGGAATTAAAAACTCCTTCCCCACTTTGCTTGGTTTGGGTGGGAGACTGGACAACTGGCAGCTCCTCTCATGTCTCCTCAGTTATTTCCATAAACTCTTCCCACACCACCTACCTCCATGCCCCCTCCACCACCTCAGTATACATATCCATGTCACAAATTGTCTCCGATATTAACCAATTGTGATCACACCCCCAAACCAGCAATTACCTAGATGAACACACAAAACCTTCCCCCCCCCCCGTGCTGCTTTTGCCCAGTCTCGGTCCCTCATCCTTCAAACAAACTCCTGGCCTCTAGCCAAAATAGCTGCACCTGTTGGATGTTCCAAGAAGGGGCAGGGGGCTCACTCACCCTCATGATGGTTAATAGCCCTTGATAGACCTGTAAACCATTTTTTTTACATCCCCTTTTCAAGCCTTTTAAGCTAGTTGCAACTTGGGGCAGTGTCTTCCATAAATTAATTATGTATTGTCTGAAAAAGTACTTTATTTCATGTGTGTATGTGTCTGAGAAGAAAAGAAGGAGATTGAGTTGTCCTTCCTGATACAGGTTTCCCTTTTTCTTTTCCCTTCATTTAGCTCACCCAGTGACTGAAAATGGACAAGTTGAATGCCCGCAAGGATATAAGAGGCTGAATCGGAGCCACTGCCAAGGTAAGCTTAATTACATAAATGTGTATTTTAATTGGTATTTCACACCCTTGGATGTTCTAACATTCATTATTACCAGTACATGAAAACTTGTCTTACCCAGTCAAATAGTAAAATTAACCCAGCCCTATATGAGATACAGATTTCTCCAGCCTGTGGAGAAATGTATAATCACATACTTCTTTGCCTCTGGTAAGGTTGTAATTAGTAATTTAATTGCAGGGTGTATTCTGGTTTTTCAGGTAGTTTTTAACAAGGTTTTTTATTTTTTGTATCTTAAAGCAACTTTAGCTTAGCAGTTTTATTTTCTGTGCATTGGATGGAATTGAGAGGAAGGTCTTAAAGTAAACAGGTGTGAAAGCCTCTTTTTAGTCTTTGATTTGTTCTGCTACAGCAACATGCTTCAAAAAGCCTGAGGGCAGGTAATAATAAACCACCAGATAAGAAAATTAGTTAATGATAAACAACATAAAGAGAAATTACATAGTAATAATTAATACTAAAACAAGTATGTTTGGGATAAAATTCACAGCTCCCCAAATGCCGGCAGGAATAATAAGGTCAACCAATAGGATTGCCAGGTCCCTCTTCGCAACTGGCGGGAGGTTTCTGGGGCAGAACCTGAGGAGGACAGGGTTTGGGGAGGGGAGGGACTTCAATGCCATAGAATCCAATTGCCAAAGCGGCCATTTTCTTCAGGTGAACTGATCTCTGTCGGCTGGAGATCAGTTGTAATAGCTGGAGATCTCCAGCTAGTACCTGGAGGTTGGCAACCCTATCAACCAACCTCCTAAAATGTCAGTTTGAGATCACACAACAGATGTATACCCTTTCCTTCCATGAAAGTTCTGTCAGTGTCCATTTGATTTTTGTTAATATACGTAGAGGAGAAATATTTGTTGGGCCTCTTAAAGAATTCTTCTCTTTGGTACAAATGCCTGATGCCTTTTGAAGTACAGAGCTCATCGTTTCCTCTCAGCAGAATCTCATGGTTCTTTCTCCATTATCTCCCCCCCCCCCAAAAAAAAGTAGCGAGATGCTGCTTGGAGGGTGTAATGAGGAGTCTTGATATGGAGTTGTGCTAGCCCAGTGATGGATGGTCTCTTGACACATTTCCTTTAACATGGAATTTTCTGGCATATTGAACTGATTAGCAAGTCACCACAATACTGTGGGTCTGAACCTTTGCGGCTCCCAACCCATTTGTAAACCACGATTGCCTGTCATTACCATTCCACACATCCCCTTTTGCCTTTCTCTAACAGCCGTGACCGTGCGTATTGTGTTTGACGAGCTCTGCTGTAGAAACTCTGCTCAGTACCTTCTGGGAGATGATTACCAAGGAATTATTCCTGTTTTTTCTGGGCAAATTATGTAGGTCTTCTAAATTTAGTTGAGGAAGAAGAAGAGTTGGTTTTTATACTCCAATTTTCTCTACGTTCAAGGAGTCTCAAATTAATTTACAATCACTTTCCTTTCTTCTCTTCACAACAGACACCTTGTGAGGTAGGTAAGTCTGAGAGAGTTATGAGAGAACTGTGACTAGCCCAAGGTCACCCATCAGGCTTCATGTGTAGTAGTGGGGAAACAAAACTGGTTCACCAGATTAGAGTCTACTGTTCTTAATCACTGTGTCACGTTGCCTCACCAGTGAAAGGGCTGAAGGAGCTAGTTGGGCCAATTCCTGAGAGAGAACAAAGAGAGTGGCGCTAGTCTGCACAGTCTTCTCACTAACATGTATGGCCAGTCGACATGTTACCTCAGCAAATGCATGCTTCCAAACCCATGTTTGCTGAGGTAAGATGAATGTGGGAAGCACTGGGAAGGCATTTGTTGGGAAGAATTGGTAGGTGTATTTTTATCTTTCCCATATTCAATGATTCTCTTCTTCAAATGCCCTTTTGACCACTTCTATTCCTCCAGGGCTTATTTCCAGTCTTGGAGCCCAGCTTGGGGGTGGGGTTAGTAATAAATTATTTGGGGTGAGAGATAACATATATAGGAGATAATTGATAGGCAGAGGAACCCTGTCCACCTTCTCCCATAAATGTTTTCCCTTTCTCCGTATTTGTGTTATGAGCTAAACACATGAGGGTGGTGCAGTGGACACAAAAAATTGATTGGATCTCTCCTCTATAGAGTTCTTGTTGTTTGCTTGTATAGTTACTGGGTTGGATCCCATGGTAAATTCACCCTAGTGGAGGGTATGTGATTTTCACCAATTCCTCCCTGCTGCTGCAGACCTACAGTTCTCCTCTCACGTTGTTCTTGAGTGTCTGCTTTTCTACAGGAGGAGCACATTAGGAATCATTTAGATCTGCTACAGGTGGGGGGGATCTGAACAAGGCTGTTAAGGATAGGATGTTTTGGAGGACATTGATTCATAGGGTCGCCATGAGTCGGAAACAACTTGATGGCACTTAACACACACACAGGTGAGGGAAGGTAAGGGAGTCTTTTTCCTCTGATGGAAATGTCTTCCATCAGCAGAGATTTACCACAAGATCCATGCCTATGCAGTATCCTGATTTCCTTCAAGTGATGGAGGGATTGTAGGTGAAGGAAGGACAGATTAATGCTGAAGTTGTTTATAGGCCTCTGCCAATTTGGTGGCTTTACTAATATGTGGTCCTCCCTACTATCCAACCCACTCTCCTACACTTTGTGTGTGTAAGTGCCATCAAGTTGCTTCTGACTCATGGTGACCCTATGAATCAATGTCCTCTAAAATATCCTATCATTAACAGCCTTGCTCAGGTCTTGCGAACTGAGGGCTGTGGCATCCTTTATAGAGTCAATCCGTCTCATGTTGGATATTCTGCAACCAAGAAATCAGAAGGAGATTTGAGGCTGGGAAGGGCAGCCATGAAGGAGCTAGAAAAGATTCTTAAGTGTACGGATGTGTCTCATGCAAGGAGGCGGAAGTTGGTTCCCAGTTCATTCCTTGTTCCCTTCTCCTACACTGGGCTTGTTTAACAACTCCTCAGAGGCTATTTTTCATCATAATGAGAATGGAGCAACTGATATTAAAACTCTGTAGCCTAGAGAATGGCACTAGATAACAATTCTGCTACTGGAGTTAAGCCTGACTAGACAGGATCACTACCAGCATGGAAGATTACATGTGTAGGCAGAACTCTTTGAAAGAAGTGGCAGGGATGGGTACAGATGGAAGCCACTTTCTGTGTATTTGAACTGGTGGACAAGAAAATGCAGCTTACATATAAGAGATTTATAGGACTCCAGATACATTTCTAAGAATATTGAGATCACAGGCTTTTTATTGTAACCACTGAAGCCATGCTGTTTCCTCTGCTCTCTTCCCCTTCCCAGTCATGCAGAGAGTAATGCTTGTACTAGTTGTTTTTGTGAGTCAGTGTGGTGTAGTGGTTAAAAGTGGTGATTTGGAGCAGTGGACTCTGATCTGGAGAACCAGGTTTGATTCCCCATTCCTCCACATGAGCAGAGGAGGCTAATCTGGTGAACTGGGTTTGTTTCCCCGCTTCTACACATGAAGGCAGCTGGGTGACCTTGGTCTAGTCACACTCTCAGCGCCCCACCTACCTTACAGGGTGTCTGTTGTGGGGAAGGGAAGGTGACTGTAGGCCGGTTTGATTCTTCCTTAAGTGGTAGAGAAAGTCGGCATATAAAAAACCAGTTCTTCTTCTTGTTCTTTGCATTCATATCTTCTTCTGGCAACTGTGCAATGTGTACCTGGCAGACCACGGCTTGCCCAGAACTTGAATCTGAAGGCCTTGCCTAGCACTAAAAACCGTTTGTCTGGAAGAACACTGGAATGAGACCACACAGGATGCCTGGGAGCTTTCACATCAGGGGGTGGGGAGAATAAATGGGATGGTTAATGCTAATTTTTCAAGATCTTCAACTCTTCCCCTATTGCCAGGCTGAAAAAGAGCCAACATGTAAATGGTTCACTAAGCTTTTTTTCCTTTTACACTTTTCTTGAAAGAGGTGGGAAAGACACCAGGCCTCCTCTACAGTTATTGGGTGCAGTTCTTGCACCATGTAGGTATTCTCACACTTATAAACTTAATTTGAAACAAGAATCGGTTCCTGAAGGCCAGGTATAAGAGCAGCTGAGCCCTGGAATACATCTGATCTTGTGCAGAGTATCTTTCTCTCACTGCTGTAAACAATGCACGCCTGGTGCAAAAGATGAAAATGCTCATTTAAACCCTGGTGACACCCCATTATGGAAAATATATGGAGTGTGTGTGTGGTTAAGATGACTTTTCAAGGGGCTAGTTACCTTTACCTTTTTTTAGTTTCTGTGCATTTTTCAAGAAGGATAAGGAGGCAGATACTTCTCTATGGCATGTAGAGCAAAGATATATAGTGAGGCAAATACAGTATAGTTTCATTAACTCAGACAGGAAGTAATTCAAGAACACATTAAATCATCATTTTGAACATTTTAAGCAGCAACACTTGAAGCCATCAGACTCTTGGTCTAGCAAGGTCACTAATGTCTACTCTGACTGGTAGCAGCTCCTCAGGGTGTCAGGTCCTGATCCTTTTGACTGGTGATGCCAGCAGTTGAACCTGGGACCTTCTGCGTGCAAAACAGATGCTCTGCTACTGAGCCACTAATTAACAAACTGAGCCACCATGAACAAACTATCCGCTCAACACCTTTTCAGAACACTGTCCTGTGATAAGAATGCTCTGCTCCTTGTGCTGTGCATCTTCTCTATCAGTACAGATTGGTCCATTAACCCCAGTCACCTTACAGTTCTCGTTCCCTTGGGCCATCATGGAGACAGCTCTCTCTCTCCCAGATATTTGAGACTCTTGGAAACCAGCAGCAGAAGTCAAGAGCCATCCTTCCCTTTTGTGTGAGGGAGGCATTCCCAAGCAATTCATTTGAACTGGTGAAGTTATTTGGCCCATTTCTATTAGAGACCCTGTTGAGTTGTGGAGCCAGAAGGAGCTGTTACCTCTTCCTTCCTGGAATGCTATTTATCATAGTTTTTCACAGGCATCTGCCACGTCTGAGAGCTTCACAGTGATTAACGCACACCACCTGACCCTTTCCAATCTATGTAGGTCATAGGCCACAGGAATCATTGTCTCCATTGTACTGATGGCATAGCAAGTGGAAGCGGGTTGTTGTAGGTCCTGGGGCAAATTAGCACAGAGCCATTTAATACCCTTCTGTCTTTTTTGACAGCTCCCTTGCAAACTGGAGACTTCCCCTCCTGCAGTGTGTGACTCAAAATTATTATGCACACCATCCCCATAATAGAAGGCTTACTTAAATGTTGTAGTATGACCCTCCCACCTAGTTCATGATGATGGCTGTTGTGCAGACTGTGCCCCCAGCTGTTCATGCAAAATAATTACTTCTTACAACTTTTTGTGACACATGAGATTTGTTGGCATTACAAATGCTCCTCCTCTTCCCCTACTTTCATTTATGCATTATCAAGCAACAACAGAAAGTGAATTTAAACTTGAAAATATTGTAAAGATACTTTGAAGTCTGTGACCCAAATATGGCTTTCAAATTGTACTCATGAGGTAACTCTAGGATGGAAATCCATGCTACACTCTGCAGGTGAGGACTCTGTACAGATCAGCAAGAGTATTCTAGACAGGTGTACATACATGTCATTGCAGGGGTTGCTAGGCAAACACGACAGTATTACCAACCTTTAACCTTTGTTTCTGCCAGTAAAAGGCAGGGGGAGAGCACAGGTCCTTTTCCAGGGCTGTTTTGGCCTTTGATGGAGGACTCATGGGGCCAGGCCCAACAGCAACCCACTGGCAGCAGTTTGCTACCACCTGACTTGCATGACTCACCCAGGCCTGGCTGCTTTCTCCTGTTGAACAGCAGCCACCCCATGAAAACTGGTGCGGTGTAGTGGTTAATGTTCTGGCGTAGGATCTGGGAGACCCAGGTTGAAATCTCCTGCTCACCATGGAAGGTCACTAGATGTTCTTGGTCCAATTACACAGAAGAAGAGGAAAATGTTGTAAGCTGCTTTGGGTCCCCACTGTGGAGAAAAGTGGGGCATAAATGACATAAACAATAAATATAGCTGTAGGGGGCGGATAAAAAGTTGGTTGGTCATGGGTGGGAAGAAGAAAAGGAAGCAGAGAAAGGTGAGGATATGGGGGCTGCCAGGAGGAGGAGAAGAGGGAATAGCATGGGGAAGGGGATACAAGGCACCCTCACAAGTCCTGGCAGGTTCCCCACTATAAAGCTGGGACCAGTCTGGTGGCCAGTACCATACAACTGGGCCCATCCCAACCCAGCAGTTGGAGCCATGCAGTTTTCCTAGGGATAGGCTGCCAGGAGAAAGAAGGGAAAGCTGAAGATGGGGCAGATAAAGGTATGTTAGCTGGTGTGTGGGAACAAGAGAAGAAATAAGAAAAGGAGAGAGGCTATGGGGCATTCAGGGAAGGGGTCGCTATAAATGGTGTGAGGGCAGGATATACATTTTGTAAAATAAATAATATTAAACAAATAAGCTGTGGTTTGACAACACTTTCCATCACCACCACTACCACATATATTTGCTGTTTAGGCATACATGGCTATTTAGCTAAAGAAAACATTGGTTATGTGCTTGTCTAAAGTCCCTTTAAAGAAAATTATGCTCTGAAAAAGTTCCCTCAAGTTCTGTTGCCTTAGTACTAATTATCTCAGAGCAATGAATCATAGGCATTTTGGCAAGGGGATAATAGGGGAAAACAGAGAATATCACATACTATTTCAGCCTTTTTCTGTTTGTTTTCTTTCCGGTGGCCTCCTCAGTCCATAACCCCCACCCTCCTTCCATTGTTTGGTAATCCTGTTTTCAGTCACACTAGGATTTACTCTCTTTGCTATTGCAGATATTCCTTGCAGCGTCTGTTAGTGGGCAGATTCAGGTTGGCTAATCCTTCTCTCTGTTAATTTTATAGATATCAATGAATGTCTGATACTTGGCATTTGTAAAGATGCAGAATGCGTGAACACCCGGGGAAGCTTCCTCTGCACTTGCAAATCTGGCGCTATGTTGGATCCATCCCGCAGTCACTGTATCTGTAAGTGCTACGCAATAACGAACAATAATTTCCCTTTCCTTGTGCGTCCTTTTGTAGACATCTAGCATGGAACCACCTAGTGCAAAATTTCCCCTGGCACAAGCGTACAGACTTATTGTATCCCTACTTGTGGTTCTGCTTGTGCAACAGTTTGTGCCACCAACTTCTGGGCATTATGTTAAATAGGGAGGAAAGCACTAGGTGTTGCGCGAGACCTTGCACCAGTGGAACTGCACTAGGTCTGTTAATGTTTCCGCTTGCACATAACTGGATCCAGGGTCTAGTTTTTCAATACCAATTGTACTGTGGTCATGGGGTGAAATGTGTAGGTGTGGCCAGAGGCAATGAATATTTATACCGTATATCAGAAGTAACGTGGATATGATTGTTGGAATGGAAGACAGGAAATAAGTTTTCTAGGGTTGCCAACTCTGGGTTGGGAAATTCCTGGAGATTTGGGGGGGAGTAGAGACTGATTAGGGAGGGGTTTGGAGAGGGGAGGAAACTCAGCACTTTGTAATGTCATAGAACCCACCCTCTTAAGCTGTCATTTTATCCAGGGGAACTGATCTCTGCAATATGGAGATCAGTTGAAATTGTGGGAGATCTCCAGGCTCCACCTGGAGGTTGGCAACACTAAGGTTTTCTGTTTTGATTGTGCCCATAACATAAGTAGCAGTCAGGCCATCAGGTACACTTTGGTGAGGAGACACCCTAATTTTTAAGGCTGCTTTTTTTCCTAGTCTGAAAATGGATCTTCCAGCTTTGCCTTTTGTTTTGATCAGTTACCTCTTTATTATAGTTTCCTATGCAATGTTAGACCAGAAACCCAGCAAAACAGTGTTAGTTAGACCAAAGGCAGAGTACAACTTAATAAACTGTGGGGAAAAGCAACAGAGTCCATTTCCCTTGAATTCACTGCAGATTTTGCAACCCATTCTCAAGTTAAGATAATCCTAAATTTTAGTTGTTAATTCAAATTTGGAGTCTTGAACTCCTACATTTAAGACTTAAATTATCTGGTTCACTGATACTCGGTGGCTTGGCAGCCTCATATGGGTTGGCCCTTTGATATGCCATCTATGACTCTGCTGGGCACCATTCCCCATAAACGTTTTAGTAAGAAAGAAGGACGGCTAATAACTTTTCATATAAAGTAAAATCATGTGCTGAAGTGAAGGTTTACATTATTTATCTACAGCAGACTCAGGTTTGCTGAATAGGTTTCTTATATTTAATTAAGTACATGTATGGTTATGGATGTACATAATTTTTACTTTTATGGTGGTTTATGTAACTCTTTTAGTGTGGATTGTTGATTGTATTTTATATAAGCGTTGGTTTAAGACTGTATTTTATACACGTCCTGGTCTATGACCGGAACAACAATAAACTAAACTAAAGCACATGCCCCATGTTTCAGGAAAGTGGGCAAGGCCTTTGCCTGGCGGGGCTGGTGGTTGGCAATTGGTTCCCACCTTAAAACAGCCGTTGCTAGGAAAAAAAAGTAAATGTGAGCCTCCCTGAGGTGCAGGCCTCATGCCAGGGTTGGAAATAAATGTGGCTCTTTTGGTTGATGGTAATTGTGACTGTGGTTGTCTGGGAGCCATGGAGTGAGCTCCAGCTGTTTGATTTGACAGTTAAAAAAAACACTGAAGTGTAATTATTTTATTAAATAGCTTCTTTACCAATAAGCTAAACAGAAACTGTTTAGATTAGAATCTAAAAACAAATCTTTATTATGTTTTCATCAACTGTTCATTTAATGAAATATCTTACAATGCAAATATTATCTTATAATGCAAATAATATGTATCTTTTTTGCTGATTTACTAACAGCCCATTCCTGAGGTTGAGGGCTGAATGGGCTTAGGAGGCAGCGTGACCCCTATGCCAGCGTCTTTGCCACTTGTGCCATCTAAACTGGTATGGATGTCGTCGTTGGGGCACTTACACCGGACCCCCTGGACTGCGGCGGCTGTGTGGCCCTTAGATACCAGCTCGGCCTCCCACCAATGTCCTCCTGGTGCAAATCCCCTGCCGGCGTCCCTAGAGGCATTCCTGGGGTGTTCTGGGAGGTGGAGCTGCCATCAGGCAGCTTCCTAACCTCGTTTAGCCCAGGAACGTCCCCTAAACCTACAGCGGTGCTGTGCCACCTTTTTGTTGGCACAGCATCGCTGTTCTCTATGGAGCTTCTCCCCCCACCATTTTCTCTATTTTTTTTTTAAATAGCCCCTTTTTCCTCCTTGAACAACCGTGAAATTTCATTGGAGGTGTCATGGTGGTGCCACAGCCACGCCGTCCCTGGCAGCTGCAGCTCTCAGGAATGGGCTGTATGGACATTAAACTATCATTCAACTTCACCTATAATTTTTATTAGGTTTTGTTTCATTCGATATACCTTGGGAGTCAATGTTTGGCTGAAAAGTGAGATACAAATATAAAATAAAGAAGAATTTAAAGACCAGCAAGATAATTTTGTTTTTAAATTTTAAAGATAGACAGGTGCATCCAAAGAATGAATCTTCCATTTTTGTTTCAGCGGATAAAGCAGTTTCCACAGAGCAAGGGATGTGCTTTCGTTCAGTAGTAGCAGGAGTCTGTGACCTTCCACTTAATCAGCGCATCACTAAACAAATTTGCTGCTGCAGTCGTGTTGGCAAAGGATGGGGGGGAAATTGTGAGAAGTGCCCGTTGCCTGGCTCTGGTAAGAATTCTGCTTGCTCTTTGGGACCCAATTTTTCCACAGTGTCTAATTATTTTAATGTTGTTCTATAGTCAGGCACCAATGTAAAGCCTTTATGTCCTCTGCCGGTCTCTTGGTTTTAAGAAGACTAGTAATCCCCATCCCCCGGTGTAATAATCTGGTGTGAGTTTTGATTCCTCTAAATTCCTGCATGTGCTGTGTCAAATTCAGATTGGGGCAACAGCATATCCTTTCCTGCTATGCTGCTTTTCTGACTTGGGCCAAACTACAAGACTTTTATAATGAATCAGATCTGTGTGCTTCAGACACAACTCTCCGTTGTCATTTTGAAAGTTTGTGGGGACCAGATTCAACTCAGGACCACAGGCTCATGCAATGGGAGGAAGGACTCCTGCTTTCCCCTCCCTTCCATTTTCCTGAGCTGAAACAACCCTCAGATCTCCTGCTATTACAACTGATCTCCAGGTGATAGAAATCAGTTCCCCTGGAGCAAATGGCTGTTTTGACGATTGGACTCTGTGGCACTGAAGTCCCTTCCCTCTCCAAACTCTGCCCTCCTCAGACTCCACCCCCAAAATATCCAGTTATTTCCCAACCCAGAGCTGGCAACCCTACTAAAAGGAAACAGAGACTTCTCTAGGGTTGCCAGCTTTGGGTTGGGAAATACTTGGAGATTTTGGGGGTGGAACTTGGGGAGGACAGGGTTTGGGGAGGGGAGGGACCTCAGCAGGGTACAATGTCATATAGTTAGGGTTGCCAAGGGTTGCCACCAGGTGGTGGCTGGGATCTCCTGGGATTACATCTGATCTCCAGGCAACAGAGATCAGTTCCCCTGGAGAAAATGGTTGCTTTGGAAGGTGGACTCTATGGCATCACACCCCATTGAAATCCTGCCCCTCCCCAAACCCCACCCTCCTCAGGCTCCAACCCCAAAATCTCCAGGTATTTCCCAACCCAGAGCTGGCAACCCTACATAGAGTTCACCCTCCAAAGCAGCCATTTTCTCCAGGGGAACTGATCTTGGTCATCTGGAGATCAATTGTAATAGTGGGAGATCTCCTGGTGCTACTTTAGGCCTAGAATCTCTGAGATGAATAAAAAAATTGTAACAACTTTACAGCACATAGACACCATCCTGATACAATGAAGTCCAAGAGGAAAATTTCTATGTTTCTTCGCTTCAAATCTGTTACTACAAGGTCCTAGTTCTTTCTACAAAAACAGCCAGCAAGGGCTTTGGCCCCATTAATCTGTTTATAAGTTCTTGTTATATCAGGGAGGGGAAATGAAACTTTCGGAGGCATATGCACATTTACATGTGGGAAACTGAACTTTGCAAAAGGCCCTTTCAGATGTGAGGAAATGCTGTAGTGCCAAAGCATGAAAAGGTTGCTTGGCCTGCAGCAGTATGGCTCTTTGTTTGACCCTTGACATTTTTGCAGTGTGAACAGGCATCAGGATATCCCTTTGGCCTTCTCTGTCTTGCAGCTGCTTCTCTTTGAGAGAGGGATGAATGGATGTAGGCAGAGCGGGAGTTTCCCTATGGTTTTATTTTCTTGTCGGCTCTAAGACAAAGAACAGGCACAGTTTCCAGTTGTCTGCTAACATAAGATTACATCTACTAACAACACAACAAGCCTCGCAAACAGGTTTTGTTTTGTTGCTGGAAACTTCCCATCTTCAGTTATAGCTCCAAGTGGGCACAGTCTAAACATGTTCTACCCATATTGGAGAACTACCTTTCAGTTGTGGCTGGTACCTAAACACACTAAGAAATGTGTTCCAACATTTCTTACCCGGGGGGGGGGGAATTACTTCCCCTGCTGAAAGATATTTACAGAGATACATGTGTGCCCTCAGCTATTTCCTCCTAATTGTGGTTTATTTTTTTATTTTTTTTGGATCATCAAATGTAAATCTCATTCTCCAACTTCATTGCAGAAGCCTTTAAGGAGATTTGCCCTGCAGGGCATGGCTACACCTATTCCAGCTCTGACATACGGATGTCCATGAGAAAGGCAGAAGCAGACGAACTTCCACTCAGTTCAGAGGAACAAGGGGGGAAGAGCGACAGGGTTCCTGACTGGGTAATAAAGCAGCAACTGCAGGAGGTCTTGAATGGTGCTGTCACTGATACTCTATCCCAGACTGACCTCTCAGCAGGAAAGGGTAAAGTAACATTTGTGTGGATCCATCCAAAGTGAATGAATTCTTATTTTATTTATTTAGATATTTATACCATGCTTTTCTCCCCGATGGGGACCCAAAGCAGCTTACAACATCGTTCTCCAGTCTTCCATTTTATCCTCACAACAGCAGCCCTGTCTGATGGGTATAGCTACTGAGAGAGAGAGAGAGAGAGAATGACTGCCCCAATGTGACCAAGTGAGCTTCCATGGCAGAGTGTGGAATCAAACCTGGGAATCCCAGATACTAGTCTGATATTCTAACCACACCATGCCTGTCCTCAAATGCAGAATGCTTTGCAGAGTACAAATGCTGAATTCTGAGGGTTGCTAGGTCCCTCTTCGCCACCAGTGGGAGGTTTTTGGGGCGTAGACTGAAGAGAGTGGGGTTTGGGGAGGGAAGGGACTTCAATGCCATTGTCCAATTTCCAAAGCAGGTGAACTGATCTCTGTCGGCTGGAGATCAGTTGTAATAGCAGGAGATCTCCAGCTAGTACCTGGAGGTTGGCAACCCTATGAATTCTGATTAAGACTACTTTGTGTGGTTCAACCATTTTTTTAGTATACTGAAAGCACAGAGCACTACCATCTTTAATTTTTTTAATTTTGTAACAGTATTCCTCAAGTACCTTTCAATATATGTTTCCAAATGAGTTTATAGTTTAAAACTAAAATAACCATATAATAAAAATGGTTAAAATTAAAACTAATCCCCCCGACATAATAGCACAGCAGCAACCTCCCTCCAAAAACAAACAAACAAAAACCATCTGAAAAGAAGTTTGGTTCCCAAAAGGAAAAAGAAATGTCTTTACTAGCTGTGAAAAGATTACTCACTGTTCAATTCTGTAGAGTTATACCAGTCTAAATCCATTCAAGTCAATAGGCATAGACTGTAAAACTCTGCATAGGATTGTAGTAAGAGCCAAATTACGGTAGACAATGAATGGGATCTTGCCCTTAATTTCCCCAGGCACAAGGTGGGTAAATTTTCACTGATCCTCCCCAGGTTATTCCTGGGGATTCCCATCACCTAGGAGCAACATTCTGGGGGACATTTTGGGCTGCCATGGAAAGGGAACGTCAGCAAAAATAACTACCTCCCGCACCCACAAAAATTTTAGTGGGATCCAATCTGATATAAGCAAGATCCATTCTCAGGATCTCCTGCAATTTTTTAAAACATCTGGGGCAAGGGGGAATGGATTGGGACTGTACAGCTATTGGGTGAGGGTATTAATCTTTTCCCCCATGCCGTGTTCTCAATTTAAATTAGACATATACACCACTGCTTTTTGCCTCATAGTGAAGAATATAAAGATACCATACATATAAAGTTGAGTAAATAGCAGCTTAATGGTTGGAATGTTTAGATCATGGAAAACAGTGTATGGTAAACCATTATCTTCCTCTCTCCCAACCTGTCAAAACCATAAGAGATCCTGATCTTCTAGCCTGGACCAAAGAGGAAGTTAATGGTGCATCCCAAGAGAGGGCATTCCAAAATTTTATGGTTACTACCAAAAAGATGCTTTTTCTTGTGACAACCAATCTAGTATCCATATGAGGTGGTACTTTCAGCCAGACTTTATTGGGTGATCTTGGTTACCAAGGAGGTTGTCAGGACCTGCCCTGGCCTAGTCTGTGACAGAGGTTCACAAGTTGATATTTGTCATGCTTGAAAGCTCACACTGGAATAAATTCTGTTACTCTTTAGGGTGCCACTATGTTCCTGTTTTATTTTGCTGCTATGGATTTACAGGACAGGGCTACACATCTGGGATTATCCATACATGTGCGTCATGCACATAGAATCCAGACACAAGCATATCCAAATTTGGGCAGCCATTTGCCAGATGGTTTTGTAAGTCCTTTCATTTTGGATGTGTTAACAGTAATGCTCACATGTACGGAACAGTCTGTTTATTTTTATCATAGTTACCATTTCAACAGCTCTGTAAGGTAGGTGGCGAGAAGACAGACAAACTAATATTAGTATTACCGTATTGCAGTTGGGAGTGTTATCAAGATAACTGAGGTGCCTTAAGCCACCTAGCAAGTTCAGGTCATGAGGGGTGATTTTATTGGCACATGCCATGGGAGTGATGCCTGAGTGGAAAAATTTGACAAAGCATTAGAGTAGATCTACTAGAGGCTTTGGGACTGGATTTCTACAGGATGGGTAAATTCCAAGTACAGGAGTAGAGCTCCAAATTAGTGGCAAAAGTGCTATTGATTGTGCCTATGCATACAAATGTACTTAGCATGCTAAGAACTATTGTTTTTAAATTAATTATGTCTTTTGTCATTTTACAGAGGAATCTCCTGAAGATCAGGTGAGTAAAGTATCTGCTGCTACCCATCTGATATATGGATATTTAGTTTTTGTGTGTGGAAAAAGCCTAATTTAAAATGCAACTGAAGTACAAATATTCCAGGAAATACTGCTGATGCTTGAATCAAAAGAGATCTGGAAGACCTGTCTGAGGTAGAGTTGACAACTCCAGGTTGGAAAATTCCTGGAGATTTGGAGATAGAGCATGGGGAGGGCAGAATTTGGGGGCAGGAAGGGACCTCTGAAGAGTATAATGTCATAGAGTCTACCTTTCAAAGCAGCCATTTTGTCCAAGGGAACTGATCTCTGCAATCTGGAGATAAATTGTAATTCTGGGAGATCTCCAGGCCCTGCTTGGATACTGGCAACTGTAAACTGAGGATAAGAAAAAACATTTTGGGTCTGAAGTTCTTGCAAGGTAAGCTGAGGAGGGCAGTCTGCACTGAGGTAGAAAATGTGGACTGGAGGTTTAAGACTGGAGAGACTAGGGTTGCCAACCTCTAGGTGGCGGTTGGAGATCTTCCTCTATTACAACTGATCTCCAGGTGATAGAGGTCTGTTCCCATGGAGAAAATGGCCGCTTTGGCCATTGGACTCTTTGGCATTGAAGTCCTTCCCCTCTCCAAACCCCGCCCTCATCAGGCTCCACCCCCAAAATCTCTAGGTAACTCCCAACTCAGAGCTGGCAACCCTAGGAGAGACCAATCTGCCAAGCCAGCAGATCAGTCAGTAAAAAGAGTGTTCTGTTGATAGCCAAACTGCCCCATGGAGATTCCCATGCCTAGAAGGACAGGCTTTGTGGAGCTGCCACTGGCCTGAGTCTGTGTTCTCATTAGAAAGTACTGGGAGGTTGGTTTTGGTAATGATATTCCAAATCCTAAAGCATGGAGTGGAGAAAAGGTGCTGGATTTAGTAATGTATGTAAAAGATAATATAAAAGAGAGAAGATGTATAAGTCATTCACTAGTAATTTAAAAAGTTGTTTTAGAAAAAATTGGAATATAAGATCCATAAATGGAAGGGAAAAAAGTGGTTACAATTGGGGTTGCCAGGTCACTCTTCACCACAATGGGAGGTTTTGGGGATGGAGCCTGAGGAGGGTGGGGTTTGGGGAGGAGAGGGACTTCATTGCCATAGAGTCCAATTGCCAAAGCGGCCATTTTCTCGAGGAGAACTGATCTCTATCGGCTGGAGGTCAGTTGTAATAGCAGGAGATCTCCAGCTACTACCCGGAGGTTATGTGAAATATAAGCAACAGGAGCGTACCAAACAGAAAGGTTATGCAACACTGGTTAAGGATTTATTCAGTACGCAACCACTTTCTATATAATTAATGCAAGTATATTTTTTACTACTCGAGAGGAAAAAACCTTCATGTATATAACAAAATACAAGGTAAACCACCATGCATATAATATGTAATATATGCCAAACAATATGATTTCTTATAATATGTTGGAATTAATCATGGATATTGTTCCACTAAACAAAACGGAATTATAAGAGTATCACCATCATTTGAATATATTTTCCGTGTGTTTACATTATCCTGTAATTAGTA
Source organism: Euleptes europaea (assembly GCF_029931775.1). Classification (NCBI taxonomy): domain Eukaryota; kingdom Metazoa; phylum Chordata; class Lepidosauria; order Squamata; family Sphaerodactylidae; genus Euleptes; species Euleptes europaea. The sequence continues at coordinate 36,216,161 of NC_079317.1, forward strand.
TAACAACTTTTCAGCATATTGTTTGGCATATATTACATATTATATGCATGGTGTTTTCCTTGTATTTTGTTATATGCATGAAGGTTTTTTTCCTCTCAAGTAGTAAAAAATATACTTTCATTAATTATATAGAAAGTGGTTGCGTACTGAATAATTCCTTAACTGGTGTTGCACTACCTGGAGGTTGGCAACCCTAGTTACAATAAATCTGGTATTACCTGAAATCAAGAAATTCTGCACAGTCCAAAGCAGAGTCACACCCTTATAAGACTTCAATGGCCAGAGACTACTGTAACTCTGCTTAGGGCTGCATTGCGATAGTGTTAATTAATGCAAAAATCAAATTATTGGGTATGGCATCCTTTAATAACTGTTGGATGAAGCTTGAGCTAAGTGAGAGTATCAATTATAACACCACAGAAGCTCCAGGACACATCTCTTCAACTTTACTAATTCTCACTTTGAACCTCTTTTGTGCTTTATTAATATGATAAAATAATAAACTGTCCAATAGAAAAACAGCAGACTTTATCCTGTTGCCTTGTTGTTAAGATAGCTTGTCATCAGAAGTATAAATTCTAACATAATTTGAAAAATAGTAAATATTCCGTAGCCAAAAAGGCGTAAACTCAGGCGGTAAGGGGTGAATGATTTTAATTGCACTTTTAAAGCACTTGGTATAGTGGTTAAGAGCAGTGGACTCTAATCTGGAGAACCAGGTTTGATTTCCCACTCCTCCACATGAAGCCTGCTGGGTGACCTTGGGCTGGTCACAGTTATCTCAGAACTCTCTCAGCCCCCGCAGAGGCAGGCAATGGCAAACCACCTCTGAACATCTCTTGGCTTGAAAACCCTGCAGGGCCACCATATGTCAGCTGTGATAGCACATACTCCTGCTGCAACCAGAACCCCCAAAGGTCACTCAATTCCCCCCCCCCCTTTGAATGAAGTGGGGAAGAGGGGGCGGGGTTTGGCTGCTGGCTGGCAGGAAGGGAGAGCCAGTTAACACTCATGCTAGGGGCCTAACACAGGATGTTGGGGCGGCCCAAGGAAGGGGTATATATGGACCTGCATCAAGCTGGGCCTCCCTACTTGGCCACAGTAAACGGAGGGTATAGCAAACGGAGGGTATCTTACTCTAGTGATCTGATGTGGAATAGCACATCTGCTGCCCTGTAGGAGCACCTGCTTGCTTCTTTATTGCAAATATTACAAAAAATGCCATGAGTTTTCAGGGCCCTGTCATCCAAAAGGAAGTGATTAATGTAGCAGTCCTCCTGAAACTTCTCATGGCTCAGGGATGTGGGGGACAAGTAACAATACAGTATACTTAATTTAATCATTTTAAAGAAAAAGTGAGTAAAAGAAGTATAATGATGTTTATGATCGTTATGAATGACATATTATAAAGTCTCCTAGAAGCTAGATAGAAGAATGATTTGGAAATTAAGATTATAATGTTTAAGAGAAATATAAACAGAATATGGATCATCTGAATGGTTTAATTAGAATATCATTGCGAGATGGTAGAAATAATAAGGCAATGTTATACCCAGGCCAGAGTAAGGCATGTGAATGGTAGTGTATTGTTTGATGTGTTTGGTCAAGTGTAAGTGACTTTGTATGGTGTGTGTATTGTATGTATTGTGTTTGTTTTGATGTTTGAATTTATGTAAGTTTAAAATAAATAAATACAGTATACTTAACAGGGCATCACTGAAGAAGGAAGTTCTTTCCTTTGGGAAGATTTCCACGTGGCTTTGTGAATCCTGCATGGACTGTGTCAATTATTGTATCTGTATTTCACAGGACACAGATGATGTTACCCAAGAACCTGATGGTGACCCAGGTAAATGCAGAGTAAACTGTTGGATCTGGCATCAATGAATAAACAAATATGGATGAGAGTGTGGCCAGGCCATGCCAATAATCTTCCAGCTGGATAGAAGGCAAAATTTCTAGAGATTTCCTAAATAAATTCTATTTTTACAATATAGGTCCTACTGGCAGTAGAGCAGGGCAATGATGAAATCTACTGGGTAACAGGAGTCTGGGAAATGTATCCTCCATAAAATGCTTTGCAGAAAGGACTGCATTCTGTTAATTGAGCTGAGGAAGTTAGCTTTCCACTACTGCATACATTCTTTCTTTTAGTTAATTTTGGTGTAAGAATGGCAAACAATGAACAAGAGGCGAAAGGTGGTCACCCTATTATACAAAATGATATAGAGGTTACTAAAACATTTCTGTGTGTAAAGATCCTTGAAATAAAGATTCATAATGCCAACTCCAATACATGAAAGTCAGTGTGGTGTAGTGGTTAAGAATGGTGGAGTCTATCCTGGAGAACGGGGTTTGATTCCCCACTCTTCCACATGAAGACTGCTGCATGACCTTGGGCCAGTCACAGTTCTCTCTCAGCCCCACCTACCTCAAAAGGTGCCTGTTGTGGGGAGAGGAAGGAACTGTGATTGTAAGCCACTTTGAGAGAAAATCGGGGTATCAAAACCAACTCTTTTTCTTATTCTACACGTGGTGAGGTTTACGAGTGCTGTAGATGGGTCCAACTGCTAGGATTGTATACTGCTGTTTTTACGTTTGTTGCGTTGTACAAGTTTCCATGGAGAAAACAAACTTACAAAATTCCATTGTCCAAATCAAAGAGAGCATGCAATAAGAAAATGCTCAATAATATGTTTTACTATAAGCAAGAAAATAATGAGGAGAAGAGAAAGGCAGGGTATAATAAATAAATAACTCAAGTTGAGAAGAAGCGCATGGCATTGTAGCATTCATGATACTGGGCGGTAACAATCTCTTTTATCCCTTACAGTCTATATGGTAGAAATTTCTCCTCATCCTCCCGCCCAGCCATTTCCAGGAGTTGTCAGGGAGGATGCTGCTCCAGTAGACGAAGCAACACTGTTCCCAGGTAGGTCAGCCAGTCTCTGTTCTTTTGTTGTTTTTAGAATGGCAGAGTTGGAAGGTATTAGCAGGCCTCTGCCCAAAGGCAGGAGAATCCATTGACGAGGCTCCCCATAGATCAACTCTTACAAGCCTGAATTTCAAAGGAAATTTACATTAACTAGAGTATTAGGGCTGTCAAAAAAAAAAAATTCGGCACAGTTCGGATTCGGCCGAATTTGACCCTTGTGGGTTCGGTACGTGCCGAAGTCCGAACTCCCCCGCTTCGGATCCCCGGTAATTCGGGGGGATCCGGAGTTCGGGGGAAAATTCGGCCCCACCGCGCCTTCAGAGGGATTCCCTGAAGGCGCGCGGGGGCCCTTTAAACTGATCTGAGCCTCCCAGCTGGGAGGCGCAGATCAGTTTAAAGGGCAGCCCGAGCCTCTCCAGCGGAGCCCGCTGAAGGGGGGCGGGCTGCCCTTTAAACTCATCTGCGCCTCCCAGCTGGGAGGCTCAGATGAGTTTAAAGGGCAGCCCGCCCCCCTTCAGCGGGCTCCGCTGGAGAGGCGCGGGCTGTCATTTAAACTGATCTGCGCCTCCCGGCTGGGAGGCACAGATCAGTTTAAAGGGCAGCCCGCCCCCCTTCAGCGGGCTCCGCTGGAGAGGTGCGGGCTGCCCTTTAAACTCATCTGCGCCTCCCGGCCGGGAGGCTCATATCAGTTTAAAGGGCAGCCCGCGCCTCTCCAGCGGAGCCCGCTGAAGGGGGGCGGGCTGAGGCGCAGGTCAGTTTAAAGGGCAGCCCGCGCCTCTCCAGCGGAGCCTGCTGAAGGGGGGCGGGCTGCCCTTTAAACTCATCTGCGCCTCCCAGCTGGGAGGCTCAGATCAGTTTAAAGGGCAGCCCGCGTTTTTCAGCGGGCTCCCCTGAAGGGGGGCCGAATTTGCCGAATTTATTCGCGAACTCCCGAACTCGCTGAATTCGGCCTCCCCGGTTGCCCGCCAGTTTTGAGTTCGGATCCGTCCGAACAGAAGATCACCGAATCAGGGGAAATTCGGTTGATTTTCAGTTCGGACCGAACCGAATTGACAGCCCTATAGAGTATACATTCCATTCTAAAACGTCTTCTGCTTTCTATTACATGCTAACAATACTCGCAAAACAATACTGTAAAACAACAGTAATTATTGTTATTGTTATGTTGCTTTGATAATACCCATTGTCTTGCTATACTGCCTTTTCTGTCCTGATATGAGAGGATGCAATAGACATTTTTGCCAAATCCCTGGAGAGCAGTGGTTCCCAACCTTTTTGGTATGGTGACCTACAAGTCCAAATTTACTTGGTATGGTGACCCACTTCAAAAACAAAATCCAGAGTGTGCCAAATCAATAAAACTGCAGAAGCCTGAGAATCAATTCTGCAGGCGTCACAGCCCACTTATGGGAAATGCCGTTGTAGAGTTTAGGATCTCAGTTAATACTTAGCATGTATATACTGGATTTTTTTTAGCATTGAATACATACATGAACCCATGATGCTACCTTATACTGAGTCAGACCATTGGTCTGTCAAGGTCAGTATTGTTTAGTCAGGCAGACTTTCTCATCACCTGCTACCTGATCTTTTCTGGCTGGAGATGCCAGAGATTGAAACTGGTGTCTTCTGCATGCAAAGCAGGTGCTCTACCTTCAAGCGAAGGGTCCTCACCATAGTTCTTCACATATACCACTGGATAAGTGCAATAATAGTTACAAAAGCCTCAGTTTTCTTATCCACATATTGCAACTTTGTAGGACTGAAAAAATAGTTGTTTGCCTAAAGTTCCCTAGTAAATTCATGGCCAAAAGGGGGTTTGAACCAGGGACTTCCTGGTTCTAAGCTCTGTCTCTTAGCTACTACACTGACTTTCAAGTGACCCGAGCCCTGTTCACAAGTTACAGTGAGTGCACGTACATCCTACCTGTACATGCGTGCAGCAGTTTGTAAGAAAGAGTCAGCATTCCTTATGAATGAAACCGGGGATGAGTACCTGGATAAATGTGGGGTTTGTATCACCTGCTCAGCTGAACAGATGTAATATGATAATTAGTCAACACACATACAAAGAACAGTCAAGTCTTCACTGTACGCAGATTGTACTTGCATTCACAGATCTCTTGTACTTACCAGATTTGGGTTGTGTGACAGCTGTTGTGCCACAAGAAGCACTAATGGTATACGCTCAGTGTCTGCACAGTGAATGCATTTCATAGGTGTCTAGGTTCCTTCATTGGTCTGATTTAATGAGATACTCATTTCCACACAGCAAATGTGGGAGAGGCTCAAACTATATAATAGACTCATACTAGCAAATAGAGAAAGGAAATTGCAGGATCCCTTATGAAGAAAATGGCAGTTCTCAGTAATGGAATGACAAGATCAGAAAATGCAGGACCTCTGATGTCAAACTGGCAGGGGAATCTCTTGTTATTTGGTCCAAGAGTTGAGTCACAGATATTTCCTGGTGGTGTAGTAAGTTGTGTGCCCTCTGCAGAATAACATTTGCTGCTTAGATAATGACAACCCTGCTATTTCAGGATTGCCTAAATGTCTGGACTGCTGCCCTGGGTCTTGTTGCATTGGACTAAACCTTTCTTGGAATGAATCCCCTGGCAGAAATGTCTTGTGCTGTCTCACTGGCTTGTTTGTGAGCTGGTCGGATGACGGGATTGTCTAAGACTGTGGAGAGGTGTGGGTGTCTGTCTGCTGCATCCTTTTCCAGCTCTTGATCTCACTGTCGCTGGGGTGACTCCCGCAGACCCAGCGAGTTAGACAATAAATTTGGTGTGATCCAGAGCGGAAGCAACAGGAAGAGAATCGGTTAGTAGATTTTGGAACATATGGCCGAGAATTCCATCTGCATGTGGCAGTTTTGAATCTTGATCTGTGAAGAAAATTCATGAAACCTTTTCCACAAGTCTACAAATCTTAGTTTTCAGTTGTTGTTTTTTGCTATGTGTGAAGTTCTACCTACAGGGAAAAGGCTCAACAATCTGGCAACAGATAAAGTACATGCTCACGTTGCATAACTAATTAAAGAAATTCATTAACTGATTAATTAAATCCACTGCCTCAAGATATGGTGATGGCTATGGGCTTTAGTGGTTTGAAAAGGGGATTGGGCAAAAGACAAAACTGCTGGCAGTTAACACATGATATGGTCCAGTGTGGTTCTTCTTCTGCTAAGTTCTTCTCTTCCAACAGTGGTCGGTCATTTGCTTACAGGAATCCCAGAAGCAGGGCATGAAGGTTAACGTCTCTCCCCTTATGCCGGGCCCCCAACAATGGATTTTCAGCTGTATGCTGCCTCTAGATCGGATTTGACTGCTCCCCTCTTAAAAATATTTAAGCCAGAAGCCATCATCACATGTTGTGAAGAAAAGTTTATAAGCTAATAAGAACAGAAACAGAGCTCTGTTGGAACAGAGCTTCCCCAGGACCCTGGGATGGTTAATGGGATCATATTAATTAATTATTAGAAAAAAACATGAGCTGCAAAACAGAAAAATGGGACCTTATCTCCTGACGGTTTTGTCTCTCTTCATTCTCAGAAATAAGTGCCTGTTCCTCTTCATCCAATATTTGTGGGCCTGGCACCTGTGTGAACCTTCCAGGAGGATACACCTGTCTTTGTTACCCTGGCTTCCATCAGCATCCTAGTCATACCTACTGCACTGGTATTCCAGGGTTTTTTGTTTGGGTTTATTGGAAGGGGATGGGCACAAGGCAGGGGGAAAGAACCAAAAAGACCACTCAAAAAATATGAAAGACCCCGCCCCCAATTAACAAAAATACGATGTGAAGGCAGGAAAGTAGCCTAGCCCAATACAATCAGAACATGGCTGCACTGGAACCTTCATGGATGACTTTCAGATTTCCACCTGCTGCCCTAGAGTGCCCGTAGAGAGGGTGAGATTCAGAGCCTTTGCCACATTGACCATGATGCTCTCCTCTTGATTCAGATGTTGATGAATGTGAGAGAAATCCATGTGCTGGAAATGGCCATTGCATAAACAACGAGGGCTCCTATTCCTGCCTCTGTTTCTCTGGATACACTCTTCTTGCCGCACATGACACCCAGACATGTCGAGGTAAGTAGGCACCCAGCTGCTTCCAGTACCATTTCCTGGAAGATAAAAGCCCTTTTCAGTTGTTATGTTCAGGGGTATCCACCTGCATATATCAGGAACAAATTGAATGCTACCCACAATATGCACCATCACCGTTTCATCCGAATGGGGCACCATGCATATTTTCTGCAGAAAATACATGCAGTATCCTATTCAGATAAAATGGTGTCCGTGCGTGTTGGGAGTATCGCGGGTAGTATGCAGTCCCAATATGTGTAGTTGGATACACAGGTGCAGGTGCCTTGGTTTGGGTAGGGATACATGGGTAACACAGGAGGAAGAGGTCTGTTTATCTAAGTGTTTGAGCCGCAGATTAGATTTGCTTTAGGACTTTGGATCTATCCCAGTTTGCTTAAGGGACATATTTTCTGTGTTTTATCAGATCTAAATGAATGTGAGCAGCCTAACATGTGCCGTGGAGGGCAGTGTATCAACACCCCAGGCTCTTACCAGTGTGAATGCAAGACAGGCTACATCCTAGGACATGGGGGAGAGTGTGAAGGTGAGTTTAGAAGCAATTGTTGTCTTAGATCCCACAGGAAATTTCCCTTAATGAAAAGAGGGTGGAGTTTTCTCTGATTCCCCCCTCTTGCTGCAGATCGCCAGCTCTTCCCATGCTGTTCCTGGAGGATGCCTGTTTCAGGAGCAGCATTTTGAGGGACCACTTTGGAGTGCAGACAAATAGGGGAGGCAAAGAAATTCTTTCTATCTGTGGAAATTTACTGCAGGATCCAAGTCATTAATTTCATATGGAGTTCCCTTTTCATGTCCATGTGATTTGGTTTCCCCGAATGCCGTATTAATTAATGTTTCTTGTGTATTTATTTACTACATTTATATCCCACTGGTCCTCCAAGCAGCTCAGGGTGGCATACACAGCTCTCCATTTTCTCTTCACAACAATGCTGTGAGGTAGGTTAGGATGAGCATGTTTGACTGGCCCAAGGTCATCCAGCAAGCTTCCTAGCAGAGTGGAGATTCAAACCTGGGTCTCTCAGGTTCTAGCCCAACACTGAACCACTACACCAAGCTCAGCAAAACCTTCTATGTACACTATTTAACTAACATACATATATATACCCCCAAAAGAATAAATGACTGTTTAGAAGAACGTTTCTTGAAAGGTGAAAGAGAAGGGAATTTATTTCTCTATAGCATGTCAGGTTTTAGTTTGCATCTGTCCTGGCTAAAACAAGAACAAGCAGATGAGGCAGGGGGAATATAGTGTATGCAGGACAGAGACTACCCTCTTCTGGTAAAGAATGGAAATGCAACATATTCCTACCTTTGGGTGACCTGTCTGCCGCATCGAAATAGAATGGTGTAAGATTGATGTGTCTATTGGAAGAATGTATTCGAAGAACGCTGACTTTTGAAAATAATCACACTCAGAATAGAAAATCAGCACTTAGCGTTTGTTGAATGCTTGCACAATCTTCAAAACACTTCACATATGTTATGTTTTTGTTCTTCTTACAACAACTCTGTATGGTAGGTCAGCACTGTCTTCCCCATAGTGAGGATGGCAGAGAGACTTAGGGCCAAACTAGAATTACATTTTACACAGAGATTTACAGCCATACTGCAGCTGCTTGTTTGGGGGGCGGTGGGGACTGTGGCTCAGTGGTAGAGCATCTGCTTGGCATGCAGAAGGTCCCAGGTTCAATCCCCGGCATCTCCAGTTAAAGGGACTAGGCAAGTAGGTGATGTGAAAGACCCCTGCCTGAGACCCTGGAGAGCCGCAGCCGGTCTGAGCAGACAATACTGACTTTGATGGACCCAAGGGTCTGGTTCAGTATAAGGCAGCTTCATGTGTTCATGTGTTCACGTTCCTGATTGCAACTCCATTTAGAAGTGACACAGACTGGATTTGGACCATGAGGGGCCCCAGCCTCCTCCCTGGCACCATTTTTCTCAAGCCAGAATGGCTGCAGGAGGTATGATTTGCCCTGTCAGGAGGCCCCATGCAGAAGCATTCAGTGCACATTGCAAACACAGTGGGACAAATTACATCCCCCAGGCTGTTTTGACTCAAGGAAACAGTGTGTGTGTGGGGGTGGGGGGGAGTGGAGTCAGGAGCCTCTCCTCTTCTGGTGCCACTATCCTCTCTCCAGTCCACTAGTCCTTACTAGTTCTTTTTATGGATTCAGCAACCCTAGCAATGCAGAGCAAAAGGAAAATGGCATGGGGCTGGGGGAAGGCTTAAGCACCTTGTGTATCATAGTTCCAATCTGAATCAGGCTCGTGCCTGCCTGGAAATCTAGTTCCCAGCTGGGAAATCCAGAACATGTCTGTAGAAAGTCCACATGTGAATCTGCTCTAGAATTACAGGTGTAAGAGCACATGAACTGCGGCAAACAGTTTCTTCATTACTGCAGACTTTTCTAACTCCCCAAAAAGATTGTTTCTGCAGTTGTAGGACTGGCATGGAGGCGTAGCCACACGGATGGGTGGAAGCCTGGAGTGAAGGAAGATGAGGAACTGAAAGCTCTCCTCCTCTCTCTTCTGCAAGCACAGCTCCACTAATGGGAGGGGGAGGGGGAATTTCATCCCCAGGTCCTTCCTCCTCACACCGGCCCACCAATCCCTAGAGCTGTTCCTCTGCATGGATACTGCAACCCTAGGAATTATCTTTCTCCCAATCAGAAAGAGCTGCAGTGACATAAAAGAATCCGGCACAAAAAAAGCAGCATCCTGCTGTTTGGCTCTTCCTTCTGGTATTGTGGCAAATTGCATTCCTTCTCCAACCTGTCTTGAGTTGTGGATTCAGGAGCTATCTTTGGGAAAACTCTGTGTGGGAAAGGATACTGCACAGTAAAACAAATTCTAAGACAACAAACACAAGTCAATAAAACAAAATAAAACTAGTCAATATAAATATTCTCTGAAAATTATACAATTATTCTTAGATTTTCCAAGCAATGTTGCCCTTTTGATAGTAGTATTGTTTCATGACTAGAAGCAATTGCTGATGACAGATTTTCGAGTTCTCTTACTATAGATCTGCCCTCACTAAACCTGTGTCCCTTATCTTTCCCTCTCTTTCTAATTTGTTTGTTATAGACATTGATGAGTGCGCAAACACCAATGCCTGCCCCAGAGGACGCTGTGTCAATTCTCAGGGCTCCTTTTCCTGTGTGGCTTGTAGCGCGGGATATATTGCATCGAGGGATGGAAGAATATGTGAAGGTATATACCATGGCCAGTTCAGTGGGCAAGGAAACTGCCCCATGGAGGGGGGAGGGATACATTCCTCCAGCCAGATGATTAGGAGAGACCTTCTTGGGGCTACAGAACTCAAGTCATTGGAGCAGGAAAGGTTCTAGTTGTATCCAGTGAATCTAAAATGTGAGGTCTGAGGGCCAAACTACACGTGATTTTGGGAAGCCATGATCAGATTCCTGATGTACAAATCACAGAAAGCAGCTGTGGAGGAGTGGGGGGCTTTGGATCAGCCCAGGGGAGCCACTATTTGTGCTTGCATGCAGCTTCAAATCAACCTGTAACATCTGCAGGGACAGACCCTAGGCAAACTATGACTTTGGTGCCCTCCCTTCAATGTTAAATTAAACATCCAAATCTTCCAGACTGCAGCCCTGATCTAGATTTTCCTTGCCTCTGGGGCGCCCCGATGATAGCACAATCAGGGCAATCATCCCACACTGCCTGTATTTTTGTGGAAATTCCCCATGTGTGAGTCATATTTTTGTGTACAGCCTGTTCAGTTTTCTGTGGGCTTTTTTGTTCTTTTTTTTTTGCACATGCGCTGATGCACTGGAACAATGGGGCAATTTAATGCCCCCATTCGCCATTGGCTTATGCAGTGACCGTCCCCAAAGCCCACTGGCAAATAGTTCCTTGCCTACATGTCTGTCCTTTTGATTGGGTAGCTGCTTTCCCACGTTAGACTGGTTGTTTTAATGGGCTGTGTTGCCCATCCTTCCCGTTTTGAATTACATACAGTAGCTAAAGAAGTCAGCCTAGGTTGACTGCAGGGCTAAGAAAATATTGCTTTGAAAGGTTGTTGTTAAGGTTCTTCAAAGCAATCCCTTACACTGGTCCTGTTCTGTTAATCAATAAAGCATTTTGCTGTGTTTATGTTCCATGCATTATTACTATGCACTGATATTGTTCACACAAAAGGGGGAAACAATACACTGTACAGGTACCTCTTTTGGCCAGCAGAGATTGGGGGTTGCCACCTCAGCTCACCCACCCTCAAGGAGCTCATTGGCCCCTGTGCTGCTGCCCTGACTTGCCCATCCACACCTCACATAGAATTTGAAAATGGCACCCAGGCGTGGTGTTCAAATGTGGTCTAGGGAATGTTCCATGAGACAGCAAGGCAATGATTAGTTGCTTGTTTGAGGCCTTCTGATTGGCAATGTCAGTTTGTACTAAGCATGCATGGACTCATGCTGGATTGTTGGAACACCTCGGAATGGCGAGGTGAGTGGAACCCTGTGAAATGGAACAGGCATTTCAGACTGCCGAAAAACCAAAATCAATAAATGCCTAAATAAAGGAACACAGATCAACAGCATCTCATCCAGCTTGGCCCTAAGACTTTAAGTTTCTTGATAGCAGGGCAGCTTCTAGAAAGAGATGCAGAAGCTTAAATGAGAGTGCTTGGAATGAGTTTTAGAGAAATTAATGGCAGCATGAACTTCTTTAGACAGGCTTGAAAAGAGTGTGTGGTAGGCATTTCCTGTTTTTCCTCCTTAGGCACAATACCTTGTCCCTGTTACCCCTCACAGGGTGTTTGTCTTTTCTCTAGATATTGATGAATGTGCCTCACCCACGGCCTGCCCTCTGGGAGTCTGCACTAATACACAAGGATCCTTCACTTGCCAAGCCTGTGATGTTGGCTATGCACTCTCACCTAACAGGCTCACCTGTGAAGGTAAGATACTAGACCCCATTCTACCTAAGTGAACAACTGTGATGCTTGGTCATGAATTAAACACTGATTTATTTAGTACATTTTCATCTCACCCTTCCTCCAAGGAGCTTGGGGCAGCATACATGGCCCTCCCTTAGCTTCATCCTCACAACAACCCTGCGAGGTAGGTTAGACAGAGTGAGTGTCACTGGCCAAATGTTACCCAGTGCTTTTCACGGAAAGGAGGGTTTTTGAATCTGAATCTCCCAGGTCTCTAACTACCATGCCACACTGGCTCATATATACAGTATAATTGCTGGACAAACATAGATCATGCTCTCTATTGATTCTTTCTCAGAATAGTTACTCACTTGGAGTGGTCTCATTAATCCTCCTTTCTCTCCATCTCTGGCAAGACCTCTGATCGTAAAAGTTCACTGCGTTGGCAGTATAATGTATTTTAGTTGGGAATATATAGCAGAGGTGAGTGTGTTCCATTAATGAGCTGGTTTGAGCTTTGCAGCTAACTTTCATTAACTCAAATTAGGACAGTTCCGAGGAGAAAAACAAAATAAATCCAGTGAATGAAAGAAATGAGTGAATAATTATTCAGAGGGATTAAGTGAGACAAGCCTGTCTGGTCTTTTTAAGCCACAAATTAAAGGAAGAGAGGCATATTGGATTTTCGGTGTCAAAAAACCAAGTGAGAGTAATTAGGCTGGGATACTAGAGATGCAAATATGCCAGTATAAAATAAAAATAGACAAAGGATTAACAAAGGCAAAGTGGGAAAAAACCACCAATTAATTAGAGACCACAGAGAGAGAGGCTTAGGGAAACGAATTAGCAAAGTGCTTGAAAATGTAGCTAAATTTAGGCAGGGAAATAGGCCGGTTGAAACAAAAATGTTTGTTTTTGTAGGATTAATTAAGAAAATTAACAATGATTGCTTTATTATTATAAACTGTCACAAGCAACTATTTTTGGAAATGCGGCATGAAATTTGTAGAAATAAATGTTTAAAAGGTTGTATCTTCCTGAGAAAGGGTAGCACTCATGAGTGTAATATAAACGCCTATTCAGCCCACCCCTCAACTAAGATTAAAACTGGGAAAATTAAAGAGAGGCTGCAATCCTAAAAAAAACTTGCCTGGGAGTAAGACTTATTGAAAAACATGGAACTTACTTCTGAGCAGACATGATTAGAATTGCTTCCAGAGAGTTAAACCAATTACGTTCAAGTAAGTTTCAAGGCTGATTATTTTTTCTTTTGGGGGGATTATTTTTATCTGTTTGGGGGGCTTTAAAACGTGATAAGGCAGACATATGTCTTGCATATACAGAACTGCCAGGTGATCTGGAGAAAAATGTCCTGTTCCTTTAATAGAGACTTAATGGTATGTTATTACCAGGTAGTGCTATTTATCATGAAAAAAATTCAGCTGCCATTTGTACGCATTAAGTCACTGTTACAGGGACAGAACATTTTTCTACTGGCTTGGCCAATTGGCAACCCTGTGTGAAACCATATATATGAAAAGCTGTCAGTACAGACCGTCTTGAGCATGATATAGATCAGCGGTTCCCAAACTTTTTGGGCCACTGCCCCCTTAGTTCCACAAACTCAACCCCAGCGCCCCCTACCCTATCCACCAACACAGGGTTTTTTATATAAATTTTTATTATTTTTATAATAAGACAAACAAAAGAAAAAAAGGAAAAAAAAGAAATACAAAACATAACATAAAAAATACAAAAAATACCAAAAGAGCACATTAAACAACAATCAGAATTACATCAAATAATATAAAATGTAAAATACATAGTGCTCTAATACCCACCACCCACCTTAACAATGTGTCCTATCACCAGTAAACCTCCGGAGAAGTGTTTTGACAGTATTTAAAATTATTATACTATTATTATTATAAAAAACATTACCTTTTTATCTATAATTCATTAACTATGCTTGTAAAATTCATTTTTGCCAGTTTATCCCAATATACGACGGCCTTTAACCATGTTTTTTTAAACTCTTCCATATCTTTACCATGTAAAGAATCTGTAAATTTGGCCATCCGCATGTACATCCACAATTTCTCTCTCCAGTCCTTAACTGAAGGTTTATTTACTTGCTTCCAGTTTTTTGCTATTATAATTCTTGCTGCCGCAAAACTATATTGACATATAACTCTATCAAATCTATCCATATTGTCTTTAGGGATTCCCAATAAACAAAAAGCAGGATCTTTTTTTACTTTTATATTAATCAAATTATTAGTTTCCTTTACTATTAATCTCCAAAATCTCTTAATTTTTTTACAAAACCACCATACATGCATAAACGTACCTCTTTCAGTTCCACAGTTCCAACATAATCCCATATCATCTTTTTTCATTTTACTTAACAGTGCCGGGGTTATATACCATCTATAAAACATTTTATATAGGTTTTCTCTTATTTCATTAGTAATTGTAAATTTATATTCCCTTTTCCACAAATTTTCCCATATTTCCAAATCAATATTATAACCTAATTCCCTCATCCATTTCACCATCACTGGTTTAATCCTTTCTTGTTCTAAATTCACTTCAATTAATAACTTATAAATTCTTCCTATTATAAATTCCTATTCTATCCTTTATTTCCCTTAGTTAATATAATTTCTAGTTTAGATTTATTTTGACTAAATCCCCTCAAATTATCTTTATTAAATATATCCCTTAATTTATAATACATAAGCCAGTCTTTAATTTTCAGTTCTTCTCTACTCTTCAACAGCCAAACCCCTTCTTTACATTCCATAATTTCTCTATAAATATCAATATCCAAATTTAGTTGTGTACCTCTTTTCATAAAAGCTTCTACAGGGTTAATCCAACCAGGGGTTTTACGTTCCAAAAAACCTTTATATTTCTTCCAAATTTGCAGTAGACCAACTCTAATAATATGGGAATTAAATTCCTTATTTACTTTCTCCTTTTCATACCATAAATATGCGCGCCATCCGAAACGTAAATTAAACCCCTCTAGTTCTAATATTTTAGGATTCTCTAATAGAATCCAGTTTTTTAACCAGGTAAAGCAAGCTGCTTGATAGTACATTCTCAAATCTGGTAATCCCAGGCCTCCTGTTTCTTTTAATTCAACTAAGTTATTATATGCTATCCTATGTCTTTCCTTACCCCATAAAAATTTTAAAATATCTTTCTTCCAACTTGTAAATATCTGTGTTCCTTTCAAAATTGGTAGGTTTTGAAATAGAAAAAGGCAATACCATCATTTTAATAACTGAAATTCTACCCCATAATGATAATGGTATTTTTCCCAGTTTTTGAGATCTATTACTATCTGTTGCCATTGTTTAATATAATTATTCTGAAATAAATTAAGATTATTTGGTGATAACCATATGCCCAAATATTGTATTTAGTTTTCAATATTAAACCCTGTCTTGTTGTTGTGAAAGAGTCATATTTTTGACTAATAGCTTAGTTTATTTTTATTTATTTTAAAACCTGCAAGCTTTCCATAAACCTCCAAAATTCTATTCCAATTATCAATTTGCTCAATAGGATCCATCAAGAAACATACAAGGTTGTCTGCATATGCTTTAATTTTATAATGATTTCTCCCAATTCGAAATCCATTTAATTCAGTAGATTGTCTGATCTTTTTTAGTAGGACTTCTAATACTAAAATAAATAACAAAGGAGAAAGAGGACAATCTTGTCTCGTTCCCTTTTGAATTTCAAATTGTGATGATAATATTTCATTTATCAACAAACTAGCCGTCTGATGAGTATATACTTTTTCTATAGCTTTCTTAAAATTTACTTGTTGTTGGAGTAAATTGGACCAACAACACAGTTGAAGGGGCCCACCTCTAGCACCCCCTGCTGCCCCCTTGCCTCTTAGTACCCCCCCTAGGTAATCCCCCCAGGGGGTGGTACTGCCCACGTTGGGAACCACTGATATAGATTAATAATAAATCACACATTATGCTCCATACCTACATTCTTAAGTGTAAGGAACTGTTGCTGGCAACCAAGATCAAGATAATTTATATGATAGTGTTCCCCTTTACTATGTATGGATGTGAAAGTTGGCCAATGAAGAAAACTGACAGGAAGAAAACGGATTCATTTGAAATATGGTGTTGGAGGAGAGTTTTATGGATTCCATGGAAATATAACTGCACTCCTATGCGGAATTTCTCCATTCTAAGCCCACTGCTTTCTGTATAGGATTGCACTGTAAATGGGATACAGAGATATTCCTGGAGATGTTCCAGGCACTAATCGACTCCAGACCTGCTTAGCTTTGGCAAGTCTGTGGTAGACTGTGCCTTTCAACCATATCACTCTGAGCTTTCAGTATTCTGTTTGTGATGTCTTAATGCCTATCCTTGCTCTGTGCTCCCCATTAGGAGGCATAAATGTTAGAAAGGGGGCTGCTAGAAGTTGTTCAGAAAAGTAGCAGTAGCTTGGGAACAGATGGAGAGCAGGTGGAACATTAACTGTACTGTTAGTCTAGCTCTGTAATAGATTATGTGAAGGTTTTCTGTACACGTGGCATAAACCCTCCCAGGGCAAAAGCTTTCCTGTGGCTGCCTGAATCAATGTCTTCTTGGGGAGCAATGCTCATTGACAGATAACCTGCTGAGGCTAATGTTTTCTTGGGGCATATTTAGCTCTAAATATAAATGCAGCAAACCCATGTCTGAAAGCATGGATGGCAAACAGGATCGCTCATTAAACAGCTGTGATTTTCTCTAAATCCCTGTTCTTTGGCCGTTCAGTGGAAAACCTCTGCTGCATGTGCAAAATGGCCCTTCATAAGAAAGCAAGTTTGGATCTTCCTTTTAATTCATTTCTGAGTTGATTGGGGCACACTCAGTTAAGGATGAAACAAATTAGGAAACAAAAGTCTTCCTTCCAGAGATTCAAGGCCTGCTAGTTCCTTTCTGTTTGTGGACTTGTGATTGCCCGTTTGAACTGGCTTTCCCCCTATGGCTGATGCTGGAACAGCTGGATAAGAGAGTGGCAGGGAAAGGTTATCAGGCATGGATGTCTTCAGTGGCTGGGTTGACCTCGAGGAGAAGGCCGTGTTATTGTCCCTTTGGAGTGGCAGCTATCTGGGCTTTTATGATTGTATCATAACAACCTTGTGATAGCTGGAATAAAAGCAATGCACTAGGAAGAAGTGGGTGTGTGAGTATGAATAGGAATTCTTTCGTTTGGTGTGTTTTAAAATGAAAAGGGCAAAGCTTATCAGAATGTAGGTCAGAGAGGACTGGTGTTGAAGCAACTGCAGATTGCCATATTACATCTGAGTTTCTAATATGCTTGCTATGGGAGATTTGGATAGCATAAATTGCAGCTGGTACAGTTCATATGTTGGTGTTTCTGTGGATAATCCTTCTTAAGCTGCAGTTTTAATTTTTTTTTTTTAAAAAAAAGTTTAGAATTGTGTAATTATGTCAGACTAATTTTTCTGTGTGCTTTGCTGCTGCTCCCTCCTCCAGTAAGGTAAAAACAAAAAGCAGCCTTGCAGCATTTTAAAGACTAGTTGATTTACTGAACCATAAACTTTGTGTATACAAATTGTTCTCTACCATTAATCATCTCCCTCGTTACTTGGGCAGATATTAATGAATGTGAAGACCCAAATACTCACTGCCTGGGAGGCAAGTGCTTAAATACTCTGGGCTCCTACCTGTGCCATTGCCAGCCTGGATTTGAGCTCTTCAATGGGACCATGTGCGAAGGTATGAGAAATCCTGAGAGAACAGACCTTCCTGTTCTGCTGCCATGTAGCCATGGCATCCCAGTTAGCTCAGGTCAGGGGAAAAGAACGCGTGCGGCTTGTTTGGGAGATTCCCAATCCTGACCATGTGGACCTGGGGCAAACTGTAACATGACTGGCTGGCTCTTTGTTCTGTCTACAGCACTGTACACACAAACATTGCCAGGCATGCTTTTGAGTGCTAGTGAAGATGGGCTTCAACTTTACGGAGGCAAAGTGTGTAAGCCCAGATTTCCTCAGCTTAATACCATCCTTAGAGGCTCCTTCGTGTTTCATAGTGGCAACACAATGTGAGAAAATGGTCAAAATATGCATTTGTGCCTATGTTGTTTGAACAGCAGGCCCTGGACTTGCCCAGCCCTCTACACCGAGTAGGTCAGAGAAGGAATTCCTCCTGTGTGGATCAAATAGAGACATATTTGTATGTTCCTAACCTAAGACAGACCTATTTTCACATGCCTTTCCCAATGAAGTGTTGGCTATACGAGCCCTCCTTAGGCTCCACCCCCAAAATCTCCAGGCATTTCCCAACCCTGATCTAGCAACCCTGGCTTCTGTACAAGTGAGGTGTAGTGCCCAGCTTTGCAACAAACGTGTCCCAGGAAGCCAAAACTGACAAATAAATCACATGGAAATGATAAAGTAGCATCTGCTCTGAGTGAGTTGACTGCAGTTGTCTTTGCCTTCTCATAGATGTGAATGAATGTTTGGACAGTGGGATTTGTAGCCCCAATGGTGAGTGCCTGAATAGCCACGGATCGTATTTCTGCATTTGTGCTCTCGGCTTCTCAAACGCTGCTGGTGGAGTCACTTGCCAAGGTGAGGTCTTAGAAGCTAGAACAAGTCTGTGTTTCTTCCTTTGTCCTGTTTAGCTCAAGGTTTTCTCACTAGAGTTGCCAACCTCCAGGAACTAGCTGGTGATCTCCTGCTATTACCACTGATCTCTAGCCGATAGAGATCAGTTCACCTGGAGAAAATGGCTGCATTGGTGATTGGACTCTATGACATTGAATTCCCTCCCCTCACTAAACCCTGCCCTCCTCAGTCTCCACCCCAAAAACTCCCGCAGGTAGCAAAGAGGGACCTAGCAACCCTATTTCTCACATATATCCCTGCCCTTTCTAATGGGGCCCAGATCTCCATGATTTGGAAGGGGGCTCAGTGCAACACTATCAGTCTTCACCACCAAGCCTCTGCTGCTGCCGTCTTCCGTGCCATCAGCCCTGTTCTTGCAAGGGAGGACAGTGGTGAGAAGGCCTCATAGCAGTGGAGGTCTCATGTATACGATCTGGAAGCCCACATAAACATGTTCAGGAGAATGCATTGGTCCCAGGGTTTAATCCAAACTAACAGTGCAATCTAACCCCATTGACTTCAGAGTTACAGAGGGTGTAACTCTGCTTAAGACTGTCAGAATCCCACTCTGTGTGTCATGGGCAGGGGAGGGGGCTGATTCCAATTCACCTGTGCACATGCATTCTTATGTCACTGGTAAATAGAATTAGTTTCTAATTAGGATTATCTGTACAAGAAGGGAGGGGAGAGGAGTCAGTTGCTTGCAGGAGTCCAGCAGTAAGCTAGGTTAACACACATTCCATCTTGGCTTATTGTGGTGCCTGAATGCAGGTGTGGTTTCCAATACTTCCCCAGGCCACTAATGCTGTTAAGAGGGCTCCTCTCCACCTGCAAACGTAAACTTGGAAAATGAAAAGATAGCGACAGGGCCCAATCTGAATTTAAAACATGTTAATTCAGGTTCATTCCAATTAAATCAGGTTAAATTAGGGATGCCAGACTCCAGGTGGGGCTTGGGGATCCCCCCGGAATTACAGTTCATCTCCAGAGTGCAGAGATTTTTCCCCTGGAGAAAAGGAATGCTTTGGAGGGTGGACTCTGTGGCATTGTACCCCACTGAGGTCCCAGTCCTCCCCAGGCTCCATCCCCAAATTTCCACAAGTTTCCCAACCCAGATCTGGCACCCCTACCCACCATCCCTTGCCAGTTGCCGGGGGGGCCTGGCAACCCTAGTCTAAATTAAGCCTTATGTACCGGTCACAGGGAAGATCAGCCATCACTGCTTGTCAAAATCTTCCTGTATCAGTCCTGGGCCTTCTGCCTTCCTACTTCTGTCTTAGGGTGGGGCATAGTGGAAGAAGAGAGCTGGTGTGGTGGTTAAGAGCGGTGGTTTGGAGCAGTGGACTGGGTTTGATTCATCACTCCTCCACATGAGCGGAGGCCGCTAATCTGGTGAACCGGGTTGGTTTCCCTGCTCCTACACATAATGCTAGCTGGGTGACCTTGGGCTAGTCATTGCTTTCTCAGCCCCACCTACCTCACAGGGTGGCTGTTGTGGGGAGGGGAAGAGAAGGTGATTGTAAGCCGGTTTGATTCTCTTTTAAGTGGTAGAGAAAGTCGGCTTATAAAAGCCAAGTCTTCTTCTTCTAAATTGACACTCTGTCTTTCCATTGCATTTTGTTCCCTTCCACAGATGTAGATGAATGTGCAGACCATTCACGGTGTTTGCGCGGCCAGTGCCTGAATACAGAAGGGTCCTACAGATGCTTGTGTCAGATGGGCTTCAAGTATTCCGAGGAGACTGATGACTGCATAGGTAAGAGCTGACCTCTGAAGAAGGGGGAATGACTACAGAGACTGGTGGTATGTGCAGGCAGCTGGTGTCACAGTGCAGGGAGAGCACCTCTGTCTTCAGCACCTGAGAAAATGTCCCTTTTATTCCTGCTTCCTCATTATCAGCTCGAGGAGTGATGCCACTCCAGGTTCCCTTTGCCTGTGTCCCTTAGGTACCTAGGCTAGCTAAGCTTGGGGAAAATGCTGCTTGCTTGGAGGCTGTGGTGGCACATTCTCTCCTTGAAGCCATGCATTCCATTGCCAGGATTCCTCTTGGGAGTGTTTTGACCAAGTGTATTCTTGGGGAGGGGCTGTGGCTCAGTGGTAGAGCATCTGCTTGGCATCCAGAAGGTCCCAGGTTCAATCCCCGGCATCTCCAGTTAAAGGGACTAGGCAAGTAAGTGGTGTGAAAGACCACTGCCTGAGACCCTGGATAGCTGCTGCTGGTCTGAATAGACAATACTGACTTTGATGGACCAAGGGTCTGATTCAGTATAAGGCAGCTTCATGTGTTCATGTGTTCATGAGTCTTTTCATTTGAAATCATTGCTTTGGTCAACAGATGTAGATGAATGTGAAGAATACAGGAATGCCGTGTGTGGTATGTGGCAATGCCAGAACACTTTGGGCTCATACCGCTGCATTATGGGATGTCCACTGGGCTTCCATCGCACACCATTTGGAGAATGCATAGGTAGGTCCCATACAAAAATATAACAAAGCATTTAAAATTATTAAAACTTGTACAGGACAGAGGGATAACTGAGGGAATGCCAAAGGAAAATGGCAACAGAAGGGGAAAGAGAAATCTCCCCTAAGAGAGAATTCCAGAGTTTTGGTGCCAAAACCAAGAAGGCCCTCTCCCAGGTTGCCATCTGCCTAATCTTAGAAGGTGGGGGTACTCAAAGTAGGGTCTCCAAAGATGACTTCAGTGGGTGGGTGGGTTCATAAGAGCAGGCAATCCTTCAGGTATGTTGGTCCTAAACTATATAGGGCTTTAAAGGCCAATACCAGCACCTTTAATTGTTCCTGAAAACAAATTGGGAGCCAGTGTAGATGGGCCTAGACTGACGTGATATGGTCCCTATGACCCACTCCAATCCTGGCTGGCTGCAGCATTCTGCACCAATTGAAGTTTCTGAATACTTGTCAAGGGCTGCCCCACATACAGCACACTGCAGTAATCTAATCTAGATGTAAGCAGGGCATGCACCACAGCGGCCAGATATTTTCTGCCCATGAAAGACTGCAGCTGGCTAACTGGTAAAAGCTGGTAGAAGGCACTCCTGGCCCACATTGACTCCAAAACTGACTCCAGGTACTGGTTCAGGGTTTCTACAGCCTCCCTGGGATCAGCCAGAAGTGCAAGATAGAGTTGAGTGTCCTCTGCATATTTGTGACAACCCAGCACAAATCTCCTGATCTCCTCACCAAACAGTTTCATGTAGATGTTAAAGAACTTAGGGGACAAGATGGAACCCTGTGGCAAAATGAAAATAAGATCCAGTTAAACGAGTAACCACTCCACCACACTGGCTCTTGTCTTTCCAACTCTCCTGTTTATTCTTCTTTCCTCTGGTTTGGTCTGATCCCCTTAGAGGGCAATTCTAAGCAGAGGTGTACCTTTCTAAGCCGATTGACTTCAGTGTACGTAGAAGGGTGTGACTCTGCTTCAGATTCCACCTTTAGGAGTTTAAGCATAGATCCTGTCACAATGGGTTGTTGTTGCTCTCCTGTGGCTGCGGTGCAGGACAAGTGTGGGGGTTGGCTTTCTGAAAAATGGACTCCTTGCTGACTCTTTTTTTTCATGTAGATATTGATGAATGTGCTAATGAGACGCTGTGTGGAAGCCATGCCTTTTGTGACAATACAGAGGGCTCATTCCGTTGTCTGTGTGACCGTGGCTATGAAAACTCACCTTCAGGCTATGACTGCGTTGGTAAGGGTCACTCAGCATTTCTGCTTTCTTGTTCTTTTCCCCATTACTTCATTATCCCTGCCCTGATGCCTTTTGTAGCTCTTAGTTTCTGATGGCTGTGATTTTGGTTTCTTTTTTTATTAGATTGTATGTTCAACTACACCCTGAATTGGATGGCCGAGGCTAGCGTTATCTTGTCAGAGCTCAGAAGCTAAGCAGGGTCAGCCCTGGTTAGTATTTGGGTGGAAGACCACCAAGGAATATCAGGGTTGATATGCAGAGGAAAGCAATGGCCAACCACCTCTATTAATCTCTTGCCTTCAAAATCCCATAAGGGGTCTCCATAAATTTGCTGCGACTTGATGGCACTTTACACACACACACACACGTTAAAATACAATTGAAAGCCACCTTGTCTATTTTTATTGGAGAACTATCGTATCATTTTTTTAAATTGTGGTTCAGAACATGTCAAATGGAGGTCTCAGATTCTTATGCTAGGTTGTTAGATAAGGGGAAAGGGTTACGATAAAAAATAATGGGTTAGATCCTGTGGATCTGTTCCACTAATGTCAGTGCCTTCCCTTGGTGCAAAGAGCCTTCCCAGGTACAAGAGTGCCTTTCACCATGGAGGAATGTCTTATGCCAAGGGAAAACTTGTAGCAAAACTGATCCATGAGAGCTAACCCATTGGAGTAAGGTGTCGATATTTCAAGGAGAATATAGGATTTTGAGTACTGATAGACCTGATTTTGTATCTTGCAGATGTCAATGAATGTGAGCTAATGGTTGCAGTGTGTGGAACTGCACTCTGTGAGAACGTAGAAGGCGCCTTCTTGTGCCTGTGTCCCAGTGACCACGAGGAGTATGACACAGAGACCGGAGCATGCCGCCCCCGATCAGGCATGGGTGAGAATCCACTGGGCAGAACAATGCAAGACAGAATTAGAGACGCTGGCCTAGCAGAAAAAAGAACTGCAAGTTCTTCTAACGGATTTGTGTAAAAGAAAGCACCGCACTGGCTTTCTTCATGGGCCCTATACTCAGTGTGATCTACAGATCAGAAGAATTCAGTGGATCTTTTAATCTAATTGAGTCAAGGCTTTTTTTTTTTTTTTTAAACACACAAATGACTCCAATGTTGAAAATAGAATCACAGGGCAGTTCAACCACACATCTTTTGTCTACAGAGGGCAGGCACTCACGAATGTTAACTGCTGTGTGAGTAGGCAGTGCTTGAAATCTTCTCTTCCATACCTGACGTCAGCGCTCCCACTCTCCAGAGAAGGTTCTGCTTTCCAGCAGAGACAGCTGTTGCAGATTTCTAACTTTAAGCTGTATTTCCCCTTTTTAGACATACCATTCTAAAGGTTTCTGATGCATACAAATTTATGGTGGAAAGATCCCTTATACCCCACCCCCCAAAATGTGATAGAAAGGGACTAAAAAATTTCATCTCAGAATAGCTGCCTCAGTAGTTTGAATTATGACAGAAGCCATCCAGGAGAGCATCGTGTCCAGGAAGACAGTCAAGGGAGTGCCAGGCCAGCAGAGGATCAGTGCAGTGACCATTTGGTTAAAGGAGCAGAGTCCACATCCTTATCCTGTAGCAGAAGAAGACTTGACACCAACTACCAGGAGTGTGTGATGGAAGGATATTATTTCCCTAACAGGGGCAGTAGGCATAATGTCCCCACCCCTTCCTCTCCAACATTTGTGGTGAATTCCCACATCCTGAATTTCTTTAGGTAGATCAAAAAAGTGGTTGTGAGGGATACCAAGGAAGCATGGTGGTAGCCCCGCACAAGAATGGGAGATGCTACAAAGTTACCCCACCAATCCTCTTCCTCAGCTTTTCTTTACTGGCCGAAAGATCCTCCAAAGGGCCATTCTGTATGGAAACACTGAAGATGGACAGTCTCCCCATGGCCTTATTTTCCTGACTCACCTTGCTGTCTGGCGTTGTCTTCAACCTGAACAGTGTTCACTGAGTCGTTGATGGCAAACCTGCACTGGATGCATGTATATCTGTTGGTTCATCCCAGACCCCCAGGGCAAAAATGTTGTAGAAATTAGACTTGGCTGCCTGAATCCCATGGGAATGTCCTTTTGCATGCCCTTTGTTTTTTCATGGCCTCCTAGGGATCTCTCTCTCTCTTTTTTCCCCCCCTCTTACTCACTATTTGTATTAGTTCTTTCTTCTTTGTCCATTGGTCTCTGACCATAGAGTTCCATTCAGGAACTAGTTAACAACTTCTTAAAAGTTCCACAGGTTCCCAGAAGCTGAAGTTGCATTCCCATATGGGGGTGAAGGAGAGATCATTCCTTGCCTCCTGATATTGGCAGAATTTTAGCCCTGTCTTTTGATACAGAAGCACAGGAGAATAGCTATCAATTGCTGTTTGGGAGGAAATGTGTTTGTCCCGATGCAGAATACAGCACAGCTCATGCTGGGCAAATGTGACATCCTTTCAACAGAAACACAACTGTGAATGAAGGGTGTAAAATAAACAAGGAGCTGTGCATGTACAGTGCAAAAATTGAAAATGTGGTAAAGCCTTTAGGATGTCAGGCTCTGCAAGACTGACTACATTAATGAAACCTCTAGGAACTTCCCTTCAAATCCAGAGTTCTGGCTAATTGCCCCAGCTGCTTTTAGAATCTAGTCTTTGAGCCTTCTTGCTTTAGAAAAGAAAGGTGTGTCATTCATTGTTAAAGAAATCCATACTGTAACAGGAAAGAAGAGAAAGGCATTCTGGCTATGTATCTAAGCTAGACTGGAGAGAGATTCAGAGAGCACAGGTTGATCTCATGGAGGTAAGAGAGAGAAGACAAAGACAGGAAGAAAAAGAAAAACAGCTAGAAGGAATGAAGTCCCTGAGATTATTATTCTGGGTAAACAAAGAGAAAGCATCAGAACAGACAAGGGGAAGGATGCATAGAAATCTGTCCTATCCAATTTACTAGTCTACTGTCCCCTCTGGAGTACTGATGTGCTTGTTGCAAAGAGATGTTGCACAATCCTTCACTTCCAGCATCTGCTACATTCAACTTTATTTCCCCCAATCTCAGGGGAACCTGGAAGGCCTGTTTCTTTGCCTCCTGGTGTCTCAGAGCGAAAAGAGTGCTACTACCATATCAGTGATGTCCCGCTGTGTGACAGCGTCTTGGCCGACAACACAACCAAGGAGGAATGCTGCTGCACTGAAGGAGCAGCCTGGGGAGACACCTGTGAGACTCATCCTTGTCCTGTCATGGGCTCAGGTACAGCACTTGCCCTGTATTGTTTTCTTCTAAAGAGATCAAGGTACCCCCTACTTGCTCTGTCCCAGAGGAGTGGTATTAAGGTTGCTAACTCCAGCTAGGGTTGCCGGGGTGGGTGGGAACTTACCAGTGTTGCACTGACGCCTAGCTGCCACATCGTCGGCAATGTGTCGACGTCATTCCAGCACTCACTGGAAGTGACGTCATCATGTCACCGACGATGTAGGGACAGTCTGGTATTTGGGCAAAACTCTATGGGATAAGCCATTTTTACCATAGGGGTTTTGCCCAAATACTAGAGCATCCCCATGTCATTGGCAATGTGATGATGTCACTTTTGGTGAGTGCCATAAGTGACGTCAACATGTTCCAATGACCTCAGTTTGCCACTGGAAAGACCCCCCCAGCTGGCTAAATGGTGCTGAGGGGAGGGGGCCCAAAGCAGGGGATCCCCCACCACCAGTGAGGATGTGGCAACTCTAACTCCAGCCTGGGAAATTCCTGGAAATATTTTTGGAGAGTGTCTACGGAGGGGAGAATTGGGGGGGGGGTTCATCTAGAATGTATAGAGTTGCTAGGCCCCTCTTCACCACCGGAGGGAGGTTTTTGGGGTGGAGCCTAAGGAGGGTGGGGTTTGGGGAGGGGCTTCGATGTCATAGAGTCCAATTGCCAAATTTGCCATTTTCTCCAAGTGATCTGAGCTCTATCGGCTGGCAATCAGTTGTAATAGCGGGAGATCTCCAGCAATTACCTGAAGGATAGCAACCTTAAGAATCTATGATACACCATACTGCACCCTCTGAAGCTGCCATTTTCTCCAGGATAATTTATCTCTGTAGTCTGGAGATCAATTGTAATTCTGGGAGAACTCCAGGCCCCACTGGGGGTTGGGCAAGCCTAAGTTGTATAATAATCATCTCCCTGTTTCTGTTTCTCTCTCTGTGTGTATATATCCTGTCCCTCCCCCCACTTCCTCTTCTCCATGTTTGCCAGTGGAATATATTGAGATTTGCCCTAGTGGGAAAGGCTATATTCCTGTGGAAGGAACTCTGATCTTTGGACAAACATCATATACAGGTACTCCCTTCTCTTTTTCTTCTAGCTCCACCAAGCATTTCAGTGGTCTTCCTTTGAGATAATGTCCAAAGAGTGGTTCTCTAGCTCCAATTGCCCAGTCAGGGTAATAGCTTTTTCTCAACAGAAGTGAATGAATGCTGTTTCAGTTTAGATTAACATGCATTACTCCCAGAAAAGAAAGAGGAGTTGGTTGCACTCATAAATGATGTTCTACAAAGCAATATAACCCACAAAAACAACTAAACAAGCTGGCAAAATTGCTCAGACATTTAGAGATTTACAGGACATTACAAAACATTATTCAGGAGTATGGGGATTATTTAAAAAAAACTGAAAAAGTTATATTTCAGAATCCTACTTAGGGTTTCTAGTGATAGCAAGGGATGAGGGGGGGGAATCTAAACCTCATTCCAAATATGTTAGCATTTGGTTAGCAGGGGGGAAAATCATTCTGGAATTTCAGATGCCAGCACTGGTGAATTAGTCAGATTTAATAATCTATAGGCTATACGTCTGGAAAGGCCATTACTGAACTCTCCAGAATTAGGAAGCCACCCTTCGCCTCCCCATTACAAATGATCTCTAGATCTTAATTAAGCATTTATTAAATGCAGGACTGATGTGTCCTCAGCTAAATAATATAGTGGTATACCTCAGTATAACCAGTGAGTAAATGATACTGGGGGATGTGGAATGGTATAGAATAGCCTGATCTCGTCGGAAGCTAAGCTGGATCAGTACTTGGAAGGGAGTCCTCCAAGGAAGACTCTGCTGAGGAAGGCAGGGCAAACCACCTCTGCTTCTCATTTGCCTTTATAACCCCACCAGGGGTCGCTATAAGTCGGCTGTGACTTGACAGCATTTTAGACACACAAATAATACTGGTAAGCTAGAGTGGGGCTGGGTAGAAGGTGACTCAGGAGTGAATGTTCACCCTCTTCTGGTTAAGAAACGATATATTAATATGGATTTAAAGAACCAGAATGAGTCTAATTGGAGTTTAATAAAATACCCTGTCATGAGAATGTTTGTTTTTTTAATATATATTTTTATTATCAGAAAAAACCCACAAAAACATGTACTCATACAAACCAAACATACAAGAAGTTCTATATCAGCTAGGATAATAAAAGTATCAAACTTGAAAAACCCCATGAGAATGTGTGTTGACACCCTTCCTCTTTAATTTCTATGATGACAATATTGTCAAAGAATTTAAAAGTCCCAGCTTTCCTCTGTCTTTCATTCTGAACTACAACGTCCTGGTTTTGCAGCATTCTCATAATTGGCACTTATTTCAGTATTCAAGTTAAGGCTGCAGTGGTTGCTAAGGAAGTCTCAAGATTTTTACCAAAATAGCTGAGTGGTGAACTATACAACTTATGCCTCTAATGACTAATTATAATATGCCTTCAGACATGTTGCAGATACCTGATGTTAAAGGTATCATGAAACATAAAATATGCAAAAGATGTTCAATCAGATACAAAAGCCAAAAAAAATGATTTTCACAGTTCTATAGAAAATGTAATGACTCTCTGCAAAACTTAGTTTTAAAAATCTTATCCTTTGAGACCAACTTTTGTGACATTTTCCTGTCAAATAATACCCTCATCGAGGTAATGTACTAAAATGCCTGTCAGTTTATATTTATGGAACTATGCTCATGAGTCAGTGTATCCTCCATTACATTATTTGCTGCCCTCCAGAAAAGATGAGACTTTATAATTGGTGTACTGTAATGTCTGAGTTTGAAAAGAATTGCTATTCTGCTTTGGACCAAGACAAATAGGTTACCTATAAGAAGAAGAAGAGTTGGTTTTTATATGCCGACTTTGTCTACCACTCAAGGGAGAATCAAACCGGCTTACAATCACCTTCCCTTCCCCTCCCCAGAACAGACACCCTGTGAGGTAGGTGGGGCTAGAGAGAGTGTAACAAGCCCAAGGTCACCCAGCTGGCTTCGTGTGTAGGAGTGGGGAAACAAATCCAGTTCACCAGATTAGTGGCCGCCGCTCATGTGGAGGAGTGGGGAATCAAACCCGGTTCTCCAGATCAGAGTCCACCACTCCAAACCACCGCTCTTAACCACTATAATATGCTGGCTCTCAACAGCATTGATCACAGTAACAGCCCAGGAAATCGGGTGTAAACATTTTCAAATAATTATGGCATGTTAATATTTGAAGCACTTTTATAGTACAATCCTATGCAAAGTTACTTCAGTCTGTCTTTCTCCATCTAATGACTTGAGGCACTTGAGCCAAAATTATCAGCTGATATAGGTGGGGAGACTGTGAGATGAACTGGACTTCTAAAATAATCTTAGTACTGACTGGATAGTTACAACACTAAAATAGTAGAAAAGGGCAAGAGTCCAGTAGCACCTTAAAGACTAACAAAAATATTTTCTGCTAGGGTATGAGCTTTCGTGAGCCACAGCTCACTTCTTCAGATACTTCTTCAACTCTAATATAGGCATTTACTGTACATAATGAAAATGTTGGCATTGTGTGGCACTTTGGATCTGAAGAGTCCTTTGTGCTTAGTATAATTTCATTAATTTAAGTTTTGTGTAAGTTTTAAGTTTATTTACTTCATTTATACCCTGTCTTTCTCCCCAATGAGGATCATCATTCTCCTTGCCTCCATTTTATCCTTGCAGCAACCCTGTGAGGTGGGTTAAGCTAAAAGTGTTTGACCGGCTGAACCAGATGCAAGTCCAACACTCTAACCTCTACACTGCACTGGCTCCCTTATAAATAAATGTAACTAGCTGAGTGTTGCCACTCTTTCTGACAATGTGATGATGCAGGAGAGTGATGGGTATATTTTAGAGTGTAGTTCACTTGGGCCCAGAGCATCAATACCACCCTGCATGAAAATAATGTGCACCTTAAAGCACATCTCCGAATCCTCTGCAACAACACTGAGGAATCCCCCAGTAGACAAATCAATATGGGAATGAGTCTCCAAGATTGCAAACTAGCATTGTAGGGACAAATAGAATTGAATCCCTGACAGATGAGGATATTTGGTTTTTGCATCTAATTATATGTATTTATTTATTTTAGAAATGTACGCCTGTCACAGTCTCTTAGTCTATGACTGTCTAAGCATTTTACAGTCATTAAAACAGCACCAGTAAAATAAAGTTAAAATTAAGCAATAAAATAGCAGTTTAGTAAAAACAACAACAGGAAAGTGGTACAACCACCCATAAAATCAGCATAAAAGAATAAAACCACCATGAAATAACTTACATTTTGATCCAAGCAAATTAGGAACAAGGGAATGTCTGTGTGTAAAGTGCCATCAAGTCACAGCTGACTTACGGTGACCCCAGCAAGGGTCTTTCAAGCCAAGTGAGAAGTACAGGTAGCTTGCCATTGAGGAACAAGGAATACTCAGCAACAACAACCTGGAACTGTTTCTACAGATGCTGATGAGTGTGAAATGTTCGGCCTTGAAGTCTGTCGGAACGGACACTGTGTGAACACAGTGCCAGGATATACGTGCTTTTGTCACACCGGTTATTTCTTTGACTCCAGCAAGCTTGAGTGTGTTGGTGAGAAGGCTGTTTCTTGCTTCATTATACATGTGCTGGGCCATCATTCCTGGGATGGTGCTTTTATTAGAAAAAAATAGCATCATGGGGAGGTGAAGTGCTTCTTGCAATCCTGTGCATGCCTAGTGTGTGGGGAGAGGGAGTACATTGTTTGAGGGAGGACAAAGGTCGGTCTCCTCATTTGCTGGTGTAAGCTTTGTGCTGAACTCCCATGGTTGCAGATCTAGATGAGTGTGAGAACGAAGACACCTGTGCAAATGGCAAATGCCTCAACACTGCCGGCTCATATCACTGCTTCTGTAGCCTTCCCCTGGTGCTGGATGCCACCCGCAACCGCTGTATCAACGTGTCCAACAGTGCAGGTGAGGTCTGTTCTGTCCAGTGTGTGAAGTGAACAGCTCTGCCAAAATCCTGAGATTTTACATAGTTTAAAAGGTCCGGCCTAGCCCACACACAAAGGAGCCATTTTATAGTTGATTAGACCAATGGTTCATCCAGCCCTGTATTGATTACTATCACAAGCGTAAGTTCATTATCCCAGCCGCAATACCTGACACCTCCTAACTCGAGATATCAAGGATTTGAACCACCAACCACCCAAAACAAAGCAGTGTAGCTAGGAGGCCTGTCATGACGTACAGTGGACATTGTGCGGTGCTGAAGTTGGGTTTAGGCTGCAGTACAGGCAATCACACTTCCCTGTGCTTTCTTGTCATGTCTTCCCCCCACCCCCCTATTTCTTTCACTAACAGATGATGCAGATGAACATGAAATTCACTTGGACATCTGCTGGCAGAGAGTCTCCAACTACATCTGCAACCAGCCGCTGCTGGGGCAGCGAACCACGTACACAGAATGCTGCTGCCGTTACGGGGAAGCCTGGAGTCAGGACTGCGCACTCTGCCCCCCAAGGTCCTCTGGTGAGAACACACCGACCACACGGGATTGAGAGAGGAGAGGGCACAGTCTGCAACCGCTAGGCTAGGCCTCAGCTAACACGATCGCCAGTTGCATGGCAAGGGTGTTGGCTCTTGTAATGACCTTCCAGTGGGCTGATCTTCCCACGTGAGCTGCTGGATCCACAGTTCTCACTGGCTGGCCCCTAGTTGCTCTATTTAACAGCATTTCCAAGAACTAACAATTCGTTCCTTTCCATAACCGTACTAGAGCATTACAGTTAATATTGACTCAGACAGGACACCTAGACTTCTACTTTTGATAGATGAATTTCCCTTGACTTGCTTTGATTTTTACTAGGGGTTTTTTGGGGGTGAATTTTCCACGCAAACTCTCTCCCCCAACATCTTGAGCCTTTTCATGCATTCACAAGAAGAGGTGAAGGGGGGAGGGGAAGAATAGATTAAGAGCACGTCATACTTGCTGTGTCCTGTAGCTGCAGATAGATAGACCTCTGTTTTGTCGAAGGCTTTCATGGTCAGAGTTCATTGGTTCTTGTAGGTTATCCGGGCTGTGTAACCGTGGTCTTGGAATTTTCTTTCCTGACGTTTCGCCAGCAGCTGTGGCAGGCATCTTCAGAGTAGTAACACTGAAGGACAGTGTCTCTCAGTGTCAAGTGTGTAGGAAGAGTCAGAGAGGTTGGGTTTGAGCTGAGTACTGTCCTGCAGAAGTAATGTGCTAATCATTGTCCTGTAATTATCAAGATAATGTACTAATGAGGGTGTGGTATGTTAATATGGAACCATTGTATCCTGAAGTGATCTGTTAATGTGTGAAATCCAAAGCTAATCTGCATGGCTATTGTGGACTGTCGCCTTTGTTAGTCTGGAGGTTTTTCAGGGCAGGAAGCCAAGCCTTATTCACTCTTAAACTCTCTTCTTTTCTGTTAAAGTTGTGCTGATGTTTATGAATTTCAATGGCTTCTCTGTGCAATCTGACAAAATAGTTGGTAGAATTGTCCAGTCTTTCAGTGTCTTGGAATAAGACCCTGTGTCCTGTTTGTGTCAGTCCATGTTCAGCCACTGCTGATTTCTCAGGTTGGCCAAGTCTGCAGTATCTTTCATGTTTTTTTATCCTTGTTTGTATGCTTCGTTTTGTGGTCCCGATGTAAACTTCTCCACAGCTGCAAGGTATACGATATACTCCTGCAGAGGTGAGGAGGTCTCTTTTGTCTTTTGCTGATCGTAGCATTTGTTGTATTTTCTTGGTGGGTTTAAACACCGTTTGTAGGTTATGTTTTTTCAAAAGTTTCTCCATCCTATCAGTGACTCCTTTAATAAATGGCAAGAATGCCTTACCTATGGAAGACTGTTTTTCCTGAGTTTTCTGATTTTTGTTTGGTTTAATGGCCCTTCTGATTTCATTCTTGGAATAGCCGTTTGCTAGCAGTGCGTGATTTAAATGATTAGTTTCTTCCTTGAGAAACTGTGGTTCACAGATCCGTCTTGCACGGTCCATTAATGTTTTGATTATTCCTCTTTTCTCTCGGGGGTGGTGGTTGGAGTTTCTGTGTAAGTAGCGATCTGTGTGAGTTGGTTTCCGGTAGACCTTGTGACCTAACTGAAAGTTTGTTTTACGGATGACAAGGGTGTCAAGAAATGGAAGTTTACCCTCAATTTCCTTTTCCATGGTAAACTGAATGTTTGGATGGATATTATTAAGATGGTTTAGAAAGTCCATTAATTTTTCTTCACCATGGCTCCAAATGGTAAATGTATCATCTACGAACCTGAACCAGACTCTGAAGATGCCTGCCACAGCTGCTGGCGAAAAGTCAGGAAAGAAAATTCCAAGACCATGGTTACACAGCCCGGATAACCTACAAGAACCAAAGACCTCTGTTTGTTTGTTTTTCCGTCAGAAGTCTCTCACAAGATTTGTCAGGTCTTCAAATCATTAAACAAGTTAAAATTAGTCCCTGGAAACAATCCCCCTGAATCCTTGGTCTGTGCATCATTTTTGCTCAGTGGCGCATTTAGATTTTATTGTTGCGCTCTGTCTTACCAGTTTCTTTTCTCTTCCTGTGCTTCTAGAGGAGTTTGCTCAGCTATGCAATGTTGCCAGAGGTGAGGCTGGACTCCAAGAGAGGCCTGGCTATGAATATGGAACAAATCAGGAAGACCACCAATATGGACTCTATAGCCCTGATTTAGAACCCTATTACAACCACTTGGGTCTTGAGTATGGTGCCGCTGATGTCAGCCACTCCAACAGAGAATCAAACACTGAATTTGGAGAGAGCACATCCCTACAAGCACCACAGCTTCGCCCTGCACAAACACAGCCACACTATGTGCCTGGCCATATTGGTAAGTAATGGAAAGAGAAAAAATGGTCATCTAGTTCAGCTTGTGCCCAGGGTTGTGCTAATGACTGCTTCCTCAGCTAATCCATCCGGATTCCAGGCTGTAGGCAGTTTCCTCACCTCCTTCTTTGAGGGCCAATGTACATATTACAAAGACCTTGTGAACAACCATGCAGGTCATTAGCAGTGTGCCTTCTCCACACTGTTTTTGCTTTCTTGAAGTGCCCCCTATAACAGCTATTGGTTCCATTTACAAAATGACATTACTTACTGGGCTGCACCAGTTATTTTGCAACAAGATGTTCACTTCCGTTTTGTTAGTGAAGTCCAGCAGACATCATTACTCAGGGGATCTTTGTACTTGTGATGGATTGTGCTTGAAGAGAACAAGACCAGATGGTGCAATACATGCTTTATTATTATCAGCATATTGTATGTTGCTTACAGCATATAGCATCCCTAGTCATCATCCATCCTATTAGAATAATCATGTTATTATCAGCTATATAGACTTCTAGACTTGGTTGGCCAGGCTATAGAATTATTGACCGCTGGGTTGATGTAGGCTTATCTCATCACTTTAAAAGAACTTCACTCTGGGTCCTGTAAGCTTCTCTATCCCAAAATAATTTCTCCCATCAAGTCACAGCTGACTTATGGCAACCCCGGTGGGCTTTTCAAGGCAAGAGACATTTAGAGGTGATTTGCCATTGCCTGCTTCTGCATGGTGACCCTGGTTTTTCTTGGTGGTCTCTCATCCAAATACTGACTAAGGCCAACTCTGCTTTACTTACAAGATCTGATGAGAAAGGAATAGCCTGGGCTGTTCAGGTCAGGGCTCCAAATCTATGTTTCCTAAAGCTGTGATTGGTCTATTTCCCAGTGGCCTTATTCTTGCCTAATTTAGGTCAGTCTAACTTGTTTACTTCTTAAGCCATGTTTACTTTTGTGTATTCCACCCCTTATCATCAAACCACAAACCCCTCTATACCATGTTACTTCAAACACATTAATGATACAAAGAGTACATTTTGGCACACATGTAACATACAAGAATGCAGCTTGACATATAACCTGGTTTTGTTTTATTTAGAAATAAACAGGTGTGTTCTGAGACAACCCATACCCTATATAGTTTCAGGGACTTTCCAAATGTCATATTTTCAAGATTGTCTGTATCATTATTACTTTCCTTTTCCATTTTGGTCTCTAAGTGCTCTCACACTTGATTTCATGAGCCTTTCTCCTGCTGCTTCTGAGTCCAATTAGTCTCTCTTCCCAGTTTGCATTAAATCAAAGGCTACTTGTCTCTTGGCTTCCCTTAGTGTCCACTATTATTTTTTCTTTAATATTAAAAAAGAATACTTATTTAACTTACAGTAAAACGGGAGGATTTAACAAAAAATGCTGGAGCAAAAATACAGAACTGTGAAAAAATTTTCAGGCCCATGCTGGTCCTTACATTTACCATATTTGCATTTGAAAAGGTTTTTTCCTGATGCATTTTCCCTTCTAGAATAATGTCTTTTTTTCTTGCTGGACAATCCCCCTGTATATTGTCCATTACAAGCAGTATTTATGTAGTGCATTTCAATCCTGTGCTTACTTCAAGAAGCTTGTGTGTATGTAAAGTGCTGTCAAGTTGCAGCCGACTTATGGCAACCCAGTAGGGTTTTCAAGGCATGAGACTAACAGAGGTGGTTTGCCATTGCCTTCCTCTGTGTAATAACCATGGTATTCCTTGGTGGTCTCCCATCCAAATGCTAGCCAGGACCAACCCTGCTTAGCTTCTGAGATCTGATGAGATCAGGCTAGCCTGGGGCCATCCAATTCAGGGCCCAAGAATCTTAGGGCAGGCTAAAACTATGATTCTTCCTCCTTCTTGTTATCATTACAGCAACCCTGTAATGTGGGTAAGGCTGAGTGATAGAGGCTTCAGGTCACATAGCCAGATTCATGGCCGTTTATCTAGTCTGACACTCTAACCACACTGCCCCACCTCTCCTTGTCTCCCCAGGGCAATACAGCAACTTTGAAGGGCTGCGAGCTGAAGAATGTGGGATTCTGAATGGGTGTGATAATGGACGCTGTGTGCGCGTGCAGGAGGGCTACACCTGCGACTGCTTTGATGGCTTCCAATTAGACTTGATCCGCATGGCCTGTGTGGGTAAGTAGCTCCAAGGGGAAAAGAGGCCAGAAACTGAGCAGGATTTGTGGCCTATCACTGAGAGTATTTCAGTGGGTTCCAAGAGATCAGATTTAAAAAAAATTAGCTTGAGTTCAGTGCTTTTGATTATGCTCTGCAATGCCATATACTTTAATTAGGTTTTGGGAGTGCAAATACAGAACTCCAAACCTTTTCCAGTCTTTGCGTGTGTGAAGTGCTGTCAAGTTGCAGACGACTTATAGTGACCCCAGCAAGGAGTTTTCAGTGCAAGTGAGAAGCAGAGGTGGTTTGCCATTGCCTTCCTCTGCAGAGCCTTCCTTGGTGGTCTCCCTTCCAAATACTGACCCTGTTTAGCTTCCAAGATTGGGCCATACCATGCCAACTTCCCTCCCTTTTCAGTCTTTACCTGCTGCTGAAAGAACTCATACAAAGGGAATTTGTTACTAGGCTGCCAACTTTTTTCCTGGCAGGGCTGTGGTGGTGTTAGCAGCTACCAAACAGGGAGACGTCTTAGAGACGTAGTAATAAGGAAACTTGGTCTGTTTAAACCTTTTCCTGTAAAACCATAAGTTAATGGAACAGGATCCATGTAGGGTTGACAAGTCCCTCTTTGCCACTGGCAGGAGGTTTTTTTGGGTGGAGCCTGAGAAGGGTGGGGTTTGGAGAGGGGAAGGATTTCAGTGCCATAGAGTCCAATTGCCAAAGGGGCCATTTTCTCCAGGTGAACTGGTCTCTATTGGCTGGAGATCAGTTGTTAAAGTAGGAGATTCCCAGCTAGTGCCTGGGGGTTGGCAACCCTAGAACCATGCCAGAAGAAAAAAGCTGGCAACCCTGAAAATTGGAGTCTAATGTTGAAACAGTTGTGTGTGTGCGCTATGAATTACATAGGAAAACAACAGGAAAAGCTCTTTTCAGGTTGGTCCTTCATAACTGAGAATCCTGTTAGTGAAAGAACTTCATATAAGGCCCAGCAGCTACAGGGCAGAAAAGCATTACTTCATTTTGCAAAAATCTCTTCCTTCAGAAGAATTCAATACAGCTTGTACCTTTTCTTTTCTTTAGTGTAGAAACCTAACTTTATAGTCTACATGGAGAATAAATAGCTTTGCTGCTGACTGAGAGGATTCAGTGTGTGCAGAGCGAGAAGCGGCTAGGCCTGCAATTGAGAGTAAAAGCCACCTTTCCTGAGCAGAAGGACAAGCTAAAGCTGAAGAGACAAAAGTTAAGGCTGGGAGATGGAGGGGAAAACCTGTTAAAATGGCACTGCAGGCAGAGCTCAAGGCAACAATGCTAAAATGAAATTGCATAAAGTGGTTAAGAAGTCCAGAGCTTTTTGAGCTGTTTGCCCTTCATACATTTCCCAGTAGAAATAGGTACAAATGAAACACAGCATGCATCCACTTTTACCCTGTAATGTGCAAGGCAGCTGCATGTCTTCCTGTCACAGTGTGCAGAGCACAGAAACTCCTGGCAATACCTTTCTACATGGGATACTTGCTGAAAGGCATGTCAAGTGCCTTGCGACACATTACTGGCACCAGTGAAACATGGAGCATGTAATTGTTGCTGTTTTAAGCATGAAGTAGCTCACAGTGCTGAGCAACTCTTTGCATGCCAACCCCATTGATAGTGAGTTAAGACAGGATGTTGGCGCTAATTAGGCTGCTAAGACTCCTGGTCAAGATGCTAGCTGGCATGATCTGGACAAATCAGCAAAAGTAAATTGGCACTACCCACTTCAGTTGTTTGTTCAGAACCTTAGCCCTATTGAAGGGACCTCAACGTGTAGGGGGGAAAAATGGGGATTTGTGCTGAAGTCCTTTTGGAAAAGGTATTTGAGATATTACTTTTGGTTCCATGCCAGATTAGTAGTACTCTTGGTTTCATAGTACACAGGAAGTCTTGTGCATTGCTGTGAGGGTGTATTTTTGCAGACCATAATGCACAACTGTTCAATGACACCACCTGATGCCAGCAAATCATTATTTATTGGATTCTTCTACTTGCGGATCTCTTAGGGACATATAAAGCACTGCTAGAAGATTCTCGCCCACTGTGCTGCCTCCTATAGAGGCAGTACTCACCAGCCTCCTATAGAGGCAGTACTCACTCCTTAGCCACAGGAAAGCTGCACTCGCGTACAAACGCCACATGTGTGACCTGGTGTATGGATTGAAATCCCTTTAACCATGCCACCAGGAACCCAGGCTGGGTACTTCATGTGCATCCGGTGTCTCAGTTGAACTAGTCCTCACTGTGAATGCTGGCCGAGGGGACTGGGGGCGAGATTCCATATTAACGAGTCTGAAGGATGTTCTCTTTCTTCTCCCATCAGATGTTAATGAATGTGAAGAGGCAAGTGCCAGCGTGCCCCTGTGTGAGGGCAGCATCTGCGAGAACACTGAGGGCTCTTACCGTTGCAACTGCTTGCCTGGACACGTAGCTTTAGCCGAACCCCACCGCTGCGTGCTGGAGACAGCTCAGAGTCCAGCGGCAGCATGATTCCAGAAGGGCAGTGCCTTGACAGAGGCAAGCCCGTCAGTCAGATGCCACTCGTGGAGCTGAAGGCCCATCAATCTGGGCAAGAACTCCTGCAACATCAGCTTTAAAGCCTGTCCGTCCATGGTTTCCCAAAGCGCAAAAATGCAACCTCTCACTGGGCTGAACACACAAAGGCCAATGAGAAGGGCTGAACACACAAAGGCCAATGAGAAGGGCTGAACACACAAAGGCCAATGAGAAAGCCTGAAAGGTTCAAGCATCATCTTTGTGGGCCTACTCAACACAAGCTTACTGCTTCAGCTGCTGTGCACTCAGGGTCCAGTTCCCTCACCATTTGCCCGGTTGTCTTTGCCAATCCCCATTTATAAAACAAACCAGACCCCCTTGTGTGGGCCAATACTATACTCATATTTCATCTCATCTGCCCCTCAGTTCTTTGTAGGATTTTGTCCCATGAGTTATTCTAGTCCTTATCCCCACCTGCATTATCCCCCCCATATTGTGTAAAATCCCTTTAGAAGAGGAGTTGTTTTTTATATGCCGACTTTCTCTACCACTTAAGGAAGAATCAAACTGGCTTACAATAACCTTCCCCTCCCCGCAGCCAGTGCAGGATTTAGACGAAGAGAGGTCCCAGTCTATTCCACTTGTGAGGCCCCTCCCAATCCCCCACCCTCACAGCTAGAGGAAGATGGAAGAGTGTTTTAAACAAGATTCAGTGAAGCCAAGGATGGTGACCGGTGTTTAAAATATTGCAATTCACAATTTCTCCTCTAAAGGACATGTTGTTGTTAAATACCGTAGTGATTGAAAAAAAATATATTATACACCTTGGCTGGAGGCCCCTAGATTTTGAGTCCCTAGACTTCAGCCTGCCAAGCCGATAGGTAAATCTGGCACTGCCCACAACAGACACCCTGTGAGGTAGGTGGGGCTTTACTTTGCACAGCACCGCTACATTCCACACACCTTACCTTGCCTCCCTCAGAAGCACAGTGCTGGATGTTGGTCAGTCACAGATGGCCAAGTGACATAAATGCGGGACTTTTCCAGCCTTTTGTTGTATGGACAGCATCTCACCATCAACATAGGCATTGATGGTCTGTGTATTTTTACCTGCAGCAACTGAAAAACACCCCCATTCCACAGATGTCACAGGACCTCTGTAATCCTACCTCCCAAAGCCCCTCTTGCTAGCAATGCAAAAAAAAAAAAAAACAGCCTTTCATACCTGAGCCTGGAACAAAAACTGCCCAACTTCAGAGCATATGGATTCTATTTATAGTCAGGCAGTAGCTTGGACTCCAAAGGCCTTTTTGGCTTAAGCCTTCTGTTTTCATCCCAGGCATCTCCCTGCTGCACTTTCTATGACTGCTGGGGTATAGGTTTGGGAAGTGGGAAGGATTACCACTTGTTAGCTTTGGGAAATGTTCTAAGTGGTATTTTCTATGTGGGAGGGGAATACAACATAACGTGAAATAAATGGTTTTATATAGTGCCTCATGGCTCGTGTACTGGAGCTAATAATAAGCATTCCTGCCTTGTGTTTGCCAGGCTTAAGTTACAAAACAGTGGGATGGAAGGAAGCACCTAAGAATCGATTTTAGAAACATGGAGTTGGGTCATCTTGTCCAACCCCCTGCACAAATCAGGGAATTCACAACTACCTCCCCCTCCATACCCCCAGTGACCCCTCCTCCGTGCCCAAAAGATGGCAATAAACTCTTCAGGATCCCTGGCCAATCCTGCCTGAAGGAAAATTGCTTCGTGACCCCAAAGTGATGAGGGGCATTATCCTAGGCACGTAAGAAAGGGCCACGAGAGCCAAATAGTGACACAACCCTTCCTGTCCTCCCTCTCATGATCTGCCTAAGTTCACAGAATCAGCATTGCTGTCAGATGGCCATCTAGCCTCTGCTTAAGAACCTCCAAAGAAGGAGAGGACACCACCTCCCCACCCCGAGGAAACCTGTTCCACTGAAAACCTTGATGATTCAGAAATGGTAGTTTACAGTTGGCAACTCATACAGCTTTGGCAAGGGAGCATTTTCCTCTGTAACATGTGGTTTTCAAGACCAAGCAGCGCCTGTACCACCACCACCAACCACCCAAGCCATCCTTTACATTTTCAGAAGTGCATGGTGAGTTACAGGAATATAGCTAATCCATACATTATGAAAGCAAGTTCCATCACTTTATGTCATTGAGTGGAGAACAAGCTCCACAAGCAGTTAAACATCACTGCATCTCCAGATGCACAATGATGGGATCACAGCACCTTCCAGGTAGTAAAACATTTCACCATCCCCTAACAAGGCAGACAGACAGATGTTAATTTATAACACTTTATTAATATTAAAGTTATAAAAAGAGGCTGGGATTGAGAGCAGTTTTCTCAGCAACTCCAATTTACAAGATAGTGCAAAGCATTAGTCAATGTAAGTTATCCCTGCATAGGAATCAAATGCCGTTTTGGCTTAGCATCTATTTTTCAGGAAACTTCCCCATTTCTTTGAAGCAAGTAGCCGCAAAAGGTATTTCTATTCAGTTTCTTTTTGGCTACAGGTGACAAAAGCAGATTCAAGGAAAGTCCAGGTCATGGCAGAGCTGGGAGAGGGAGAAGGAGCAGGCAGAAGCCTGCAGTATCGGATTATGAGAGGCACGGTAGTGTCGATGAACAGCAACAGCCCTGATGTTGGCTGGCCGAGTTTCCTTGCAGGAAAAGTCCTTTCCAGAACCATCCAGACCTTCTTGGATTCATTTTGGCCTGGCCTAGACCTTGGGAAGAGAGTAGTTATGTGAATCAAAATAAGAAATGCCTTTTACAGCCAAGCACTTGACTCTTCTGTCTGTATCAGACAGATTCTTTCCTTCCCCAGTAGACTGTTGGGGTTCCTTAATCAGTGATCTGGACAGGAATCCTCCAGCAGAACAACATCTGGTTTTGGTCATCAAGCAGTTCCCATCTGACAACTAGTCTCAGCTGGAAAACAATAGTAAGATAAGTTTATCCTCAGACATATACACATTAGAGAGAGAGAGAGTGTGTGTGTGTGAATGGCAAAAAAAGTTGTCACACTGAGATTCAAAATCATTCCCATCTGTGCTGAAAAGCAAGGCTCTCAAGCAAGACATATTAATGCTAAAAGAACACACACTATTCATTTCCCCATTCTCTTTCAATACACCCCTCTGTGCAAAATCACCAGTATATGGCTCTATACAAAGAGATAACATCCCTGACCATTTGTGGCTAAAAGTTTGTTATGTTTTCCACTGACACCCTCCCGGACTCAGTTAGGGACACATTTCTCAAGAGGAATAGAGAATTCCAAGACCGCTGTCTCACAAAGAGACGATAGTTGAACAAACCTGTCTGTGGAGGGAAGCACTTTCAGACTGCACATGGAGGCTCACGTGACTGCATGATCCTCTGAACAAGATAATTTGCTGCTCATAGGAAAATCAGATGTCAAGCAGAAGGTGTTCAAGTTTAGCCTCGGGCCTGACACATAAGCCAGTTTTATACATAAAGGTATTTCCCCCCCTTAGGGAACTTCTGATCATATGAATGCTTACTGCAGTCTGAAGTGTGCCCATACAGACCCGGGTTTTGTCACTTGATCTGCTGTTTGTGACAACTCCACCTGGGAGAATTCTGTGTGTGTGATAACTCACACTCAATCTCATCTGCCCTCTCTCCAATATGGCAAACTTCAAGGGCCTCCCAGGCAAGAGTTAACCAATTGCTGATCTGAGTGGCTCCACCACCTTCCATGAGCAACTCATTCTATAGATTAAACAAAAGGATTTTGTCCTGGGATTAGCCCATTTAGACACTTACAGATGGATACTCAGACTTCACTGGAAGCTTGTTCAAGTAGTTATAAGAATGGTCTTTCTGGATAGGACACTGGATACCAGATTTGCATCCATCAGCCTGGTCTAGTGGGAAGGAAATGGGCACGTGTAGAAGTTCTCCATACACCTTTGCTTGGCTGCCTTGGCTGTCAATCTCTGCAGAAGAGGAAAG
Organism: Euleptes europaea; assembly: GCF_029931775.1. Classification (NCBI taxonomy): domain Eukaryota; kingdom Metazoa; phylum Chordata; class Lepidosauria; order Squamata; family Sphaerodactylidae; genus Euleptes; species Euleptes europaea. The sequence continues at coordinate 36,258,342 of NC_079317.1, forward strand.
TGATCAACAAAATAAGAATAGCTATTCTTATATTACTGAGGAGCAGTACCTGCATTTCCTATGGTGGCATGCAAGAGAAGAACTACTTCCAGTGCACCAAGGCAATACTGCAGTGCATTCATTACCTTTGCCAACCCTTGTGCTATATTCTCCTGACTGCTGTAAAATGTGCATGAAAAAAACTACCCTGTTGTACTCTTTAAGTACCTCCATCTCTCTCCTCCAGGTTTCTTACAAAGAAACACTTCTAGTGTTTCTAAAACTTCTTCTAGTACTATTGTGGACTGATTTTTGTTTTGTTTTTACCTTCTGCTTCTTCCAAACATTTTTATCTACTGTTGGTTTCTCACCTCCTACTCTGTGTGTGTTAATATATTTTCTGTTGTATTGTTTTAATCAGATGCTGTAGGCCATCTTACATATGTTTACATCAAAAGTGCAGGATACGTGCAGGAAACCTCTTGAAAGCTGAATGTGGATCATTAGCTAGAACAATCTCTTGTGGTTTTGTGCACCCACTGAAACTGTGAAAGAGCAGAACCCATCATGACTCGCTGGAAGAACACAAACACAAAAGAGACATGAGTGTAGTCATAATATGCACACTGCCACCTAACCAGAGTTATACCTTATTAAGTTCACTGGAGCCAGTAGGCTTAGAACTGTGTCGTCTCTGCTTAGGATTGCACTGGCACATATGGTTTCCATAGTATTCCTTCATGGAATGTTTCCATGCAAGAAATACAGATCAGTCGAAGCCTCCCTGACTCAAATGCTGAACGTGAACAGGAAAGATACTTCAGTCCTGTGCATACTGCAGCTATAAGAAAGGTGGAAGCCAACAGACGGTACTTACTACTAGAAAATGTGACATTGACTGTGTACGACTCCCCTTTGTGAAGCATACAAGGTTCTGAGGGGCAAGGACTCACGTTGACCTCTTTGATACTTCCATCTTTGGAACCTGTGAAGAGGACGCAAATAAAGAATCATGTTAATGGGATATTTCCAGCTCCTCCTGGTGACAAGTGTGCTTTGGTTAAGGTGCCACAATCAGGCTACTATGGACGCCGCTTGCTTAAGAAGATGTTATTAATCAGCACTGGCAAGCTTAGATAAATAGACATTTATCACTCAGACAAGGAAACAAGAAGTCAACCAAAAGACACACTGGAAAATACAACCTGTACATCTTAGAGGAAGAGTTTTAACCACTGAGATTTACTCAAAGAATCCCAGGTAGAAACAACTGACTTGGTTAAGGACAAAGACGTAATTTCAGCAACAATTCATCATATAAACATGAATGCAGAATAAGTGACACATCCTACAACGGGGAGGCACAAATCTTCCACAGAGTTAGTCAGAACATCCTCTGGACTACAGCATTTCAATCTTGACAACCTCATCATAGAAATGGTGAAATTGGAGCGGTGTTCAGGTAGCACTAGAAGTTGGTTACTGTCACTGTTGATTTTCTGTGATACTTACTAAGGAACTACCAGGGATCCTATTTTTTGATCCAACTTACAATATCACTCCCGTGTTATACCACCTTACTGGATGCACAGCCGTTTGGAGCTAAAATTTACTCCTTGATATCAATGGCTCCTTGAGAACCCCTGGACAGTTCCCATGGGAAAATGTGACACTCCAGCCCTGGACCAAGTGACTACTCCGGGGGTTTTTAAATTGAAAAGCAAGCAGTTCAGTTACCCAAAATCCATCTAGAACAGCTCAGTGTAGGGAGGATGGAGAAATGTAACTACTTGGAAATATGCTTCCTTGAAATCTGTAGGATTTGTTTCCACAATGATACACTTAGGAATGGACATGGAGTGTTTCACAACCATTGAAATTGAATAAAAGCCCTCGTTTGTTCAGCAAAGCCAGCCAGAGTTGTACTTAAATATGATGGAAATGTCAAGGCTATTGTTATATTGCTTCCCCTTACAAATTCTAAAGAATTAGACAGGTAGCAGCTGATTTGCTATCCCTGAGAAAGCTTGCAATACTATGGCTGTTACCGCACTTGTATTCCCAGTAATGTATTAAGAGTTTGAAAACGTTATAAAAAATACTGTTCGCACTTTGTTCGGCCCCTTTAGCTGTGAAGACGTCTTCCAACCATTTATAAGCCGTGGTATCCAAAAACCCTTTTAAAGCAATGTTTTTTACAACATTTTCAAACTCTTAATACATCGTTGGGAATATAAAGTGTGGTAACCCCCAATTTGTATCTCTCAACATCTAGCCCCCTGAAGGGTTTTAACTTGAATCAGCAAGTTATAATAGGGAAAACTTAAGGTGATTTAAAACTGAATAGCACAAACTGGTTAGGCTGAGATTTATGGGGTACAAGGGAATGGAATTCATTCACAGATATACACAACTAAATTTGGTATGAATTGAGACTGATTTTGTTCATTCCCTCACCAGTAAAATTATGGTCTCTAAGCAGTTGCTAGATCATGTTTCTTGCTATCTTGTATCAGTTTACTGATCTTCCTGTTTTTTTGGATGGCTGTTTTTCAGATGTTTGCTTGTTTTGGTCAACTTTCTGACTAAGCATTTCCTACAGGAAAAAGGGCCTTAAGTTAGGCAATCTTAAGTACAGATCACGATGTTAAGACTTTAGTCTAGTGTGCAAACAAAGCCATTTTGCATAAGACATAAGGGGCAAGAGTTGGTTTTTATTTATGGATTTGAATGTTTCTACTAAAACTACGTCACAAAATCAGCCCCAAACTCTTGTGGTGTGTAGTGGTCAAGAGTACTGGACTAGTATCTGGGAGACCCGGGTTCAAATCCCCACTTGTGCCACGGAAGATCACTGGGTGACCTTGGGCCAGTCACACTCTTTCAGCCTAGCCTACCTCACAGGTTTGTTGTGAGGATAAAACGGAGGAGAGGAGCATGCTGTAAGCCGCTCTGGGTCCCCGTTGTGGAGAAAGGTGGGATAGAAATTAATAATAAATAAATGAATATTATTACTTTAAAATAAACAGTTTAAGAACAGCTGGATAAATGAATTTGGGATACAGTTTTGTTTTTCCCCTGGGAGAACCAGATAGAGCCAGCACACTTGCCACATATACAAGCTATTGGCAGTGCTTAACACCTTCAAGTATGAAGGAGAGAAACCAGTCAGAAAACAGTTGGGAACAAATGGTAGCCATGTGCTGTGAGGCTCCAACTGCCTTGGGGCAATGTCTGCTATGTGCCCCTGTTTATTAGTTATTAGCAAAAAGCTCATCATTATGGTGAGTGAAGAACGGTATGCGTAATGATTTCTTACATACTGCAAGAACCACTGGTAGGTACAACCCTCCTGCACTGAAGGCTGGGACATGCCAGGATGAAGAGCAGATTTTGACCTCACCACTAACCAAGTTGTTCCCAAGCACAGATCTTTTCTTTTCACAGTGAATGGCGAATAGTAATTCGCACATGACAGAAATAAAAACAGTGCGCTAAGGGCCAGACCTGTTCCTAGTGATCCCAGCGATTATAATCATGTGCTTCCATGTGCACAGCCCCATTCTGGGTTCTTGGTCACATGGAGTGAGAGATGGAGCTATGAGGAAAGGCTTTCATACATAGCTGTTTCATGTAGCACCATAACTATATATGGACTTTTATTGCACAACCAAAAGAAGGGGGGAAAGAGAGGCCTCCATCTCAAGAAACTTACATCTAACCACATCTAAAGGTAACACAGTGACGAACTCATGTCAGCAAATTCATCTTCCCCTTATAGTGTGCAATACTTAGCACTAAAAAGAACCCCTACTGATTGCCTTGTGTATCTAGCCAAGATGGAAAGGCACTTGCAAAAGTATTCTACAAATAAAAATGTAGAAACAGCAAATGCAATTGCTTTGTGAAGTGTGAATCAGCCCTCTAAGCCACATAAAGTGGTTTCTTCTCTCACATGACTAGTGATGCATTGAGCATTCAGCTGTTTCAGAAACTTTTGCTAGCAACATGTGCAGGCTTTGGAAGGAAGTTGCGGCCTCATGAAATTGCTCAGTTCGTGTTTAAAACTGTTAATGAATTAATAATCCTATTTATCCATGAGCAGAGCAAAACAAGAGAGCTTAACTCCCACCCAATATTCCTATGCCTGCTTACTCAGAAGTAAGCCACTTAGTTCAACAGGATTAATTCCTTTGTAAGGGCACATCCAACAAACTGCAGCCTTAGTTTCAAATTGGCTCTCATGCTGAAAGAATAAGGAAGTGGGTATTTAGCACAGAGGCTGTTTGCAAAATCATAACCACACCCTATATACACAAGCCCCTGGATAGGGGCAAATGCATATGTCAGTTATGACTCAGTGTGCTTCAACTTATGGGGAGCATTTCTAAAATCCATGGTTTATGCACATATCTGCATACTAACAAGGAAACAGCATTCCCAGAAAACATCTCACTGCTAAAAGGCTTAGTACAATGGTCACCAATGACTACTCTCTGCATCCCAGCATGTCAATCCATCTCTTGTTGGGTCTTCCTCTTTTCCTGCTGCCCTCAACTTTTCCTATCATGATGGTCTTTTCCAGTGACTCTTGTCGTCTCATGACGTGACCAAAATACGATAGCCTCAGTTTAGTCATTTTAGCTTCTAGGGTCAGTTCAGGCCTGATTTAATCTATAACCCACTGATTTGTTTTTTTGGCAGTCCACGGAATCCGTAACACTCTCCTCCAACACCACATTTCAAAGGAATCTATTTTCTTCCTATCAGCTTTCTTCACTGTCCAGCTTTCACACCCATACATAGTAATAGGGAATATGATGGCATGAATTAATCTAGTCTTGGTGGCCAGAGTCACATCCTTACACTTCAAAATCTTTTCTAGCTCCTTCATGGCTGCCCTTCCCAGTCTCAATCTCCTTCTAATTTCTTGGCTGCAGTTTCCCTTTTGGTTGATGGTGGAGCCAAGGAATAGAAAGTCTTGAACAATTTCAATTTCCTCATTGTCAACCTTAAAGTTGTGTAATTCTCCTGTAGTCATTACTTTTGTTTTCTTGATGTTCAGCTGTAGTCCTGCTTTGGCACTTTCTCTTTTAACTTTCAGCAGTAATTGTTTCAAATGTTCCTTACATTAATAGGCTGCCTGGAATTGGATGGCACTCCAATTCCAGGCAGCCTATTAATGTAACGTATTAATTAATGTATTAATTCCAGGCAGCCTGTTTATGTAAGGAACATTAGGTTCTGCATAAGCAGCCACACAAGGATTGAATGTCTAATACACCAGAGTGATATAGTGGTTACAGTGTCAGACTAGGACCTGGGAGACTCTGGTTGGAATCCCCACTCCGCCATAGAAGCTCCCTGGGTGACATTGGCCAGTCACACCCTCTCCAGCCTCACCTACCTCACATGGCTGTTGCTGTGAGTATAAAATGGAGACAGAAAGAACAATGTTGTAAGCTGCTTTGGATCCCCACCAAGAAGAAAAGCGGGTTATAATGAATGAATGAATGATCCTTTAATCTTGGATGCCACTTCTCACCTTTCTAGTTTCCTACTAAAGATTTAGACCAGTAACAATTAATCCCCTATGTGGACTCACTGAGAACAAAAAGATTCCCCAACACCAGAATTAGCCTTCGTTCTTTTTATCCAGTCACTTCCCTCAAGTAACATCCATTACAAGACTTGCAATGACTCCCTGGGGTGGAAATAAAATTATATAGTCGGATGTTTTATTTGAAGGCAAATAAAACATAGTTAGCAACCAGCAGTTAAACCACAGGACCAAAGTAGAAATAACTGTAGATAGTGTGGATCAGCAAGAAGAGAGCTTTCAAGTGCAGTATGGGTAAGCAGGAGGATGAAGCCTACCACCACCAGTGTATTTGCCCTGAAATGTGTTTCTCCCCCGCAGAGAAACATGACAGAGAGTAACTCCTGATAGGACAAAAATAGCAGGGGTGAAGAAGTTTCAGGATGAAAAAGGTTCAGCTCCCCCTGTCAATCATGGCTTCTACCACAATCATGCCAGGCTGCACCTCAAGAGGGCTGCTTTGAGATGGGATTGTGGGGATTGGGGTAAAATCATATTCAACACAGCAGTGAGTTCTATCGCCAAAGCCTCTTGCCTCTCTCAGTGTCTCTCAGGACAGCCATGTTGGATCAAACCAAAGATTCATCTAGACTAAAATCCCATTTTCAGAAAAGGTCAGCCAGAAGCCCCCTGGAAACCCACAAGCAGGTTTTTATTAAGGCAATCGTCCTTGGCTGTTCTCCCCCAGCAACTGCTATTCAAAGATACAGATATCATAGCCAGGATGAAATTGCTTTCATGAAATTGCTTTCTACAATTGTTTCAAGCACCCCGTTCAGAGTGCAAACCCGTGGTTTATTTTAACTGCAGCTCATGGACAATTGTTCAAATCCTGGTTTGCTTCAACAAATGCTGGCTTTACTACCTTCACTCTCCCCCCTGCCTCCCTTGCAGAGACTCAAGCGGTATCCCAGCATGCACTGCAATGAAGGCAACACCAGGCAACAAGCCAGGATTAAGCCAGAATGTTTCCCATTTGTATATCATGCAAAACCGTAGTTAAGTGTAACTACATGTAGCCAACCACCTTCTCACTGTGCTTTCAGATCTTGGTTTGACGTACCTCAATTAACCACAGTTAGTGGAACAACCCACTTTTAGACAACCACGACTCATACTGTGGCACCCCTCATTGAGTCATGTGAAGACACAAAGCTGCCTTATCACCTCAAGCTGACTCAGGCCACTGACTCAGGTCTATGAAGAAAGTCAGTGTTGTCTACTCAGACTGGCAGTGGCTCTCAATGGTCCCAAAGCAGAGGCCTTTCACATCACCTCCTACTCAGTCCTTTTAGCTGAAGAAACTAGAAATAAAACCTAGGACTTTCTGCCTGCAAAATACTGTTTCTAATAAGCATGTGATGCTGTCTTACACTGAATCAGACCATTGGTTTATTAAAGTCAGTATCATCTGCTTTGACTGGCAACAACTCTCCAGGGAGTCTCAAGGTGGGGGTCTTTCACATCACCTATGACCTGGTGATGCTTAGGACTGACTGAACCTGCATGCGGACTAAATGCTTTACCACTCAGCCACAGCCCCCTCCCATAAGTGCATTTAAGGGGAAACAAAGACTAAAAATGTCTTAAATAAATCCACTTAAACTATTATTGTCTGTGACCTCTGAACCACAATTCTGTGAACAAAGTCATTTACAGTGCAATCCTAAAGACAGTTACTCCCATCTAAACCCATTAATTTCAATGGACTCCAGACTGGAGAAACTCTCTTTAGGATTGTACTGTAAGAGAACATAACATAACACAATTAAAACCATGCTGGTTCAGACCAAGGCTCATCAAGTCCAGCAGTCTGTTCACTCAGTGGCCAACCAGGTGCCTCTAGGAAGCCCACAAACAAGATGACTGCAGTAGCATCCTGCCTGTGTTCCATGGCACCTAACATAATAGGCATGCTCCTCTGATCCTGGAGAGAATAGGTATGGATCATAACTAGCATCCATTTTGACTGGTAGCAATGAATAGCCCTCTCCTCCATGAACATTTCCACTCCCCTCTTAAAGCCTTCCAGTTTGGAGAGATCCTTTTGGATCTCCATTTTTGTTTTAACCACCCTAAATAATTTGGTGTCATCTGCAAACTTGGCCACCTGCTATTCACTCCTGGCTCCAGGTCATTGATGCACAGGTTAAAAAGCACCAGTCCCAACACAGATCCCTGAGGGACCCCGCCACTCACATCCCTCCATTGTGAGAACTGACCATTTATTCCTACTCTTTGCTTCCTATTTTTTAGCCAGCTCTCAGTCCATAAGAGGACTTGTCCTCTGATCCCATGACTATGAAGAGACTAGCCCTGATTGTCCTGCTTGACAACATTCTCACAAGCAGCACCAGACATCCTTAATGTCACCTAGGAAGCTGGGAGACAGAGAAGAGGAGGATGCCTTCGAAGTAAAAGGGGGTGGTCACTGTTGCCAAGACCTTGATCATCCCAGAGACCACCGTGGGCAAACTTCAGAATAACGATAACTTAGCTGTGGCACAGTTCCCCAAAACACTAGAACTGAGGCGGGCAGATGTCCCGCTTCCCTCTGGTAAAGTCCGCTGAAGTTGTTGTTTGGCTGAAAGAGTTTGCTAAGTATTTGAGTGACAGGTTTCAGATATACATCTGAAGAAGTAAGCTCTGACTCATGAAGGTTTACGCAAAAATAAACACTGTTAGTCTTTAAAGACTTCTGTTTTATTCTGTCACCAGAGGAGCTGAACTCCGCCTGACAGCGCTACAGAAAGTTGTATTTCTATTTGAATCACAGCAATTATGTGTAAATTGTCTATCAATATAAATTAGTATCTGCCCATCCTGGCCCTTTCTCTGGTCATCTGTAGATGGCCTCCCCTGCTAGAACGAAATCCGTGTAATACTTTTTTAATAGGAACAACTAAACTAATGCAAACACGATGCAAACTTTCCAGCTCCCCTAGAACCTCCCTGCCGCTTCATAGGAACGGGGAATTAAGCGGCGCTCCTGTGTTTTGCATCGCGTTTGGTGGGAGTTCGCCTTTGTCTCGCCTGGGGGCTGCAGGGCACCTCGCCTGGGGCGGGTGGAGGCGGCTCGGAGGCCCCGCGCCCCACTCGCTCTCAGCCGCCGGGAAGGACTTCGCCCAAGCGGCCGCGCTGCACGGCTCGGGGCGGAGGAGACACGCCGCCCGCCCTGCTGCGAGAGCCGGGGGCGTGAAGGGCTACTCACCGCAGTCCAGGAACTTGACGGGCTCGGCCAGCACCGCGCCGGCGGCGGCCAGGAGCAAAGGCAGCGTCAGAGCCCACATCGTCCCGGTCGCAAGAGCGCGAAAAACTGCCCGCAGACGGCGGCGGGCCGCAAGAAAAGCAGGCGCTCGTGACTCGGCGCTGGCGTCACGTGACACGCGCCCCAGCCCCGCCCCCTGCGCAGTCGCCTCAGGGGGGCGGGCCTGCCCTGCCCTGCCCTGCCCTGCCAAGGCCGCCCCGACTGGCTGCTTGGTTGGTCGGCCGGCCGGCCGGAGGGCGGAGCTGGCGGGGACGTTGCCACAGCCGCTTGCCGCCGCCTCAAGACGCTTAGGAGGCCTTGGGATTCGTTCCGTCAGCAAAAGTTCATACAATTTATTTTTAGAAGAGGGAGAGGGGGAAGTCATTTTATTGTCGAATTAATGATATTTTTTTTATTATTATTATTTTTAGTATTGGATATTGCTTATATGTTGATATGTTAGAAGAAAATAAAAAAAAAATTCAAAAGAAAGACGCTGAGGAGCCGTGCCAAGAAAGCAGACGCTGGCCTGCCCCTAGTATGAGCCCATATCCTGGCACTCGCGGGGTGTGGTGGAGTCAGGCCCGGTGCTACGGTTAGGGCGACCTAGGACACGGTGGCTCCTGACCTGGATGGCCCAGGCTAGCCTGATCTCGTCAGATCTCAGAAGCTAAGCAGGGTCAGCCCCGGTTAGTACTTGGATGGGAGACCACCAAGGGAATACCAGGGTTGCTGTGCAGAGGAAGGCACTGGCAAACCACCTCTGTTAGTTTCTTGCCATGAAACCCCCCCCAAAAAGGGGTCGCCATAAGTCGGCTGCGACTTGAAGGCACTTTACACACACACACACACATTTGGTCGCCTAGGGCGCAGACCTCAGAGGGGCACGGAACTGGCCCAAGGGGCACCGTTTTTAAACAAATTAGTTTCTTGGGGAAAAGGCAACTGGCCATTTATATATATTTTTATTTTATTTTAAGATAAGTCCCACAACAGTGCTATGGAACAGAATCAATTATGACATCTTATAAAACGTTTTGTGCTTTTATTTTTTGCTACAAGACATCTGTTTTTCAAAATTGGTTAGCAATGGGGGCGGCGGGGGGGGGGCACAAGTAGTTAGCCTTGCCTAAGGCGCAAAAATGACAGGCCCCGGCCCTACGTGGAGTATCCTAGAATGACGCTTCCTTTTGAGAAAAGCCACGCTCATATCCATTGGAATGGCTACCAAGCAAACGAAGCCACTTTCTTCAGAAGTGACCTGTCTCACAGGGGCAGCTGTACTCGACTAACACACTTGCACTGGAGGGCATATAAACCTCCGGCAGCAGCTTGCCACCACCCCCCACCCGTAAATTTTAGATGCCACAAGACTTGTTGCTATTTTGTTTGGCTGCAAGTTCATGCAATTGAAATCCACAAGACTTATATCTTGGATGTACTAAAAGGTGCTGCGTGCTGGCAGGGGCTTATTTAGTGCTAGGGGGGTAGTGATTGGATGCTGGAAGGGGGGGTTAGAACATAAGAACATAAGAAAGGTCCTGCTGGATCAGACCAAGGCCCATCAAGTCCAGCAGTCTGTTCACACAGTGGCCAACCAGGTGCCTCTAGGAAGCCACTAACAAGACGAGTGCAGCAGCACCATCCTGCCTGTTAGTTATGGCAGTAGTTGACATCCTGTACTCTGCTGGGACTTTTGGATAGGGATTTTTGTTTTGCATGGGCTGGGCACCTATAGGCTGTGCTGTGTTTTTCCAGAGTGTAATTTTCTGCAACTGACAGGGCATTCCCTGACTGGAGCAGCTTAGAGAGCCAACTCACTCCTGCCAGCCACACACACACTGCCCTGCCTACTTCCATGCCAGCGCAGGGGCTTATGCCTCAGCCCACCAACAGGCAGTTGTGGTGGGGCTGTGCTGGTGGGCGAGACTCGTGTAACATCATGGGGGCACTACGCCCGCACTATACCAGCATATATCAGAGATACTTCACCATAGTGGCTAACAAGTTCCCTGAACACTTTATCCACACACACCCCAGGATTGCAGTTAATTGAATGGTTAACCACATGATTCCCACCTTGTATTAATTGATGGGACAATTGGGAAGGTTTGAATAATTAAGAAACTGAGTTCTAGGAATGATTGCAAAATCATTACTGCACAAGAACATACATTTTGTGGATGTTTTGTGCTTTGCAGGATCACGGTAGTCTAGTCCTATGAATGACATTAATTGGGCTGGTCTGATCAGCTCAGAATAGGATGGCCTGGGGCCAGTCTTGCTAAACAGAGTAAATTCCACAGAATGGATACTGGAACGTGGGTTGGGTGGAATCTGTGAATTTGATGGGTGGAGACTAGGGGAAAGTGTCTATTCTGGCTTGTTTTTCTGCAAAACAATACATTGCATAAGATAAGTTCTGTGAAATTTCTATGATGTGGAACTGAGAATTTGGTGGGAGAAGGCCAAGGAGAAGAGTCCTTCATGTTTTGTTGCAAAAACAGGACATTGCACAGAAAGGTTACTCAATGCCACATATATGGAATATATGTGGCTTAGCGCATCACCCCTTATTAGTTCCTTGGAACCTGTGAATTTGGTGGACATAGGCCAAAGTGTCCATTCCAGCCTCTTTTATGCAAAACAGTGAATTGAGTTGAAATGGTACTGGAATGTGGGTTTTGTGGAATTTTTGTAGTTGGGTACATCACTGCCATGTAGGCCGATATGCTGTGTGCATTTGGTCAGTTTAGCTGCATAAGAACCTGGTATTGTAATGTATTTTTAGTTGAAAGTGAGTTTTAGATGGGAAGTGGTTAATGAAACTGAAATAGTGCCCTGCTCTTATTTTTAGAATATTGTTTGGCTGTGCCTTTGACATATCCTATTATTTTCAGCCAAAAAAAGTCAATACAATCCCTGTTCCAGACAGTTCTAAATGCATTTTTGCTGAAAAGGGGTTAATAGTAGTTAATATAGCAAAGTTGCTCAGTCATAGAAGCTTGATACATCTGCAGTAAATAAACTCCAGACAAGTATATTGAAAAAGGCAAAGCTTACATTTATTGATGTAGATTCACTTCATATCCTCGTTACTGTGGAAAGGACACAGAAACCCAGTCTAAAAATTCACTATCACTAGTGACCAGCTGGTCCGTTAACATGTATGTGCAAGTAACAGTGCATTGCTGAGGAGGGGCCAACTGTGGTGGCTAGGATGGCAAAGCTGAGAAGCCTCTTCAGACACTTCCCGGCCACCATGGAGGGGGGGAAAGCCTTTTGTCCACAATAAAAACAAGAAAAAAAGGCTTTCCCCCACATAGGGGAAAGCAGGCCTACTCCACCTAAAAAGGTGGTACAGGACCGCCGCCATCCTGGGAGGCATTCTTGGGGTGAAAGAGGTTTAAAAGCTGCCTAAAGGCACCTTCGTCCCCGGAACACCCTGGGAACACCTCCTGGGGCACCGGCACACCAGGAGAACGCTGGTGGGAGGCTGTGCTGGCGTTGAGGGCCACACTGCCACCGCGGTCCAGGGGGACCAGCGTAAGTGCCCCAATGCTGGCATCCATGCCAGTTTGCATGGCTCAAGTGGCACGGATGCTAGTGTAGGGGTCATGCTGGCTCCTAAGAGCATTTGCCCCCCTTCAGGAATGCACTGTTAGATGGCATGTGGTCTTTTATGTAGTTTTTGTAATCTTTTTTATTTCTATTGTAAGCCGCTTTGAGTTTCACAAGGAACAAAGGCAGCTAATAAATGTTTTAAATACACAAATAAAATAAAATTGGATGCAATCCAAAAGGCAATTTAAAAATCTGCATAAGATATATCCAAATCATAGATGTAGTGGGCGAGTGAGGGATGAGTTTACTTGGATTCTCAGCGCAGCATCTGCTGAGGCATGTCCATTGGGGAGGAGAATCCTCTTTCTAGTAGAATGACATTTCTGCCCCTCAGGAGTTTTGTTTGGAAATTTTCCAATTTCATTGTGGTTTCCTATGTGGTGTTGGGGCTGAAACTGTCTTGTATGCCATGCTGAATTAGCTTTGCAGGTAAAAGGTTAATAAATAGGGTTGCCAACCTCCAGACGGTAGATGGAGATCTCCAGGAATTGCATCTGATCTCCAGATGACAGAGACTAGTTCCCTTGGAGAAAATGGCAGCTTTGGAAGATGGATTCTATGGCATTGTACCCTGATTAAGGTCCCTCCCCTCCCCAAACTCCACCTACCCTAGGCTCCACCCGCATACCTCCAGGAATTTCCAAACCTGGAGTTGGCAGCCCCACACGGTGGATTTGAACTAGGGTTGCCCAGATCCTAGTCTAGCACTGGAGGATCGACCCTATGGCGTTATATTCCTCTGAGGTCCCTCCCCTCTCCAAAGCCCTCCCTACCCAGGCAGCAGCCCCAAAATCTCAAGGAATTTCCCAACCCATAGCTGGCAACCCTATTAATAAAAACATGAAATTTCAGTGTTTTAATTTCTAAAATATTGTTCTCAATTCTCTTTAACATATACCACTTTTTTGTAGCACTGTTTAATTCCTGTTCTGGCCTGTTCCATGCTGTTCCAAAGCCATTTGGATGAGAAAGGTTTAATAAAATGGTGTCGTTTCAATGTTGTCATTTCTAAAATATTGTTCTCATGTGAATGTAATATATCCCACTGTTTTTTGCAATACTATTATTTATTTAATGCACTATTTGTTCTGTTCTCTTTTGAGGCATTTTGGTTTTGAAACAGTTAATAAAAGCACAATATTTCAGTGTTTTCATTTGTAAATTATTGTTCTTCAGTGTCTTTAATGCATCCCACTGTTTTTTGCAGTACTATTGTTTGTTTAACACCCACTCCAGCCTGTTCCAGGGTGTTCCAGAGGCATTTTGGCTGGGGAAGGGTTAATAAAAGCCTAAGAGTTCTGTGTTTTTCATTTCTAAAATCTTATTCTCTAGTGTCTGTAATGCATCCTACTGTTTTTGCAGTACTATTATTTATTTAATGCCCGTTCCAGCACATTCCACGGTGTTCCGGCTTTTACCCCGTCCTGTCTGCACGTGATAGGTGTGTGTGCGTGCATCTGTTATTCTGTTTTGCAGAAATATCCCTGAGGTACAGTACACACATCTTTTGGTTCTCAGCATGAGTGAAAGGTGAAGATGTAAGCCAATTCCTCTTATTAAACTTACACAAGGCATCAACACCATTCAGGATTACAGCTTGTGCAGAGGGATGGATGATGACCCAATCAAATCTTGAGAACCTGATTTAAGTGCACTCTGATTAGAGTTTAGACCACAGAAATCATATTTAAACTGGGAATGATGAGCCCTCCACAACCAGTTTCTCACTAACCTAGCCTTTACTATTAATCCATCTCAGAACAATTCTATTAATCTTTGGTACAGCTACAGAACTGGAAACTTGCTAAAGCATGTAGATAAAATGGAGAGTCTGGAAGTCCATGGTTGGATCTCACCTCTGCCATGAACTCACAAGCCGATTTTACAAAACTCAGTATTTTTCTTTCTCATGTCATTCAGCTGCAATACAGGGATAATAATACCAAGTTACCTTACATGGTTGTTAGCAATGATTACTGGGATCATTTATGCAAAGCTCTTTCGAACACTCAGAAGCACTATATAAATATCACCTGTTCTAGTTGCTGTTCTTGTTCGTACATCAACTGCTCCAGGACTTTTGGGAAAAAAACCTGGGGCAGGAAGGACTGGGGATAGGTTTGCCAGGTCCCTCTTTGCCACCTGTGGGAGGTTTCTGGGGCACAGCCTGAGGAGGGTGGGGTTTGGGGAGGGGAGGGACTTCAATACCATAGACTCCAATTGCCAAAGTGGCCATTTTCTCCAGGTGAGCCGATCTCTATCGGCTGGAGATCAGTTGTAATAGCAGGAGATCTCCAGCCAGTACCTGGAGATTAACAATAATAAGTACGTATGCTGAATAACTACAGTTGAAACCAAAATCAGCACCAGCTCTAAGAACACTAAATATAATATTCAATAAGATCAAAAAAGAATATATTATTCAAAAAGAGCAATGAACACGGAACACTCAGTTCAATTACATAGGACAGAAATGCATGGGTAGCAACACCATATGTCCTAACCACAAAATATTCAACTCAGGAGAAAACAAATGAAAATATGGTTGCTTCACCAAAAGGATGCACACATCCTGGGCACATCGGACCAACAGTGTAACGTAAATCCACATTCAGATACTGATAGGTAATTGTTCATGAGATCAAAAGTCCAAATAATGAAAAGAGTCCAAGTTCATAGGAAAATGTTCAATTCAATAGAATTCCATTATCCAAATTCCAATTCAATAGGTTAATTCCATCATATAAATCATACAAAATGCCACCTCCGGATTTGTGTACGTTTGGATAATGGAATTTGGATAATGGAATTCTATTGAATTGAACATTTTCCTATGAACTTGGACTCTTCATTATTTGGACTTTTGATCTCATGAACAATTACCTATGAGTATCTGAATTTGGATTTACGTTACACTGTTGGTCCGATGTGCCCAGGATGTGTGCATCCTTTTGGTGAAGCAACCATATTTTCATTTGTTTTCTCCTGAGTTGAATATTTTGTGGTTAGGACATATGGTGTTGCTACCCATGAATTTCTGTCCTATGTAATTGAACTGAGTGTTCCGTGTTCATTGCTCTTTTTGAATAATATATTCTTTTTGGATCTTATTTCATATTATATTTAGTGTTCTTAGAGCTGGTGCTGTTTTTAGTACCTGGAGATTGGCAACTCTAACTGGGGAAGCAAAGTAAGTGGATACTGAAAACAAATAGTTCAAAAACAAGAAGTCAAAGCAGGAATGTAAACTGGTAGAACAAATCAAACCACATTATTGAATGTCTCCTTATCATTTTACACTGGCTTTTGGTTTGGTTACTCAAAGCTCATAGTGTACAATCTAAAACAATCAGAAAACAGGTATTGCCTCCCTTAAGTACTTGCTTCCAATAATTTTGGTTATAATTTCATGCCTACAGCCATTGTACAGGGTTTTTAACAGCAGAAACTTTGTGTTGGTGTTTCTTGTAGTTTAGGCCATGAGATCTGGGGAATGGTCAACAGCGCAGGTTCACTAGCAGTGCACTCCTAAGGGCAATATCCTGGAAGTAAGCTCCACTGTGTAAACTTGAGTTGGATTCTTGATTTGACCTGTAGGATTGTCCTGCCGAGGGGAAGAAGTATAGAAAGGCCATGACTGGCAGCATTTAGAACTAGACCCCAAAGGGATGTTCTGGCAAATTAAGAAAAAGAAGTTGGAGGAGATTTATTTCCATCAATGCGTTTTCTCTGTAGCACCATAATGATATGTAAGATAGCTCAAATAACTGAGTGGAAGTAAGCATTGAGGTTGCTATCCTAGAAAGACTTATTTAGGAGCCAGTTCTGTTGGACTCAGTAGGATGCATGATCAGGCTGTAAGAAAGGAAGTGTTTGGGTGTCGATGGATGTTATGCCTACGTACTTGTTACAGTGTCAGATTAGGCAGGATGTGGGGGAGAGACCTGGGATTCAGTTCCTTCTACTGTGAAGTTCACTGTGTAACCTTGGGCTAGCCATTTTCTCTCAGCCTAATCTAACCTTCCTCACAGTGCTGTTGATAATTTAAAATGGAAAAGGAAAGAATAATGTTGCCAACCTCCAAGTGAGGCCTAGAGTTCTCCCAGAATTATAACTGATCTCTAGAATACTGAGATCAATTCCCCTGGAGAAAATGGCAGCTTTGGAGGGCAAACTCTATGATACACCAAAGATTTTAGGTGAAATGCCTCTACAACTTTCCCCTCCACAGGCATTGCTCCCAGATCTCCAGGGATTTCTCAGGCCAGCATTGGCAACCCTAGGAAAGAACCATGTACGATCTCACCAACTTGAGATGGATGTGAACAAACAGTCCTGAGAGCCTTGGAAGAACTGCAGGAAAAATATACATTAAGTACCGGTATAAGTGAATATATATATTGGATATATAGGTAGGTAAAATGAATATCCAAATACTAACCAGGGCTGACCCTGCTTAGCTTCTGAGATCTGACGAGATCAGGCTAGCCTGGATGGGAGACCACCAAGGAATGCCAGGGTTGCTGTGCAGAGGAAGGCACTGGCAAGCCACCTCTGTTAGTCTCTTGCCATGAAAACCCCCAAAAGGGGTCGCCATAAGTCGGCTGCGACTTAACGGCACTTCACACACACACACACACAGAATGAATATATTAGTAGAAACAATTATGTTCTGGAAATGGACCAGCTTGAGAAAGGTCATGGCATACTGAATTATGAAAACTTTTCCTGGTTGCTGAAAAACACGAAATAGTTTTTGTGTGTGTGTGTGAGTTCTGCCACTTACCTGAAGCACTCAATTCTTTCTTGTACCATGCTGAGATGTCTCATGCCAATTCTCTACTGAAGCAAGCACTTGGGTCTGCTTTCCTATCAGCTGCTAGCAGATTCAAGATAAATCAATCAGATGCCCTTAAGCAAAGGCAAGTGAGGATTCTCCTCTTTGAACTTCAACAATGCGTAATCGGCTCACTTATCTGCAGTGATCTAGACTTCTAGAAGGTGATTTCTTAAGATCATCTGAACAGCCTGTCAGCAACATGAGGAGGGTGTGAATAAACTCTTAACTCCATGAACAGAAATATTCCATCCACTCATTTCAACCCCTGATGGGAATATATCATCATGTTTTTACAGAATATCGACAGCAGCTTGTTTCCTTTAAGACTTGTGCCAATGAAACAGTGTCTCTAGAGCATCTGGAACTAACTGTTGTTGAGATCAGGATACTGGTCTAAAAATAAACCCTTAGGTTCCAGACCTGTGTTGCTTAAATTCAATGGAAGCCAATGGGATTGAGTTAGGCCTGTTGGGTTTCCACCTAGGTCTCAGCTGATGCAGCTGTTCTTATGCTCATGAAAAGTTTTAAAGAACAGGAGCAGAAGTATTGGAAGGAAAGTGACCTGCTAATTGAGGACTCAGATTCATCCTAAATTCAAGACTATTTGAGTTCAAGACTATTTGTAACATCTCTGCCCCTGCTGCCCCTCCTTTCTGTTGTGAATATAAAAGCATCTACATAATGGATATACTCTCCAATGCACATTATGAAGTAAGCTCTGTTTCATAAAAGTTTATATACTGGAATAAAAGTTCTTAGTCTTTAAGGTGCCACTGGACTATCCCCCCACTACCAACTAATTCATTACCCCTCTGGACCTATGATTTCCTTTTATATGGATTTGATTAGGAAGAATTTTCTAACAGTTAGAGAGGTTCCTCAGTGGAACAGGCTTCCTCAGGAGGTGGTAAGCGCTCCTTCCGTGGAGGTTTTAAAGCGAAGGCTAGATGGCCATTTGTCAGCAATGCTGATTCTATGACCTTAGGCAGATGATGGGAGGGAGGGCATCTTGGCCATCTTCTGGGCATGGAGTAGGGGTCACTGGGTGTGTGTGGGGGAGGTAGTTGTGAATTTCCTGCATTGTGCAGGGGGTTGGACTAGATGACCCTGGCGGTCCCTTTGAACTGTATGATTCTATGATTGTTAGAAACCACTCCACATATATCATAGAAAAGCGGCCAAGAAGCCATGGAAATGATTAAGCAAACAAATATATACATCTTCCTCAGGTTCAGGTTTATCATCACACAGTACTTTTCCCAGAATTAGCTTAGCTCCAGGCACTGTCCACCCTCTCCTAGGAGAAGATAGGTTTTTGGTTCACTAGCCTATTTCTTTGTCTACCCCAGTTAGTAGGACTCCCTCCTCAGGCAGATCTCCTAACAAACAAACTTTAAAACCTTACTAATTTTTCATAACCTTTGGCAGACTAGCAGTACAATCCTATGCACAGTTACACCCTTCGAAATCCACTAAAGTAAATTGGTTTATAAGGGTATAACTCCATTTTCAAAAGGTTTGACCCAGTTGGCAGATACATGGATACGGACAAGAGAAAAAAATGTAAATGTGGGGGCCAAAAGGCCTTGGAGTGCAAGTAGTACAGTCTGTAAAGCTCAAAGTTATACAAGATAAGTACAGCAGCCATTCACAACAGCTATTTCTAGATAACAGGAAGATTTCTAAGATTGTGTTATTGCCAATTATTGTTATTGTAAATGGTCACTGTGTGCTTTTCTTGTATACACTATACATTTTCTTCTGTACATGTGAACTCTGCATAGAAATGTCATGGTGCATTTCATGGGGATTTTTTGCTCAAGTTTACATTCTACATTTTCAGTTTCCATTCCACCCTCTACCCCTCCCCCCAAATATAGCTGCACAATTCTAGGACTTCTTGGATAATTGATCTTATTCAGTTAGCCATTTCAGGTCTGCTTCAGTTCTGGTTTTGGAATGGACACTGCCTTGATCGCCCTGATGGATGACCTTTGCTAGGAGAAAGACAGGGAGCAAATGAGTGTGTTGCCAGCCCTGCCCTTCATCTGCACACCCTCCCTCCCAGCCTGAATGTATGTATTGCAAGTGTAACACCGTGAGCAAGTCCCATGAGGCACACACAAAATATGGGGAGCAACTGTCATGTTTTGTGACTCACAGAGAACCTTGCAGCAGTGAACACTGCAGGGGATTCTGGGACAACAACCTCAGCAAATGCTTCCAATGAAGCCTTTGTGGGAGAAATCAGGGAGTGCCAACAGGATGATAGCAATTAAGTAACACCAGGCTTGAAGACAAAGATGCCTCTTCCTGTGTTGTCTTTTACATGATATGCAATCACTGACCGTTAACATAATTTGAATGTTAAGTGCCCTGAGACAGTCTGGAACCTCCGATTCAAATCTTCCCATTGTCCCCAAAGCTCCTGCCGACTATATGACACAGCTTAATGTCTCCAGTTTTGTAATCCTGAATTATAATTCAATCAACACTTCCATTCCTGTTGCCCTTCCCCAGTTTGGTTTAGTCAGTTTGTCTTTTGAACTATGCCATTGCCGATTAAAGGTTAATGAATGGTCATCTGTCAGCAATGCTGATTCTGTGACCTTAGGCAGATGACAAGAGGGAGGGCATCTTGGCCATCTTCTGGTCACTAGGGGTGTGGAAGGGGGGAAGTTGTGAATTTCCTGCATTGTGCAGGGGGGTTGGACTTGATGACCCTGGTGGTCCCTTCAAACTCTATGATTCTACGATTCAATGAATGAATGAATGAATGAATGAATGAATGAATGAATGAATGAATGAGTTTAGTCAGTTCTATTGTTTCCTGATTAGTTGCCCAACTCTCAAGTATTCCTTTATCCCCTGCTGAAAGAAAGAAAAAAAAATTCATGCTATGGGCCGAAAACAGGATAACTAGCCTGGCTCTAGAACCAGTAATTAGAGTCTGATCCTGAATACCAACTGAACTGCAACAGAGACTCCCAACACACCCCGGATCTCTCCTTTCATCTGACACAGAGAGCTGGCACTTTGCTCCTTTCTGTTCTGGACACCTCTGTTCCAACTGTTTTCACTTTTCCTCTCTCCTATTATTATTCCCCATTTTCTGCACATGTACACCTTTAGCTCAAAGTGTCACTCCTGCTCCAAGTTGGAGGAGCTCTGCTGAATGTTTGGTTGTTGTTCCCATATTAAATGAGATAAGGAATGTGTCTGTGCTTTGATTTAGTACCGCTAGTACCGGTATTTACATAGGATGTTCCCCCCCCCACCACTGTTGTACCAAATCCCTCAATACACTCTATATTCCTTTTAAATCAGGTCTCTGTCATCCTTTCCTACTGAAGACTTGCTACTCTTTAGAAAAAAGATCTCAGTTTGCTGTGCCCTGCACAAACACACAAACTAATTCTCCATGTTAATCTGAATGCAGCATGTTCATGTGTTTGTGGGGGTGTGGTAACAAGTGTTCTGATTTGCTCCATTCTACTATGAGCTGCTTCTGTTGAGATAGGGCTGTGCAATGCTTAGAGATGAGTTGCCACCTACATCTTTGCTCCAGTGCATTGGTGAACCTCATCTCAGTTAATTCATCTCTAAACCAGCTATACCTTGCTTTGCTCTGCAGAAGTCCATGAGACTATGCCATGATGTATAATTTGAAGATTGCAGCGTCTGGGAACCCTTTAGCCTAGTTTACAAGGTTACAACAGCTCAGTTGTTTGCACAAAACAATTACCTTCTGCCTTGTCGTTATCTAAAGGTGATAACCGACTTACTGAGGGTCATTTTGGAGATGCCTCTGCACGTCCTTGTCAGATCAGCAAGAAGAATTTGTTAGCAGCAAATTTTAAGCTTTACCCCCAATTTGCTTGTTAGACATATGCCTTTCACCTACATAGAAGGAATGCATTGAGCACATATGGACAGATCCAAAGGAGGGAAAGGAGTAATAGAAAAGAGGGTGCAGCTGTAGGGAATGAAAAGGGGGATTCGTCCAGCGTGATGCATGCCCTAATAGCTTTGCAGCTTGACTACTGTAATGCATTGTATGTGGAGCAGATCTTGAAAGCTGTTTAAAACCTGCAATTGGTTTAGAATGCAGCAGCCAGACTGACTTGTACTGTAAGCCATAAGAAGCATGCCAGACCAATTTTGTATGAACTCCTGTGGTTACCTCTATACTTATGGGCTAAATTCAAGGTGCTGGTCCATATCTTTAAACTAAGCCCTTTACAATCTGAGTTTTGAATACGTCTCCCATACATACTTCCTAAGAGTGAGCACTGAGTATCTTCTGAGGGCCTCTGGCCTTTTTCTGTCTGAGCCCAAGTTGCGTAATCAGTGGGCTAAAAAGCTGCTCACAGGTGCTGACACTGCTAAGTTTTTTACCGCCGCTATTAATGTTAATTAATATCTGACAAAATTTGTTGGGTAAAGTTGCTACAAATAACTTTATGATAGACTTAAAACAGATTTTTATAGCAAGTGTTTTAACAATCTATTTGTGTAGCATTGTAGGATCACTCTTGTCTTATTGTATTTTTATTTGTTTGGGCTGTTGGAAATAGTTTTTTGTATATGCTTCTGTATTTGTTTGGCTGTTAGCCATATCTTTAATAAAGTAAGAAACTACTGCTTCTTAAATTTTGCCAGATCTAGAACTGTAGCCCATTAACTAAATCTTTTTATTTACACGGGTGTTCTCTATTTAATATAACCTTTTGTTCTTAATTCATTATAAAGACAGCTTGTCTCTATGGAATTTATTGTATTGATATTTTATTAATTAAAATATTTCCTTGCCTTGAAAATCATTGCACTGAAAGACAGACTATAAATTTGACAAATAAATATGGATGTCCTTTCACATTGAGTTATAAAGTCACAATTTAGTGGCAGATTAGATCATTGTGGTGACAGTGGTTTAGGAGGAGGTTATTCTGTGCAATGGAGAGTGACAACTGATGGTTCTTGGTGCTATGAGAGAAACTTGACAGAAATCACAGTACATTCTTAAGCAGAGTTACATGCTTGTGATTTCAGTGGATTTAGAATGCTGTAACTCTGCTTAGGATTCCGCTGTTAGACTGTTTACAGAAAGAGTAATTGCATTTGTTGTGTAGACTTTTATTATTTACATCAGCAATCACAAAATGTGTAACTCTTAAAATAGTATAAACAAATTGATTCTTAAATGTATTTTTATTATATCTATATTCTGCTTTTCACTTAATCTTCAAAGCAGCTTGCAATGCTTTGAAAACATATTAGGTACCTTTTCCCTCCCATTCCCAATAAAACTACAATTCTATGCATATTGACTGGGGTCAAAAGGCTCCATTAAATTCAGTGGCATGTACTTACAAGTCAACATGCCCAGAATTGTCTTGAACATAAAGTCTGAGTTGAAGTGTTTTCTCCTCTTTAAAGAGTCCTAGGTGTGCCTAGCGGTGCCAAAGTCCTGGGCACCATCTCGCATGAGCCCCCCAGAAGCAGGCAGTAGTTTAGCATATGAAACATCTAAAGAGGGTCTCCATAACACCAGAACATTCACTAGGATTATCACCATCAATGTGGGGTAGGGTTTGGAGTTGTCCTGGAATTACAAATAATCTCCAGAGTACAGAGGTAAATTCCCCTGGAGGAAATGGCAGCCTTGGAAGACGGCTTTGGAAGTATACCAGAGTCTAGAAGTCCGAGGGTGACATTATATCTGAACTAAGCTTTCCCATTCCCAGACTCCATCCTCTCGAGGCACCCCCCCCCCCACAAATCTTCAGAAATTTCTCAAGTTGCGGTAGGCAACCCTTGCTCCAGAGTCTAAATTTATGTAACTGCACCACTGGGTGCACCCAGATTTGAAGGTCGTACTGGTTCCCCCAAAATTCCAGAACCGGAATTGTAATACTTTTTATTAGGACCAATCAACCCCCAGAAAGTTTCAAGCTCGCACGTGATTTGTTGCATTTCGGTTGGTTCTAATATGAATTACACAACCTTCATTCTAAGCGTGCCCAGTTTTATTGTTAGGGTTGCCAACTAGTAAACTGCCGTTTTTTTCACGCTTGGGGGGAAAACGGTAAGAACGCCAGAGGAAAAAAAAATCAACGTAGAAACATGTAATTCGGAAGGTTTTAAGTTTCGTAATGATTATATCTTATAAAGCAGTCGTTCTTCCCTTGGCGTCGCAGAGCCACCCTATCATGAAGCTTAACAGAGGCACTGCTACCACTTCCGCCAGGTTTCCTTCTCTGGAAGGGCTTCAATGCGTCATGTCCATGGGCGGGACACAGGGCACGTTTCCACCAATAGCGAGGCAGTAGCGCGGCGAACAAGATGGCGGCGCTGGCAGGGCTCGGTTGCTTTAGGACGTTGAGAAGTTGCGGGCGAAGCAGGTAGAGGCCGCGGCGTCCGTTTCCTGTGTGATGCGGCCATCGGCTACATCCCCCCCTCCTCTTAGCTGGACGAAACGGCCGTTGGGATAGCGCCGAGTCCTTTATTCGGCGTTGCCACTTCCCGACAATAGCAGCTCTCCCCTTTTCCCATGCAAGCCCTTATTGCCACCTGCTAACGGATCAGCCCACTCTGTTCTCTCCCTTATACAGCCTGTTCTTGTTACCCTGTTCTTAATAGCAATGGCGTGGCTTTTAAGGAGGGGGGGATCCCTAGGTAATTGTGCAGAGAAATATCAAGAAGGGCACGCTGTCTATCTTTTTGAATCAAGTAGTAGAAAAGAGCAAGAGTCCAGTAGCACCTTCAAGACTCACAAAAATATTTTCTGGCAGGGTAGGAGCTTTCGTGAGCCACAGCTCACTTCTTCAGATACATTCTAAGCTGTGTCTGAAGAAGTGAGCTGTGGCTCACGAAAGCTCATACCCTGCCAGAAAATATTTTTGTTAGTCTTTAAGGTGCTACTGGACTCTTGCTCTTTTCTACTACTGCAGACAGACTAACCTGGCTACCCACTGTGAATTTCCTGAGCTGTGGCTCACGAAAGCTCCTACCCTGCCAGAAAATATTTTTGTTAGTCTTTAAGGTGCTACTGGGCTCTTGCTCTTTTCTACTACTGCAGACAGACCAACACTGAATTTCCTGAGCTGTTGCTCACGAAAGCTCTTACCCTGCCAGAAAATATTTTTGTTAGTCTTTAAGGTGCTACCAGACTCTTGCCCTTTTCTACGACTGCAGACAGACTAACACAGCGACCCACTGTGAATTATTGAATCAAGGAACAGTTTAAGGCTGCAACAAGTCTGTGTGCTTACCTGGGAGTAAGCTACCCCATTGAATAAAGTGGGGCTTACTGCTGATGAAGTGCGCGTTGGCTTGTGCTGCCCTGTTGTTGCCAGGTTTTCTTTTCTTTCTTTTTTTAAATGCTGTCGAACCTTTCAACGATTTTTGAGTTTCTGGCATAAAAATAAGTAGAGTATGGCCCTCAGTCACCTGGGGAGCAAAATCCAAAATAGGCGAAAAGTGGTTTAAAGTATTTGCGCTTAGATCACTGTTACGAAGAATTGTGGTGAGAGACAGAAGAGGGAAGGCTGAGTGTTTTCAAGGTTACGCAGTGTTTATCCAACATCATGTGCAATAGTTAGTTTGTTTCGTTCACAGAGGAATGATTTTAAGTTGGTGTTTTAAGCCATGATATGATAGAAGAAAATACAACCCTGATTTGTTTTGACAGCAGTGCCCAAAATTCTTTTTTTTTTTGGGGGGGGGGTAGTGTTGTCCCTTTATGTCCACTGTAGTTTGCTAATATATAAATGCTTACTCTACAGTGCTGTTAAAAAAGAAATGTAGATAGTAAGTCACTGGTTAAAATTGTCCACGCAGCAAGTCTATACATTGAACTCAAGAATCCTGTCATCTGACATTGCTGCTCTGACCACATTTAAGGAACAAAACAGCAAATGGGCCACAGAAGAGCTAAAAGGGTGTTTAAGAAAAATAGAAAGGCTCAAGATTAAAAAGTCGTCTTTTTTTGTGCTGCTTAATTAGCATATGGGTCTTGCAACCAGAAGGCTGAATTGAGGGTAGGAGTTTAGCAGAGTTCAGGCAGGGTTCAGGCATATGGATAATGACACCGATACAGTGGAAAGGATAACTACAGATGATTGTTTGGTTTGTGATGTATCTAAGGCTGCCCAGAGTCAGGGAGCAGAGGAGAATAACTGCTGCTCATTTCAGTCAAATGGTTTCCTTTTCCCTCTCTATAACCTGTATAGGCATCTGCTCCTGTAGTTTAGTAAAACAATTAAGACCACAGCAAAGTTATTATAGACAACAACTTCTCCTTTCTGATCAGAAGATCACAAGCACTGTCTCGATAAATCTCGTAGCGCTGTGGAACAAAAACCTATTATGTCTTTTCCTCCCCTTGTGTTTGCTTAAATGCCAAGTATTCATAAATCCAGCACTTTGCTTTTTATTATTTAAAAGGCCCCTTTGTGTAAGGGAGAAAGGAAGCAATGTGCAGGTGAAGAGAAACAAAGGGCAGAAAAAGTGTGTCTAGAGCTTCATGTCTCACTTGGTTATGTCTAGTCTTTGAAAATTATCCCCAGACCCACTAGTAAGGGCACAGTCATCTTGAACATCCTAACAGAAGAGGGGATAGGATTAAGAAACTAATAGTGCAGTTCTAAACAGAGCCGGTGTGGTGTAGTGGTTAAGAGTGGTGGGTTCTAATCTGGAGAACTGGGTTTGATTCTCCATTCGTCTTCATGAAGCCTGCTGGGTGACCTTGACCCAGTCACAGTTCTCTCAGAACTCTCTCAATTTATGAAGAGGCAGGCAAGGGCAAACCTCTTCTGTGCACCTCTTTCCTTGAAAACCCTACTGGGTTGCCATGAGTCAGCTGTGACTGGATGGCACTTTACACACACACAAGCAAAATTATAAGTCTTTTGAAGTCAGTGGGCTTAGAAGGTTGTAACTTTGTTTAGGATGGCCCTGTTAGGCCAGCATAGAATGTTGTTTTTCTCTCAGTTTTTCCCCTCTGATACGTAGCCTAAATAAAACAGTTTTAAAGAAGCACTGATTCTTCATAGCCTGGGACACAAAGTTCCATAGCAGCAAGGATTCTGTGAAGGATCCTCATCATTCTTTAGAATCTGTTTTCTGCTAGAGACTTGTTCCTGCTAGTGTGGTGTAGTGGTCAGAGTGATGGAGTATGACCTGGTAGACCTGTGTTCTTGGGCAAGTCACTCTCTTTCAGCCTTACCCACCTCACCTGGTGGCTGTGATGATAAAACAGAGAAGGGGAGGGGCCGTGGCTCAGTGGTAGAGCATCTGCTTGGCATGCAGAAGGTCCAAGGTTCAATCCCCAGCATCTCCAGTTAAAGGGACTAGGCAAGTAGGTGATGTGAAAGACCTTTGCCTGAGACCCTGGAGAGCCGCTGCCGGTCTGAGTAGACAATACTGACTTCGATGGACCAAGGGTCTGATTCATTATAAGGCAGCTTCATGTGTTCTTGTGGTTATTCATTTATTTACTTCATTTATATAACTTTTCTTCCCAGTGGATACCCCAAATGGCTTACAAAATTCTCCCTGCCCCCATTTTATCCTCACAATAACCAACAGAACCGTGTGCAGCTGACCCAAGTTCACCCAGCAGCCTTCCCTGGCAGAGTGGGGATTTGAATCTGGGTTTCCCAGATCCTAGTCTGAAATCCTAACCATGCTGTTTGAAGGAAAGGGTGAGGCAAAAATGCACTGAATAAATGTATATGAACAGAGAACTAGGAAATATAAAGTATCATATGATCTGCTTTCCTTCCACACTGTGCACCGGTATATATGGGAAGAGTGCCTCACAATCTGACTCACACTGCTGAGGTCTTCCAGGGGGAAGCTTGTTACTTCGGTCCTCTCCCCCAGAAAGGCATTATAGATGCTTCATCTAGTGTTTACACCATGGTTACAGAAACACCACACTTAACTTGCTGCTTCTACATGTTGGGATTTCTCCAAAGACACCTGTTCCTTCATTTTGAAAATTCTTGATCTGTTCATAGTTGCCTTCCACTTTTATGTGTGTTTTTTCCCTCATGGCTTTTATGCTGTCTTCCTTCCTTGTATCTCCAGTCTGCTGTACTTTCTGCCCAAGACCTTACTTTTCATTTCATGTTTTTCCTACGCAGCCCTACCTATGCTCTCTGGCACCCGGTGAGAGCCCCATCCCAGACCTCACAGAACAGTGCCTGGGTATCAAGGGTAAGAGGTCGGCTGGTGGCATCCTCTGCCCCTGGAGAGAGACAGAGTGATTCAAATGATGGACAGATCTACCTTAGTGAGAGCTGTGTGAAGGTATGACTCCTTGGCAGTCACCAAATCTATATGCTACATAACATGATGTGAGGCCCCCTAGATTTCAGAGTGCCCTAATGCTTGTGTGCCTGTGAGCATTCTCTCTCTCTCTGCATTTTAAAATTATGTAGTTGTAGATATCAGTAAGGTTGCCATAGTTACAAATGGGGTTTTATTATTATTTATATTTAGCAGTCTGTGACCTGCTCATTTAAATGCTCTGTACTTTGGTATAAGTACGGACTAGAGGCTTATAATTTGTAGTGTCGTAGTAATGTGTGTTTGTAATGAAACACTTGATTCAGGTTGGGGGGGTTTATCCGGTTTTTACTATGTCAGAGGTACATGGTATAAATCTGAGGTGTGTGGATAATTCCACAGCAAACTAATTTCTTGAGTGAGGCACCTAAAGTGTTCCCTGTGGGATGAATGTGCTTCTTGGTGTGCCTTGCCTCTCTGTTCTGCACTTTGTGTGCTCTCTAGTGCTCCAGATACTTTCAAGGGCTCTTACTCATTAGGCTTTCAAGTGGCTTCTAAATGTTTGCATAGGACTCTTGCCCACTCCTTTAGCTCTCTTTTTTCTATTGCAACAGAGGCTACAGGAGATTACGGAAGGATCTGAATTTCTCAGGCTGCAGGTGGAAGGAGGCGGCTGTTCAGGTTTCCAGTACAAGTTTTCATTGGATACAGTTGTCAATTCTGATGACAGGTAAGGGCATAGATAACATTGGGGAGAGGGATGTGAAGAGTTGCAGTGAGCTTAAGAATCCCGATGTGTAGAGAATTCCATTTTATAGATAACCAGCATCAAAATAAAAATGCAGTGGGGCCTGCCACAGGAAGCAGTGGGGCTGTGCAGCGTTCTGTTGCGGGCAGGGATCATTTCCAAGGAGCCTTCCAGTTCCACAGCCGCTGCCTTCAGCCCTTGAGCTGGGAACTGGTTGCCACCACTAGACCTTGACTGGGGAGGCCCCAGCCAAACAGAGGGAGAGGTCCTCCCATGAGGAAGAAAAGAGGAACAATAAGAACCTCAAAAGAGGCAAACAATATAATATAAATAATAGGTAGATAAGTTATGCATGTTATTTATTTATTGAACTTGTACCCCGCCTTCCCCAGCAAACCGGCTCAGGGTGGGTTACATCATTTAAAAACATAGAATAGCCTTCAATAATACATAAAATCACTAATAAAACCAAACAGTAAAACTCTAAAAAAAAAACCCACATGATGGTGCACTAATTTCCAAATATACTGTAAGCACCGTACAGGTAGCACCCCTTCAATCTATATCATTCCCACGTTCAGAGGGGAAGGGAAGGGGGGGAGGCCAGTAAAAATGATATCGGCAGCTGTCGTCAGTTGTAGGCCTGGTGGAAAAACTCTGTCTTACAGGCCCTGCAGAATTCTTTCAGGTCCCGCGGGGCCCTGACGTTACCAGGCAGAGCACCTTGAACCTAATCCAATACTCCAGCTGGAGCCAGTGCAAGTGGTAAAGCACTGGCTGTATATGCTCCCTGGGCGAGGCTCCCGTAAGGAGCCTCGATGCTGCATTCTGAACCAGCTGGAGCCGCCAGGTCAGTCTCAAGGGCAGCCCTACATAGAGTGAGTTACAGTAATCCAGCCTAGAGGTGACCATCACATGGATCATCATGGCTAGGTCAGGGTGGGAGAGGTAGGGCACCAGTTGCCAGGCCTGGCGGAGATGGAAAAAAGCTGCCTTGACCACAGTTGCGACCTGGACCTCCATAGATAAGGAGGCATCCAGGATCACACCCAAACTCTTGACCACAGGTGCAAATGTTAGTTGCACACCATCAAGAGCTGGGAGCCGGCACCCCAACCCCAAACCACCCCAGCCCAAAACTCCAAACCAGCTAGGCAAGGGGGCGCATATAGATATTAAACAGCCTAGGGGAGACAATTGCCCCTTGTGGCACCTCACACACCAAAAGGTGCCGCTGCAAAACTTCCCAAGCGCCACCGTTCGTCCCCAACCTTGTAGGAAGGAGCAGAACCATTGACTGGCTGTGTCCCGAATTCCAGTGTCAGCAAGGCGGTGGTCTAGAAGATTGTGATTGACCATGTCAAAGGCTGCTGACAGATCAAGCAGCCCCGACCCGTGTAAGCAATCAACCATATAATAACAGAATAATAATGAATTTTGATGACAAGGAATTAACAATAAATGAGAGAAAAGGATGCTGACATTACACACACAGTTATAGCCAAGAAAAGAACATAAAAATCTGAAGTGTAGAAAAAAGGAGCTGTCCTGGGTATAACTCATTTTAATACAGTGGTATCTTCTTCAGTTCGTACAACCGAATATCTTCATCTTTCCAAAGAATGCAAGGAAAAAATAACCAACACGGGTCTTGTGGCAGCAGACAATCAAATATAAACAGTTGTGGCAAGATTGTAAGGCCAATAATTATCTCCAACAATATAGCATCTACAAAGTTAAGCAAATTTAAGTGACATCACATTGATTCTGACAGCCACCCCCCATGTCCCCCACCCCACCTGGTCTCTTACTGGCTGCCAGCCTGGGCCTGGCAACTGTATTCATGGCAGTGGCGCAGAACATGAGACACCTATGACAGTTCCTCTGATTCTCCCTAGCAGTCGCTTCCATTGCCTATTCTTTCCAATCCCCACAGCAACATTGTAAATCAGGTCATAAATTTGCATGTAAAATTGGTATCCTCCTTTAAATTCCCATAGAGAAACTCAAAGCAATTAACAAAATTAAACATATTAAATATTGAATCAAAGTAATGAGATAAAATTAAGCAAAAACAGGAGCTAGGGCCATGTTTAAGAACTCAATATACATTTATCTTAGAATGTATTGGAAGAGGAGCGCTTTCATTATTCTCCTGTAACTAGTGCTGCCAGTTGCCCGGCCGTGGCGGGCAGACTTCTGCGCCCGCCTGCTCTTGGCCAATTGAGAGGTAGGAAAGAACAGGAGTCAGGGGTGATGCTGTTATTATGTGAACCACTCTGAGCCTGGCCTAGGCTGGGGCGGGCTAGAAATGTAATTAATTAAATAAATAAACGTTGCCGACACTTCTGGTCGCCATATCTGCAATGTTGTATGAATTTCCTCAATCAATGTTGCCTACCATAGAGGTTGGGGAAATTCCTAGTGCGTTGCTAACATGGTAATGCCACTTTTGGATCGTCAAGCAGAAGTGATGTGGTCGTGTCAGTGACGCTTGTCCCCCATGTTTCCCCCCCTCGCCCCCCGAAAGCTTCCAGGGTTTTTGAAACAGGCCTAGCAGTCCTGCCTGTGAATCTTAATGGTTGGACTAAGGCAGGTTTTTCTTGGGAGATCCAGAATTGTGACCAAGAAAGCTGCTCTTGATCACCCCAAGACTTGCATTATGGCTAGACGTCACGAATGCTAGAGCCTCATCTGGCCCCTTTTATAGGGAGCTTAGAAGAGAACAGGGATGCTCTAAGGTCATGCAGATTGTAGTGCTCATGTCTCTGAGGTATTTCTGATGGATTGTGGGCTAGCATATCCAGAAGATTCTTTCGTATATATGGTCTGAGGAACAGAGGTAGCTCTGTGCTGAATGTGGGTTTCCTTTCTTCACAACCTTCTGTGCTTGTTTCCTAAAAGGCCATCTGCATCTCTTTCTCTAGGGTTTTTGAACAAGGAAGTGCCCGAGTGGTTGTGGATTTGGACAGCCTGAACTTTGTGAAAGGGGCAATGGTGGACTTCAACCAGGAGTTAATTCGCAGCACCTTCCAGGTGGTGAACAATCCACAGGCTGAGCAAGGCTGCTCCTGTGGATCATCTTTCTCGGTTAAACTCTGATTGAGCTCCTCCAAGTGGACTGTAGTGGATGCTGAATGATTACTGTTGCTTTGTTTCTCTTAAATTTTGTGGGGGTTTTTTTTTGGGGGGGGGGTTAAAGCAACTGGTGTAATTTGTTGTATGATGCAAGCACACACGTACCCTGAACTCTAGATTGTTCTAATTTGGGCAGAATCTCAAATGGAAACTGATCTCTCCAGGACAAGGAGTGAAATAGCCTTTGTTCTCTCTGAATCACATGAAGACTTCCATGTAGCATTTAAAATAGCTTGCCGTGTAAAGAGATATTTGTATATATTTTTGTGATTTGCCATGTTTTTGGGTTCTTTAAAGCATACATTTGTTGCCTTTCACTTTTGTGTATGTCAGCAGCCCTTTTCATGTCTGATTTGGGCACAGATGGGTATATGGAGGGAGTCCTGTCTCTGATTACCATGTTCTCTTCATATGTATACTGAATACATGTAGATTTCAGTTCCGGTAATGCAGGTTCCTGTGCTCTGTGTGCAAATGATCCTTTTGAGGCTATGGATGTCAGAAGCATGGTCTGCAGACACAACCCCTGTCTCTTCTCCATGTTCAGCTGTTTGAACACAAGACGAGGGCCTTTATATAAAATATGCACAAATGCTTTAGGGACTGGACACAGAATGTCTGATTTGGATTCCACCAAACACTTCTGCTGGAGGAACTATTTTTGAACAGCAGAGCATGGTTTTCTCACCTCCCTCCTCCTCACTGCAGCCCAAAGTCCCCCCCCCCAATTCTGCTGCAGGGGGAAGGCATGGGACCCCCAGCATCAGCATGAAGAAGAGTCAGTCTACAATGGATGGGGGAAATCAGAGAAACTGCAACCCTTGTCTGTGGAGACCCTCTGTGGGATTGAATCCAGTGTTTTCTTGCTTACAATTGGCTATTTGCTGATTCTGGGGTCCCCACTAATTAAAACCTGCAACTCCATATTATTTCCCTGCCTGTGCTTCATCTACAAACAGAAAACAGTTTTCAGAATCTAAGACAAAGGAAATGATAGAAACAAGTAATAGAAAAGGAGGAATGGTGCTTATATTGGTTGGGGTTTGTCTGCTTTCTATCAAGGCTGTTTACTAAGTGCTTGTAAATGTTCTTTAAAGTGTTTTTTCTTTTTCTTTTGGAGTTTGGCAGTGGGGATGTTTACAATGCAACTGGGGGCGGGTGTGTGTGTTATTTTTCATAACTTAAGATTCTCCTTTGGTCTTCTTCCGTTATTTTCCTCTTGGTTTCTGTTCCAAGATGCCAAGAGATTAAATAAAACAAAACAAAAATACTATTTTTGGAGGCATTGAAGTTCAACTATTTTTGTTGGAAATAGAAGGAAGACTAGCATAATTGCAGGGCTAGATAATAATAATAATGCATTGCCCTCTCCCTTTCAAATCAGCTAGAATTTGAAAGCTTAATTTCTGGCAGAGCTTTATTGAGGAAACTTTTCTTCAGCCACAAATCCTGGAAGTAATTAGTGGACTCTTTTGCAAGACTCACAAATTGTTTATCTGAGGAAAGTATATGTGTACATTCATCAGCACCATTTAATGCCCAAAATTATACATGACTCTTCATAATGATCTCTGATACTGTTTGGCTGGGTTCTCTTCTCAACAGGCACCATTTTGCATAAATGTCACATACTTGATTGCTGTTTCTTGGGTTAGGAAAGCCAGAGGGGTTTTTTCCCTGTTGATAGTTTTAGTTCCTATAATTAACGATGCCAGGGTGTGTGTTTCCACATGGCAGTGCACCGTTAGATGAACAAACATTCATGTTTGGAAAACAACAGGAAAATAGGGGCTTAGCAGATAACATTCCCAAGAAACAAGGCATATCAAAAATAATATTGAGTTCTGATTCATTTTGCTTTTTGGCTAATGAGGTAAAATTGAGCTACAAATTCAAACTACTGCAATGCATCCACCTTTTAGGGGAAAACGGTAGAGAGGGATATGTTATGTCTTTTTGCCTTGTTCTTTTGAACCATGACCCTAAGGGCAAAGTGACCTTGGTGATTTGCTATGGGCAGGAGGGCAAACTATTTCCTCTCTCCTAGGTCACATCCTTGCTTTTGGCAAGGGCAGTGAGGACCACATTTGAATAGGCCTCTCCCCATCTCTACATATTTTGAGGGTGTTTGGATATGGGGGCAAAGGGGTGTCAAGAGTGCCAAGCATTTGTACGATGTTGCACTGCATAAGTGTTATCACTGACCGAGGCTATGTCCTCTTTGACATTGATGGATTGTGTACTCTTGTTAACTGTGCCTAGTTCTGCAGTGGCACAGGTTCTTTTCAGGATTCTAGTGAGAGGAAGCCCTGACCTGGATGGCCCAGGCTAGCCTGATCTCATTATATCTTGGAAGCTAAGCAGAGTCGTCCTTGATTAATTCTTGGATGGGAGACCACCAAGGAAGTCCTACACAGAGCCAGGCAATGGCAAACCATCTCTGTTAGTCTTCTGCCTCAAAAACTCCACAGGGTGGCCATAAGTCATCTGTGACTTGACGGCACTTTCCACCACAGTGAGAGCAAGACCAATCACACACATACAACTAGTTAGGTTTATAAATCAAACTTTTATGAAGCAGCACTACACCAGCAACAGCAAGCAGAAGTGTACAAAACATACTACTTCACCCATGGGAATTAAGGATACCAACTAGACCTACAACCTGGCCAGCTGGTCACTTTAGAGGCAGAGAACACATTTGGTCTTCTCAGGGATGGTAAGGAGAAAGCAGATACCCATGTTTGTGGTTGGTTGCTTGGGATCTTATCTCCCTGGGTTTCTCTTTTCCTGGATTGTTCTGAGTTCTCATTGGCAAGATGATTCATACTTAAAGGGGGGAATTACTTCCCTATAGTTTTACCTATCTCTTGCTTTCAAATACTAGAGAGTCTTTTAGTAATTGACTTGGTCCAGTTTAGCCACAATTTAGCAAATCTCAGCTTTTAGACCTCTTTTTACAGCTGGAAATCTTCCTTTTTCTCAGTTATAACCTCTGAGCTCTTTCAATTCCTTAGCCAACTTCTGGCTTGCTTATGCTGTGTGGGTTCTTGGACCCTTAATTCTGGGTTACCCATGTTATATTACCAGATAGAACACTACAGGCTATATATTGCCTGAAGTTGTCCTTGTTACTTTCATTGTTCCTGTATATTGAAAAAGAAGAAAAAGGTGCCTGTAAAAAAAAAAAAAAAAAGACCTTTAGTGTAAAAAAATTAGTCTAGGATATACCTGGATGGCTGTAGTTTAATGGACGATGTACAGACACAGCACAACTGATTCCCTGATATACACAGGCACAGTACTTCTGCCATGCTGTTCCCCCATTTCTGTGATTTAATGAGCACAAGAAGGGGCCTGATTCCTGTGCTAAGCATGGGGTGTCCAGGTCTCTGCATTTTCCCCAAGGCACTTCCTGAGATCCTGTTTTTATGCTACAGCACCAGGCTGGGAACTTGAAAAGCTGCCACTTGTTTTCATCCTAGACAGACTTGCTTTCGAGACCACAAGTTTGCATGCCACTCCCTGTATGAGTCAATGGGCATGTCTGCATGCGGATATCGCAGATACCTGTGAAAGAGGCAAATTCCATGCTGGCCATAATTAGACAAAGAATGGAGAATAAAACTGCTGCTATCCTACTGCCCTTGTACAAATCTGTGGTGAGACCACACTTGAGGAATACAGTGTACAGTTCTGGTCACCACACCTAAAAAAGGATATTGCAGAACTTGAGGAGGTGCAGAAAAGAGCAACCAAAATGATGAGGGGGCTAGAGCAATGGCCTTATGAGGAGCAATTAAAATGCTTAGGGCTGATAAGCTTGGAAAGAAGGCGATTAAGGGGAGACATGATAGAAGTCTATCAAATTATGTGTGGTATGGAGAGAGTGAACAGGAAGAAGCTTTTCTCCCTTTCTCATAACACTAGAATGCAGGGTCATCTGCTGAAGCTGAAGGGTGGGGATTCAAAACAGATAAAAGGAAGTATTTCTTCACACAACACATAGTTAAATTGTGGAACTCCCTGCCCCAGGATGTGGTGATGGCTGCCAACTTGGAAGGCTCTAAGAGGGGAGTGGACATGTTCATGGAGGATAGGGATAGCCATGGCTACTAGTCAAAATGAATACTAGTCATGATGCACACATGTTCTCTCCAGGATCAGAGGAGCATGCCTATTATATTAGGTGCTGAGAAACACAGGCAGGATGCAGCTGCAGTTGTCTTGTTTGTGGGGTTCCTAGCGGCACCTGGTTGGCCGCTGTGTAAACAGTCTGCTGGACTTGATCCAGCATGGCCTTTCTTATGTTCTTATAAGGTTTGATGGAAGGTAGAGTAGGAGAGGATCTCTACTGACATAGATCTCGAGCCCTGCAGAAGAATACTTGAGGTTTCTGACCATAGCCCTAGCCACAGCCCTAGCATATTATTCCCAACAGCAGAAAGCAGTAAAATAATCATATCAACTCTCTCTCTCATTGGGCAAACTCTATCTGTGATGTGCTCTCTTCCACTGCCGTTACAACCTGCTTTGCTCTTTTCCTTTCTCTCTGTTACCTTTTCATTTTAAGACTTGGTTGTGCAAACAGCATCCCTCAATTTTCTTTTTCTGAAGAAATTGGGGGAATATATTGTATTCACTATTTGGAGAAACTGTACATTAGGACAGAAACTCGAATTCTATTTGCAGTTCTACACAAACATTATTTAACCCAGCTTAGCTAGAACTGGAAAAGAGTTTCTGCCTGAATGGGTAGTATTATAGTATTGCTTCACTAGAGGGCGCTCTTACTCTTTGAGATCCCAATGGATAAAAGAATTTGCCTCTAGAATAAACTGTTGGCTTGGTTGTGCTGTGATTGAATGTCAGTCTGAAAAAAGCAAGTAGAAGTTGAGCAAATCTCTCATTCCGGAAGGGTTAGATAGCTGATTCTGCTCTTGCAAAACTGAAAAGCCTTGTCTGCTGACTGCTGCTTAAAAGGGTCATTCTGTTAGTCCAAAATGTGCGCACCATAGAGCTGGTAATGCCTTAAGTCCTTAAGTTTAATGAAAAGTGGCCTGAGAAATGTTGTTAGAACCATTAACAAAGGAGCGCAAATGGACTCAAGAAATTGTCTGATCACAATTATTTACTTTCAAGCTTTCTAAATGCTCTGGACCTTTGCTTCTGCTCTAATGCATCCAGTACCTTCTAAAAAGTAAAACTTGAGAGCTTCCCATTTACCAAGTGAGAAGTAAGATAGTGTAATGTTTTAAATTCTTTTCAGACTGTACTAAAGATGGTTGGGTTTTCAAAATCAGGTAGAACATGTCATTAACTAACTTCTACTTCATATGTGACATTTTCCCAAGATTTCTGTAAACCAGAATACCCATGAAAATTATGTGGGAAGAGTATTTGTGTGCCTGTTTTACTGCATGTATAACCAGCAATCCTCCTGTCAATAACAGCTTTATTTTATTTATTTAAAACATTTATTACCCACCTTTCTCCCTTGCAGAACTCACAGTGGCTTACAATGTAAATAAAACAATGATTAAAAGCACAATAAAAACAGTATGAATAAATATGAATGAAACAATAATTAAAAACACATAAAAGGTCATAATTTAAAAGCTCCAATTAGGACTGCCAACAAATAAAAATTAAATCAGCCAAATGCAGACCTAAATAAAACTGTCTTCAACTGCCTTCTGAAGACTGACTATGAGGGGGCCAGGCTCACCTCCTAGGGGAGATGGCTTCATAACCATGGGGCTACCACCAAAAAGGCTCTCACTTGTGTGTTCACCAGAAGAGCTTCTTTGAACAGTGGGTGTAGTCTTGGGTCTTGTGGCTGTCACAGAGTGGGGGGAGGAAGGGGGATGTCTGGAGGAGGCTGGGCAAGGGTCAGGGTTCCAAGTTATCTAGGAAGGCAGCAAAGATGCAGAGTGGGGACCA
Organism: Euleptes europaea; assembly: GCF_029931775.1. Lineage (NCBI taxonomy): Eukaryota > Metazoa > Chordata > Lepidosauria > Squamata > Sphaerodactylidae > Euleptes > Euleptes europaea. The sequence continues at coordinate 36,295,756 of NC_079317.1, forward strand.
AACAATGACTTTATTGGTCAGTGGGAGAGCAGTCCAAGAGCTCCTTCACAGGGCAGTCTGCTTGGCCCCTTTACTGTCCCATGCCTTTGCTGGTCGTGGACCATAATAAATACTTTGATTGAGTGACTCTGTCCCATGCCAGACCTGTGTGCCTCTGTCCTGCTCCAGTAATTGCAGTCACCCTGGCCATTGGAGAGGGTGTCCTTCACTTTGCCTCCTGTGCCTGTTTCGCCATCCTAATGGTACACCCTCGATGCTTAGGGCTGCCTCCACGCCTAACAACCAGCTATGCCCAGTCTTGTGGCTATGGAGTCAGACCCTGCCCATGGGTTTTCCTTTTGTGCCCCCTCGCCTCAAATTGTCCAGGTAGCTAGTCCCAACTAACAGCCTAGCCTCAGCATTCTGCGCTAGCTGCAGGTTCCAAATGCTCTCCAAGGCTAGCCCTAAGTAGAGTGCATTGCAATAGTCCAGTCTAGATGTAACTAAGGCATGGATCACTGTGGCTAGATCAGACTGAGACAGGATAGGGCGCAGCTGGAGCACCAGCCGAAGCTGGGCAAAAGCACTCCAAGCCATTCCAGTTTTCTAAGATGGCCTCTTTGTCACGTAGCACTGCCGACCTGGCTTTTCAAGGGAAGTATAACCCCATCCAAGACAGGAGAGATTTTAGGTTGGTAACACAGAGCCGGGTGTAACCTTCACACCGATGAAAAGAAAATGACGTGTGAAGCAATCCTGGGTAATGGATTTTCAGACTGTGGTTCTTGAGTTCTCATCGGGGTGGCTGTGGGTCAAGAGTGATTCTGGCTGTTTTAAGCCCCACTGTTGCCTATGTGAGATGAGTGTCCTGATTTCTGCCTCCTCAAAGAAACTCCCCTGCAATCTGATTTGAGCAAGGAAGGCCTGGGTCTTCTGCTGCATTGATATGCTGTTCAGGATTAGGAACAAGAACTAGGAGTTCTACCCAAATGTTCCATCGGTTCAGAACGCATCCAGAATTCCCTGGGGTGCACCTATGGAACTCTCAAGGTGACATGGAACAAATCTCTTTTGAGATTTGAATTTAAAACCAATTCATTGACTCCCACAGTATTCTTTGGGCATTTCAAATGCTCAGCAGCAGTTGGAAGTAAAGGAAGAATTGGCAAATTGTTTCATAGGGTCTTTGACGTCAAATTCGTATACTTTAGGTTGGGGCTCAGCTGAAGGTATGTGCTTGGGTTGAGGGCACACGGAGTTTTAAACAGGCAATTTGCAAAAATGAAGGTTTCCTGGGGAAAATATTTGAGGATTATGTTTTTCTTTGGTGTCAGAGCTAATTTATATCACATGCACTGTCAAGATCCATTCATTCAAAATATCCTACTGGGATTTTAATGATATAAAGTGATCCTAATGGTTCAGACATAATACCCTATAGACATCAAGAACTGGTATAGAATAGTGTACAAAGCAATGCATTTTGTCATGTATTCAGTTTGTTCAGTACAATGGGTTGTTTTCTGCCAGCATCTCTGCTCATTCATCAGATTCCTTTTCCCACTGTAGGCTCCATCTCATGCAGCTTCTGGCTCCAGGGGTCCCATGATCCCTGGTACAACAGTGCAAATGCCTGATGGATCCAATTGGCTTGAGGGTCAATTCACAGGTAACAAACTCAATGTACCCCTCTTGTGGATTTTCAATGAATGTGTTCTGAGAGTTCCCTGCTGGGAATGGAATTTCCAGTCACAGTAAGAAAGGGTTTAAATCTTCAGTGCCATTTTCTCATCCTGTAATGGCCGTGGTGAACTGCTATTTGCCCTGTTGGGGAAACTTACAGCTAGCCATGAGTACATGTAAATTTTCCCAGTGGGAAACTAGCAGCTCCCCATGGCAGTTTCAGATAGGGGAAAAGGTGCAGGGGGGTTAAACCCTTTGGTCTCATGGTCCTGATCTGAATTGGGCCCCCATCTTCCTGGAAACTGAGTTGCCAGCATGGAACTCCGGGCACACGTCTAATCCAAAGTCCTCATGATGGCCATGTGTCCACCTCATTAACTCTGTAACTTGTGAATTGGTCCTCAAATGAAAACTGGGCTTCCTTCAGTTCATTTATTTTTGCCACCAAGTCACAGCTGACTTCAGTTTATAAACACACACTTTTTTGTGTTCATTTTGGATTTCAAAGCCAGGCAACATAAGAACATAAGAAAAGCCATGCTGGATCAGACCAAGGCCTATCAAGTCCAGCAGTCTGTTCACACAATGGCCAAAGGTATACCACAGATTCATGCGGTTTGCACATATTGTCATTTCTGTGCACAACAAGGCTTCCAGCTTGGGTCTTTGCTTCTTGGGACAGTCAGAGTTTTTATACCCGTAAGTCTTCCTTCAAGCTGTTCTGAAGTCTCCCATGCTGAATATGAACAGAATAAAAGCCTATGGGTTATGTGGGTACCATCACCTGCAAAACACACTCACACTTTGAGGTCAACAGGGAATTGAGCCCTATCCAGGAACTTGTAACAATGGATGGACAGCTGAAGCAGTTCCTTCAGCACCACCAGCCATGAGGAGAATGGGTAAGAGGCAATGTTGCGATCAGCATGCATGAATTCCATGGTGGTTCTTGTAAGGCCTTCTGTGTTCAGATCCCGAGCTGTTTTAAAACCAAGGCCTTTACACAGTCCTCCCTATGGCTTTGGTTAGTTTATTTTTTAATGAGAAGAGTTCCTGATTTCAGTGTTTTTTAGACTATCAGCATTTTGACTCATGTCCCTGTTTGGCTAATCAGGTCTCATTTACCTTTGACATCTTTTAGAGGAACAGAATGGGCCATTACAGTTGCCTTGGAAACAGTGAGATTAAATGCACATTGCCATGGCAACCTGCCATGATCTTCAGCTTCTATCTGTCGGACTCATTTCTTCAACAGGGGGGTGGGGATACAGGATCTTCCATTGCGAAGACACAGGCTGTCTTTTGGCTGTGGACCAAATACAGAAAGGTTTCCGTTGCTTCTTCAATGTCCATGGCTGCAACTATCGGGTGATAAAGATCATTCCTTTCACACTTCCTTGAAAAATTATCATTTTGGGTTGATCTCATAACAACACTTTTATGACTCAGATCTCATTACTACCACCTCCTCAGTATATTCTTTGAATTATAACTCTGTATACATCAGTAGTTTCTGATCTTGTTCTAAAGGACTGCAGTATGGAGATCTTTTGCTTCAGAAGTAGGATAGGGAGGAGAAGATGACACATAAGCTGCGGGGCTGTCCATTAAGAAATGTTTCTGTCAAGTGATGTATAGGGACAGGAATGGTAAGCAGCGTCATGGCTCCAGGGATCAGCACTGTATTAAGACAATTTTAAAAAGAGTGGAAATGACTGTGTGCTACCAAATGGGTCTTCTGACATTTATTGGAGTGCAACCTACAGACAGATTATATTGCATGTAGATATGCACAGTGGGCAACCATATGCCTTTGTAAATATATAGTGTCTTTTTAAAAAGTTGTTAGCCTCTATAGTAGCTGAGATCATGCTTACAACACAATAATCCTTGTACTGATGGCTCACAAAAAGACAATTTTTCAAGCCACTCTATATTTTTGACTCCACTTCAATAGGGGAATTGGCAAGCCCAGAGCTTGCATTCATCCTCTCTGATGGTTCTGCAGCAGTGAAAGGCCGCGGGGCTTTTCTGCACGCTCGACTTACTCCTGATTTTCTTGGCCTGTCGACCCACAAGTATTGGAATTGGTTTGGGCAGGGTTCTTCCGCACGTCTGCCCTCCCTGTGCATTTATTTTCTTCTGCACATGCCTTTAATAATGAGGACTTTCAAGGGAGGGTGCTGTCCTCACTGATGGTATCTTTGGTGGTGACACAACACCCCCTTTATATCTCCATGAGGGAAGGAGCTAGGCACTTTTTTTTTTTTACATGAAAGCTGGGAATTCAGAGAACCTGTTGAGACTATTGTTACAATGCTCTAGTGCACTGGTTCCCAACCGGGGGTCTGTGGACCCCCGGGGATCCGCAAGAACTAAATTAAGGTCCGCGGAAGAAAGTTATAAACCCATAATAAATTAATATTTTCAATTAAAAGTTCTCTATTATAAAAATATATATTCAAATATTATTCTAAGTTTAATGTTTAACTAACAGTTATGATTAAAGTTTATTTTCAAATTCTCGGAATTTTTATTTTGAACCTTGGGGTCCCTGCACCGAACAAAAAAGTTGTAGTGGTCCCTGGTCAAAAAAAGGTTGGGAACCACTGCTCTAGTGATATATCGATATTTTAAAAAATATTTAAATTTTTTAAAAAAAATATTTTAAAAAAATGAAACCACTCGACTTCAGGATGGATGGGGAGGAGAGGGAGTGGTTTGACTGCCACAGTCCAAGCATAAAAAAATAGGCTGGTGATTGGGGGCAGGGCAAAGGAAACCGACACAAGCATTATAGATAAGGGGGAAGAACCAATGAAAAAACCCTTGTAGAAAAGCTCCATGTTATACACATCTGTTCTCCCACAACATTTGAATATAGCTCTCTATTTTTTAAAATATTTCTTGCATGGCAGACCTTTGAATGTACATTAGAGGGACAACTAAATATGGCAGATATAGGCAGGTGGCCAGCCTTAAAACTGCAAAAAATCCATTAAAATTAGAAGTTAGAACACCTAGGAAAATTCATAAGGAATGCTTCCTTGTTTCTAAAGGGGATATTGGATGTCTACAGGTAACATTCAGGGTGCTGTAAAAAAGATAAGGCTATTAAAGAGCCAGCGTGGTGCAGTGGTTAAGGTGTCTGACTAGGACTTGGGAAACCCAGGTTCAGATCCCCACTGACGCCATCGAAACTTGCTGGGTGACCTTGGGCCAGTCACACACTCTCAGCCCTGACCCTGGCTAGTATTTGGCAGGGAGATTTTCAAGGAATACCAGGGTTGTGATGCAGTGGTAAACCACCTTTGAACTGGCCTTGCCTTGAAATCCCTACAAAGTTGCCATAAATCAGCTGTGACTTGACAGCAAAAAAAAAAATTGAATGTTTCTGCATATACTCAATGAAACCAATAAGGCATTTTTTTTATAATTTTTTATTATTTTTGTAATAAAACATAAACACAAAAGAAAAAAAAGAAAAAAGAAAAAATAATAATACATTTAAAAAGAAAAGAAAAATACATGTTCAGCGCACTACTTAACCACTAATACAATATTCAATTCACTATATTCCATCGTGCCCTGAATCCAAATCCCAATAAGGCATTTGAATGCATAGAAAAGGCAGTCATCTTGCGTTGTGTTTTGTGACTTCTTGTATGACAAAACTGACCCAGGAAACTATGAGGTTGGACCATGTTTTGTGAATGGTAAAAGTGCACGTTGAAAGATTAAATCCAGCTCTCAGATCATGCACAGAAACAATTGGGAAGCTGTTATCAGTCACTGAGCATAAAGCAATAGAGTAGCTCTTAAGGGAGACACTGGCATATGGGAGATTTTCTAAGGGGATGTGAGTTTTAGCAACGAATAGGATGAAATGGCATCTGGTGATACTTAAAATAAAAATGAATACCCATGCTGTACACCAGCTAAATTCTCCTGGGTACGAGGCCTGATTGTTCGATGCTCAATTGCGAGGCGACAAAAGTGAGATTAAAATGGCCACCTCAGCCCTGTTTTTTCAGATATCATCTGACCAATGCTTTCATATGGTGGAGTGGATGCATGACCCGCTGAAGACTCTAAGTAATGTGATGTTTATATTAGTCCTTGCTCTCCTCTGCATTATGTGTGCAGGCACACAAGCCACCAATGTAATTTCTTTTTCTGCTTTTATTTTGACCCTAAGGTAGCCTGGGTTTGGAGCTTGGTCCTGATAAAGTAGGGCACACCAGGCATTAGAAATTAAACAAAAATTCTTTAGTCCTTTCTCTTCATCTTCTGCTTTTCCCCCCTCCTTCATATTTCTCAACCCCTTTCTCCCTAAGCACAGGGGGAATTCTGAGGACTTACAATAAAAAACTCCTAAGGGGCAAACTCCTAAGTACAAAACTGGTGAAGAACTGTAGCTATTAGAATATAACACTCGGCAGTTACATGTCTGTGAGAAAAGCCAACAGAACTGTCTACACTTCCATAAAACTGTAACTCCCCGAATGTTGGAAATTATCTATCGTGATATTTCCAGTATTTAGCAGAGTGCATTAAGCTTAGCTAAACAGCAGAAGCCTACACATGCGTGCGTATGTGAAAATAAAAGGAGCATCAGTCGTTTGCTCTACTCAAACTAAAGTACATTTATTGTTGAAATACACATTGGATAGGAAAGGACAAACAAGGGTCCCCTATCCTAATCTACCTTGCTAATTCTCTAGGTATAAAAAGGTATCTGCCTTCCACTCCATCTTGGGGTGGGAAGGCCTGGACGCGCCCGGCTCTAGGTCTTCCTTGGATGAAGGGCAAAGGGGAAGAGAGAGAGAGGGGAAGTTTCCCTGACAATATATCTCTAAACATCAAAGGGGACAGGAAATGAGGGTGAGGTGCAACTAGAGATAACCTTCCCGTGTCCTGTCTATCTATCTGACTCTCTGGTCAGTCCCCCCTCTAAATGTGCGGGCAAGTGACACCGTCTAGAAGGGCACATTTTCCAACACCGAATACTTTGTGGGAAGCCGTAACACTGAAACTGATTTTGGCCTTTTAAAATCTGTAACACGAAGCAGTAGGGTTGCCAGGTCCCTCTTTGCCACCAACGGGAGGTTTTTGGGGCGGAGCCTGAGGAGGGCAAGGTTTGGGGAGGGGAGGGACTTCAATGCCATAGAGTCCAATAGCCAAAGTGGGCATTTTCTCCAGGTGAACTGATCTCCACATGAGCGGCGGTCACTAATTTGGTGAACTGGGTTTGTTTCTCCACTCCTACACAAGAAGCCAGCTGCGTGACCTTGGGCTAGTCACAGTTCTCTTAGAGCTCTCTCAGCCCCACCTACCTCACAGGGTGTCTGTTGTGGGGAGGAGAAGGGAAGGTGATTGTAAGTGGTTTTGATTCTTCCTTAAGTGGCAGAGAAAGTCGTCATATAAAAGCCAACTCTTCTTTTTCTACCTCTGCCTCAAAGGCCAAAGCAGCCCTGGAAAGAGACGTGCCTTCTCCCCTGCCTTTTACTGACAGAAACAAAGACTGGAAAGCTGTCTGACAAAACCATGTGTTTACCTAAGAATACCTCCTAAGGGCATTCTTTTCTTAAAGCTACAGGTAACTCCTTCTATTATTTTTGAGGGTTTAGCCTCTCATTATTTATTTATTTATTTATTTATTTATTTATTTATTTATTAGATTTCAGATTTTTCTGCAAACCTGGGCATTTTTCAGGATTGTAGAAAGATCTGTTTTGATTGAAATGTTCACAGATTTGGCTGTGTTTTTATACATTAAAGACCATTATAATATATGTAATAAGCAATACAATCAAACCCAATTACACCATTAGAGAACAATTAAATAAATACAATACTTCCAATGAATGGCTGGAATGAAGGAGTAACCTGCTCTAGCGCAGTTTTTACCCGAACTAGTCGTGATTTATTATACAGCTACACCAGTTGTCAGGTGTGAGGAAGAAGCCGCCTTGCCTACTGTCTGTCTGGGCTATTCCTCTAGAGTTCCTCTTAGGGAGTGGAGTGTATAACTGTAGAGGTATCTTTAGAAAGGGGAACTATAGCCTTTTGAAATAAGTTGGGTCAAGAGACAAAGTATAATATGCCTGAGGGATTTTGCTGCCTGAGGTGAGAAGGGGAAATAATTGAGAACAGGGTAGCCACTGCCAGAGCACTTTGCTGAGGTAAATTGGCTTACAATAATCCTATAAGAGTGTATGTGTGTACCGGTGCCAATGTTAGAACGCTTCCCTGCCACTCCTCTGCTATGTATGGGCATTGTGAGGGGAAAAATGGAGGCCCTGGAAAAAGGATCCCACATAGGTAATCTGGCAACACTAGTGGGGAGAAACATCTTCCACCCAAGAATTCACTGGAATGCATCATTTATTGTGACTCCGTTCATGCACAGGAGCCCCACTGCAGAATGATAGCTGGTAGGAGGGAAAGGGGTTGGAGATAGCAGCTTTCAAGCTCCGAGCTCCGAGCTCTCAAGCTCTTAATTATGCTGATGGATTACTACCACATCCCAAGCGAGTGAGTCACTCCTAAAGTGATAAAAGCTGGAAAGACTAAAGAGACAGAAGGAAAACTCTTCCTTTGGGACAGGAAGGCAGTCCAAAAAGGAAGGGGGAGAAAGAGTGTTATAAACATTCTGGACATGAGGGAGAGTGCCCTTCTTCCATCTGGGGCAGTTCCACAGATATGCACAAGCCGTGATGGACTAAGCTTTCACCAAGGAACTTCTTCTTGTCAACGAGGCAGGGGACAATGGTGAGGAGTCCCAACCTGGAGATCTAAGGTAATGATAACCTATAGCTTACTTGCAAGTGTAAAATTCAACATCCTTTAGGAAGTACCTGGTGTAGGGACATAACACTTGTCTGTCTTCCCCTTTTCTTTGTTCCTTGCTACGGCCAAATTGCTACAGAACATATGTATTATTTTACTCCGTTATTAAATTATTTTATATTTTAAACATTCCCAGTCTGATTTCTGTAAAAGCACCATGTCTATTTGGTGCTGCTGTCTGAAGTGTGGTACTGGGAAGGGGCAGCAGAGAAGCTCTTCATCCCCAAAGCACTATAGCTCTAAATAGCAAAGATGTGATGGCTCACCCCTGTACTTACTTATAGAAGGGTATAGGGAGATGCAGCAACTAGGCAGGCCCTCTAACTGGTAACACAGGTACAAAGTGCTAGTATGACTCCGTATGGCAAGAGACACTCCTAAGAGTCATTTGTGGTACTTGGTGGTTGCCCAGGTTGTAAATGGCAGCCCAGGGGAGTGAGGGGAAGGGGTGCATCACCCAGAGCAGACTTGTGGCAGCTATGAGATTCTTCTGACTTCTTGGGGGAGGGTTTGAGAGTCCATGCTTTCAAAATTGATATGAATGTATCTGTGTTTGTGCTTAGGGTTGCCCGGTAAAGATTTAGGGGCAGGGAGATGGGGAGGCGGATGTGCTGTTACATCACTTCTGGTGAAAACTCAGAAGTGACATAGGGTAGTTCTAGGAATCAGTGAGAAATCTATGGTAAAATCATAGAGTTTCTAGTGATTCCTAGAGCTACCCTCCATTACTTCTGGATCTCTGATTGCCCACATGTTCACAGTGATTTCTTCATTGATAAACTTTACTCCTGCTCCTCCTGGAATTTCTTTGGGGCAATAAGCCCCCGTGCATAGGGTTTTGAAGATTCGGATCAGAAAACCGTGTGTCTGCAGACCGGCAAATCCTCCAAAGCTTAAATCGCCTTGGTGTCTAGGAAAATCAGAGGCAGGCTTAGTTCTTTTCTCTCGCTCTTTCCCTCTTTAAAAAAATCACACAGAAACACTAGATTAATGCCCATTGTGTAGGTTTCATACTCAAAAGCAAGAGGGGGATGCTAATAACGTTTAGAAGAGAAAAGGGTTTTACAGAGCGAATGCTCTAGCTGTCTTTGGTGACAAAGGGAGAAATAACAGAGATACTGTCCTTTGTGAGAAGAACTTTATCTCCCTGCAGCGTTTGAACATTTGGTGGGGAGAAGGGAGGCAAGAGGGCTGTATGGCAGATCTCTGCCTGTTAACAAAGCTCTCCTCCCGCCACTAATGTCCTGTATTCCCAGACAGAAGGCAAAGGCCAGAAATAGGACTGACACAGTGAAAGAAGCGTCTTAATCCTTTCCAAGCTGAACAGAAATGTATAAGTGAAAAAGCAATTCATAGGCCACAGAAGAATTGCATAGGAGAAAATTGGGTCCACAAATCAAAGACTGATGGGGAAAATGGGGAACATCGGACATGGGAATGAGGAAGAAGCCTGAATAAAGCCTGCTGGCAATGGAGCCTGACTATAGAGACCTTTACAGAAAAGTGCTTGCTTGCCCTGAAGAAGGAGCAAGTTAAAAACAGAGGGCCATTCAGCACAGTTAGAGTTTAGTACCCTCAGAAACCTCTTCTCTGTAGCTCTCCACATCCGTTTTCCTATCTATTTGCCTTCAATTTGCCTTCTATTTACTGAAAACATTTATCATCCTAGCTTTTGATTTCAAAAGTCTGCAAGGCAGTTAACAAGATTCATGAAACCACAATACAAATCAAACAAATGGCATTTTAAAAAACCAACAGAACAACAGCAGCGAAAGCCAACAGGAGCACTATAGCAAGAACCGCAACAGTCAATTGCAGGTTAAAACTGTCAGGAAAAAATGTACGTGTTGTGTGTTTGGGGTATTAGTAGTTTGCTTCTTTGTCTAGAGTTTTGGTTTTTTTTTAAAGAATTGCTATTTTTTGGTTCTTGTAGGTTATCTGGGCTGTGTGACCGTGGTCTTGGTATTTTCTTTCCTGACGTTTCGCCAGCAGCTGTGGCAGGCATCTTCAGAGGACACTGTCCTTCAGTGTTACTCCTCTGAAGATGCCTGCCACAGCCGCTGGCGAAACGTCAGGAAAGAAAATACCAAGACCACGGTCACACAGCCCAGATAACCTACAAGAACCAATGAACTCTGACCGTGAAAGCCTTCGACAATTGCTATTTTGATTTTCATTTTACCGTCTTCTACCAAGGTGGAAAAGAGGACATTCGCCCCCATTAGAAGTATGTTTCTGTTATTCAATGCAGTGTGTGTGTGTGGGGGGGGGGGGACGGGACCCACCAGGCACTTTTACTTCATAGTAGAGAGATCATGTTGGTTCCATAAGACATGAAACCTCTTTCTCCCCCCCCCCCAAAAAAATAGGGCAAACTGCGCTCATGACACCATGTAAAGTAGGTTGAATATAAATAGATTTGACCAGGCGTATATGATGATAGTTTATAGTCAGTTTAATTTATATCCCTGCAGCATTGGGGGTTGGGGGAGCCAGGTACTTGGCATGGGCAAGGAACCAGCATTATTATCACCGATAAAAGTGCTACAAAATCCTGTGCCGCAGACTATTCCTCAAGGTCCCTTCCTTTGGTGTGACGGAAAACTCCTTTCCTATCACTTCTGCTCACCTCCCTCCTCTTTCATCCTTTGTTTTGGTTCATAAATCTTTCACCAGCTGCGCATGGTGAGAGAGAAAGCCTGTAGTGGAAGGTTATACAACCTTGCAATTTATCTTCCTTGTTTATTAAGTGAGGTAATTCTTGGCCACTGAAGTATGGGTTGGTAAAGCTCAGTTGGAAAAGTATGAAGGAAGAAAAGTTTTTTGTGTGTTTCTCCTCAGAAACTGTTGTGTGTTGCGTCTAGTAAGCAGAAAATTCAGCAAATGAAAAAAACGTTTTTAAAACTTCCATTAAACAAATCTTATTCTTCTGTTGCTCCTTTGATAGTTGCACTATAGTGAAGATGGCATGTGATCTCCCCTCCTGCCCCCCATACACACACACACACACACACACCAGGTTTTAATTCTGTGAAGAGAAAATCAGGTTGTGCATTCCAAAGATGGTGTATAATTTGTTTTATACAGGTTGACAACTGAACCCAGTCCAGCAAAGGGCAGCATTTTAAGTTGTATCCTTAACACAATGGTCAGTAGCACCTGCTTAACACTCCACAACACTGAACTTGTATTAGATTATGCCCTCTGTTTGTACAAAATTTAGTATTTATGGTTAGGGTTGCCAACCTCCAGTTAGTAGCTCGAGATCTCCTGCTATTACAACTGATCTCTAGCCAATAGGGATCAGTTCACCTGGAGAAAATGGCCACTTAGACGATTGGACTCTATGGAGGGGAGGGACTTTATGGAATTGAAGTCCCTCCCCTCCCCAAACCCTGCCCTCCTCAGGCTCCACCCCAAAACTCTCCAGGTATTTCTAAGCCCGGAGCTGGCAACCCTATTTATGGTAAGGGTGTCAGGCAAGCTGTGAGTTGATAGAAGCAGTGGCTCACCAATTAAGGATACTGCCCCTCAGCTGGTCAGTGGGCAGAAGCAGGCCAGCTGAAGGGGGGCAATTAATGTCCTCTGATATTAATTGCCCCCCCTTCAGCTGGCCTAGCACATTCCTCCAAAAACTATTGTGCTGATCACCCCGCTAGCCCCACCACAATGGAGCTGCCACCGGTGGCAAGGGGGAACCTGGCAAGCCTACTGAAGAGCTGCTGCCAGCCAGAGCAGACAATACTAACCTTGATAGGCTAATGGTCTGACTAGGTAAACTTGCACATGAAGCTGCCTTGTATTGAATCAGACCCTTGGTCTATCAATATCAGTATTTTCTATTCAAACTGGCAGGGGTCTCCAGGGTCTCAGGCAGAGGTCTTTCATAACACCTACTGCCAAATCCTTTAACTGGAGATGCCAAGGATTGAAGCTGGGACCTTGTGCATGCCAAACAGATGCTCTGTTACTGAGCCATGGCCCTTTCCCATAGAAGACAGTTTCTTGTGTTCATGTGTATATATTTAAAAGTTTAATTTTTTAAAAACAAACACAAACATAAAAAGATTAAAGCATGAACACAATATAACAATATACATGAAGCTTACCATTCAAAATTACACCTTGATTATCTGCTTATTTAAATTACATTACTCTTTGTTTTCAACATATTTTCCCATATATAATATCATATTTAGTACTTGTTTTTAGTCATATATTACCTCAATCTTTCTTATTCAGTTTTAATTTAGTTTAACCCTGTTCCAGATTTTTAGCTATATAATGGGGGGGGGATCAATCTTTCCTGAAATTTTGAGATTGATCTATTATGTACAAAGGATGTCAGTTTTGCCATAGTTGCGTACTCTGTTAGTTTATTAATCCATTCATCTAAATCTGGGTATTTTTTTGCTTTCAATTTTGCCATTTATATCACTCTTTTCACAGTCACCATTTACTTAAATAGTTTGTTATATGTTCTTGATATGTTGCTTGGCAAAATATTTAATAACATGTTTTTCAGATCCAACACAAACTTGATTTTTTAGTATCTTTTGCAATTAATTATGGATTATTATTCAAAACTTTCTTGCTTTTCTACACATCCACCACATATGATAAAATGTTGCATCTGTATTGTAATATTTCCAACATTTCCAATTAAAGTCTTCTTTGGCTTTTGCTAGACTTAGCTTCAGGAGCCTCGTGGCGCAGAGTGTTAAGTTGGCCCGTTTACGCACTAGCAACTTACTTCGTAATTGCAACGTGTCCAGTACACAAGAATCCAACTCGCTTTTAAATTTCTGCTCGCACTGCTCTGCCTTTCTTCGCTGCATGTGATAAGCTGGGAGCAACTGGCTCCCACACATGCCCAGTCGGCTCTGGAAGCAAGAGGACGGCGATTGGTCCAGCTTCCCTTAGGGAGGCGGGAGGAGTGGGGTGGTTGGCTGGCAGCAGGAAGTGGGCTGGCAGCAGGAAGTGGATTCAGCACTGATTGCATGATCCCACTGTAAGGCTCCCCGTGAGGAAGTCGCTTTATTTTTTTACTTCGCCTAATAAGCGGATCCTCTTACTGCGGAGAAAGTGCGCTCTGATGACGCTTCAGAGATTTTTCGAACAGAGTAAGTGCGGACATGCAAGGAAAGCCCGCGGAAGCCAGCGCCGCAAATGGTAAGTGCGGACACGGCCCTGTAGTACTGCAGGCAAAAGCTCTGCTCACGACCTGAGTTCGATCCTGGCAGAAGTCGGTTTCAGGTAGCCAGCTCAAGGTTGACTCAGCCTTCCATCCTTCCGAGGTCGGTGAAATGAGTACCCAGTTTGCTGGGGGTAAAGGGAAGATGACTGGGGAAGGCACTGGCAAACCACCCCGCAAACAAAGTCTGCCTAGGAAACGTCAGGATGTGACGTCACCCCATGGGTCACGAATGACCCGGTGCTTGCACAGGGGACCTTTACCTTTACCTAGACCTTAGCTTCCAGTCCTGCTTTCTTTACCTCTAAGTAGGGCTGTTGGGAAAAAAATTCGGTATAGTTCGGATTCGGCAGAATTCGGCTCATCTCGATTCGGGATATGCTGAAGTCCAAACTCCCCCAATTCGGATCCGTGGAATTCGGCGCCTAGTTCGAGTTTGGGGGAAAATTCGGCCGAATAAAGTTATTAAAAATGCACTCGCACCTTTCTGCGGCTCCGGGGGGCATTTCTGGGGGTAGAGGTCTCAAACTTTCAGGGTAGCTTGAGGGTACGCTTCTTGCAAGAACCCCCAGGTTTTGTAAATATTGGGTCAGGGGGTCCCGAGATATGGGGCCCGGAAGAGTTTGCCCCCCCAAAATCGCCCACAGTGACAGGAATAAAGCCACTTAAAGCACATTGGCGCTTTTCCGCGGCTCTGGGGGGGCCATTTTTGGGGGTAGAGGTCTCAAACTTTCAGCGTAGCTTCAGATGAGGCTTCTTGCAAGAACCCCCAAGTTTTGTAAAGATGGGATCAGGGCGTCCAGAGATATGGGTTCCCCCCTTTTCCCTATTGGGATGAATGGGATCAGCCGATCCTATGCATCTAGATCCTGCAGCCACAGAAAGGAGAGAATGTGCACATGTACACCCCCCACGGGGATTTCTCTCTCACACAAACAGATACTCTCTCTTTCTCTCCCCGGGCCATGCAGCAGCTGGGCTCATGTGCTCAATCGCGACTGATTGGCCAGAAGAAGACCCTGTTTGGCCACCGATTGGCCGCGGGAAAATGCTGCTTACTGACAGTTATGCTGCTGTGCCGAACCCCGAATTTGTTGAATTTATTCGCCGAACACCCCGAACTCGCCGAATTCGGCTCCCCAGTTTCCAGCCTTTTTTGAGATCGGTTCCATCCGAACTAAAAACCGCCGAATCGGGGGAAATTCGGCTGTTTTTTGGTTCGGGCCGAACCGAATCGACAGCCCTACCTCTAAGTAGGTTACTTATGGTAATGATCTATGGGGATTTATCATGTGATAACTTATCACTGTGTAAGTGGGAACTTTTTCTGAGCCATTCAGCAAGTGAAATATCATGGCTTCTTTTTCATCAGTGTCCTGTGGAAGACATATAATTTTCTAATGAAATTCTAGATAGTAATTTTAAGTTGAGAGCCAGCGTGGTGTAGTGGTTAAGGTATCGGACTAGGATCAGGGAAACCCCAGTTTGAATCCCCACTGTGCCATTGAAACTTGCTGGGTGATCTTCGGCTAGTCACATACTCTCAGCCTCAACCCTGGCAAGTATTTGGAAGGGAGATCTCCAAGGAATACTAGGGAAGTGATATGGAGGCAGGCAATGACAAACCACCTCTGTTAGGCTCTTGCCTTGAAAACCTCAACAGGAGTTGCCACAAGTCAGCTGTGACTTGACTGCAAAAACAACAACTTTAAGTAAACAGGCTAGCGTTGCCAACCTCCAGGTACTAGCTGGAGATCTCCCATTTTTACAACTGATTTCCAGCTGAGAGAGATCAGTTCCCCTGGAGAAAATGGCCACTTTGGCCATTGGACTCTATAGCATTGAAGTCCCTCCCCTCCCCAAACCCCGCCCTCCTCAGGCTCTGCCCCAAAAACCTCCTGCCAGTGGTGAAGGAGGATCTAGTGGCAACCCTAAGACAGGCTGTGAATACTGGCAATCTTTTTTTTTGGGGGGGGGGTTAGGACAAAGGCTTAGTGCCTTTAAATTATCTCCAGTTTTTCAAACTAGATATGCAGTGAGTGGGGGAAAGTTCCCCTGCTGAATGTCTGCCTGTTCTGCAGCTGTTAAAGGCATGGAGCCTCTGTGTATATGGGGGTGGGTGGGTAAGAAGGTGGCTGTGAAAAGCTAAGCTTCAGTTTTATTGCTCTTAGATTTTGGTCCTTTTATTATTGTGCATTTAAGTAAAAAAAAACATTTGGAGTTGTTTCGTAAAATGAGGTATTAGCTGTGTGTTTTCTTTTTGAACCAACCATCCTCTTGGATCCAAATATGTTTATATGGTAGCA
Source organism: Euleptes europaea (assembly GCF_029931775.1). Taxonomy (NCBI): domain Eukaryota; kingdom Metazoa; phylum Chordata; class Lepidosauria; order Squamata; family Sphaerodactylidae; genus Euleptes; species Euleptes europaea. Next base: position 36,311,770 of record NC_079317.1, read on the forward strand.
TTAGGCTTTAAAGCATCGTCTATGCAGCAAGGGTACTGTGCTCTTCCTAACACTCATCTCATCGTAGCTCGATCTGTCTTCGATTACTTGCTTTCTGAACTAGCCAAACTCCTGTGTATTAAGGTATCTGTAGAACTTGACATTTGAACAGCTGGAAGTTTGGTGTGTGTTTTTTATCAGCAGTTTCCTGACGCTCGCTGCAGAAAAAGCTGAGTGCAACCGACTGCAAATGGTGTCTGCCTGGCATAGATACAACCCGCTTTTTTGCAGACCCTCTTGTCAAAGGGGGCTTCCAATAGAGAGGACAGCCGGCCCCAGCAATAGATAGCATAAAGAAATGAAAACATGAGGCATATTGGAGCAAAAATACCTAATTTCACATACACAACAATAGGATCTAAACTGGTTGTAATCACCCAGGAATGAGATCTCGGGATCATAGCAAAAAGCTTTCTGAAAATGTCAGAGCAGAATGAAAAAGGCAGATTCAACGTTAAGAATTATTAGGAATGGGATTAGAAAACAGAACAGCAAATGTCATAGTGCCACTATATAAATCCACACTTCACTTTGTGTAGTTTTGGTTCCCTACCTTATAAAGGATATCATAAAGCTGGTGAAGGCACTGAAAAGGGCAATTAAAATGATATGAAGGATGAAAGATTTAAGAGGCTTGGGCTTTCTAATTTGGGGGGGGGCTGAACAAGGGTGTGTAGGAGGGAGAACACTGTGTGTGTGTGTAAAGTGCCGTCAAGTCACAGCTGACTTATGGCGACCCCTTTTGGGGGTTTTCATGGCACTAACAGAGGTGGTTTGCCAGTGCCTTCCTCTGCACAGCAACCCTGGTATTCCTTGGTGGTCTCCCATCAAAATACTAACCAGGGTTGACCCTGCTTAGCTTCTGAGATCTGACGAGATCAGGCTAGCCTGGTCCATCCAGGTCAGGGAGAACACTACCACTTTATAAAATTAAAAATTATGTCAAAAGAGTAAATGGAGTGCTTTTTTAGAATACTATAACTTAATCTTGTTCAATTGGGGAGGGTCAGTGGCTCAGTGGTAGAGCATCTGCTTGGCATGCAGAAGTTCCCAGGTTCAATCCCTGGCATCTCTAGTGAAAGGGACTAGGCAAGTAGGTGATGTGAAAGACCTCTGCCTGAGACCCTGGAGAGCCGCTGCCGGTCTGAGTAGACAATACTGACTTTGATGGACCAAGGGTCTGATTCAGTATAAGGCAGCTTCATGTGGTCAGTTAAATTGCCACTAAAGCAATGAGCCCGCCATTGCTTTCCTCCATCCAAGGTTGCCAACTCCAGTTCAGAAAATTCCTGGAGATTTGGGGACAGTGCTGGGGGGAGGGCAGAATTCAGGGTGGGGAGCCACCACCCAGATGTTGGTAACCTTATCTCCACCTCACTGAAGCAAAAGAAGACCCCAGGATCACTTTTGGGTCTCCAAGGAGTGCCAATTTCAAAATTGCTGTTTCCATCATAGGATAATAATTGGCCTGGGACCTCCTAACTTTTTGTAATTGTTCCCCTATGGCAGCCATTTTGTGATTGGTCCATGCCTTTCATGGCAGCCATTTTGTGATGACATCCACTACTAGGGTTGCCAACTGCCAGGTAGTTATGCCAATAACTCACTCTACTGTAAATAGTAATGATGCAAATAAAACAGTAGTAGGCAAAATTGAATGAGACAATAGGCAATGGATAGCAGGCAGCAAAACAGCCAAGGCTGTAACTATGTTACAAAGAAATAAATGTACAAATGAAGCTAAGCAACAAGGGTTACAAAGCAAGGAAATAACAACGTCAAGAAAAAAATCAGCTGGAATTGCTGATAATAAGTGCAAAAAAGTTCATGTAAGACATAGAGTCATATTTTAGTCAATATCAATGTCAATGTCTCTTCAGGCAATGGAGATACAGATGGTAACGCGTCTCCGGACGTATTCCAGCGTTTTCACTACAAAAGTAGCTTCATCAGCCAAAAGGCTTAATATTACTATTCCTAGGATTAAAGTGGAGCTCCCTGACGGGCTGCTATCTTGATAAATCTTCGGCAATTGAACTCTATGGCATTGAAGTCCCTCCCCTCCCCAAACCCTGCCTTCCTCAGGCTCTGCCCCAAAAATCTCCCGCCGGTGGCGAAGAGGGACCTGGCAACCCTATCCACTACCCTTCCTCAACATTCTAAAAGTGTCTACAAATTCAACAAGGTTAGACACCCCTGCTCTAAGCATTATAGATCACTGGCTTTCTGCCTAGCCTCTGGCAGGATTGCTCCCCCCTCCTGCTTTTTGCTTGTCGTAGTGGCTATTAGCTACACCAGAGTACAGAAATAAAGAGACCTTTCAACTGGCAATCTCAGAAGAAGATTCTTATGTTTTTAATGTTGCTCTGCTATCTTTTATACCTAATGGTCTCCTGAAGAATGGCAAAATCAGCAGCTGTTAAGTCCCTCCCCTCTCAGCCCTTCCTTTGAAGCCCTTGTTAAAAAATTTAAACACACATATGCACATAATCAGCAGGATTCTCTGAAAAGACAAGGAAAGAAAAGGCTTTTGAATTGCTTACTCAGTCACTAACGTTGAACCTTTCACACTTCTGATGTATGCAGTAGAGGAACCAAAAAACTGGCAGCAGGTAATTTTCTAAAAGTGGCTGCATTTGCAGGAGAATGTGGTAGTTTTGCTGCCCAGAGTCTTTGCTGTATGCAATTTATACAAGGGAAGGAGCCAAGAGGTTCATTTGTAGCTGATAATTGGTGCTAGGCTTTGCAGTGTGTGGGCATTCACCCATAACATCTCTATTCAGGAGAGAGTTGGAGAGGTTTGCACTTTCCCACTTTGGCAGACCTCCATGAGAGTATCAGGAGATCCAAGCCATCATTCTTAGACTTTCCGGTCATCTGTCCTAACAACCTGCTTGATCATGTGGTCTTTCTATTGCATATTATATACAACAAATACAGTATATTCATAAAACCACTCCTATATATCTGTGGGGGAGGGAGTAGAGAAGCAGCTGCAGGCTTCTCCTCAGATTCCATGGCTCTGGAGAAGAAGAGGTTCCTGAATAAACGTGGCAGGATGCTCTAGCAAGGCATGGAATCCACCCTAATCTCTTGAACAATGGCTGAAAAGTGACAGATCTAGTACAGGTGCAATTTGTATTAGGGTGGCACAGTTCTTCAAAGTCATTCCATACTGGGAACAATTAATCACAATCTAGAACACAATGGCCTGATCCACAACAAGTTACTCAAATCCCACTGAAGTCAAAAGGGCAGAGTAATCAGTTATTTCCTGCTAATTTCACAGAGACTTAACTGTAACTAATTCACAGTGGGTAGCCATGTTAGTCTGTCTGCAGTAGTAGAAAAGAGCAAGAGTCCAGTAGCACCATTTTTGTTAGTCTTTAAGGTGCTACTGGACTCTTGCTCTTAACTGTAACTAGTTTTTCTGAATCAGACCCAATACCTTGAGGAGGCCATTTCCCCCCCCCCCCCACTCCAGCCAGGGAAGGAAGGTGGGGTTTGTTCAGGCTGCTCATCATTATTCATTGTCATGGACTGGGTCCATGATGCAGGGTGATGCATCTAAGGAGTGATGCAGCTAACTCCATCAGTAGCATGTCTTCATTCTAAGGGAATCTGAATTAGAATTCAATTCTTAGCAGAATACTGGAATTGAAACAGCTGTTTGGACAACACAGAACCCTAGAACAGCCACATATTTATTATAGTCTGTTTTCTAATCTGCCCATTCCAAGAGCTAGAGATAAGCATCACTACTAAAAATACTCTGCTACAGAGGACAATGGCCCACAGACTGGAAACGATCCATTTACATTCCAATTCCCAAGAAAGGAGACATCAAAGATTGCAACAACTATCGGACCATTGCATTAATTTCTCATGCAAGTAAAGTGATGCTCAAAATCTTACAGCAAAGGCTGTTACCATATATGGAACGAGAAATGCCTGATGTTCAAGCTGGTTTCAGAAAAGGAAGAGGCACTAGAGATCATATTGCAAATATAAGCTGGTTACTGGAGCGTACGAGAGAATTTCAGAAGAAAATCAGCTTGTGTTTCATAGATTACAGCAAAGCTTTTGACTGTGTGGATCATGAAAAGCTATGGCTGGTTTTAAAGGAAATGGGTGTGCCACTACATCTGATCGTTTTGATGCGCAACCTGTACTCTGGACAAGAGGCCACAGTTAGAACAGAATATGGAGAAATGGAATGGTTTCCAATTGGCAAAGGTGTCAGACAAGGATGTATTTTATCTCCCTATCTCTTCAATATATATGCAGAACATATAATTAGGAAAGCTGGATTAGATTTAGATGAAGGTGGAGTGAAAATTGGAGGGAGGAACATTAATAATTTGAGATATGCTGATGACACTACATTATTGGCAGAAAATAGTGAAGATTTGAAACAACTACTGCTGAAAGTTAAAAGAGAAAGTGCCAAAGCAGGACTACAGCTGAACATCAAGAAAACAAAAGTAATGACTACAGGAGAATTACACAACTTTAAGGTTGACAATGAGGAATTTGAAATTGTTCAAGACTTTCTATTCCTTGGCTCCACCATCAACCAAAAGGGAGACTGCAGCCAAGAAATTAGAAGGAGATTGAGACTGGGAAGGGCAGCCATGAAGGAGCTAGAAAAGATTTTGAAGTGTAAGGATGTGACTCTGGCCACCAAGACTAGATTAATACATGCCATCATATTCCCTATTACTATGTATGGGTTGAACAATGAAGAAAGCTAATAGGAAGAAAATAGATTCCTTTGAAATGTGGTGTTGGAGGAGAGTGTTACAGATTCCGTGGACTGCCAAAAAAACAAATCAGTGGGTTATAGATCAAATCAAGCCTGAACTGACCCTAGAAGCTAAAATGACTAAACTGAGGCTGTCGTATTTTGGTCACGTCATGAGACGACAAGAGTCACTGGAAAAGACCGTCATGATAGGAAAAGTTGAGGGCAGCAGGAAAAGAGGAAGACCCAACAAGAGATGGATTGACTCAATAAAGGAAGCCACAGCCTTCAATTTGCAAGATCTGAGCAAGGCTGTCAAAGATAGGACATTTTGGAGGACTTTCATTCATAGGGTCGCCATGAGTCGGAAGCGACTTGACGGCACTTAACACACACACACAGAGGACAAAATGTATTCTACATTCTGAAATTCAGTGCAATAAAATCAATTGAAAGTACTCTATACCTGCTTACCACCAGAGTTAATAGCCAACAGATTTTGTAGGGATTTCCCTCTGCTATTGTAATGCTTGCCCCATTCTGTTGTTACTCACAATCCAGATGATATTTGTCCCAACCCAATGATTTTTATCCTTACCTCATTTCTTTCAAAAGTTGGTTTGTAGCAATTACAGTAACGGCTCAACCAGTGAGAGCTTTCATTGTGCTATTTTCTCTTCCAGCCAAGGAGGAAAGGAGGGGTTTGTTAGGGTTACTCATTACCTTAGGAGTCTGCTTCCCTCTTGGCATTGCCTGTGTGCCTCCACCTGGCTACACTTTCCCATCATTATCTGATTACTGTGCCTTGACTTCTGTCCTAGCAGTATCTTCATAAACCTGGAGAACATTGCAAATGCAGGATATGGTTTATACAGACCAAATTATGTATTATAAAAGACACTCTGTGACTTCCTCTTATAATGCCTAAATCAAACAGTACATGATGCCCTCAAAGCCATAGTGTGAGATGGAGGTGGCGAGATGTACAGAATGGTGGCATTGCTTATGTTAGATATTACAAGTAAGTAGAGTTGCCAACCTCCAGGTAATGGTTGGCGGTCTCCCACTTTTATAACTGATCTCCAAGAGATAGAAATCAGTTCCCCTGGAGAAAATGGCCAATTTGGCAGCTGGACTCTATGGCATTGAAGTCCCTCCCCTCTCTAAACCCTGCCCTTCTCAGTCTCCACCCCCAAAATCTCCAGGTATTTCCCAACCCGGAGCTGGCAACCCTACAAGTAAGAGAGAGCAAATAGTAGAACAGGGGAGCAATTCTGTCTGTGTCTCTTGTAAGGCCTGCCTTGGGTTTTGTAAGAAAAGAACTATCTAGGGACAGGGTAAAAGTGTCCAGTTTTTTCAATCTCCCTTAGGTTAGGAATTGAGCTTATATTTGCATTCTAGATTGGTTCGGCCATATATCCTTGAAAATATGATTGCTGAAAATTCCCCAGAATGTATACTTTTTCTAAAAGATATCTTCTCATATAATATATGCACAATGACAGCAATACCCTACCTGTTTTCTTTCTGCCAAGCTAGTTTCTGTAGTATGAGTAAGTGTGGGGAAAGGTATGAACAGTTCCCTGGGCTTCTGTATGGCAAGGATCAATGTGGTATCATGGAGTGACTCTGCCAAGGGCCCTCCTGTCTACAGCATAGACCAAACTCTGTTGAAGAGGCTTGGTTCCCCTTTTCTGTCCTAATAGTTTCCATAGTAACAAGCAGGTATTTGTAATAAGATGTAAAGGCTATAGCCCTTGAGAAATGTGTGACTAATGTACTTCCATACTCTGCTATTCCCAGTTGCTGGGGGAATTATTTTTTGTAGTTTGGGGAACTGACAACTGGGTGTGTAACCTTAGGCTGCTGTGGCTTTTACTTCTTTTTTGGTTCTTTTCCAATGATCAAACATGCTAGCCATAAATAGAATCTGGTTATTAAAAATAGAGTATACCTTTGTACCTCCTTGGAATGTCATCATGATGTAAGGTGTGTTGCTCTCTTTGTATACATATTCAAAGTCACTGAACCCAAATTAAGTTCTTGGGACATTTAACAACCACTCTTTTTTACATACTAAGATTTCAACCATGTCGATCCATATTGGGGTGACTGGAATCCATGCGAGTGATTCTGAAGCGGTTATTCTAGATTAGTTAGCACAGAATAAATGAGTCTGATTTTAGGTAAATTAATAGTAGAAACTCCTGGAGGTTCTGGAGCCAGTGTGACATGGTAGAGATTGAGCCAGTAAAGAGGTTTGCTCAGGAAAGCAAAAAACATGTTTTCTTACATTTGCAGAGACAGTGTTCAACTTCTCATTGAAAAAGCACCAACCCAATCAATACACATGAAAACTGGAGACTTGGCAGAGCTAGGTCTATGGCTAGACTTTTACTGTCGTAAGCAATCACTTTAATGGATTCTGTTGTTTGCTGAACCATTATATTACAGTGAGGCTATCCCCTACTGGTCATGTGCTGCTCAAATGTCTGAAGAATCCTGCAGTTGGTTTATACTTGTCTATGTTGTAGGTAGAACCGCCTTCAAGACCATCATGATTACAAAAGCAGAATGTAACATAAAATTATAGCATATGGTATGGGCAATTCAATTTCACAATGGTCCAGAAATCATGGCAAAGAATCGTGGTAAATGTGGAATCTACGTAGAACAAATCAGTCAAGATAAAAGGCACAAATATACTAGATGACAGCTTTGTACTTTTGGATTATGAGCCTGGTACTTCAAACTTAGATTATGAGCTGAATTACAAATTTGTTGAGGTTTAGCTGCCAGGTGAAAACGTCTTTATTTTGCCCAGGTTAAACGGTTCTTATTAATTTTTGTGCCCTGATTCTCTCAAGTATTCTTGATGAATTATTTTATCACATTCTTTTTATTCTGTGTTTGATTGATTTTATTATCTGCCTTTATCTCTTTTACTGATTTTTTAAAATCAGTAATTGTTTTATTGTAATTGTACTAGCACTGTTGTATGAGGCTTCAAGCATCTTTAGAGAATGCCAATTTTTTAAAATTCAAATAAATACATCTGGAAGAGGGGAAGAAGGCTGGGAACATCTTTATGGCAGTGGAATGGGATGGGGGCAGAGCTTCTATTTCTCCTCTGTTTGCAAGTTTTTAACCAGGGTGTAGCCAGAGGCATGACCCCTTTGGCAGGAGCAAAGGGGCTGTTGGTTCTTAGACCTTGGCTTGCAGCCTGAAACCTCAGTGAGCCTGGCTGGCAGATCCAACGATACTGTCATGTATGCTCATTTTCATATTTTTAAAGCTGCTTGGATCACCATTAGGGAGGAAGGTGGGATAACCCCCCTCCAGAAATAAGTTTTTAAAAAAAAACACCCACATTTTCAATTCTGTGCTTACAAGCATTCTTTAGAATCTCTTCTTTATGTGTCAAGTTGAATGGAAAGGTGGTTCCCGGGCTAGCTGGGTCTGGCTGGCTGCTGCACTAGAGACCCAAGTGTTGGGCCACCGACTTACCCACTACTGCTCTGTTCTTTGCTCATGGCAAGGCACCTGCCCTCCCCCCCTCATAGTTTCTTTATGGTGTGGGTTCACAGAAATTGCCGTCCCTGTAGTTTTAAATCACAGTAATAATAACTAACAGTTATATAGCTCTTTAGAGCGTTCAATGCACTTCATATACATTACCTTTTAATCCCTTTCAACAGCCAGCAGTGGGGACCTTTTTGGCCAGGAAGGCAGGTATAAATTTAAGTCATAATAATCCTGTCAAATACATGTGGCACTATTACTATTGTCCTTATTTTGCAGATAGGGAGGAGGTCTGAGTGTATGAAAGAGAGACTTGTGTGAGATAGGGATGCCAGCTTCCAGGTGAGACCTGGGGATCCCCTGGAAATACAGCTCATCTCCAGACTACAAAATTCAGTTCCCCTGGAGAAAATGGATGCTTTGGAGGCTGGACTGTATAGCATTGCGCCCCACTTGAGGTCCCTGTCCTCCCCAGGCTCCATCCCCAAATCTCCAGGAGTATCCCAACATGACTCTGGCAACCCTACCCCAAATCCCTCGCCAATGGCGAAGGGGGACCTGCCAACGCTGGCATGAGATGATCTGGTAAGTAGTGAGATTTTTCAACCAGGAACTTTCTCATTTGTAGCCTTTTAGCCCCTAAATTATACCTGCTGTGACTGGCAAACCTGGATTGGCAGGCAGCAGTGCCCACAGTGTTTGCCTAGAGGTCCCGTTCTGAAGCCCAGCATGTCTTTCTAACTCCCTGCTGGTGCAAGGGATTGAGAGGCTGTGTTCTGACTTTTCAAGAAGCATCCCAGGGCCACAAGCAGGAAGGATAGAGATGTGAAGACAGCCTATGTAATTTTTGTGACTGAGCTATTGTTCCTAGTGACAATGCAAGCATTTTTTTCAGGACCCAGCCTGGCATCAAGGGAGCCCCAACCCAGGTCTTTTCAGGCTGATGATGAGTGTAGTTTCAGATAACAATAGGCTGTAAAGTCTGTAACTCTGTATTGACGGAGATTGCTCTGTGCATTGGAGAAGCAGCTCTCCCTTTGCGGTGGTTGGAAGACAGATTAAAACCAACGCTTTGCATTTGCTCAGCAGCTGAACTGCCAGTTGGCACAGTCCTTCCTGAGACTGTAACTGGGGTTTTTTTTTTTTTAAGGGAGATGTAAGCATGATAAAAAGCAAAGAGCAGCAAATCTTGGGGATTTTCCAGGGCCAGGCCTTTTGCAGCTCCTCTGACCCTCTTCTGTCACGCTCCTCACACATATATAGAGGCAGCTCCCTTCGGAGGCTTTGCTGGTGATTATAGGGATTGAGTCTCAGCAGGGCCACAAGAGGAAAATGAAAATGTTTTTTGCCTTAATCGCTGCCTCTGTGCTGCCCTCCATGGCCATGAGAAGATGCTATTTTACCAAAGTCAAATAGTCTAAAGAGGATGAGCTTTGGAGATGCTCAGAGTCCGAGTCAATTTTTTTTTTTGGCCCAGGCTCCTGAGGGCTTTCAGTCCTCACTGTCTCTACAGTTCCCAGTTAAGCTGTCTCTCAAACTAGAGTTTCAGGGGGAAAGTGGAACAGGGGAATGCCACTTCAGAGAATTTCTTCAATTAAAGGCATTGGGAAATACTTATTGCATCTTTGAAGCAGAGGAATTCCTAGTTAGGCAATAAAAAGCCTATTGGGGGCTATAAGGGAATGAAATTGCACAGGAATGGGGAAAAATCATTTCCTCAACTATGCTTTTTTAGCCTACTCAAAATCCCATCATGCAGGGCAGAAGGGTGGGGGCTATTGGCACAGGGAGTAGTGAGTTTATTAAAGCAGAAGAACAACTTGGAGAAGATTGGCTGCTGCATGTCCCCTTCTGCCAGAAAAAATTTGAACCACCGTGTAGGATTGCAGCCTAGAATGAGATGGATTCAGTTCCGCTCTCCTTCATGCTTTAAGTTCAAGTCTGTGAGCCGTTGCCCTGCACCCCATCTGACTTGATGGGCAGCAGCCAGATTGCCTGGTGGTTTGCTCTCATAATACTGCAGAAAATGAACAAGTTTGGGCCAGAAAGTTATGGGACCTTCCAAGGAACCTTCAGGCAAGTAAAAGATATCTCTGCACTACATGTTTACCCTTCAGGCAACTGACATGCTTCTGGGCAGCTGTTCCTTTCAGTGTCTATATTGTGACACTTCTCCTTCCTGTATCTGCCTTATGTAATCCATACTGATAATGTATAGGATTTGGAGTTTATCTGTTGTATTTAATCTGTTTGCTCTACTAGGTGAGACCAGGTAACAAGTTTATAAGGCAAAATGGCAGCAACAAAGGTTATAATAAATTGAATTTAAGATATAACGCATTTGAATTAATCAAATGGCACCTGGTGCTCTTTTTTCCCCCTTTGGAAAAGTCGAGAGACATGATCTTTCCACTTGTTTTCTGTGATCAAAAAGATGGTGATAATGTGTTAAGGGATATATTCCAATTTAAGGAATCTCTTGAGTACCCTTGCTCCACCCAAAATGATGAGATTTCATGGAGGCTCCATTCATGAGCAGTCAAGAAACGAAGATGAACTGTTTACATCCGTACAGCAGAAAAGTGAATGATGGGGGGCAGACAGCACATGATATCATAGCCTAGTTTTTTTTTTTTTTTTTGACAAGTGCACTTACAGCTGAACAATAAGATTGAGATCAAATGGGGAAAGGAAATTGCTGTTTCTCCTTTTGCTACCTGGTCAGTCTAAAACCAGCAGCAAAGTTTTTGCTGGGCTGTTTCTCTGTTCGAGGCCTCTCTATACTTACTGCTTCCCGTTGCTTCTTCATGCGTTGCTAGATCCATTTGAATTTCGTAAAGGCATGAAACCGAGCCTGGCTGTATGTCTATCAAAATCAACCACCCAAGTTAAAGCTACTGCCAGTCAGTCTGGGGTTGCTTAGCCTGATGGATGGGAGCCATTTTGCACCTTCTGCCATGAGGCTAATAGATTCAGTAAGCGCTATATCAGCCAGTACCTTATTTCATCTCTTAAATTACTTAGCCGCACTTGGCCATTAAGCCAGTCGGTGTCCTCAGAGGCTTGAATCCTGTCTCTTCGTAAGGGATGGAGGCATCTCCAAGATGATCAGCCTCAGCAAATTCATTATTTTCGCATCTCTACCACTTCTGCTTCCTGTGGTTCAATAGAGTGGAGGAAGAGCTGGGCAAAGGGACAGCAAACAAAATGTATTTGAAATGGCAGAAGATAAAAGGCCCCCTGAGAGGCGACCAAACAGTGCCTGCCCATCTTCCCTTTCCCTGAAGAGAAAATGTGCAGGATAAATCTAAGTGCCTATTATCAGATGAGGTTCTCTTGTACTATACTGTACCCAGTTGGGGAAGGGGAGTACGTTTTGTGTTTCGCAGGCACAAATGTGCCAAATTAGGAGTGAGTCGAAGAAAAAGCTGAGCAAAAATTTAAACCGGTCAAAGTGCTTTTTGCATGACCCAGCTCCTGTCATCGATGTAGATGAATTATTTCCATCAATTTACTTGCTTCAGTGCCCCACCCTCCATTGACTAAAATGGGTTCCTGCCTTGTTCTTGCTACAGTACCACTTCCAATTTGGGTGGCATATTTCCCTCCAGAGCAGCTGCTGATAGATGGTGTGTGCTGGTGACTTGGCCCTAAAGGAGCAATCTAAAAGGGATCACCCCTTAGGGTTGTTGCATTGTAAAAGAATGAGAGGAAAGAACCATCTCCTTTTAAGGCTGTTTGAAGTTCAACAACCCCTGTGGTAAGAGCATCCACTAGTTGTTCAGTACTAACATTGTAAGTGTGGAGGTGAATAAATCTGACTTCTCTACTTTGTTTTCAGCTTGTTCAGCACCCTGAGAATGTTGACAAGATTCTTGGAGAGGTAAGAGAAACAATCAATATGCTTGACCTGTGCCCTTTCTGGCAATTTAAAGCATACAGAGTAGGACTGAATGAATGGATAGCAAAAGAATAAATGCTTCTTTGAAGGAGGGAAATGGTCCCTGTGGAACCTAAATCTCTAATCTGGAGAACCGGGTTTGATTTCCTGCTCCTCCACGTGAGCGAGGGACTCTAATCTGGAGAACCAGGTTTGATTCCCCACTCCTTTACATGGAGCCTGCTAGGTGACCTTGGGCTAGTCACAGTTCTCTCAGAACACTTTCAGCCCCACCTACCTCATAAGGTGCCTGATGTGTGTGTGTGTGTGTGTGTGTGTGTGGAGACAATTGTAAGCCGCTGTGAGACTCCTTGTGGTAGAGAAAGGCGGGATATAAAACCCAACTCCTCCTAAAGATGTGCTGTGTGACCACTTTCAAAGGAAAGTTTCCTTCATTGCCTTTGATTTGAACAACTTTATATAGATCTCCAGTGTTCCATACTTTGGCACAATGACTAAATGTGTAGAGGCATCTCTACAGTTTCTTCGGTGAAAGGGATTATCTGGATCCTTTCCATCTGGATTCCAGCTGTGTTTTGGCACTGAGATGGCCTTGGTTGCCTTAATGGATTATCTACTCTGGGGAGTGTCATATGCAGATCTCAAATGGCTAATGTTCCTTCCACCAATTTTCACTCCACCTTCATCTAAATCTAATCTAGTTTTCCTTGTGATATGTTGTGCATATAGATTGAAGAGATAGGGAGATAAAATACATCCTTTTCTGATACCTTTGCCAGCTGGAAACCATTCTGTTTCTCCATATTCTGTCCTAACAGTAGCTTCTTGTCTGGCATTCAGGTTGCCGTCAAATGCTGTGGCACACCCATTTCTTTTAAAACCAACCATAGCTATCCATGATCTCAGGAGCAGAGTTTTGCAGACAATTCCTCCCCATACTAAGGCTAAATCAAGGGGTTTTCTTGGGCAGAGATGAAAGAAAGTGCTTCTTAGGGAGTTTATCGAAGGAGGTGGTGCAGCGTCTGTGCGGCCACTCCTAATTTTTTTTCTACAAGGGCAGGTGTTCTTTATCATAGTGAAGAGCCTATCTTGACAAATCCCAGTTTCATTCTTTGGCCATCCACACACACATGAGTTCAGAAACACAAGATAGATGATTCTGAGCAGGGAAGGAAGGTATGTGGGTTAGAATTGACTTTACCTAATCTCTGGATTTCAAAAACAATCAGTAGAAAGGGATATGACTGGGCAATGAGTGTGGCATTGTGTGTGTTTTAAATAATTAGCCTTTGCTTCTTATGTACTCACGCCACAGCTTTGCAAATGCAAACCCCGAAGCAGAGTAAATCATAGGCAGTCAGTTGGAACAAGGCTGGGGGTGCTGCCCGCTCATTTCCTTGCCTGCGGCCAGTGTAGGCTCTGTGAAGAAATGTTGTTTGTTCTGACATTTAGAATAGATTAAAAATCATTACAGGCTCTTCTGGAACATTTTAGAAGGCAGCATTATTGATTTAGCAATTCAACATCACTTTTGCATAAGCCAAGATGAAAAGTCCTCCATTGCCTTCCATGACCACTCAAACACAAGTGCAGCTCACGTCAGCAGTTGGTGAATAACAATATTTTGCATGTTCTGGCTGATGGTATGGTCTATGCCTGGCTGATGGTATTTGCACTGTGTGCAGGATAAAACTTTTTTGCATGCAACTCCAGAAGCTTGAAAAATGATGTTTGCAGCAGCATGCAATAAGTGTTACTTGAATGGGAGTTGCACATCAGTTGCTGGGAAGGTGCTGGTATGTTCAGAATTCTCAAATGGCTACCACAGCCCCAGTGGTCATTTGAATCTATGCTCAAAGTCTCTTTTGAGTGGGTTTTCAAATTGTCCCTAATCTAATACTCTAACCACTATATTATACTGGCTAATGGGACAATGGATGGTAGCGTTTCCAAAACGAGAATACACTGGAGAAGAACCTTCCATATAGTTTTTGGCTAGCAAAATGCCTTTCATTATGAAAAGTGTGTTTGCATGGAAGGAGGGCTTCTAGAGGGGAAAGATTCCTATGGGGTACAGTGTATCTCTGCATTCACTGAGTTCTAGGGCAAGCCACTCAATGTCAAGAGTGGAGGATGAATGCCCCTGCCCAACAACAGTGCCCCTCCTCCATGCAGTGCACTCTGGGACATCATTCAGGGTGGGGAGTAATGATCCCACTCCCTTCTCCTGACGCCCCCAGCCATTAAGAAATAGGCCTTCTTTCATCTGTCTGCACAGCTCTGCTTTGGATTGTTCTTCTTGGCGCCACTAGATTCTGAAGGAATGTTACAAACTGGCTTTGATATGTATAAAGGATGAATTTATCAATCTGCATGGTGTTTCACAGTGTAGTAGAAGCAAAAAAAGTCCCTATTTTGTGGAGCTTATCCTCTAAGTGTCAACAGTGGGAGGGGTGAGAAGGGAGAGGAGTGGGAAGAAAGAGAGAAAAGCAACAAGGGAAGAATGCGAACACATTGCATTGAAAATCTCCCTAGAAAGATTTGTGCTGAGGCAGATGAAGATACCTCTGGTGACTGTTATTATGGAAGGTGTCAACTTGTGGTGCAGGATATTAAAGCAACTGGGTTGCTTGTGTGCAGTCACCAAGTTTCTCCACATATCAGCAGAAGTTAAATGAAATTGCCTCTGCTGCTGGCTATGGAGAGCTGGTATCTCACAGCCTCTAATCAGGGAAGATATGAAATTTCTTATCTGTTAAGTAAAATGGTGCTGCGCTTCAATCCATCCAATTATTTTTTCCAATAAGTGTAAGTGAAAGTGCGGAGGGGGGGGCTGACAGAGCAGGGCCAGGCGAACTTATTAGAGTCGGGAATGAGCTGGCAGTATAGGGCTGCACCTGCCTGCCTTCCACACACAGAGCCTATTAGCTAGATAACTTGCCTTGAGCACTTAATTCATTGGAACAAGTCAAAGATCTTATTACAAAACAGAACATGGCTGGCTAACTGGTTGTAGAAGGGATTGGGGTTTAGCATCATTTGAGTCTGAGGTAAAAGTGGTGGGAAGAAGCGCTGATACGGGCAAGAAGTCCCTTTGCGGGATGGTCTGGACCTTCCCCAGGTTAGATTGTAGATAACCTCATCAAAAATAATCAACGATGTCTTTGAAAAGACAGTTGATTTCCTGAATGTATATTCCCAAGTTTTCACTCTTTGCTTATGAACAGCAGGGCTCTATTTCTCTTCAGTTCCAGCACTTCAACAAAAGGCAAAATCAAGCACACTTCAGGTAAGGAGTGGAAAGAATTGTGGTTAAAATAAAGGGTTAAATGAAGCCCAGCAGAATTATTCCAGTGTTGCTTGCGACAGAGGGCACCTGGGCAGGTAAGAGCTCATCTATCTCTGTCCCTGCCTTCTCCTCCACCACTGCAGAGATTCCACCCAACTCGAGGCTCCTTAAAATGGGAAAGAGAATGGATTGTGCAAGATTACCATTCAGTTTGAATATCTCCCTTTTTAATAACCCAATGCTTCCTCTTGTGAGAAGTGAACCTGTGCACCTGTATTTTTCACACTTTTTTCTATTTCCTTGCACTGAGATTTCCCCATTAAAATGAATACCCCCATCTGTTTTGTTTGCATACTCTTACCAACTAATATGAGTAGGGTTGCCAACCACCAGGTAATAGCTGGAGATGTCCCGCTGTTACAACTGCTCTCCAGCCGATAGAGATCAGATCACCTGGAGAAAATGGCCGCTTTGGCAACTGGACTCTATGGCATTGAAGTCCCTTCTCTCCCCAAACCCCACCCTCCTCAGGCTCCACCCCAAAAACCTCCTGCCAGTGGCAAAGAGGGACCTGGCAACCCTAAATATGAGGGGGCCCTGGCTGTCTTTCTTAGGGCCTACAGTGGTCTCTATGCCTTAATAAATGGGCGCCATTGCCTGTTTTATCTTTAATTCAGTGACTTTATGGGGCTGTCAAATTGTTTTTATCTTTATTGATTTTAAGTCTGCCTAGAAAACGTCGGGATGTGACGTCGCCCCATGGGTCAGGAATGACCCGGTGCTTGCACAGGGGACCTTTACCTTTTATTGTATCAAATATCTTGTTGTTAGGCACCCTGAGCCTAACCTTGGCTGGGGATTGTGAGTAGGATAAAAACCGAAATAAATACATTTTCAATATTATTTTTGCATCAATTTAATAATAAGTGGCATGAAAACCCTATGGGGTTGCCATAAATCGGCTGCAATTTGACTGCAGTTTACACACACGCAGCATAAAATTGCATTAAAATGTCATAAAAGCAAAAAGAAAATCAATAACAGCAATGAAAATTAGGTACAGTGAAACTGATGCACCGACAACCTATAGAGTCAAAAAGAAAAAAAGGCCATATTGGTTTACCCCTGATTTGGAAGGCTCATAAAGATGGTCTCTACACCCCTGTCAATAATTTCCCTTTGTTTCCAGATATTCCAACCAGGTGCTGTATATATAAGGTTAAAAAGTAGATAGGTCAAAATGTCTGGACACCAGTGTTTCTCACACACATTCAATTCTTCAATACATCAGAATTGCCATGACATGGGAACATTGCAGTGCCTGAAACTGAGAGAAAAGAAATCTCAGTGGAAACAGTAGGAGGGAGTCTGAACTTCAAAACCAAGAGAAAGAGCAAAGATGTAAACTGAACAAAACAGTGTATGTCAAAGAAATGAAGAAAAGAACAAAAATTAAAAATACTAAAGCGTTGTCAGAAAATGAGGGGAAATTTAGTTTAACAATCAGAAAATAGATTCCTTTGAAATGTGGTGTTGGAGGAGAGTGTTATGGATTCTGTGGACTGCCAAAAAAAACAAATCAGTGGGTTATAGATCAAATCAAGCCTGAACTGACCCTAGAAGCTAAAATGACTAAACTGAGGCTATCGTATTTTGGTCACGTCATGAGACGACACGAGTCACTGGAAAAGACAGTCATGCTAGGAAAAGTTGAGGGCAGCAGGAAAAGAGGCAGACCCAACAAGAGATGCATTGACTCAATAAAGGAAGCCACAGCCTTTAAAAAAAATTTTTTTAATTATTTTTCAAAATTATTAAACACAAAGTTCAAGAGTTAGTATAAACAAAGAATAAAATATAAAATGCAATAGAAAACATTGTTAAGTATGATCAAAAATATATTGACTTTCCCTACACCTCCTTCCATCTATTGATTAATTAGTAATCTCTTGTGCATAAACTTCTAATCCTAATATTATTACTAATACCTATCAATCTCTTTGGCATTTATATTCTTTAAAGAGAGAATGATTAATGATTAATACAATCAAAAAAGAAGAAAAGAAAAAAAATTAGTAAATCTCACTAATAATAAATGGATTAGAACAATAGGAAACATTTAGTTGTTTTCATTAAAAATAATTATTTTGTAAACCCTCTTTCTCCCAAACACTCATTTTAATACAAATTATATTTCTAGTATATTGATATCTTATGTTATTTCATTTCCATTAAAACCAAGCTTTTTAAACAATTCCTGTTTAATCCCTTCCAAAGGACAAGCCAGACTCTTTTAAATCAGTTCCTTTGTCCGGAATTTCCAGCATTTTTTTGTTTTCTTCATTAAGACTAGACATCGAAGAGCATCCTTGGAAGGTGTTGGTAAGATTTCTTCTGCTGGTGAATGATCTTCATAGTAGATCTGTGTTGCAGTTTCTTCCATCTCAAAGTCAATAAAGGAGATCCCCATAGCTCCAGTTTTTCTACCCTTTAAGTCCTCCAAGCTGGTGTTAAAAAGTTCCTCAGGCAGATTATCAAAACAAAGATCTAAGTCACTCACATTCAGATCCATTGTTGCCAGCTGGATTATTGCAGTTTGTTTGTTGTCATTCTCCATTTCCTTTGCAAGGTTCTTCTGTTCTTCATCTTTCTTGTCATCTGAAGAACCCTCTGATCTCACCTCCGACCTCATTGTGATGATTTGAATTTTTATATCTTTAAGGTCATCTAAGATAAAGTCCAGTTTTTGATTCATCAAAGCAGAAAATTGATCCAGCTGTTTAATCAAACGTTCCATGGTTGCTACTTCTGAAAGTTCCGTTGAGACTTAGTTGGTAAAGTCCCGACAAAGACCGGTGTTATAAATAGCAGAGAGGTGCTGCAGGAATCAGTGTCGTAAATCTTCTGTCTTCCTTTTGTTCAGGAACTTGGGAGGTATTTCCCAGTTGCACGATGATGCCACACTTCCGATTCCAAGTTCTCTGCTACTCTCGTGATGATAGATTATTTCCAGGAAGGACGTGGCAGGAAGACTTAGTGTAGTTAGAAAGACGACACCTCGTGATGTGAGGGGATTACTCCTCCTCCCTCCTCTTTATACGTCATAGTTTCTGATTGGTAACAGAGACGTCTTTAAAAAAAAATTAGTTGTTGTGTCTTCCCACCGATCAAATTGATAAGATTCCTGCCGATTTATCTGATCTTTTCTTGTTTTCAAAAGTCATTTAAACATTAAGTGGGGGGAGACAGATTCGGCAGATGTATTTAGCAATCTCCCGGTGCTTCCAGATCCAGGTAAAACAAAAGAGTTCTTTTAACTTACTCAGATTTTAGGAGAGTAGGTATTCTTGCTTCTGTGTAGTTGCTTAGATGGTGATAGATAGGGGAGATCTAAGCCTAATTCCAAAGAGACGTTTTCGGCAGTGTTCCCCCCTCAGGCCAGCGGGACCTCTTCCAGGATTCCGAGAGTCGTCCGAAGACTCTCTCAGCAAAACTGGGGGTCAGACCACTCTTGAAGGCAGCAGGGGTGTTCCTGTTCCTCGGTCCACTAATTAGAACTGGGGTGGGGTGCAAAAATTTGCCCCCAAGTCCAAACATTTCTTGGTTCTCTCAGGAGCCCCCGAGAAACATGGCGCTCAGATCAGTATCCCTAGCGGAAGTCAAGGAAGCCACAGCCTTCAATTTGCCAGATCTGAGCAAGGCTGTCAAAGATAGGACATTTTGGAGGACTTTCATTCATAGGGTCGCCATGAGTCGGAAGCCACTTGACGGCACTTAACACACACATCAGAAGTGATTAAAGAGTGTTCTACAACATAACAGTTTTGTATTTAGTGATTGGAACTGAGTGATGTCCATTTATTTAGCTTCACTTCTGTGGCTTCCCTTGGGGTATGTTGATAGCTAGGTTGGAATAGCTGTCTTCTTAAGCTCTGCGCTACATTAATGTCGACAAGGCTGGGTCCTATAATTAAATTTGGAGTCACAAACTGAGAAAATGAAATGGAAAGTTTCCACATTTCTGTAAATCTTTCAGTGCTGGATCACTGATGTTCATGAAGATATTGTGAGGCTGGCCCTGTTTCCAGATTTATTTTATTTTACTCAATGGTAAAGTCCATGTAATAGTGTTCCTCACTGGGACAAAAGAAGGATTGACTCGGGTATCTTGAACAACAGTGTGGAAAAGGGAGTTTTGGTGGGCTTTCATGCTGAATGAGAAAAGTTACTGCTGGTGATGTTTCCTCACGATGAAACTTTTAACATCATTTTCCTTAGTGTCTTCTGTCACCCACTGTGCTGAATATAGTCTCAATATGAGACCCAGGTTGGAAAGAAGAGGTGAGTCTCACAGGGATGGTTTCTCACCATCTTACTGCTGGTGGAGCAATTCACACAGTACATATATGAGACAAAAGACTCTTGATTCTGAGATATTTCTCTCTGATATTAAATTGTATAGACTGGGTTTTTTATTAATCATAATTCTGATCAATAGACACAAATGCACTCACATTTAATTGAAAAAGAGAGCATCTCCTCTAGGCCATGTTGCAGATTTATGAATGGGGAGAGACACAAGCAGTGTAATCCATGTGATGCTGTTGCTTACAAAATCCTCAAAAACAAAAGGACAATACAGCATTTGCTTCCCCTTTCACAGGATTTAGTCGCTGTTTGTTCAGGACTTGTTTACCTAATAAGGGCTGAATCCACATGGAGATTTTGCTTCAGTTTTAACCAGAGTGAGGTTTTTTTTAGCACTTCTTCTTTTTGTGTTTTCTTCCATAAAAATGGGGAAGATTGCAGTAAGAGCACATTTGCATAATGTGTGGATGGAAAGGTGTACATTTTGCAGATCCTCTCCACATTAGTGTCATTTTCCTTGCCCTAGCCCTGCTCTGCCCCACCCCCTGTTACTGGAGGGCTTTCTGGCTCTATAAAAAAGCCCAGTAATTGACACATGTCAATTACATATGTCAGTTACCAATTTTAAACTATAGTAATTTATCAATTAACAAATACAACTGACATAGTGTTATAGCTTAAAATTGACCAATGGCACATGGTTGTAACTTGATTCTCTAATAATATGTCAAAAGCCATAAAAGCCCTCTGGTGAAGTGAGGGGAAATCGTGGCAAAATGGAGACTGAGGCAAAGAAAGTGCAGGGAAAACCACCATGTATATGCTCTGCTGCTGCTGCAAATGCTTCTTCGTTCCCAGCAGCAGCGGGAGGGACATGTTTACCATGTGGATGCCCTTTGCACATGGACAGGGAATCTCATGCTGTTTTGGCTGCAACTCCTTGTCTACCGTGTCTGGTAATTTTCAGATCCTTGAACTGTGAACTCTACCCAGCTCTTCATATCTGATTGTTTCCTTGTTCATTTATCTCACAGTCAAATAGAAGTGTGTCAGGAGCCCCAAGTCCTATCCAGGTTTTTCTGTTTCATATCCAATTTGTGTCAGCCTGTGATTAATCACATGATCAACCACTTGACAAACTGGACATTAAAGTGAGTTAAGAGGTTTCTGCACTTGGATGGCTGGGCATGTAAACAAGCCATTTAATAACTCCTCAGTAAGAAAATAGTTAAATATTGTCATAGGTGGCTGCATTTTATTGCTCTTGCACATCCCACAGAATTAGGAGTTGGCTTTTTAAATTGCCTTTTAAAGATGAATGGGTACATTAAATTATATTAACAAAAGAAGAAGTGGAAATATAATTTAAGGAAATACAAAAAATAAGCAGGAGTTCGCACACTTTGATGTGTGGTCTCAAATTATTTCCCCAAATATAGAAATGATGCCCTACTTCTTTCAGTGTGCCTCAGTTCAAGGAGCTGGTATGTTGTAGCAAACAGAGTATTGGACTAGGAACTGGGCTACCTGGGTTCAAATCCCCAAATCTGGCATGAAACTTTTTTGGTAGTCTGCAGCCAATCACTCTCTCTCTCAACCTAACTTACATCCCAGGGTTGCTGAAATATGGAAGGGAGAGCAATCATTCCACCCTGAGCTCCTTGGAGGAGGAGTGGGATACAAAGACTAGATGGGTAACTAATCTTATTTCTTGTTGATTATGAACACAATTTGTTCATTTATTCTTGTATATGGTATCTCATACTTTGTCAACCCATTTCAATTGTTATGACCTCCGGTTTTCCCCTACTACTATTCTAGCTACTGAAAGGGCCCTAGAGTGGGGATCAGAAAATCCACACACAGGTCCAGGGTTTGGCCAAAGGGGTTTTTCTGCAATATTCAGAGAAGTCACAGGTTTGCAGGAAGATATGAAATTTATAAATAAATATGTTGGGTTTATTTTTTATTTTATTTTTTTAAAAAACTACAACAACCCAGAATCATAGAAGCAATTTCTGCTTCTTTAGGGAAAGTATGTTACCAAGATTGTGCAAGACACTAGTTGTGAGATCTCGGTGGCCATTTTGGAGATTGCTAGGCAACCTCCAGCCAACATTGCTGAGGTCCTCAATCCTCTAGTATTGGGAGGAGGAAGACATACTGAAAATGTGAAAGATAAGTGGGAGGGAAGGTAAATGTGGAGGGAGAGTCACAAAAAAAGGTGGAAAAGGAGAGCTGAATATGGAAGGGAAGGAAAGGAAAACAGGTTGGAGACTCTGCTGTGGCAGAAACAGAACAGGCTAGGTAGGTGGGTGGGAGAGAAGGAAAGAGGAGGGGCTGCCAGGGGTAGGGAATACTAAAGGCGGAAAAAGAGAGAAAAGGTTGAGGGGGGGAAAAGCTGAAGGCACACTACCATGGGAGTGAAAGAGAAAAAGGAAGAGGGAGTGGGGAAATGAGATCCCCCACTTGTTGCTACGCCCTGACCTGGATAGCCCTAGATAGCCTGATCTCATCAGATCTCAGAAGCTAAGCAGGGTCGACCCTGGCAAGCGTTTGTATAAGAGACCTCCAAGGAATGCCAGGGTCATGACATGGAGGCAGACAATGGCAAACCACTTCTGAGCATCTCTTGCCTTGAAAACCCCACCAGGGGACTCCATAAGCCAGATGTGACTTGGTGGCAAAAAGCCCCAACATGTTACTGCATCTAATAGTAAATGGGAGGGCCCCATGTGGATTATGAAAGCCACAACGTCAAGCCATCCTCAGACAAGTCAGGGTGCTCTACATATTTGACAGACTATCTAGGCATACAGAAAAATATAACTTTGTAAATTAACAAAATATGAAAAAAGTGGCCTGATGAGGACTGAAAATATTCCAAATGAGAGGGAATGTTGGGGGCAGCTGAGTAACAGTTAAAGGGGAAAAGGGGGGGAGGAACACAAAACAGCCTCCTCAAGCCCCTAAGATCTTAAAGAATTCTGAAGGGGGAGATTTAGGCACATCATGTAAGATTTCAAAATCATCCCTCCCTGTAATTGCTTGCAGCCTCAAGTTTGTTCCATACCAAAACACACTCTTCAAAAACAACAAAATATTGGGGGGAGTGGCTGCTGTTGGTAATCTCTAGTCTTTGATCGACTGGATATTATCTGTCATCCCCCCAGGTAAAAATTTTACAGTGTACTGCCATCTGTATAGAAAATTAGCATTATTAATATTACATGTCCAACAGATGTTGGGAGTATAATAGGTTTCGCTTAGTCTGGCTGCCACATAATGCGCTGGCCTTTTATACATGGCTGTTTACCATGCGGTCACCCCTCCAACAACTTCAGGTCTTTGTTCTGATTATGCATGCTGTTTCCAACTGTCAGAGGTCACCTCACTCTCCCCCTGCATTTTGCCGCGTTTTGCCCGCATTTTTAAATTTGAGTTAAAACAGGCCCGTGAATGCACTAGCAATTTACCTCGCAATTTAAACGTGTCCAGTACTCAAGCATCCCACACGACTTAAAATTTCTGTTCCCACAGCGACACCTTCCTCCGCTGTATTAGATAAAATCCGTATGTTTCCCCCCCGCGGCAGCATTCACGCGCCAGCTTGAAGGAGCACTGTGGTTGGCTGAGGTGGTAGCCTGCCCCCATGCCAACTCGGTGCTTGAAACAAGGACGGCAATTGGTCCAGCGTGGGCAGTTAGGTGTGGGGAGTGGATGGTGGGCTGGCAGCAGGAAGTGGATTGAAGACAGATTTTATGTTCACACTTCAGGCTCTGGGTGAGGAAAACATTTAATTTCTATTAATTCGCTGTATAAGCGAATGCTCTTAACACGGAGAAATTCTGCTCTGGAGACGTCTCCGGAATCCTTCGGAAGAGATACAGTGCAAACATGCAAGGAAACCCCGTAGAAATCGGAGCTGCAAACGCGAAGTGTGGACATGGTCCAGGTCCCCCAAAGTGCGGGCAAAATGCAGGGAAAGACGGGGAGAGCGAGGCGACCTCTGACAGTCGGAAACAGCATGCATAATCAAAACAAAGACCTGAAGTCGTTGGAGGGGTGCTGGCAAGGGAAACAGCCATGCATAAAAGGCCACTGATGAAACATTCAAAAGAAGCTTTCTCTAAATAAACATTGAAGAATAATATCCTTTCTTACCGGTGTATGATCATTCTGAAGTACAGAATAAAGATTGTTCAATTTATCCCATTTTATTTAAATGGTATTTTCTTCCATATCCAAATTCATCAAGCTTCAGCAAAGGTTCACCCTCCCTTCAGTCCTTTAAAGGGCTTTCCCCCTTTCCCATCTGGACTGCATTGTAGCATTACAGAGCAGCCTGCAGGGAAAGGGAGGTTCCAGGTCATTTGGGCATGCACGACGGAGGAAAGGGGGGGCAGGGGCGTGACATCAGCAAAAACAGTAGCAATAGAATTGAGAGGGATACTGTTGCTGCCCATTCCTTCCCTTCTTGCTGCTGCGGCAGGAGGAACAAGTGGGAATAACTTGATGCTGCTCCAACAGGGGCATGTTTTTTGTGCCCCTGTGGGGAAGCGTCTCATTTTTCCCTTTCCCCAAGGCATCAGACAAATATTAATAACCTTTAAGGAAATTAATAATTTCAGTGATAGAGTGCACTGGATTACTCACCGAGATAGCAACACTGTACATCAGTATATGGTGATGACTCTAAGTCCGGGGTCCCCAACCTTTTTAACCCTATGGGCACCTTTGAAATTTTAACACAGAATGGTGGGCGCACACATGGAATGGCTGCTGCAAAAGGTTGCCAACTCTTGGTAGGGAAATTCTTGGAGATTTGGATGTGGGGCCTGGAGAGGGCAGGGTTTGGGGAAGGATGGCATTGAAGTCCCTCCCCTCCCCAAACCCCGCCCTCCTAAGGCTCCACCCAGGGTTGCCAGGTCCTTCTTCGCCACCGGTGGGAGGTTTTGGGGGTGGAGCCTGAGGAGGACGGGGTTTGGGAAGGGGAGGGATTTCAATGCCATAGAGTCCAATTGCCATTTTCTCCAGGTGAATTGATCTCTATCGGCTGGAGATCAGTTGTAATAGCAGGAGGTCTCCAGCTGTTACCTGGAGGTTGGCAACCCTAGCTCCACCCCAAAAATCTCCAGGTATTTCCCAACCTGAAGCTGGCAACCCTAGTTAAGCACCTCGGTCTATTTTTAAGAATCAATGACAAAGTGACAGGGCTCCAGAGTAAGTTTGGACAAGTAAGACCAAACAAGTATATAATATAGTCAAGAGAGCAATCCTTAACAAGTTTACTCAGAATCATAGAGTCCAATAAAGACAACTAGGAGGAGGTTAAAAGCAACAGTTCTTTATTTAGCTAAACACAGACCTGGGGTGGAATAACCCACAAATAAGATGCAGAGTTACTCACCAGAGAAACAAAGGAAGCTTAGTATCATTTATTCATTCGCATGGGGCAGGCCCATGGCTGCTGACAAGCACCAATGCACATTAGGTGTCTACTCCACTCTAATTAGCATAGCCTATAGATATTGCCCGGAGGCGTCTCTAAGCAAGTGTTAGGTCTTGTGATCTTAGTAACTAGAAACCACATTCCTAAAGATGAAGGTAATTCAAAGACACTGTTTTCTCTACTGGTGAAAGGCCGTACCAGGCAAGCAATGTAATCTGTTGGCCTTTTATAGTTGTGGATGCCAACGTTCCCAAAGCTTCCATGTGTGTGCGTATGAATACATAGTGTTCTAAACCAGCCCTTATATCTGGGCATTATACCGCTAACAAAAGAGAAGCTGCATTTTACTCCGGTTTAAATTTCCAGACTGTCTTCAAGGGCTGCTCCAGGTAAAACAGCTGAGCCTCAAGGTTATTGTAGTATGGATCGATGGGACCAGACTTGCTGAATCTAAATAGAGGGCCAGCTTCCATACCAGATGAAGATGAAAACAATCGCTTCTTGCTGTCAGGTTAACCTGCTTCTTTAGCACCAATCCATCTTAACTCCAAGGATCCACACTGAGTCAGCCCGAGACAGTAGTGCGCCATTAAATACAGGAAGCCAAACACCCCCTAGAATGTTAGGCTGCCTGATCAGCACTACCTCCATTGCGCCTGGCTTCAGCTTGTTTGCCCTCAGTGACTTGACCACATGACAATAAGGTCTATGAACATTTGAGTAATAAGTATAGTTCCTTTCCATAAAACATTACTATCTTCATATATCTTCATATATGCTGAGCATTAATGATCATTCCTATAAAATAATTGGAATGTTATTGGCATGTTCTGTATTTGTAGGCCTTTCCATCTTCGATTTGAGTACTCTACTGATGTCATCAGAAATCAATATATTCCTTTCTATAAATCATTTGAAGTCTTTTGCATGTATAAAGAATTACATTTATAAAGAATAATTTATTACAATTATTTCATGTAAATGCACACAAAAGAAAATGCTTGAGATGCAAATGAAACCTTTCAACTCTACATATTTGCTTTCATCTTCATTTTTTTACTTCACCAATTAAATTTATCTTTTCTTTAATTTTAGTTAAGACACCTTTTATTTAACTACTTAATCATGCAGGATATATGGAACAGTTAAACATGTATTCCAGAAACTTCTATACTTTTTTCTGAGTATGTATTTTACTGTGCATCAAAATCTTACCTTTCCCCCAAAATACTAACCAATGTCCTTTGTTTACATAGATTATTTAATCCCCTGATATTTATTATTTAGATCTTTATGGTCTTGTTTATGGTATATATCTCTTTTATGATCTTACAAGCGGGGGACCTGTGAAACTTGCAGGCGGGAATCTCACCCCTCACCTGCACAGTGGACTGGGCGCTCATTGGCCAGCCCAGCCTGCAGCATTGCTGCCACCTCCACCTACCTTCTCCTGCGACAGCGGGGGGGGGGGGGGGGGCTGCAGTGGATCTCACTCCCTCCTCGCCTGCCTATTTGCCTGGCTCAAGCAGTGGGAGGGCAGTGGCTCCTGGCCCTCCTCTTTTGTCTGTCTGCAACAGGGCCATCTCAGTGGTAGAAAGGCAGCAGCAGCAGCTCTCCCTCCCCTCCCTCCCCTGACTGTCCACTGGCCAGTCTGCCTGTCTGGTGGGGGGCGCAGCTCCTGTTCCTCCTCTCTGCAAACTGGCTTACAGAGGAGAGGTGGCAGTAGAAGGGCTCCAGATGGTGGCCAGAGGCAGCACTTGAACTGGCACCCCAGCTGTGTCCATGTGTGTAGGTTTGGCTGACTCCTCCTCCCCTCCCCACCCACGGGAGAATTTAAATTATCCCATCTTGTTTGTTAGTTTATATTTTTTCTGCATATCTGGGAGTTGGCCAGGTCTGCAGAAGAGTACCCCCTCTCTGAACCTGGCCCCATTCTCTGGGTCTATTGAGCCACATGGGAGCCAAGCTGCATTAGATATGGGAGTTATAATAGCTGGTTATTGCACTAATAGAGAACTAATGCAGTTTCCCTTCCTTTGGAACTTTTTAGGACTTCTTTGTGGACCAACAGATCTTTCTTTTGATATAGGTGATGAAGATTCAGGGGCTGGGTTAATATCCTAAATAAAGAAATTAAATAAATCTCATCTAGTAGTTCCTGGGTATAATAATCGCTCACTACTTTTTGAGAAACATCTAGGGTTGCCCACCTCCAGGTGATAGCTGGAGATCTTCTGCTATTACAACTGATCTCCAGCCGATAGAGATGAGTTCCCCTGGAGAAAATGTCCACTTTGGCAATTGGACTCTATGACATTGAAGTCCCTCCCCTCCCCAAACCCCGCCCTCCTCATGCTCCACCCCTGGCAACCCTAGAAACATCACATTCACTAGCTTTCCCTATTTGTACTTCATCTCTAACTCCCTATTTTTTTTTTTAAAAAATAAGGAATTTATACTGTCTTCCTTGTTGCAAAATTTATGGATGGATGTTCATCAATACATCGAATTGGTTCCCTTCAATAATAAGCCCTTCTCCATTACAAAACTGATTGACATTTGGATCCCTTCTCTGCTTATTAGAAATCTAACTAAAATATATCTGGGCCTCAATCAGCTTCATCAAGAGCAACATTTGGGAGAGAGATCTTTGGAATTAATCTCCCTGTAAGCCAAAGATTCCCCTCCCTGCCCCCACCACTTCGAGAAGATACCATATGATGTTTTCGAAGGGAACAGCAGTAAGCTTTCTATTTATCTTATTTGCTGCCTTTCCAGCTCTGCGCTCTGACTTCGTGCAGCATCGACTCCCTCTCCTTTTCCATGCTCACTCAAAGCATGCTAAAGATAGAATCGGGGACAGTACTATTAGCCACTAGAGACTTAAGAACTCATTAGTGTTCCAACTAGTGCAAATCAGCCTCCCTTCTTTTGCCTTATATCACATTTCTAATCCTCTTAATATACCACTCTCCCTCTGTGTCACAAGGGCACTAACCCCAAGCAAGACTTAGCCCTCCTGGCTGAGAAGATAGCAAGAATCCTTCTCACCTTCCTTGCCCTTTCAACGTGCCTGGTGATTTGTGTAACTCCGGCAATGTAGTGAGTGATGTGGAAAGCTGTCATCACAAACCTCTCTGGGTCACTTAAATGACTTCGGACTCTGTAGGATCTTTCCAGGAGGCACCCACGAGTGTTACGCCAACCTCCCCAAAGGGCCTCCAGTTAATACGGCACCTTTCTCCCCGTGTTTCAGTGTGTGAACTTGAAGCAGTGGATGTCTTCTGAGTGCTCTGGCTTCCTATTTTTTTAAACCACAGCACTGATAATGCCGGTGTTTTAGAAGTGAACCTGACCTGTTTTTAAACTATCTGGTTTCAAAATATTACCCCTGAGGCTTGGTGATTCATAACATTTCTGGCAGAGGATGGTCAGAACAAGACAGGATACTCAGCAACCAAATATGCTTTTCTGTATTGCCAGCCTTTTCTGCCATTCCGCCTAGGGCTGTCAAAAAAAAAAAATTCGGTACAGTTCGGATTCGGCCGAATTTGACCCTTGTGGGTTCGGTACGTGCCGAAGTCCGAACTCCCCCGCTTCGGATCCCCGGTAATTCGGGGGGATCCGGAGTTCGGGGGAAAATTCGGCCCCAGCGCGCCTTCAGAGGGATTCCCTGAAGGCGCGCGGGGGCCCTTTAAACTGATCTGAGCCTCCCAGCTGGGAGGCGCAGATCAGTTTAAAGGGCAGCCCGCCCCCCTTCAGCGGGCTCCGCTGGAGAGGCTCGGGCTGTCCTTTAAACTGATCTGCGCCTCCCAGCCGGGAGGCTCAGATCAGTTTAAAGGGCAGCCCGAGCCTCTCCAGCGGAGCCCGCTGAAGGGGGGCGGGCTGCCCTTTAAACTGATCTGTGCCTCCCAGCCAGGAGGCGCAGGTCAGTTTAAAGGGCAGCCCGCGCCTCTCCAGCGGAGCCCGCTGAAAGGTGCAGGCTGCCCTTTAAACTGACCTGCGCCTCCCAGCTGGGAGGCTCAGATCAGTTTAAAGGGCAGCCCGAGCCTCTCCAGCGGAGCCCGCTGAAGGGGGGTGGGCTGCCCTTTAAACTCATCTGCGCCTCCCAGCCGGGAGGCGCAGGTCAGTTTAAAGGGCAGCCCGCGCCTCTCCAGCGGAGCCCGCTGAAGGGGGGCGGGCTGCCCTTTAAACTCATCTGCGCCTCCCAGCTGGGAGGCGCAGGTCAGTTTAAAGGGCAGCCCGCGCCTCTCCAGCGGAGCCCGCTGAAGGGGGGCGGGCTGCCCTTTAAACTGACCTGCGCCTCCCAGCTGGGAGGCTCAGATCAGTTTAAAGGGCAGCCCGCGCCTTTCAGCGGGCTCCCCTGAAGGGGGGCCGAATTTGCCGAATTTATTCGCGAACTCCCGAACTCGCTGAATTCGGCCCCCCCGGTTGCCCGCCAGTTTTGAGTTCGGATCCGTCCGAACAGAAAATCACCGAATCAGGGGAAATTCGGTTGATTTTCAGTTCGGACCGAACCGAATTGACAGCCCTAATTCCGCCAAACCGAGGGTTTCCTCTCCTAATTCTATTTCTGCTTCTCCAGGATTGGCCTTCCACCATACCATATTTACCAATAACTTGTAAATGCCACAATGGCAATGAAATCTCTGCAGCAATAACTGTTTTACAGCCCAGTCCTATAGATCAACTTTAGCTGCTGCTGCCGTGTAAACAATTCTTTGTGCAACTACAGCCAAAGCATCAATCCTGTCCATGGCAAGTGGAGCAGAAACATTCTGCTTTGGTTTACTTGCTGTATAGTTCCTTTACTAAAGGGAAACTGCACCATGTGGATTGTGCTATTGCTCTGAAACTATAAACACCCCACAGCATATCATAGAAGGGTGAACTGTTGGTATTACCCCACTCTTGTGTGCCTGGAGCATTGCAATGGCTGGTGCAGCAGATCCATGTTCCCATTGCTTAGTAATATACCAGAAATATTATTTTGCTGGTTAAATAAGAAGAGTCCTGCTGGATCAGAACAATGGCCCATCTAGTTCAGCATCCTGTCTCACACAAGGGCCAACCAGTTCCTCTGGAGGTTCAACAACAGAGCATAGAGGCCGAGGCCTTCCCCTGATGCTGCCTCCTGGCCATTGGGATTCCGAGCTTGACTGCCTCTCAACATGGAGGTTCCCTTTAGTCACCAGGGCTAGTAGCAACTGATAGACCTACCCTCCATGAATCTGCTTAATCTGCATAATCCCCTTTTAAAGCTGTCTATGCCTGTGGCCATCACTACATCTTCTGGCAGTGAATTCCACATTTTAATCATTCACTGTGTAAAGAAGTATTTCCTTTTGTCCCTCCTGAATCTGCTGCCCATCAGCTTCCCTAGATGTCCTCGAGTTCTAGTATTGGGAGAGGGAGAAAATGTTCTTGAACAACAACCAAAACACTAATGGTCATGGCTGACCACCTTCTCGAGTGTGTATCTCTGTTATCAATTGTTCCCTTTTTTTTGTGGTAGATCTTCTAGCCTGCTGAAATCAGGGACACACCAAATATGTGTTCAACATTCAAACTTACCCTTTTCTGCAGTGCCTGTTTTGTAGCACCTCATTTGATCACCCCAAGGACTTGCTTGCAATTAAGGTTGCCAATAGGGTTGCCAACCTCCAGGTACTAGATGAAGATCTCCTGCTATTACAACTGATCTCCAACTGAAGAGATAGTTCACCTGGAGAAAATGGCCGCTTTGGCAATTGGACTCTATGGCATGGAAGTCCCTCCCCTCCCCAAACCCCATCCTCCTCAGACTCTGCCCCAAAAATCTCCAGGTATTTCCCAACCCGGAACTGGCAACCCTACTTGCAATCCAAAGTGACCAGCCTTTCCAGCAGTCTTGCCCCTGCATAGTGGTGGCGTCCATTATGGCAGTTGGTTGGGTCACCACTTCTGATATATGCTATTTACAGGCTTGCTTGGGTTATGTATTTCCCAGGGTCATCGTTGGTAGGTTATGTACTATTTAAAACCAGTCACATTAGTGTGTGCATGTGCTGCTTTTACACTTGCACAGTCCATGGCATTCATCTGTCATGCTGGTGCATGCTCAGAACTGACTGGATTGAACCACAGTTCTCGGGGCGGTAATGCAAGAGTGCAGTTAATACAAACACAAACACACTTAGTTTGGGGAAGTGAGCAAGGCAGCAAAATTTGCAAGCCTGGGACGTTTGAGAAATAAGCTATGCAGCTTTCTCTGCCAGCCACCTAAACAGGGTCGTCGAACCAAGGACTGAGACAACCACCTCTCTTTTAAGTTATTTTTTTCCCCATCAGATGTGTTGGGTATAAAGATGGGGGAATGGGGAGGCAGCCATGACAAAATATTTACCATGCAGGCCTGACATAAAAATGAGTTTGCATGTGCCAAATATTTGCAATCTGGACCCATCAAGCATAGATTCTGGCAGGCAAAATGGGCATGGTCAGAACAAATAGCTTCCTCCCTCCTAAACAAGACTGAACCACTTCTTTTAAAACTGATTTTAGAACGTATAATAAAAAAATAACTGATAAGGGACTAGGGTAGTGTGCGAACACACGTGCCAAACATCTCTGATCCAGTTTTGAACATTAAAAAAACTTTTCT
Source organism: Euleptes europaea (assembly GCF_029931775.1). Taxonomy (NCBI): domain Eukaryota; kingdom Metazoa; phylum Chordata; class Lepidosauria; order Squamata; family Sphaerodactylidae; genus Euleptes; species Euleptes europaea. Next base: position 36,343,728 of record NC_079317.1, read on the forward strand.
TAACATTCAAGGATCCTACTTACAATTTCTGAACAAACTGGAGTCTGAGCAGAGAGACCATTGAGCATCCCTAGTTGAAATCAGTTTTTTTAACCATATTGTATGGTTATCATACGTTATTTTTGTTTCCAGACAAACTATGCCAGAAAGCTTTACTAAACTGATCTCATAAGGCATCAAGACTGTGTACTGCAGCTTAAATGAGTGGAAGGTTAGCAAATTAATAGTAAAAGTTATTTATATATATTTGTTACGCGTGTCATTCTTCTCCCTTATTATCATGGGAGCCTGTGATACAGTGACTAGCACCATATGGCACCACCTACTGGATGTTGGCCAAAACAGCAGGCATGTAAGGTGATTTTAGTACCCAATCGAGGAAGTATTCCCAAGAACACCCCTCTAGACTTTCTTGTGTAAGTAAATGGCTTCTATTCACTGCTATTGTGGGGAGGGGAGAATTAAAATACCTTTGGGACATTATTACAGGGTAGATTAAATCTACTCTCGTGTACCTAATATTTGATGGCCTTTGCTACTCATAGTAGGGTTGCCAGCCTCCAGGTACTAGCTGGAGATCTTCTGCTATTACAGCTGATCTCCAGCCGATAGAGATCAGTTCACCTGGAGAAAATGGTCGCTTTGGCAATTGGACTCTATGGCATTGAAGTCCCTCCCCTCCCCAAACCCTGCCCTCCTCAGTTTCTGCCCCAAAAACTTCCCTCCAGTGGCAAAGAGGGACCTGGCAACCCTAACTCATAGGGATCCTGCAAAGAGTACAATATCTCTCTGTCTACGGGGCACATAGCCCTGACCTGGATGGCCCAGACTAGCTTAATCTCATCAGATCTTGGAAGCTGAGCAGGGTCAACCCTGCTTAGTACTTGAAGGGGGAGAACATCAAGGAAGTCCAGGGTCGCTACACAGAAGCAGGGCAAATGGCAAACCAACTGTATCTGTCTCTTGCCTTGAAAACCCTGTGGGGTCACCACCAGTCAGCTGTGACGTGATGGCACTTTCCCACCACACAGGGCACAAAAAAGAATTTTGGACATGCTGTGCTACTCCACACTCTGCCTGTTCTACTGATTGCCACGATGCTGGTTTTAGTTAATAAATGTCAGTTTTAAATTTTTGGCTGATTTTTCATTTATTTCACTGCACTTCAGGAAAATCAGTAAATCATGAATTCAGAGGTCTGCAGTGATTTGCTAGCAACTTCCCACCATATATTACCCTAAGCTGCTAATCAATTTTGGATTTGATAGAGGAAACTTTGTTAGAAATTGTTTTTTCTTTTACCCCTAAGGGAGCAAATTATTTGTTCCGGTTCCTGAACTTTACCATCCAGTGCTGTCAGAAATGGTTGGAGGCTCTGCCACTAATGGTACAATCCAAAGCAGAGCTATGCCCTTCCAGTTCCATTGAAGTCAATGGGCTTAGAAGGGTGGAACTGTACTTGGGATTGCAGTGTGTGTGTGTGTGTGTGTGTTAAGTGCCGTCAAGTCGCTTCCGACTCATGGCGACCCTATGAATGAAAGTCCTCCAAAATGTCCTATCTTTGACAGCCTTGCTCAGATCTTGCAAATTGAATGCTGTGGCTTCCTTTATTGAGTCCATCCATCTCTTGTTGGGTCTTCCTCCTTTCCTGCTGCCCTCAACCTTTCCTAGCATGGCTGTCTTTTCCACTGTCGTCTCATGACGTGACCAAAATACGATAGCCTCAGTTTAGTCATTGCAGTGCAAGCCGCTTAATCAGAAGCGGCCTCACTGAAACGACGGCTGTGTTTTGGAGGATTTGGTTTGAGAACTGCTGTTTCAGGGACTCAGAGTGTCTTTCCATTCTAACTGACATCAGCTCAAAGGGAACATTGGTTTGAACACAATCTAATTTCTAAGAGCTGAAGTCCAATTCCTTTGATGAAATTTCAGCTGTGTGGTTAGAAAGGTTCATGTGTCATTTTCTGCCCCTTTAATATTTGGGGGGGGGGGGCTTTTTACCTCTAGGCCTGGTAATGATGGACAATTCCATGAAATATGATAGCAATTCAAAAAGTACAGTGCTAAAAAGGGCTACTTGTGATTATACCAGGGAGGTTCTTCAATGCTATCAAGACATTTAGAAATACCTGTCAGAAGCGGTAGGGTTAATTGACCTTCTTTGCCTGCCCACCCTTAAAAAATAATTAGAATAAAATGCACAATGTTTAAGAAAACTTAACAACTACAAATGACAACAAACACAAGAAAAGCCCTGCTGGATCAGACCAGTGGTCCGTGTAGTTCAGCATCCTGTTTCACACACTGGCCAACTTGTTACCCTGGAAGGCCAACAACAAGGCGTAGAGGCTAAGGACTTCTTCTGAGTTGCATTCTCACACTGGCAGTTCAGAGATTTACTTCTACTACATGTAGACATTCCCTTCAGTCACCATGGCCAAAAACCTATCCACGATTCTGTCTAATCACTTTTAAAACCATCCGTGCTCACATTCACCACTACATATGCTGGCAGTAAATTCTACAATGGGTACTGTTTAAGGAAAGAAGTACTTCCTTTTGTCTGCCCTAAATCTATTGCCATCAACTTCATCAGGTGCCCTGAGTTATAGGCCATTTATGCTTGGTTATTAGCCACGCAATCCAAGTGGAAGTGCCCTGTGGCTTTTTTTTACTTATTCATGAATTTCCCGTCCTTCAGGGGTCACCCTGTGGCAACCCTGCACTTGCCCTGGGATTTCAGAAACCTCATATCACTAATTTAAATTTTGCCTTGATCCCAAAGCGAAGCAAATCGAGGCAATTTTTGTGAATAGTCTCAACTTTGGGTTTTCTCTTTTCCCACGCATTGTTGCTTGTCTTGCCCTCATACAAGCCGTCCCAGAGATTTAATTTTAGGAAGTGGTTTAAAGATCTTGGAAGCCGGCTCCTGCTACTCCTGGGATTTCTTTGGGGAAAAGAGCCCCTATGTATAGAGCTTTTAAGATTCAAATCAGAAAATCGTGCATCTGCAAAGTGTAGGGTTGCCAGCTCCGGGATGGAAAATACCTGGAGATTTTGGAGGCGGAGCCTGAAAAGGGTGGGATTTGGGGAGGGGAAAGACTTCAATGCATAGAGTCCAACTGCCAAAGCGGCCATTTTCTCCAGGTGAACTGATCTCTATCAGCTGGAGATCAGTTGTAATAGCGGGAGATCTCAAGCTACTACCTGGAGGTCGGCAACCCTAGCAAAGTGGCAAATCCTTCAAAGCATAAATGACCATAGTATTGGGGACTTCATTCAGTAAAAACCACTTCCCTATAATCTGGAATCTCCTTACTGTGATGAAACTGCTTGTTGCCAAATATTGGCATCAACCAACCATTTGCTCTATTTCAGAATGATTAAATAAGTATTGGAATTTAGCCATCCACTTTTTTGGCTTTAAAAATACATCTTTATTTAGCACATACCTGCACAGATGGCTGTGTACTAATCAGGAATGTTTTTTAAGAGAGAACAAAAATGCAGTTGTTCCCATAACATGTTTTCAGGGTCCTGTCTGTTGATAACGACAAGAGAAACAAATTGTCAGCTGGGCAGACAGACCTTTCATGAAGTGGAGTCCAACTTTCCTTTGGTAAAAAAAAATAAAAATAAAAAATCCAAAGGTGGAGAAAGTGCTGTTCAATTCACACTTGACTACATGGTTTCTCTGTTGCTTACCCACTCAACCCCGGGAAGCTACTCAGAGGATCTTTATTCAATGAACATTCATTTAGATTGTAAACCAGAATTGAGCTCTGGTTTCAAATCCTAGTTGCCGGCCTAGTGCCTAATGGTGTAGGGCTCTCTTGGCCGGCCTTGGCTCGTTTATGCATGAAAGCCTGCGCCTACCCCAAATGCATAATGCAAAGAACGTAACACAACAAGCTTTGGAGGAATGGCACAACTTTATTGTTTGCAGCAGGAAGGCATTGGCATGACATGGGGGTGTTATCCTTCCATCGACCTGCCACCATTGCAGCCATGCTGGGACCAGCTTGAGATGGCAGTTCCTGGCACACGCGAGGATGGCAGCCAGCTGTGTGGTCCCCTGCCACTTGGAAGGAGGCCAACCTGACAGCACATGGCAAGGCATGCCCCTTGACAGCCCTGTGCTGGGGTTGTTCCTGGCAGCCCTCCATCTTGGCATGTCCCCTTCCGGCCTCTCCCCAAATCCCTTCTTGGGATCCTCCATGTTGGGGAAGGGCATGCAGGCCAGCTTTCCCCAAAAACTGGATCCGGCCCCCATGCCAAACCACCAAAATTGTGACGAAATTGAGACAACAACAATATAACGAACATCAAACCTCATGAGACAGTGGTGGGTGGGAGGGACAATCAGAAGCCGACTGTGAGCTGTCCAGAGCGAGGCCTCCTTAACTGCCGGGAAGGAGGAGGCCAGCCCCCCCCCTTGGGAGCCCGAGCCTGATTGGCTCGTTTGAACCAGCTCCCAGCCAATCACGTGCCAGCGCACGACCCGGGCGCCAGGGTGCCCCGATTCCTGCTGGATGCCGCGGAGGAACCCTGCCCGGCCAGAAGCCCCCCCCCCGGGCTCCCCAGCGCCAGCAACCACCCTGGAGTGGGGGGGGGGAACTGGCCGGCCCCGCACCCTCCACGGCCCAGCCCAGCAACCTTGGGCTTTTCGGTGAGTCGGTGCCCCATTTACCAGGGTCGCTTATGCATGGTAGTTTTACCTGAGGTTCGTTGCTCGCTGGACCCACACTTTCTTCTCGCGAAGCTACGCACCAGCAGTCTCCAAGCTCAAATCAAGAAGCTTGTGAGTCCCCACCCCTTGAAATGCCACTTTGTAATTGGCTGTAATGCTTAGAAGTCCCCCCCAAAAAAACCCAAGTGCTGAGTCAACAAGCATTTTAAAAAACAAAAGGGAGCTCCCCAAAAAGAATGGGGGGGGGGGAAAATAAACCCAAGCCTCGTTTCTAAAATCCTTTCTTCTGATCAGAAAGAACTCCAAGGAAGCAGGAAGCATTTGAATCCCCACCTCTTGACCTGCTTTGTAATTGGCTGTAGTTCGTTCTGTGAGAGAAACGTCCCTCCCCCAAGCTTCCTTGTCCCACGCTTTGCCTTATGCAAGGGGATTTCAAGTGGGCTGAACTCAGGGGAGATGGAAGAATCAGGTTAATGGAGGAACGGGAAGTCCCAGGATTTGTGAGGGCTAGCTGCGAGGTCATCTTGAATGGACAGAAAACTCATGCATAACTCCAAGGAACAACCAAGACAGACCAGGGGTGAACTTGAGTGAAAGTACCCATGATAACAGACCTAGGAAAGAAGGATATCTCATTTGGCAAAGGTCACTTATTGTTCTGTGAACAAGGGAAAGGGGGGGCACGTGAGCCTGCAGAGGACGAGGTTAATTCATCTCACAAACAAACCACAATTTGTTTGTGCCATCAAGTGCGTTTCATTCTCATTTGCCGTGTGTAGTCCTCATTGCTTCTCTTTTCATGACGTCTTCTGTTGCAGGAAGATTGCATTTTCCCAGCGCTAAATTGTAACCTTTTGTATCTGGTAAAATGTGTTTTTTAATAGATCTATTCATTTCTCCTTGATCACTTGGATAATGAAAGGCATAGTGAAAAAAAGAAGAAAAAAGCCTGTCTAGGGTCATGTTTCTGGAGGCTACCAAAGAGCAACAGGATGCATGATGAAGACATACAGAAGAAGTGAGCTGTGGCTCACAAAAACTCATACCCTGCCAGATGTTTTGTTTGTCTTTAAGGTGCTACTGGACTCTTGCTCTTTTCTACTGAAGATATACAGATTTTCTTGAGTGTGTGAACCCTGAAATAGAGTCTTGAGAACAAAATTCCTATCACATTTTGTCCAGCTCTATACCTTATATGAAGCCCCAAGTCTATACAAGGACAGAATCTATGTTAAAATAAAGAATAAAAATGACAATGGAAAATAACAAGTTTTCCCTTCACAAAATACTAAAATTGCACAACTGGAATGGGGCAGGGGGGAGTCATTCCTTTGTGAACACTTTGCATTCTTCCCATCTTTGCCTTGCTTGGTTCCCTGAAGGACTACACTCCTTGTCCTGCCACGGCTGCTGTTTCCACACTAGTAAGAGTTTGAAGGCATGTTTACAGCAGCTTTGTCAGTTTGACAGCAGTGTTTCTGTGATGGCCTGTCAACTCCTGATAACGGTAGCATCCTCACGCTTTGGAGCACAAGCCCCTGCATCATAAATCCCAAGCTGTTGTCTAAGGTTGACTGGCGAGAAGAAATGAAATCGGGACATTGCTTACTATGGTTTTACAGGTGATCCAGGAAAGGAAGTCTGCAGGAAATTGGTGGCTTGTGACGTTTCTAATCCCTTTGTTTTGTCCAGCTGTGTGGGCTTACTGTAGCGTTTCTGGCCTTCTGGGAGTCAAGATTGTCTGCAAAGGAAAGGAGAACAGAAAGAATGGAAAGAGATGCCCTAATAAGAGAGGAAACATCATCACCTTTGTATCCCAGCCAGGCACTGGATTAATTCTTATGTGCAGTGGTTAGAGCGTTGGACTAGGATCTGGAAGACTCAGGTTTGAATCCCCTCTGTGCCATGGAAGCTTGTTGGGTGACTTTAAGCCAGTCACTCTCTCTCAGCCAAAGCTACCCTGGAGGGTTGTTGTTGTGAGTTGGGTTGCCAATTCTTGCTTGGTAAATTCCTGGAGTTTGGGGGGGGGGGTACCTGAGGAGGGTGGAGTTTGAGGAGGGGAGGGAGCTCAGCAGGAGGAGGGGATGCAATGCTATAAAATCTGATCTTACAAGCTGCCACTTCCTCGAGGGGAACTGATCTCTGTAATCTGGAGATCAGTTATCAAAAACGGATGTGCTACTAGTGGGGGGAAAGCTTGACCCAGGAATTGGGACATCTGCTGTTTGGGATGGGGTCACACTCTCCCTAAAGGAACAGGCCTGTAGTTTGGAGACTCTGGGCCTCCTGTTGGATAAACAGGTGGCAGCGGTTTCTAGGGGTACCTTTCACCAGCTTTGGCTAATGAGCCAGCAGCAACCCTCCCTAAGCAGAAAAACCTTGCTGCTATGGTGCATAGCATGGTAACATTTAGATTAGAATACTGCAATGCACTTGATGTGGGGCTGCCCTTGAAGACTGTCCAGGAGCTTCAATTGGTACAGAATGCTGCAGCCAGAATGTTAATTGGAGTGGGTTTTAGGAACCATATCACTCCAGTCTAGGTCTATCTTCACTGGCTCCCAAGTACATTATTAGGAAGATCCCAGGTGTTTCAACAAGTTTACAGGTACAAGGTAAAGTCATTAGTCATGTTTAACCCCTTAGGTGTAAACACAATCAAACAGCTGCACAAAGCGTGCTTCTTGCTGGCACAGGATTCTTTCAAAATTTGTTCTCTGGTACCTCTTTGGTGTAATTTGCCATACCGCAAAGAACTTAATATCATTCTCTGTATGTTTATGTTTGATCCAATGCTCCACAAGCAGCGCTTCTAACACATGATTTTTAATCCTAGATTTAATCCTAGTTCACAGTTCCTCAGCTTTAATGGACGTGACGTTATTTGCCCGTGCCAAATAATTTATGTTGGTAAAACGTATGTTGGTAAAAATGTATAAAACTGTATGGAGTAGTAAAGTGTAAGTCAAACTGTGACTCCCATTCCGATTTGTTCATCTGAACGTATTTTATTGTATTTGCTTGTCAGGTTTAACCTGCCTTTCTCCTGTGATAGATTCAAACTAGCAGCTTTATTCTGAAGTGCACCCTTCTTTTTTCTCAGAAGTGGCTGCTCTATCTGAAGTTCCTGAAATGTTAGCCAGCTGTATTTTACCTTAGGAAGAAAGAGACCTGCCTTTTTAGCAGCACAGTCAGGGGAAAAATACCCCAAGAATAAAATGGTTGTATCTGTTTTCAGTCTGTCAGGGTCTTTTCCGGGACACTGAGTGATTATGGTAGGAAGAACAATGACTGAATGGAAGCGGACACGCGATGCGTGCTCTTACTGGTATTACACTGTAACTTGGCAAGCAGAGACATCTTCCTCTGCTAGCCATTAAAGCAATTTGTATGAGGAACTCTGTGAATATGATTAGTGCTGCCAGCTCTCCCAGGAAAAAGCCTCCAGTCATAGCCCATTTGCATATATTAATTAATTTAAGAGATTTAATTTAATTTGTATGCAAATTGTAAATGGTTCATTTCCTTGCATTGTGGTTAAGAAAAAGTGGCCAAGAGGGAAACAAAACACGTACACACACATATGCTAAATATATGTGTGTTGTAGGCCCCACATGCCTGGTGGAGGACCTTTCTGAATTGCATGGGATACATGTGCTGCTCATGAGGTATGCGCTCTGAAATGCCTGTGGTGTTTCTTGCTACCTCTAGGAATGTTGTGGTGGTGGTGACAAGATATCCAGAGCTGAGGGCGTTTCTGAGGACATGGGCAAAGGAACCTCATTGGGAGCAAGAGATCGTGATATTGTAGTCCCTTGTTGTTGTTCTTCCTGCTCACCTGTGGAAATCTCTTTCAGAGGTTCACTGGCTCCTTTCCAAGGTGGAAGTCATCTTAAGAGGCATTGGTATATAGTGGTTACAATGTCCAGCTAGGCCTTGGGAGATGTAGGTTCAAATCCTTATTCAGTCATAGTGTTGCCAGCTCCAGGTTGAGAAATACCTGGAGATTTTTGGGATGGAGCCTGAGGAGGGCGGGGTTTGGGTAGGGGAGGGACTTCAATGCCATAGAGTCCAATTGCCAAAGTGGCCATTTTCTCCAGGTGAACTGATCTCTAACGGCTGGAGATCAGTTGTAATAGCAGGAGATCTCCAGCTAGTACCTGGAGGTTGGCAACCCTATTCAGTCATGGAGCTCACTGTATATACTGTATATGTATCTGGTCTATTCCAAACCTAGGGGGAGCTGTAATGTACGCTAACCAGGTTTCAGAGCTTGTTGGATTGCTTCTTGTGTTTTTCCTTTCCTTATATTTCTTCCTTTGCCTGTTAGTAATATATTCTGAAGATAGGCTTACCAGGTTCCTCTTTGCCACTGGCGGGAGATTTTGGGGGCAGAGTCTGAGGAGGGTGGGGTTTGAAGAGGGAAAGGACTTCCATGCCATAGAGTCCAATTGCCAAAGCAGCCATTTTCTCCAGGTGAAACGATCTCTATTGACTGGAGATCAGTTGTAACAGCAGCAGATCTCCAGCTATTACCTGGAGGTTGGCAACCCTACCTGAATATCTCCTTGCTACTGGTAGGACTACAACTAGCTAATGCTTCTTGCAATCCTGCTCTTGCAGCACATGCAGCAGAATGCAACTCTGCTCATGTGGGACTGGTTTATTTCCTCAGTTCTGCTAATTTGTTTTTCTAATGGAAAGGCTGCATAAAAAAATAACTGAAATTGCTTGTTTCTACACAAACCTCAAGGAGGGAAAGTGCCATTTTCTACAGGGATCCATCACCAAACAGCATGAATTCTCTGGGAAGTTATAGAGAAAAGGCTTCTAAATCAATCTCCTCCCTGGGTAGTTTGGGGTAGATGTTGTGGTTTGAGATTTTCTGGAGAGAGATGACTGAAGGAAGAGCAGTTCCCTTATGGACCAACTCCGGGAGCTGCTCCTGAATGCGTTTGCTGGAGGAGACAGCACACAATGTTCATCTGTCATGTTTCACCAGAGCCCCTAGTAAGTGACAACAAGCCTCACTTTGTCTCTCTTGAGCTTAAAACTTTTATGAAGATGAATGGTACGCGTCACATCAAATCAGCACCATCACAGCTAGCAACAGCTTAGGTGAGAGTTTTGTGCAAACAACGAAAGGAGCCTTGCTTCTCTCTGAGGGAAGAGCATCTGTTCATAAACACTTGGCTAATTTCTCATTATCTTATTGAAACAGCTCAAGCCATTGCAAGAGGAGTCCCCAGCATGGCTGGTGCTCAGATGACAGTTGGGGACTTGGTTTGATTGACTGAGATCACGGAGTGTGATGCACACAGTGTTCAGATTTGTCCAGGTACATCCACAAGGGAGACAAGTGAAAAATAGTGAATTCCAATCACTGCAGGCAGAATTGCTTGCAATTAGACTATTGGGGCCAGTAGATACCTGCCAAGGGGGAGGGGGCAGTGTGCTTCCCCTTCTGAAAACATCAAAAAGTCTTGCATGCTGGAGATATGTTGATGAACCTTCATCAGGAACATAGCCCTTTGTACAAATGAGCCTTCTATTACTTCTGGGCTTTCCTCACTCTCTCTTGTTTTTGAACCAAATAAGAAACCTGAGAAGCGGTTAACACACATAGCAGAGTGAGAGGGAAATGAGATAGTACAATGGCTTGTGCCGCTTCAGAATCGAGGTGGAAGATACTGTTTTGAAATATCACACACACACCCCAAAAAAATCCTCCATGTAAGCAGAAGTTTAGCACTTCAAGGAAAAGGTTAGTTTCTGAGATGCAAAATCTTGGAGTGGTGGACAGGAATAACATCACAGTAGATGCACATTTTCCCCATCTGAATTCTCAAAACTAAAAAATAAATCCCCATGCAGTTTTTTGAGAATTCAGATGGGGAAAATGTGCATCTAGAAAGCGGCAAATCCAAGGGAAAACCACCCATGCATAAATGGCCCATATCTAGCCGAATATGGGTTCAAATGGCAGTCACCCTGGTATAAATCAAAGTTGGTCCCTCCTAATTCCGCCTGAACTCCCATCGAGTTGGCAGGAGAAAGAAGGAACACTGATCCTTACTGAAGTGCAGGATGATTAGCAAACCCATCCAGGAAACAAGTTGCTAAAACTTAGGCAGCCAGTAGGCACAAAAGACTGGCTGACCTGGTAGCCATCAGGGATAATCGTGTATGATCTGCAGACTATTTCTGCCAGTGGGTAGCAGCTGGGGCCTGAGGTAGCTCAGGAAAGGTACCCCTTCTCGCTCTGGCATGATAAGCCAAAGCATTCTGCCACATGTACAGCATCATCAAATGAAAATCATCACAACTGTCTGGATGTGATTTTTTTTTTTTTTAGTGTTTCCTAGGTGGAGGATTGATGAACCACTGTTCACACTTCACACAAACCCTGGTTTTAGATGAAACTCTACATTCACCACCTCTCGTGTGAGCTTGCTCACAAAGCAGAGAATCCTGCTGACTTCCTCTTCAGGGGAACAAGGGCTGGAATGGGTACCTGGCACAAAAGGCATCTGTTCCTGAGCAAATGCTGCCAACACAAAATATGCATTTGGACCTCAGAAGCTGGGAGAAAAGCTCCACATGAGAGCCTTTATTATTATCATCACCACCAATCTTTGTGCTCTGTGCTCAGAAAAGGAAATCAGAGTCTGGTTGGTTACCTGGCTCAGTTACAATCTTCTCCATCAGTGATTTCGCATATGTGGTAATACTGACTCTCTCCATTCATTTATTTTATTACATTTTTATTTTCCTCCCAGGAGTTTGTGGCAGCCTTCATAGTCCCCCACTTTCTGCCACATGTGGCAGAAGGCTTTGGTTTATCATGCCAGAGTGAGAAGGGGTACTTTGCCTGAGCTACCTCACAGCAACCCTGTGGGGTAGGTTAGGTTGCAAAAAAGTGACCCATAGTGCAGTCCTGTTCAGAGTAACATCCTTCTAAGATCATTGACAACAATGGTTTTTCAAGGGTATAACTCTGTAGGACTGCACTGCTACTTGTCTATCAAGCTTCATGGGACAGCAGGGATTTGAATCCAGGCCTCCCCAGACCTGGTCCAACTATCTAACTAGTACACCACACTGTCTCAGTATGCCAGATTGCTTTTAAATGGGAAATAGCAGAGAACAAAATAAATTTAATTTGGGGAAAAAGAGAGGCTTCTCTTCTTTCTTTCTTCCTCGATATGTTTTCTTTATTGTGACTGTCAGTAAAAGGGTTTATAAAGAAAAAATGGAATAAACTGAACAAGAGAGAAAGAAGTAAATAAAAATAGGATGCAGATTAATAGGGGAAGAATAAATAGGAGGGCAAGAGGGAATAGTGACCTACTTTGGAATTTTACAAGAGGGAAAAAAAGATGGCATGACAGAGATATGTGGTATGCTGAGAAGGAAAAGATGATAATGCGGAGGAAAGAGCCAGTCTAAAATAGATGAACACGCAGATGCTCACCGAGGCAACTCAGGGTTATTGATGGATTATTGATCCAGGGAATGTAGCAAAACTGGATCCAGTAAAATACTACTTTTCTCAAGAATAACAGTAATTTCAGTGCAATGAAATGCTGGCTGTATGATCAAAGAGAGGAGTGCTGAGCAAATCTCTGAATAGCATGACATTCTGGATAACTGCATATTAAAGAATGATATAGTGTGCACAGAATGGCTCATGTCCAGACAGTTAGCATTAGCCTAGCCTTCAATTTTTTACATATATTGGGAAACTCCAAGGATGAATCAAAAGCTTAGCACTAGCAATATTGCAGGCTTTCCATAAAATGCTGGAACAAAGACTTTAATCAGGCAACTAAAACAGAACCTACTGAGGCTGAATAATACATATTTGGTGGGGACGTGGTTTATTATTTACTAGACCTCAGGATAAAAGGGCAGGCTTGTTCGCAGAGCTTCCTACATAAGGGAGGAGGCTAAAATGACAGTCCTGGAAATAAAATGGCCTAAAAATTGCAATGGGGGAATTTGTTATTTGGATTCACATGCTTGTGATGAACGGTAGAGCTCTGATGTTTGGGATTCACCTTTTGAATTGACCCTGAGAGTGTTTTCTCCAAGCACTTCCCATTTTACTTCTTTATTCCAACACGGACACTTTCTGCCGCTGTCAAGGCAGCCACACTTGGAGACTTTGAACCTCCCGTTGCTTCCGAAAATGACACTTTTGCAAGATTCACCTGAAGAGCCTTCCATTTCCTTTCTCGCTTCTTTATCCTCTGAGTCATTTTCTGTTTTCAGCAAATCTGCAGCATTTTTATCCCAATTGATAGCGTCAGTGATGCACAGAGTTGGTTTGTAGGCAGCTGGCTGGTTGCAGAAAGGAACGCACTGTCTGGAAGCAGGTAACTGCAGATCTTTGGGGGATCTTTTAGGGCAATGGCTTTTTAGTAGGATACAGGATATTGCCCAAAAAGTATATAGTCCAGGTTGGTTCTGCAATATATGCGGTCACCTAGTTCACCCAAACTCTAGTACCTTCTATGGCAGTGGAGGTTTATGGGCAAGAATTATCCCCTCATTCACCTGGAGATGGGAAGGAGTGGCGTTAGGGTCTAACCATCTGCAGTATCTAAGTGAATCTACTCGTGGTCTGGACTCAGGGATGAGTGCTAGGCCATCACCAAGAATCACAGCTGGTGGTGGCTGCCACCACTCTCCCTAGTGGATGGGGTGGGTGACATCAATGCCCTCAGAGAGTTAAAGGGAACAGCAACAAGAGGGACTAGGTTGACCATCTGCTCCAGAAATGGGAGGCACACTGCAGGAATTTGTCCTTGCCCCGTGGACCAAGTAGGAAGCTGCGGAGGCCTTGAGGCATCAGGCTCTTTGCCCATCTGAGAAGCAACAAGGAACCACTGGTGTATTTGCAGCTTAAGGCTCACATTTATGCCAGGCTATTGATGGCACCAGCAATGCAGGTGACAGGTAGGACGAGAAGCACAAACTCAGAGCCTGGATTTTCAGGTTCCTTATGTGGCTTGGTTGGGCTATTTCCTTTGCTTCCCCAGGTTATATGGATAACAAAGGGACACATAAGAATGATATTTTGTGCCCTGCCTGTGTTGTCATGTGTGACTGACTCTGTGTGAGAGTAAGAGAGGGTGTCTGTATGCTTATTGTGTTTATATATTTTCGGCTATAAAGGGGTGAAAGGAAAAGTGCTTCTGTTCTCGATTCACTCATTAGTCTGGTCTCAACAATAGTGCTTTCTTTATCTGTAATATGAGCTGTGTGTTTAGTTTCTGGTCAGTATACTGCACATTTGCAACTTCACTAGTTACAATCTAGATTATGTTGGTTTTTATAGGAATCTGATGCGCTGTAAACAAATGTGATCCTGAGCAGTATGTAACCACACTGGAGGAAGGATGGAATGTTTAACTCACTAGAGTGATGCAATATGTTGAGCTGGGTCCTTCCAATAATATAAGAATCAGCTTGCTTCTGCAGAAAAATCTTGAATTTTCTAGGAAAATAATAATGTTACAGACAAAATGTATTTATTGTAACCAACAACCCTTTCCTCTTCCCCTGGTAAAATGTGGAAGGCTGCTTTTGAGACTTCGGGTTAAAGGATGTACACGCTGGCAAGCTACAGCTCTTGATTTCTTTTCCTGATTCTGACACAGGCATTCTGTATTGAGTAAGGTCTCTTTTCTATATGCTCTGTGAGTGCATGCGCAGTCTAAAAAATGGGAGTTCAGTCAAATAAATAAATAAATGTGGAAGAAGAGAGTCTCTTATGCCCCTTGAGGTCTCAGAGCATTTATCTTGGATTCCGCCATATACTATGCACTGTGTATTTTATAACCTGATCTACACATGTGGTAGAATGATGTCAGAAAGAGTTGGTAGCGTCCTGAGGTGGTGATGGACTGTACCTCATCAGGCAACAGAAGATAAATCGTTCTTTGAATAAGCCATTTACTTTCAAAGTTCCCTGCGAGAACAAAGCTACTTGAGCAATCTCTCTCCCTGATGTTCTAGTCCTTTAGTTACAAGGAACTTTTAAAAAAATGAAAAGAAGTGTTCAAAAATAGCATCCTTTGCCTACAGCAGGAGGGTAACACCCCTCTACCACTTTGGTATTATACTTCATGATATTATACTTCATACCTATTATACTTCATGTGACCCTACTCTTCAATGTTACAACATTTTGATCTGTGTAATAGATAATGCCTTCAAGGGGCTGATATTGAACAAGAGAAAAGGCACCTGCATGAGTCTAAAAAACAAACAAAACCCAAGATCAATGTTGCAGTGATTGGTGAAATTCTCTTTCCCACCATGTTCAGGGTAAATGTTTGCAAATACTTTGTGCTAATAATCTGTTTGAGGCCCAGTATTGGGAATTGTTACATCCAAATTAAGATCATCAACCAAGATGAATTTAACTGCTCAAGAGCTTGACTAAGCTTGAGTTGGCCAGTGATCTGACAGAATCAACTTGCAGTGAGTTAAAAAAAAAACCACAATTGTGATTCTACCTTCAATTAGTTTTTTTTCCTGTCAGAATAGGTCTGATTTATTCCCAGGATTTGGTAGTTTACACTGCAATCCTAAACAGAGTATCAACCTTTCTAAACCCATTGAAGTCTGTGGGCTTAGAAGGGTGTAACATTATTCAGGATTTCTTTTCTCTTGGGAAGGAATAGGAAGGTAGGTTATGGCAGAGTAGAGATGTGCAGTCAGAAATGTTCTAATCAAGATCTCATCCAGACAATGACTGTTCCTAAATATCAGAAATGCTTGTTTCTGGCTCCTGAGAGCAACCAAGATGATTAAGGAGTTGGAGCATCATTTCTACGAGCAAAGGCTGAGGAGTCTGAGGGTGAAAATGCATGGGAGGTTTTGCCTTGGATTTTGTAACTCTCTAAATGCACATTTTCCCCAGCCAGATTATCAAAACTCAAAAATAAGCCCCCATGCAGAGTTTTGAGAATTCAGATGGGGGAAATGTGCATCTTGAGAGTGGCAAATTCAAGGCAAAACCTCTCGTGCATTTTTGCCCTGGGACTTTTCAGTTTAGAAAAAAATGACTGAGGAGGAACACGACAGAGGTTTATAAAATTATGCATGAGGCAGAGAAAGTGGACAGAGAGAACTTTTTCTCCCTCGCCCAAAAAGATCTCAAGGGCACCCAATGAAGTAGATTGAGGACAGACAACAGGAAGTACTTCTTTATTCAACAAGTGATTAAAATGTGGAATTCACTGCTGAAGGATGTAGAGGTGGCAACAGGCTACTGTCCATCAGTGGCTACTGGACATGGTAACCAAAGGAAACTTCCACATTCATAAGGCAGTAAACTTCTGAATATCAGTGCCAGGAGGCAACATCAGGGGAAGGCCTTGGCCTCTGTGCCCTGTTGTTGGATCTCCAGGGGAACTGGTTGACCACTGTGTGAGACAGGATGCTGGACTAGATCACCACTGATCTGATCCAGCAGAGCTCTTCTCCTGTTCTTATTTTTATTCAGGAGCAGGCAGAGAAACCTTGTCATCTGACTGTGATCCTAGTTCCTTGCTGTCTGGTTTCAATTTCCTGGGAAGTGTGATGGGCTGGGGAAGTGAGGGGAATTACAGTGAGGGAAAAAAGTATTTGATCCCCTGCTAAATTTGCCCGTTTGCCATCTGACGAAGAAATGACCAGTCCTTAATTTTAATGGTAGGTTTGTTGTAGCTGTGAGAGACAGAATAACAACAGGAAAAACCCCAGAAACCCAGAAGACAAAAGTCAGAGATTGATGTGCATTATAATGAGGGAAATAAGTATTTGATCCCCCATCAACCAGCCAGATCCTAACCCTAACCCTAATCCTCAACCTCCCTCAGTCTGGGGCTCCATGCAAGATCTCATCTCGTGGAGTTGCAATTATCATGAGAACGGTGATGAAGCAGCCCAGAACTACACGGTGGGAACTTATCAATGATCTCAGGGCAGCTGGGACCATAGTCACCATGAAAACAGTTGGTAACACACTACACCGTGAAGGACTGAGATCTTGCAGAGCCCGCAAGGTCCCCTTGCTCAAGACAGCACATGTACAGGCCCGTCTGCACTTTGCCACTGCACATCTGAATGACCCAGAGGAGTTTCTGGGGGTTTTCCTGTTATTCTGTCTCTCACAGCTACAACAAACCTACCATTAAAATTATGGACTGGTCATTTCTTCGTCAGAGGACAAACGGGCAAATTTAGCAGGGGATCAAATACTTTTTTCCCTCACTGTACTCAGCCAGCCACAATGATGTGTATGTGACAGGGACATCAGGAACAGGACAATCTTGACTGCTGTTTAGTGTTCATCATTTCTGCTTTCCACTAATCATTGCACCATCTCACTGCCAGGTTGCAAACAGTTTTTTGGATTCTGGGAAACTACAGATCCTGGTTTTCTGTGCTGTTCTGATACATGCTTGGCAGAAATGGAAAGGCTTTGTTTTTCCAGGCAGGGGGCAGGGGGGGGATGAATAGACCCACAGAGGCTATGGTTTGCACCCATTTTCCCTTGATAGGCAGTGCCAGTCTTCATGCATGCCCTGCAGATGGCTGAAGGAAACCCTTTGCTGGAATCAACTGTCAGGCAGGGCTGCAGAGGCATGGAGGATAGAGGCAGATACTCCCCCCACACACACACACACATTCCCACACACAGGTGAGAGGTAACCCACCTGCTCTGCAGACAGTCAGGGGACAATATTTATTTAATGTGCTTATAACTAGATGAGGGGACCGTCGCTCAGTGGTAGAGCATCTGCATACAGAGGGTCCCAAGTTCAATCCCACACATCTCTAAACGAAAGGATCAGATAGCATCTGATGTGAAAGACCTGGAAAGCTGCTGCAAGTCAGAGCAGACAATACCAGCTTGGATCCTATGGCTGAGTATTGCACAAGCTTCACTTTGACCACAGTGCACTTTGCCTCCTCTTCTGCTAACATGTCCATTTGCCCAGGATCAATGAGCCCTTGCACAAATGGAAGTGCTAGTGGCAGAGGAAGCAAGTTTGCTGTGGCCAGAGCAAAAGCGTGTGTGGAATGCATTCACAGGCTCCAAGCCAGTGACCTTGATAGACCAATGGTCTGACTTATTATAAAAGAGCTTCATGTGTTCATGTAAGATGAAGGAAACCAGTGATGAGGAAGAATCAGATCATCGCTCTGAGCGAGAAAGATCTTCTGATTCAGGGTCTGAATCTCTCAACATTTGTAGTTTCATATATAAGCCCTCAGCAGTCATACCTTTCCCCAACGGAGATTAAATTCCTGAGAATTTCACCCCTATTGAGGAGAGGAAGTTTCACCCACAAATGGGTTTCCCATAAAAACCAATAGAAATTACTATTGTTTGGATTTCTTAATATGACCAGCTAATAAGTGCCTTATGATATTTGAGCAACTGTTTCCCACATGGCACTGCTTATTGCAATATATTCACTAGCTATGGAAAGTCACATATTCTCAGTGACAAGATATTGCGGTCTGAGTGCTGGGAAGACGTGATATACCTCCAAGAAGAACACTACACTGCAGGAAAAATGCCCAGCTCCTGGGTAACAGCTGGGCCTCTCTGATGTACAATAAATCTTGACCCAAGGGAGATGGTGTAAGTCATAAGGTTTTCTATAAACAATAACTGAAGAGACACTTTATAGGGAATTTTGGATTGTTGAGATAAATGGGGATCTTTGGAAAAACTATAGTTTGTAGCAGTTAGAATGCCTGTTCTGTGGGAGTTTATGGGACTAGAGGTATCAATTGATACAGATAGAGACATATAGATGTGTGAGCGTCATTCCCTCACAAGGATATAAAAATTGTTAAGATGCTTCTACCACAAATAGAAAAAGGAAACATTGAACACATGAAGTCCAAGACATCCCAAACCAGGATATTTTAAAGTATCATGCTGAAAATGTAGAACATGGAGTCATAGCAGTAGACTACATTGCATGCATAGAACAGACCAAAATGGGTCTAGACAATCCATTGCACATAACAAGACTGAAATTGTGCAGCCTCATTTGAGCACCTTGCAGATGGGTGTAGAAATTTACTCATTAGCCCTGGAGTGGAAGAGGGGTATTTTCAGTGACAGAACCTAAGTCCAAAACCCGATCAAACCACATGAGGGAGATCCCGCCCATAATGTGGATTAATGAAAGGGACATTTGCACTGGAAACAAGGAATGTGTCTATAGTTGCTGAATGCAAGCTATATTTGCTAGTACATGACACTGTGCTTGCCCTAGAATGATAGAAGTCCAGGGCTCTGACTCACAAAAGCTTAACACTGGAATAAATGTTGTTAGCCTTCAAGGTTCCACTGGGCTCCTGCTTTATTTTGCTGCTAGATGAACAGGGTGGCCCACCTGGAATTATGGACAAGATCATTTGTGATATCTGGAGCATGAGTGTGATTGCTGTCTGGCCTTCTACAACCTGAGCAGTTTCCCTGCTCCTCAAAAAGGGGATGGATGTTCCTTCCCCCACTTGCATTCTCTTGGCATCAGGAACTTCACACCAGCCCCTCTAAGCCGTAGTCTTCGTTCAAGTTTCCACACCTTTGTTATATGCTGTTAGCCTTGGACGTTGAGGGCCATTGTTGGTGTGTGAAACACAGCTCCTCTGACTGTGGATCGTTATTCGCTTGAACAGGCCCCACTGACCCAGTGTAGATGGAGGCAGGTGGAAGTGCAAGAGAGGCTCATTATACCACATTGAACTTCTGACTCAGATCTGCACCAGGTTGGCAGTGAACAATGAGGAAAGTTGGCAGTTCAGGCATTGAGAGGGACCAATAGCTGCCCTGCCTCTTGTGTCACTTTGGAGAGTGGCTTAGCTTAACTTGTGCTGCATTCAAATATATAAAATCACCCTTTGTTATCTTGTGATGTTTGTGTCCCCTTCAAGCTATCCTCCACTATCACAGCCCTGACATAAATCAGAGCCAAACTACATGTGACAGGTAGGCTCCAGACAATCCATGGCCAACAGTATTTTAGACGAGAATTTAGCAATTTCAGTATTGCTGAAATTGCTGAAAACTGCAGCATGGCGGCACCATACAATCTTCTCCCCCCCGTATACCCTTTCGAGTGCTGAAATGGCCCCCATGGCTATTCTGGCACTTGAAAAGGTACGGGTGTGTGTGTGTGTGACAAGATTGCATGGTGGTGCTGTGCTGCAGGCCTGATCAGGACTGGGCCATCACAGTAATTTTTAAACTGCAAAATTCTCATCTAAAATGGTTTTGACGGCCACGGGTTGTTCCGTGCTGGCCCATGCCCATGTTTAGTTTGGCCCTCGGACAGCAGCACCATGCAATATGGCTTGTTGCTCTAAATTAAGAAAAAAGGGCAAGATGCCCATCCTGTCCATAATATGGTGGCACTAGTAATCGTGCTGAATCCTGCAGCTCAGATGTCTCATCTCCCCCACTTGGGCAGGGTCCTCAAATGAGTGCTGGCGGCACAACTCCGATCTTTCTTCGATTAAGCTAATCATTCTAAACCCCTTTCAGTCAGGTTTCAGACCTGGCTCTGAGACAAAACCAGTCTTGGTCCCCGTGTTTGATCACCTTCTGCCAAGAGAGAGATGGGAGGACACAATCATGTTGATTCTCCAGGAAATCTTAGTGGTTTCAATGCCATCAGCTTGGTATCCTGCAGGATGACTTCAGGAAGATTGGTAGGGCCTCTTGCCCTCATCCAAGCAAGCCACTAGAGCCGAGCTCTGTCGTGCTCAGGCCTTCTCACCCCACAATGGAGTGGAAGGCAGGTTACCTTTTTATATCTAGAGAGCTAGCAAGATAGATTAGGGTAGGGGACCCTGTTTGTCCTTTCCTATTGCATTTCACCAATAAATGAGTTTAGTTTAAATAGAACAGAAGACTGATGCTTCTTTTGCTTCAGACTTGCACACACACACGTGTTCAGAATCTAAAGAGTGATTCTGTTGTGCTGAATGCCTTTTGCGCACTCTGCTAAATATCGGAATATCAGACCATAGATATTCCAACACAATGCACGCCACTGATTCTGTACTTACCTGGTTTCTGGTTCTGTAAGGCTGTGCTGGGGAACAATTGCTTGATTCCTAAAATATGAAGTCCCGCAAGGCTCTACCTGTGACGTGTGGCATCCTGTTGTTTACCATCTACATGAAACTGTTGGGAGAGGATTTCCAGAAATTTGGAATTGAGCTGTCATCCATATACGGTACAAATTATAGCCAACTCTCTCTCTCCCTCTTGCACTCTCTCTCCTTTTCCTTGTGAATCAGATGAGGCAGCAGATGTTCTGAACTGGTGTCTGGAGGCAGTAATGGATTGGCAATAAATTGAAACTCAGGCCAGACAGAAGAACTGCTGCCTGATAACAAGGCTAGTCAGCATTTGTGGAATCTTCCTGTTCTGAATGGTGTTGGATTCCCCTTTAAAGATGGTTATGCAGCTGGGCTGCTTTTAGATCCAGGATTACAGATAAAGGTGAAGATGTCCTCTGTTGTGTGGCTTTAATTGGCTTTGGCTGATTTGCCAGCTGTGGCCCTTCCTTGAGAGGCATGACTTGGTCACAGTTATCTATGATCTGGTAACATCCAGGCTGGATGGCTGCAATGCTTTTACATATGAGCCTTTCTTTGAAGACTGATTCAAAATGGAGCACTTAGGCTAATAGCAGGCACAAGTTTGCCCCCCCTCCCAACTTATGGCGACTTCATGGGGTGTTCAAGGCAAGAGTCCGTCACAGGTTGTTTGCCATTGCTTACCTCTGCGTAGCAACGCTGATATTCCTTGGTGGTATCCCATCCAAATACTGACCAGGGCTGACTCTGCTTAGCTTCCAAGAGCTGATAAGATCAGGGTAGCCTGCAGTATTCAGGTCAGGGTAGGCACAAGTTACAGAGACAATATTTTGCCAGTTTTAAAAAATCTACACTGGCTGCTGGTTTTTCTGATGTTATGCTGGCTATTTTGGGGTTAAAAGATTTTCCAATTTGAATATCATTGTAAACTTTTTAACCCATAAATGTTTAATCTGATATTGTTTTAACTTGTTTTTATCTGCAGTTTTTATTCTGGTTTACTGCTGTTCTTGTTATTTTGTTGTTACTTATGGGTTGTGCATTGTTGAAAGTTGCCTTGCAGATATTTATATGGCAGGGCATGTGTGACAGACAGGGTAGGTTCCGCCTCTCCCTAAGAGCAACCTATGGAAGTTGACGGAATTTTGAGGAAAGCGTTGGAAAACGGGAGTTGGAAAAGGGCAGTTGAGAGTTGGCAGCTGGGGAATGGAGAGGGGAAAGAGTGTGTCTGGCTGAGTGAAACTGTGGAGAAGAGCGCCTTATAGCTGGTCGAAAAGAGTCAATTGTAACAAAGGATCCCAATTGAGGGAATAGGAAAACTGTTCACAAGTTAATGGAACTGAAAGGTTGTCGCTTCTATGTTACTTTCTTTTGTGTTATGTTTATACTGTAAAAAAAGTTGACTTCTTGTTTTGTTTAACCCTGTGGGCTTTGTGTCTCAGGGAAAGAAACACACGCACGTTAATATCTCAGTCTATACACGTTTAGGATATGAATAAATGGTGGCAGTATGTGAATGGGCTGAGCCCCAACCCCAATAACTCTGTGAAATGTTTGCGTGAGGCTGGTTATCGAAGGGGGCTGGGCTACCCTATCTGCGGATGTCTCTGTGAGTGAGAGAGAGGTGTGAAATGGTCATGGCCGCCTCTACGTTTCAAAAGAGACAAGGGTAGCAATGGGTGGCACCTGACCTACTTGTAACCTGGAACTTGAGAAGGAGAGAGATTTTTAGAGTGTGGTAGGTACTCTGTGTGAGGAGGAAGTGGGGTGTCACAGCATCGTACACATAGTTTAAATAAACAAATCAATAAATAAATACATATCACCATGTGGTTGGTATGGAACACTGTGGACATAAAAGCGTGCAGCTTTAACATGAAAGAGTCAAGACCATGGCAGCCTTGACATCTTTGAGCTGTCAGATGAGGGTGATGCCAGAAACTTCAGATGCTGTTGCTGGCATCGTGTGCAGTCTTTTTCTTCTTAGAGCAGCTTCAGACATTCTGTAATGCATTGGGAGGATGGTTTGTGCATCTCCCCACTGGGGAAGATGGGAAAGACTTGACAAGATACATAGCAACAGGAAATGTGAACCACTAGACTGCTTCCTTTCTTCACATTGGAATGTGTTTCTGAAGTTCCTCTAAGAGGAGGAGGCAAGAAGGCAAGTAAAAGGGAGGCGAAGAGATGAGGGAGAAGATATAACCAGGGGCAGATAGGTAAGGAGCTTTACGGTGAGGGGAGATTCCTCAAACAGATTAAGCTGATGTTACCAAGCCATTTTGCCTTTAAGTTAAAAGCTATGTGTGAAATACAGAATAGGTTATTTTTAATACATGAACACAAAAGAGACAGAGAGACAGATTCATTTAGCCAAAACAAAATCACCTTTTAAAATTTACATAGCAGTAATAAGGATATGAGAAGTGGAATGATATAACATAGCCCAATCTTGTCAGATCTCAGAAGCTAAACAGGATCGGTACTTGGATGAGAGACCACCAAGGAAGACTTTACAGAGGAAGGCCAATGGCAAACCACCTCTGCTTAATCACTTACCTTGAAAACCCTCTAGATGTGCCATAGGTTGGTTGCAACTTGATAGCACTTCACACACACACATAATAAGGATAGATGAAATTGTGGGGACAAAAAAGTTGTCTGAGAATGTTTAAAGTAGTTCAAGATGGATCTTAAGTAAATTAATGTATTATTATGTAACACCCCCCACCCCAACTCCTGCATTAAGCTTTTGCTCGCTTCATATAAGAAGCAGTGTCTGGACTGTTAATTCAATTAAAGTGTTACTCAGTCCTGCCTGCAATACAGTACCATTTGGGTTATTATCCTTATCCAGCTCGTTTCAGAATTCAAACTACTGCTGCAAAGCAAAGGCAACACAACAAATGTCATTGCATTAGTTTAAACTGGAGATTAATTTGTGAAACTCTCCATGTAGAGGCAATTCAATTTCACTTTAGACATATTACCTTGTGCTCAGAGGTTCATGGTATTTCCCTCAGATCAATTTTCTATCTTTTTGCAGCTTGCATCTGGATAGTACTCTTATCACCACCCACTTTTCTTCCTCCTGCTGAAGAATTCCCATTTGAATAGCAAAATTTGTTATTGCTTTCCATAGCAGAAGAGGGAGCTCGTAGTTATGTTGTCTGGGGACTTATAATAGATGACACGGCAGTCTAAAAGTGTTGCTAGTCTTTGGACAGAGTGGTAAAATGAGTATTTCTATTTTTAAACATTAGAAGGAATCCTCAGAAATTGTGGCTGTGGAGCTATAGGGATGTCATCTTCAATAGACAAGAATGGCCATCAGCTCTCAGCCCTTCTCCCTAGTAGCTGTGCAAGTCAGACCTGGTCAATTATCCTGCCACAGGTATATCAAAGTAGATTCACCCTATCTGCTAAATATAGATAAGTTTATCCTAACTCTGATTTATCCCTAATCGGTATACATGGTAACACACTCTTAGTAAGAAAAGCATATGAACAGAAAGACCAAAAGATTAATCCAGTCCAGTATCCTGTTTCTTCACTCAGTGGCCTGCTAGAAGCGTCCAGTAGTCAGCCAAAAGCAGGGCACGAAGGCAACAGCCCTGTGCCAGCAAGTGGTGTTCAAAGGCATCTGTGATGGGTCGAAGGGAGACTTGGATTTCTCCAGGGGAATTAGGTCTGTCAGAAATTTGATGGCACAAAGAGGCTTATGTTAAAAGTTCAAAACAACAGGAATTGATTTATAACAGAAAGGCAGGATGAGGGTTTAGGCAGGTAAACTTGGATTTCAGAAAGGTATTAGGATATTCCAAAAACAAACAGAGAGTAGGCCTTTCACAATAATATATATTTACACGAGAGGTTTGGTTCTTCTGGATGGTATAGTTAAATTCACTTCAGGATGCCAGATCTTTGTTTTCACTAAGAGGCTTGTTTTTGTTTGCCAGTTTCTTGTTTAGATTTCCCTTGAGTTGACTTTAAAACACACTCCAGTTTTAAAGTCATGGAGGAGAGGGGTATTCATAGCTACTAGTAAAAATGGATACTAGTCATGATGCATACCTATTCTCTCCAGGATCAGAGGAGCATGCCCATTATATTAGGTGCTGTGGAACACAGACAGGATAATGCTGCTGCAGTTGTCTCGTTTGTGGCCTTCCTAGAGGCACCTGGTTGGCCACTGTGTGAACTGACTTCTGGACTTGATGGGCCTTGGTCTGATCCAGCAGGGCCTTTCTTATGTTCTTATGGGATGGCAAACGTAGAACTGATGTAGAATTAT
Organism: Euleptes europaea; assembly: GCF_029931775.1. Taxonomy (NCBI): domain Eukaryota; kingdom Metazoa; phylum Chordata; class Lepidosauria; order Squamata; family Sphaerodactylidae; genus Euleptes; species Euleptes europaea. Next base: position 36,368,840 of record NC_079317.1, read on the forward strand.
GCTGGAATATATACGGAACTATGTTGGATTTGATATCAGTCTTGAGTAAAGTGAAGCCATGCTTTTTACACCTAAAGTCCTCCAGCCATGACAAACATCACATCACATATTAGGATCTGACAATTCAGATTTGACACTTTTTTCCATCTTGAAATTCAGTGATTCCAGTTCAAGGTCTGGATGCCACCAATGTAAGGGTGAATATAATAAAGCTTACAGTCTCAATCTCAATCCTGGGGTTCCGGTCTTGAGATGCTATCAAGCTGTATGTTGGGGACTATTCAGTCCCATTGACTGTCTATGGAACAATGTCTTTGCCATTGCCACCCTCCCAGCCATCAATTCATCTCAAGGGTAGATATCCCCTAACTCAACAGGACCCAGCCTATATCCTTAAGCAAGGCTTCCCTGTCCTGGCCAGCAGAGGGAAGCAAGCATGCCTCCAACGCCAGCTATATTCATTGTTCGTTGAGGCACAACCTCAGTCCCATCAGCCATGCTCATTGCCTTGGCTTTACTGGCAGCTACTCTATGCCTTGGCTTAGGATCTCAGCTCTGCAGCAAACAGACAGCTTCAGATATGCCTGGCAACAGCATGGAGGAGGCATCCATGGGCCTTTAATGCCCATCTTGCCCCCTGCACATTCCATTGGCTGGTGCATACACAGTCGCAACAGGAACTGATGGTGCTTGCTCTCTACCTCCTCGCTGTGGCTTTGCGCAATACTGTTGCCCCCTCTAAGCCATGTGAGGAGAAGGAAATGAGCAGGCATCTGGGAGTGGTGGCGACACTGCTGCCACAGGGACCTTTATTGTGGGCTGGCAGTGGGCCCCTGACAGTGCTGGGCCCCGGGCAACTTGCCCCTTTGCCCTTTGGATAAAGCTGTTGGTGCTCCATGAGGACTTAGGGGGAGAGAGATGGACCTATAGCTAGAAATGTGATGAGGGGGTGTAGACAGAACTTAATACAGAGACCTGAATAATATATTATTCAAGTTATTTAATTGTATTAAATATTTATTAAAAAAAATAGTTCCTGTCAATTACCCCAATGCCTTTGCATCCTTTAGCAAGAAGGCAGGAGCAGTTTTACTTCTTTTAGTAAGCTGCCATTTTCCCTTATAACTCTGTTAGGAAAGAGCTAGGGACTTGCATTTTTTAAAGTGAAAATAAGGTAAAGGCTGAGAGCATTAGGCCCCACCTCTACTGCTACAGTGCTGGAGGATTCACCCCTGCCTCTGGCTGAGCAGGATTCCCTTCAGTCTGGCCCAGCGATCACCATTCCTCCCTTCCACCTGCTAACAGTGATGCCTCCAAATCCACTGGGGCCACTGGTTTCCACCCTCCTCCTCCTCCTCCTGAGCTACCTTTCAGCGTGCAGCTAATGAACAGCAGGAAACAGTCCGACAAGGGCAGCTGTAAAATTAGCGATGTGGTAAAGTTCACAGCTCTGCTCATAAATTTCATTTTCAAAGAGGCGAAGCGTGAGATGAGAGGCCATAAAACTGAAAAGCCAAAGCGAGTGGCTGATTGAAGCCTCCTCTTTGTGCAGAATGGCAGGCCGGCGGAGTCTACCAGCCAGTTGCCATAGGGACATGGCAACAAAAGGGATCACAATAGTTTTAGTCTCCATATTGACATGGCAAGGGAGTGCGATGCTCCTTTCCTGGGACTCTTAAGTTTTTTTCATCGTTGGCAGATACAGAAGACACAGCATTTTGTTTGATTTATTTATTAATTCCCATCAGTGACATAAGGAATTGAAAAGTTCTCATCTGGAGAGAATGCTGCCTTGGGCAGTTAGTTAAAACCCACAATCAATACACACTAATAGTTCTAGCGCTGATGCTAGAGATGCCTTGTCCAGGCAATTTATAGGAGATGAACATTTTCTCACTGAAACATTCTTTTGTCCCTAAAAGAGCAACAAAGGGAGGTTTATAGACTTTCAAGGCAGGCCCTCTGGAGCTCTCAAACGGCCACTGAGCTTCTAGAATGGAATTGTATCTGTTGTCCACTTTAAAATAATCTTGCATCCTGAGGGCAAGATATAAATGGTGTTAAAGCAATGCTAGTGCTTTCTCCTCATTGGCATACATTGGTCTTAATTGTCCATAATTATGAAATGTCTGCAACTGAAAGCTCACACTTCTCTTATCAGTTCATGGCCTCTCGCTCCCTTCCTCCCCTCATGATCACGATGACAGGTTGAAGAACAAACTGGCACTCTTTCCTTTGCTCACGCCGTAACACATGGGTGTCAAAGAGGCAATGTGGCAAAATAATCGGTTGAATCCAAAGTTATGTCGGCACAGCCAGTTTGTGGAAGTGGTATTTTTTACTTACTTCCCCCTAGGGTTGCCAACTGCCAGGTAGTAGCAGGAGATAGCCTGCTGATTCAACTGATCTCCAGCCGATAAGAGATCAGATCACCTGGAGAAAAATGGCCGCTTTGGCAATTGAACTCTATGGCATTGAAGTCCCTCCCCGCCCCAAACTCTGCCCTCCTCAGGCTTCGCCCCAAAAATCTCCCACCGGTGGCGAAGAGGGACCTGGCAACCCTACTTCCCCCTCCTCCATGGGCCTCTTGCATCCCTGAAACGCCACTGCTGAGATTTGAGCAGCCTTGCAGAAGTGGCTGCTATGAGGAACAAAGGGCTGTGGAGAGGAAGGGGAGGGACTCCGAAGGAATTGTCCTCCTTTCCTCTTCCATCAGCGTACCCTTCATTAAAACAATATAATATTCCCAAAAAAGCAAGGGAGGGTGTGATTCCTGCTGATTTCCCCTTCTCCCTGCAGCCTCCTGTGCCACATAGCATGTTGTCCTGGAAGATCCCATGAAAGGTAGTAAAAAAAAAAAATGCTTCCATGAACTTGCTACACTGATGTAACTTCGGATCCACTCTTATATAATAGCATTTTCCTGTTGATCCCCACCGTGGGCACTTTTATGTTGAACAGAACTGTTCATCTGCCCAACAAAGAATCATAGAATCATAGAGTTGAAAGGGTCCTCTAGTCCAACCCCCCGCACAATGCAAGAAATTCACAAGTACCTCCCCCCCACACCCCCAGTGACCCCTACTCCATGCCCAGAAGATGGCCAAGATGTTCTTCCTCTCATGATCTGCCTAAGATCACAGAATCAGCATTGCTGACACATGGCCATCTAGCCTCTGCTTAAAAACCTCCAGGGAAGGAGCGCTTACCACCTCCCGAGGAAGCCTGTTCCATTGAGGAACCGCTCTAACTGTTAGAAAATTCTTCCTAATGTCTAGATGGAAACTCTTTTGATTTAATTTCAAAAAGTTCTTTATCATTCAGGGCTTGCTTATTAAGTAATGAATAGAGGCTGGTTCAGGGTCAGGTTTGGGGCTCTGTTAAAGGTAAAACCCCTTAATTCCGCCTCTACTTTTATGAGTTCCCCCCCAGGACTTTTTACTGTAGAGAACGGAAGCCCTTTCAATATAGTCTGCTTATACTCAAACACAGAAATAAAATATTTTTGCTTCATGTGTAGTTTGCTGCACCTCCAATGTACATTAAGTGTGTGCAGTAGATAGTAACTAATCAAAACCTGATCTGAACATGTCACATTCTTTTAATATACTTATTGAAACAAATCTGAATCAGAAAATAAATTACACTTGAGTGTAATAAAGAAAAATGGTTAATCCTCTATATTCTGGCACCTTGCAAACACCGTGTCTGTTCCATGAGGGGAAGGATGAGGAAAGAGAAGTGTATATATGCTGGCTGCCACTGCAGAGGATTGAACGGGTAGGTTTCTTTGTATAGGGTTGGATCCTGCCTTTCCATGAGTGTGAGGGAGGTGGTTATCACCAACACCGCCCACGGCAGTCCCATGGAAAAGCTGCTTCTGGGGTACAAGAGACTCCAGGAACAGCTAAGGGGACTTGGAGGTCTCCCACAGGAGGAGGAATCAGAAAAATTACCTCCCTCCTTGTGCCTGTGGAAATCTAGGTGGGATCCAAGCCACAGTGTTTTCATGTATCATTGTTCCCTCAGGGAGTGCTTTTTGGACCCCATATAAATAAATAAATAAATAAATAAATAAATAAATAAGTGTGTGTGTGTGTGTGTTATTTTTATTTATTTAACAAAATCCATACCCCACATTTCTGCCTTCATAAGCGCCACCAAGGTGGCTAACAAATTAAAAACATAAATAATAAAACACATCTTAAAAACCACTAAAACCAACAAAAAGACATCATTAAAACAAAACCAGAGCTAAAATGCTTACAAAACTACAATTAAAACTTTGGGCAGGAAGGAGGGATCACAGAATGAATGCCAAATGAAACAATAAAGTATTCACCCACTGGCATAAAATGGCAACAGAAGGGGACAGACGAATTTCCCTAGGGAGAGAGTTCCAGAGTTTTGGTGCCATGACCGAGAAGGCCCTCTCCCAGGTTGCTAGTGCTACCCCCCTCAGAAGGAAGGGGCACCTGAAGCAGGGCCTCAGAAGATGACTGTAATTGTCAGGCAGGTTCATAACATAGTAGCTGGTCCTTCAGGTGTCTCAACCTCAAACCATATAGGGCTTTAAAGGTCATCATCAGAACCATGGATTGTATCTGGAACAGACTGAGAGCCAATGTAGATGGGCCAAGACTGAAGTGATATGGTCCCTGCAACCCACTCCAATCAACATCCTGCCTGCAGCATTCTGCACTAGGGTGGCCAGGTCCCTCTTTGCCACTGGCAGGAGGATTTTGGGGCAGAGCCTGAGGAGGGCGGGGTTTGGGGAGGGGAGGGACTTCAATGCCATAGAGTCCAATGGCCAAAGCAGTCATTTTCTCCAGGTGAACTGATCGCTATCTGATGGAGATCAGTTGTAATAGCGGGAGATCTCCAGCTACTACCTGGAGGTTGGCAACTCTATTCTGCACCAACTGAAGTTTCTGAATGCATATAGTGTGCCACCGTTCCTATCCACAGGGCTGGATCTTGGGGGGGGGGATCTGGTGGAGGCACTTGCCCCAAGCAGAAGGAGAGGGGGGAGCCAGTGTGGGCATGGGGAGCGTGGGCATGGGCAGAAGGAGCACTGCCGTGCTGCAGCACAGGCACAACTGGCCACCCACAGCCTGACAGCTGTGCACGCCGCCCACCTGCCTGCTGCCCTCCCTCTCTTTTTGTTTCTGCGGGGAGGGGGGCCAGCCGGCACATTTATCTTGGCTCCATCGCCTGACTCCAGCACGCACATGTCGCACACCTAGGGTTGCCAGATCCCCCTTCGCCACGGGTGGGAGGTTTTGGGGTCGGAGCCTGAGGAGGGCGGGGTTTAGGGAGGGGAGGCACTTCAGTGCCATAGAGTCCAATTGCCAAAGTGGCCATTTTCTCCAGGTGAACTGATCTCTATCGGCTGGAGATCAGTTGTAATAGCAGGAAATCTCCAGCTAGTACCTGAAGGTTGGCAACCCTAGGCACACCTCCCCCCCCCCCGCCCCGGATGCTCCTTCCCCCAGCTCCAAGAGTTCTTTCTCCTAGAGGCATTATTTAATTTTTTTTGTCTCTCATTTTGCGCTGGTATTACTTTGCTTGGTCAGGTCTCCTCTGGAGCAGTGCCCTCAAGCCTGGATCAAGGAGTCGATCAGAGCTGGAGCTCAGGGCTTGTACCCAGTGGAGCAGCTAATTCAGAAAGGCAGCCTTCCCAAGCCTCAGCCCAAAAAGGCTGGGAGGTAACGAGGCTCAACCACACAGCTGGCAGATGTCGATGCTCCTGCAGCTGTGCTGTGCTTGGCCCCAGATCCTGTGAAGAAGTATCACTCTCACTGCACGGCTCTGGGATGGGGTTGCACACAGCTGGTATGGCACTTCGCCTCCTTTGGATCAACAAAAATATGCATGGAAAGAAATTGTGTTAACGGCACACTACAACCACTGTGCCTGTGGATGAAGGCCTGTTGTAACATCCAGCTCCTTTTTATTCCCTCCTCCTTATACCACTTTGGGGATGAGAGCTGTATTCAACAGTAAAGCAAATTCACTGGATGAGCCCCAGTAGGCTCTGGAAATGTGAAAAAATGCTCATTTGATAGCAGATTTAATAGCTGTTCATAAATAAAGTTGTTTGTGTGAGAGGATCTATGAGGATAAGAGAGAGCCAACTGCAGTGTTTTTTTGTCCTAGAATAACCCAATTCTCACAGGCAAAGAATCTATATATCTATCTGTGAAGTCCGAGCCAGGTTTGCATAATGTTTTAGGGCACTTATTACAATTGTACAGAGATTAATAAAGCATCAAATTAAAGCTTATAGCACATAGACTTACGGAAAAAATAGTGGTTTGGCCAATTTACTCACAAAATCAGATAAACCCTACAAAAGAAAATAAAATGAGGTAAATACAGACTGCAGTCTTTGAAACTTCCATTGGCTGTACGAGTTTAAGCTTCTAATGACTGAAATAAGCCCTTCTCAAGCTGGGAAGAGATTATGTAATGTCGATGAACATCCCAACTGCTCAGAAGTTTCAACACACTGTCAACACGCGAGGCCTAGCAGGGACAGATGGAGCTACGTGTGTTTGGGGGGAAGGTTCAGCGGAGAGGGAATAGATGTCAGTGGTCAGATATTAGATTGAGAGGTGTGAATAATTTGTGTGTGTGTCTGTGTCTGTTTCTGGGTCTGTGAATAGGGGAGTGAGAGAAACTCAAGCACAGTAGACACAGAGAAGGTATTGCATTACACACAAAAATCCACAAATGTCTATGAGACACTAATGGTATTCTTGTAATCTCATACCGCTATGAGAAGCCAGTCAGAAACTAATGGCAAGCATTGTCAACCAACATTGTACCATCAAAAAAGCAATTGAACCAATATATTGTATCATATCTAGACTTTGCTTTATAGCATGTGGAACTAATACATGATTGAACCGTATTTGTTCATTTGCTTATTCCATTGTATGTGGGGTTTACAGTGGCTATCTAAGGTTGGCCCAGGCTAGCCTGATCTCATCAGATCTCAGAAGCTAAGCAGGGTCAGCCCTGGTTAGTATTTGGATGGGAGACCACCAAGGAATACCAGGATTGCTGTGCAGAGGAAGGCACTGGCAAACCACCTCTGTTAGTCTCTTGCCATGAAAACCCCCAAAAGGGGTCGCCAAAAGGGGACGGCACTTTACACACACACACGCACATCTAAGGTTAGTGCTTTGTGGTGGATATCCTGTGAGGTCTTTCTTAGGCTGAGCAGATACACGCTCACCCTACACCTTTTGATCTCACCCTACACCTTTTGATCTGTTTAATGGTGGTCATTTTTGTGGATCACTGTTCTGACACTACAAAATACAAACACTGATTTCATTGGGTCCAGACACACCTAAGAGGGAAGTGAGCCATTAATTCTCCTGGGCCTGGTACCTGTATTCGCTGTTTTCTTTGGTCTCAAACTGACAGCATTCCAAAGAATCCAAATTGTAGGTCTGTTGCGCTGTTCGGCTGTTATTCAGAGCTGTTTGTCAGATGGTATAAATTATTTGGCTTGGCTGGGGCTGTCTGGAGGCTTTCCAGCAAAACCTTTTAGACAGCACCATGAGAAACAAAACATTCTGCAAGAAGAGAGAATGATGCCAAGCGTTTTTTTTTTTAATCTGTTCAGGTGAATTGAAAAGAACATTGTAACAAAACACATAAGGTGGTATCCTACCTTCCTCTAGCCTAAGACGCCTTCCTCTGACTTAAGCAGCATTTCCATTGGAGAAAGACACTGAAGAAGACTTCAAACAATGCTTGGTGGAGTGGTGTGGTAGGAGACAGGCCACCCTGCATTTCTTCCAGGCAATCTACATTAGAGTCACCTTACTTGAGATGTCGATTTCCTCTTGAGTGAAGACCCCCAACTGTGATGATTTGCTCGTAGTTTAAACTGAGGAAGTAGCTTTGCATCTGCACTGCTGGTGGCATTTAGCATATGTTTGCCTCAGGGTCATCCTGGGCATGCCAGGCATCCTTTAAAATCAGCTACATTTCGAATCTCTGTTTTTGCACTTGCACAGTCAGAGGTATGAATTGGACAGTATTCATCACGTTGGTGCATGCTAGGAACTGACTGGATATAATGAACATACCCATGTGACTGTGTGTATGTACATTTTCTGGGTGATCTCCAGCCATGACACTGGCCATACCCAGACTTGCGAAGCTTTGGCAAAGTTGCCACATCAGGCACCTTCAGACCATGCTCCCAGACCATTGCTAAATGTTTGTTCTCTGTTTGTGGCATATGATGATTTGGGCAGCATAGGATGACCTGAGAAGTATGCCAAGAGAAAGTCCTGCAAAGAAGGTCATTCAGAGGCATTGACACCGAGCTTAGTATTTTAGTATGTAAGGTCCAAAAGACAAACTCATAGAGGTGAATTTAACAATACCCAGGCAGTAACCTCTATTCTCTGTGGTTATGATATGTTCCCTCTTGGATAAAGTGACAAAATGCATTCCTTTGTCTTTCACTGCCATGTAAAAACTGCGTTTCAGCACAAGCGTCTTTCTGCGCCTTTATAGTGCAATGACATGACAAGCTGTACCTGCTGAAATGCTCACAGTCTCTTGTATCACTCTGCCAGAGGGCAAGGTTAGTAAGAGATAAAATCACTATGAGGTCTGGAAGTGCTCCACAGAACAAGTCAGAGGAAAGTGAGGCAGATTTGTGAGTCACCGATGTAAATGTGGGTGATTTGATGACGCCATGTGAACAGATGGGATACCCACACAGAATGTGAAGGGATAAGAGGAGGGCCAGTGTGCTTGCTGGAGGTAGTTAGAGAAGTGAGAGAGATGAGTAGAGTTGCAAACTGTTTTCCAAGCTGACGTGCCTCTTCCTTTAACAACTGTGTGCCTGTAGTGGTGGAGAAATCAGCACATGAAGCTTTATTTGCTGTGAATTAACAAAAAAGTAGTAGGATTCCCACTATCATTCAAACCCTCACCCAAATGCCACAGTCAGGCATCACAACGCACGCTTCTGGTGGTAACTGTGTGCAGTATCTCATGGTAGTGGGTGAAGCTGTTGTTTCCGGTGCATGCTGTATGTAAGACGGAAGGAAAGGTGCATCTCCTTCCTTCCACACCATTCCATAGACATGAAGAATGCGCAGGAAAGATTATATCTGAATTGTCCCTGAACCCAGTGTGAATCCTGGTTCCTGGTCCAGCCTCAGAACTGCATATGCAGCTCCAGATGCTAAATGCAGGTATCCTTGTTGACAATTTTGTGATCAAGGATCCACAGACAAAGCAAACTTTCACATGGGGAACTCTGTTGCCAGTAAGGTTGACAACCACCAGGCACTAGCTGGAGATCTCCTGGTATTCCAACTGATCTCCAGCCAAAAGAGATCAGTTCACCTGGAGAAAATGGCCGCTTTGGCAATTGGACTCTATGGCATTGAAGTCCCTCCCCTCCCCAAACCCCACCCTCCTTAAGCTGCGCCCCAAAAACCTCCCACTGGTGGCGAAGAGGGACCTGGCAACCCTAGTTGCCAGAGGAGGCACCTTTGTCAGGAAAGGACGTGGCAATCCTAGAAAGGACTTACTTAAAACAAAACAAAGCTTAAGCCACAAATAACTTCATGCCTATTTTTGTAACTGTCACAAGCTTGTTCTCCTTTCCAGACTATTTTTTTTTTAAAGAAACAGCAGTTTTCTCTTACAGCTACAGTTATACTAATGGCAGTCCAGTGCTACTACAAATCTGGGGATGTGGTGGGCTTGAAATGAGAATGCAAAACAGTAAAAACCTAAAGAAAAGCAGACTCCAGTAAGAAACAAGAATAACAAATGTGCATTGATTGGGCTACTTCCCTGTTCCTTAGAGTGGCCTTTTCTTTCCTTCTACTTGTATCTTCTCTGCTTTCTGCACCTTTAATGTGGAATCTGCAGCAGGCTGTTGCTACTTCTGCTGCTGGTCTGGCTACTGCTGTTGCTGTTAGCTTTGCAGCTGCTGACCATCCTTTTGTATGTGAACTGTGCCAAGATGCATTTGTTTTTTTACAATGAAATTTAATGATGCTTCCAGCGATGCTGATATAGGGAGTAAACCAACCATGTTGTGGCTCTCTAAGTTGAGGTTTGGCATTGCTCCCCAGCTTCTTTAAAACCTGTCGCTGACCTATGCTGGCAACTGATTCCTTTGGAGTGCAGATGATACATGGCAGCCGTAAGGCAGGTGCCTATTACAGTGCAGCTAAAAGTCACCTCTGCCTGTGGTAAAGAGCAAGTACGGAAAGCATTTGGGTTGCAATCTCTTGGGAGTATTGAATATTTATTAGCAGTCCAGCCCCTGAACCCAGTAAGAGCATGGGAGGCATACCAAGCATGTCAACGTTGTTACACACCTTACAGAAACATGTGTCAGTGGTTGCGCCTTCCTTTCTTTTTAAAGCACACACCTACACACTCTTTATATATTGTGCTGTAGGAGTGAATTCAGAAGAATGATCTGAGTGAGGAGTGAGAAACAGCTTGACAAGTCGATTCTGAAAGGGCATTCCTATCAGGATCAGGCTGCCTGCACTCCTAAGTTTTGAACGCAGCTGAGGCTGGGACAGTTAAGGAACTTCCATGAATTGACAGGCCCAGCTTAGTTCAACCCTTTAGATGCAGCTGGAGTGAAATGAATATGATCTGTGTATGTTCAGACCCAGTGCACAAGCACACTGCTTGTATCTGAAGGATGGCAGAACCTGCTGAGTGAAATTGCAATAATCAAGCCCAGACATGTAGCCATGTGAGCTTATGCTGCTTTTGCAAGGTCACTGCCAGGATGCTGTAAATAAGGGCAAAGCCTATGCAAACTGCACTCCAAGGGAAAGCCAAACAGTCCCATTCATTGAATGACTGAGGGTGATGAGCAAAAATGATGAAGGGAACATCACCCAACTCATTCCTGTGATAACTTCATAGTGTGCACAGCAAATGTTGTTTGCTGTGTGTACATGAGTGAACACTGTGGTGTGTGAAGGTGAAGTGATTTTGTGTTAAAACATGGCAGACATGCCCCGGGGAATTGTGCCCAATCACTTCTTCCAAGTACAATCCTCTCTTGGTCCAATTTTCTTTCCTTCACATGCCACAGTGTTCTGTAGCAGATAGATGGAATGCATGGGGCCAGTGTGGGAGTCTGGGCCTTGGGACATGTTTCTTTCTGATATGTGAGGTTGACAACAAACATTCATCAGGGGCACAGATTACATTTTGAAGTGAATATGTAAAATGTGTTATGAGTACATACACTATTGTAAGTGGGAATCTGCAAGGAATTGTGAGGAAAGGGGAGCGAATATCTTTTATCGGTTGCCAGGCCTAGGTTGGGAAATACCTGGAGATTTGGGGGGTGAAACCTGAGGAGGGCATGGTTTGGGGAGGGGAGAGACTTCAATGGGGTATAAGGCTATAGAGTCCACCTTCCAAAGTGGCCATTTTCTCCATGTGAACTGATCTCTATCATCTGGAGATCAGTTGTATTAGCAGGAGATCTCCAGCCACCACCTGGAGGATATCAACCCTATTTATCTCACTTGACTGCAATGAATTGGACTTACAGGAAAGTGAAAACTTTCTCTGGGACTGCTTCATGTGAGAAAGATTTGGACTCAACTGAAGCCTCCTGGGAGCCTAATCACTAGCAGGGCTTAACTATGTGTTAGATTTTCCCCAGGGACATCCCTTGGTCAGCTCGAGAAAGAAACATGTTATGCAGTTCTGCGCTTAACATAAGAACATAAGAAAGGCCATTCTGGATCAGACCAAGGTCCATCAAGTCCAGCAGTCAGTTCACACAGAGGCCAACCAGGTACCTCTAGGAAGCCCACAAACAAGACGACTGCAGCAGCATTATCCTGCCTGTGTTCCAAAGCACTTAATATTATAGGCATGCTTCTCTGAACCTGGCGAAAATAGGTATTCATCATGACTAGTATCTGTTTTGACTAGTAGCCATGAATAGCCCTCTTGTTAGCCAAATTGCTCAGTTATGATATTAGTTTGGGGAATTAGATAATCAATAACCGGCCAAGGGCATAACCCACAGGATCTAAACCTATGTCTACGGGAGTCCAAACCATGATTCAAGAATAAAGCCGAGGCAATGGATTTAGTTTCAAGAGTTTTACTTTAAAATAGTGTGCACAAGCACTCAAATATCATACACACATCAACATACAGAGTCTAAGAATAAAAGGGAGGAGATGTTTGCCAATGCGGCAGGCCCACGATGATGGGTTATACTGTATAACACAGTGTGTAAGCATTTGATTACTCATTTTGGGGAGGTTGATCTTCCAGGTAATGGAGGGTACTTTAAGATCATGACCTGCATGATCAAAACCCTTCATTGGTTTTGAAAATCCAACCTGATGAGGAGTTCTGGAAAACTCAAAATCCTGTGTTGTATTATATTGGTTAGTCTTAGCACAAGGTATTTCATGACGTCTGCTTTTGAATTCCACCACTGGCAGACATTTATCCTGCTTTCCTCCTCCATTTAGATCCTCTACACCTGGATACCCCCACCTTACAAATACCGAGAATGAAAACTGATGAGTGACACGACTCTTACAGTGGGGAGTTTCTCATACCTGGACTTCTCTCACAATGCTTTTACCAGCAGTGGCATACTTCTCCACTTTAAAAACCGAAACAGTATTGTGTTGCATACTGCAAAAGTTCTGTATGTTTGACAGCTGGATATTGATGTAAAAAAATCACCCAAGTCTTTACACTTTCCTAGGTTGCTGCTCCATTCCATGATCTAATCTGGACACACTGCATGACTCTTTAGCCCTATGGGGCTGCGTAACACTTAATTTCCTAGCCCAGTACTGTCTAAGCTGACTGGCAGTAGCTCTCTAGGGTCTTGGAAGGAGGTACCTGGGATTGAACCAGGCAATTTCTAATGCAAGTGTTGTGCTCTGCCTCTGAGCTGTGGGTCCTGCTAAGCGGGGTTCCTAGGAGTTGTCATTTCAAAGACTTTCCACCAATCACCTGAACTAAAGGTCATCAAATCCCTGTTATCTGCAGTAGCAGCACCAAGGTGTGTCACTTCCTTTAACTGCAGTCATTAGAAAGGCTCAACTTTGCACACACCTGAGGATGTCTAACTTCCTGTCCAGCAGGGGGCAATGGTGACATAAATATAATTGCTGCTACATTAGATCAGCTAGCCAAAACTCACAGGGTGAATCAGATTTATACCCTTCACTAGGGACTGGTTGAAATGATTTGCAGCAGTCTGCAATCATCTTTCAGACAGTCTGCTTCGTAGCAGATATTGCCTGATAGTAGGATTTCTTAAAGTCCTTCCTGTATGGATTGCTGTTAAACATGCATGCCTTAACTGCTGTTTACAGATTGTAATAAAACTACATTACTGTTCTGTAAACATTCTCTCTATAATCCATAAGCTCCTGAGAATTCATTTTGGTGCTTGGATAGACAAACAGTGCAGCTGTATTCGACGGTGTTATGCTTTGGGTTATTTACAGGCTGATGATTGTTTATCTGTTCTGATCTATATGTAAAGTGGAAGAGACATTAAGCCGAATCGTTGTTCCCAAGCCCCATATTACATTCTTTTGCGGACAGTTTGCATTTGAGATAAGAGGGTTGTTTAGTGTTATTAATTAGTGCTTTGTGGACTGCATTGTGTCAGGAAGAAGACAAATAATAGATTAATAAAATGCAGATAGTAATCTGAATCCTGTGTTCCAGGCTAATCATGCTATCTCTAAAAAGATTCATTGGAAAACAAAAGGGGCATCAGACCTTGGAGAAGACAGTGAGAATTCCTCTATGCAGAGAAACTAAGGGGAGTGGGAATGAGAATGTTTATGCAGAGGATGAGTAAATTGGACATGAGCGAGGATATATAAAATGATAAATGGAATGGTAAAGAGAAGGTAAATTAGGTTCGCCAATAACACAAGAACAAGGGAACATTCAGTACCTCTGCCAGACAATGTTTAAAAACTAATGAAACAACCTTCCATGCATTGTATGATCAAAGATCTTTGCATCAAGCCTGAGCTAAATTCTATCAGTAGAGTTTTGTTCAGCTGCCCTTTCAGACACAATAACGTTGTTACCGAATTATGTGGAACCAGAGATGCCTTCAATCCTGCTGTTAGTGAATTGGATTCACGGTCCAAGATATTTTATGCTTTCTCAACAGTTTTAACGTTCGGCATGCTGCTGCAATTTTTCTGAAAATCCATAAGTGTACACAACAGTGAAAGCTCAGTGATTGCAAAGATGGATCGGAAGGCATACGCTAAAGTGTTGCTTCACACATGACAAATTCCTATGCAGATATCCTTTCCAGTGTGATGCCCTGTAGGAAATTGTGTGTATCTTCAGGGTATACCATCATCTGTGATGAATTCTAGGGTTGTCAGTGCCTGGCAATCAGCGGGAAGAGGGGGAGGAGGGGACTTCCATTTTGCGGGGGAGTAATCAGCATCCCTGGCGTAATGACAACTGTTCTGGCATAACCTGGAAGTGATGTTATCATGCTGAGGTGATGCTCTAGCATTCACTCAAAACTCTAGGGTTTAACCATAGAATTTTGGGCAAATGCTAGCGTTCATCAGAATGCTCAGCGGAATTGACATCATTTCCGGTTTGCTCTGGAAGTAACATTATGCTGGCAACACACACACACACACACACACATTCCACGTGGATATTTCCTCCCACTGCCCAGCTGAGTGGCAGTAGGCAACAGGAGCTAGGAGTGAGTTATCCCCAGCCCCCAGAGGGAAACAGCCAGCCATAATGAATTCACATGTGACAATTGTTTTGTGTCAGATCCCAGACCACACCATTCCTTGGCCTCAGATGGAGACAAGTGGGGGTTCTGCACCAGCTTATTCCATCTCTCTCCTACCTTGACTCCTTTCTGAGCTGGGAGCCAAAGCTGATGAATCCTCCTCAGCTTCCTCCCTTTTAAACATCCTAGCCCTGCCCGGGGTATACCAAGTTACCTCACAAGGCGCAGCCAAGCGCATGAGGGACCAACAGTGGCTTTGGCACAATCTTTCCCTTGCTGCTCCCTTCTGCCACCCTCAGGGCAGAGCTGCCAGACTGGTGTCGGATGCCTGGCTGTTAAAGGGCCAGCTGTCCTTGATCAGAGAGTGGGCATGTGGATCTTTACAGGGTTCTTCCACAGCCCCACCAGGTCTGGTGAACACCAGATTTGGCATAGTGTGGTGCAAAGGAGAAGAAGGGCCTGGCATCATCACTACGCCTCACCACTGTAAATCGCTGCTTCTACCATTTGCCCATTAATTAAAACAAACATGGGCAGAAGGGTGTGTCACACATGTAACAGCAGTTGTAGGATATTCACAGTCTTCTACATGGAAACGATACCTGTGCAGGATGTTTGTCATATGTCAAGTGGTCCTTAACAGGCAGGACTAAAACCCTTTCCAGACTGAAAGACCGTTTCCATCATGGCAATAGTAGTTTTATCTGGTGCTATATTATTGTGCTATACCTATCCCTAGATAAAGGAGGGAGGCAGAGTTTATGTTGCCACAGGGAGCAGTGTGTAAGAAGAAGAGCATGAAGTGCTGTGCAAAATGTTTTAATGAATTATATGGATGAAAAAATTGCACCTGTAGGCCTCAGCCCAATAGATGAATGGAAACCCTTCTAATACTATGATTCACTGGGGAACATTAGAAGTGTCCTAGATGTTAGAGAAATTAAGATAGAGTAGCAAAACTTGCCACACTGTTTCAATATCTAGATATTTTATTTCTTAGCTTCTAAACACAGCTAGGTGCAATCCATATCCTATTAAAGTCAGCAGGAAAGATCTCCTTGATTTTAATAGATCTGTATTTTAACTAGTGTCGTTGGTTAACCAAGGACCAAACTTAGACATGATATGCAATTGTATGGTTTTTCCCCAGGACAGTTTGCTTCTTTATAAAATGAAAAGCAGCCTTGGGAGTCTGAGATCAGGAGTAGAAAAGCAGCATGGATGGGGGGAGGCTGTTTTACCCCCTTCTTTCTTACTTGTGTCTGCTAAAAAAAATGCCAACATTCAAGCTACTTTTCTCCCAGCAGAGGAGAAGATATGGGGTTTCCATATATGTTCTCTTGCAGGCAGGAAAACAACTGGGGGTGAGGGGGAAATGGTTACAGGGCACCTCCTCTACCATTCCATAAGAACATAAGAAAAGCCATGTTGGATCAGACTAAGGTCCATCAAGTCCAGCAGTCTGTTCACACAGTGGCCAACAAGGTGCCTCTAGAAAACCCACAAACAAAATGGCTGCAGCAGCATCCTGCCTGTGTTCCATGGCACCTAATACAATAGGCATGCTCCTCTGATCCTGGCGAAAAAAGGTATGCATCATGACTAGTAGCCATTTTGACTAGTAGCCATGAATAGCCCCCCTCTCCTTCATGAACATGTCTACTCCCCTCTTAAAGCCTTCCAAGTTGGCAGCCATTACCTTATCCTGGGGCAGGGAGTTTCACAATTTAACTATGCCTTGTGTGAAGAAAGACTTCCTTTTATCTGTTTTGAATCTTTCACTCTCCAGCTTCAGCAAATGACCCCACATTCTAGTATGCATAATTTTGTGGACCTCTATCATGTCTCCCCTTAACCGCCTTCTTTCCAAGTTAAACAGCCCTAAGCGTTTTAACTGCTCCTCATAGGGCAGTTGCTTTAGCCCCTTGATCATTTTGGTTGCTCTTTTCTGCACCTTCTCAAGCTCTGCAATATCCTTTTTTTTAGGTGTGGAGACCAGAACTGTACACAGTATTCCAAGTGTGGTCTCAGCAAAGATTTCTGCAAGGGCAGTATGATAGCAGCAGTTTTATTCTCTATTTCTTGTCCAATTATGGCCAGCATGGAATTTGCCTTTTTCACAGCAGCAGCACAGTGGATTGACATTTTCACTGAGCTATCCACTACCACCCCAAGATCCCTTTCTTGGTCTGTAACTGCCAGTACAGATCCCATCAGTGTATGTGTGAAGTTGGGATTCCTCTGCTTAAACTTGCAGCCACCTCAAGCTGCTTTTCATTTTTAAAAATGTTTGATGGAATGAGACATACATTTGCATGTCATGACCAGATCACATTCTTCTCCTGTTCTTTATGTTTTAGGAACTGAAAATATATGTTTTTTAAAAAGCATCATTTCTGTTCTGAAGTTGAGCCAGCTAACAATAAAGCTTAAATTATAGCTATAGGAATAGATGGAAAATTCAAACAGTTTAATAGACTTCATGGTTGGCTTGCTGTGTTTGCTGAATATCTGAAGGCCAACCAATCCCTGGCAAGTTCTCCTTAGAATACAATAGCCTTGGCGTACCTCCCTGTTAACTCTGCAAGAAGCAGTTACCCAAGTGGTCTCAGCTGCTGTGTAATTAGCACCTTTCTAGCATCAAGGCAGTCCCAAGTGTCGCAGAGAAATCTGAATGGCCAATTTGTCATCTATTAATGTGACTCTTATCCCACTGTATGTCCCCAAAGATATAGTATTGTTACCAATTTTTCCCCAGGGCATCTTGCCTCCGGAATCTTTAAAGTATACTTGTTATCTTAATCTAGACTCCTCAAGGTGTATGAGAGGATGAAATGTACATGACATCTGGCTTTAGATTTCTTACTGCAGAACGGTGCTATTGGTGACGGACTGGCTCCTTTAGCTATGTTCATTGCGTTGTAGTTCTCGTACTTGGAGGAACATTTCCTCCAAGACTGGGATTCATCCTGCACCATCGTAGCTTCAAGGGTGACACACTATTGTGCCATTTGATAAATGCTTCTATCCCTGAAGTTTTGGTGAAAAGTGAAAGTGTTCCACCATCCCAAATGTATGGCAGATATATTTGGGTTTTGCCGACACGATATCTTCAGTTTCTTCTTTTACACTTGGCAAATGTATTATCAGTGCTGGAGACCAATAGTTCACCATGTTAGAAGTGTGAGTTATAACACATAAAGGTCACTTGAAGGGAACATTTTGAGCAGATCCAGGGTGTGAACTGTCGTCACAGGCTTGTGTGTGTCATGAGAATGAGATGCCCCGAGACTGTCAGGGCAGAGAAACAGACTGGTAGCTTCAGAGTGCTCTGCTGGAAGCAAGCAATGCCACATCCTACACTTTCATGTGTGCACATACATGCTGTGAACTGGTTAGAAGTGGTACCCAAGAGGCACAATTAATGAGGTCCTGAAATTTGTTGTGCGCAGTGTTAGGTTGTAAAAGTCAGACTTGTACTAAAGACATCTGTTGGAGGAAGAGTGCCTCTTGGTGATCAACTTTGTGATGTCAGTATAAAAAAATCATGCTCTTAACCATGTTTTGACTGGATTTTCATTAAAGATTACTTCAACAAAGCATCCTGAGGTCTGTCTTGTATTAGTTTAATTTAACAAATAATTTTTCATTTTAGAAATGTTTTTTTTTTCATTCCTCACCCCTCCTTCTGTGCTCTGCTGCAAGGTTTAAGAAAACCGAGAGAGACAAGAGAGGGAACCCCCTCTGCCGTTCCTTAGGATGCAGAGCGTTCCACAGATGGAACTCTCGGTAATCCTGTATTGCTGTATGCAGTCTCATTTGGACAACATGCAGTCTCATGGACAACAAGGGGTAACTTCTGTTTTGTCTTTTGGAATTTACCGAATCCCAGCATGCTTAACACAGGCAGGGATAATGGCCTTTCTATTTTCCCCTCCTTTTCTTTTTCGTTTTGCTGGTGCTGTGGATCCCCACAGGCAAATCTGACACACATGCTGTGGAGCTATAGGATAATTGCTCTGCATGTGAAGAAGGTAATAAGTTAGATAAACCTGGTATTCCTGTCCATGCAATTTAACTTCTATTCATTTAATCCTAGGGTATCTCCTGCCTATATGCCTCTGGCAACAGTGCCTGGGAGAATCAGTATTGCCAAGTGCTTTGTCCAACAAGTTTGAAATCACTTGTTTCTTAACATGGTGTCTGAGAGTTTGGAGTCATTCCCAAAGATTCATTCTTATCTAGAAAGATTCCCATTTGTCATTATGGATGGCTGAAAGATCTTCCATGTCCCCAACATAACTGATCTCAGCCTCTTAGGAAGGAACTTAACATGCTTATTTACATGTTATACAACTAGGGTTGCCAGCCTCCAGGTGGGGCCTGCAGATCTTCCGCTTTTACAATTGATCTCCAGGCAATAGAAATCAGTTCTCCTGGAGAAAATGGCTGCTTTGGAGGGTGGGTTCTATGGCATTGTATCCTGCTGAGGTCCCTCCCCTCTCCAAACCCCACCCTCCCCAGGATCCACCCCCAAATCTCCAGGTGTTTCCCTACCTAGAGCTGGCAACCCTATATACAACTTGGCCTAGAGCAGTGATGGCGAACCTTTTAGAGACTGAGTGCCCAAACTGCAACCCAAAACCCACTTATTTATTGCCAAGTGCCAATGCGGCAATTTAACCTGAATACCGACTGAGGTTTTAGTTTAGAAAAAACAACTCATACATTCACATCTTTTGCCTTAAAAGAAAAACACAATAACAGAGCTTTCAATGATACAAACAACTTTTTATTGAAAGGTAAAAGTTTGCATTTGACATGCATCTCTCCAGGACACGTCCTCTGCTCAGCCTGAACCTCCTCAAGAAGTGCTTGAAACTGTCGACAATTCAGAGCACGAGCCATGATGTAATTCACCATTTTTGTGACATCTTTGAGGACATCGTCAAATTTTTTGAACAATTAATGTGATTTTTGCTGTTGTGTGCATGCTGATAATTTGGCTCATACTTTGTAAGTTTGAGAGCAACACATGCAGCACTCAGGTCATCTGTTAGCCTGTTTCTGGTGTCAGATTTGATATAATTCAAAGCTGAAAACAGCTGTTCACAAGCATAAGATGATCCAAACAAAGTAAGGAAAGCAATCCCAAGTGCTTTCATTGACTTAAAATTATTTGGCAGAGAATTCCACACTTTAAGGATTTCATTTTCAGAACTAACTATGCTGTCCTTTGTCATCCCTTCTATCTTCTCAAGTGTTTCACGCAGGTCATAGAATTTATTTTTCCAGATAGAGCTTTCTTGAAATTCTATTAGCTCCATTTCCAGATTTTCTAAATCTAACCAGTGTAGGCAGGAAAAATCAAGTTCTTCAAATCTGGTTTTGTCTGGAGAAGTAAGAAAACACAGGGTTGTCTCCATCTTACTGTAAAAATCTGTTACTAAAATTAACCTTTGCAGCTGCTACAATGCTAGAAAATTCCTTGTAGATTTCCTGATGGCTTGTAGGATTGTCTGCAAATGTTGTAGAATTTTCTAAAGGAATTTTTAGATTTGGAAAATATTTCAGCTGGTCACTTTCAAGGTCTCTTTCAAAAACCTGCAGTTTTCTCTCAAATGTTTTGATATCACAAAACATTCTTTCTGCTGTTTTCCCTACACCTTGTAGTTGTTTGTTCAGTGCATTGAAGTGTTGTGTAAAATCTGTAAAAAACATGAGGTTGGTAAGCCAGGCCATATCAGTGAGCTGTGGATATTCTTGCCCTTTTTCATTCATAAATGAATGAAATATGAACCAGGAAGCTCTATTGGTCAATTCTCACCAATAGAACATACTCCGTGGGCCAAACTACACATTATGAATTTTGGCATGTGGGGTCCAGGTTTCCTGGACCTGACTCAGTTTCCCCTCCCTCTCTCAGCTGAGCCACTGCCGCAGCTCAGCTGAGAGAGGGAGGGGCCCAGATGCAGCCTTTTGGAGCCCTAGAACAGCGGGGCAGAGCTGGAGAGGCGAGAGCGCTCCCAGGAACAGCTGAGCCGCGGATGCAAGGCTCGGGAGGGGGCGGACGCTGCTGCCATGTGCCTGGCCCTCTCATGCAACTGCAGCGAGCCACTTACCCGTGTGTGCCCACAAGGAGGGCTACGAGTGCCGGAGTCGGCACGCGTGCCATAGGTTCACTAACACGGGCCTAGAGGCTCTAACTGCAACCATTCCAGCAGCCACCTTACCAGGTTCATTCCTGGTTCTTCCTTCCAGATTCTACCCAGAGGCAGATGACCTCTTCCTCCAAATATCAGCATTTTATGAACTGTATAATTCTTTTGTACACCCTTTACCTGCCATCAAAACAGTATTCCCATTCAGAAACATTCAGAGTACGCTAAAAAGGCAGCTTGATCTCTGGAGAAAAAAATTGCATGCAGCCTATGTTCTTGCCGCCATTAATGGTTCATTAGAGGGGGGAAGAAGGATGAGGAGAAGGAGAGGAAGTTTTTATACCCCGATTTTTCTACCTTTAAGGAGTCTCAAACTGGCTTACTATCATCTTCCCTCCCCCCCCCTCACAACAGGTACCTTGTGAGGTAGATGGGGCTGAGAGAGTTCAGAGAGGTCTGTGACTAGCCCAAGGTCACCCAGCAGGCTTCATGTGTAGGAGTGGGGAAACAACCCCAGTTCACCAGATTAAATTCCACCACTCATGTGAAGGAGTGGGGAATCAAATCTGGTTCTCCAGATTAGAGTCCACCACTCTTAACCACTACACCATGCTGTCCCTCAACGCAAGGTGCAGGATACAAAGCTAGTCTTTCTTTGGATTGTCTCCTTTAGAGCAGGAAATCTGCATTTCCTGTTTACCAAATATCTGGGGTTGTTTATGCATGGGAGTTTTACCTGAGGTTAGTTGCTCGCTGGACCCACACTTTCTTGTTGCAAATCTATGCACCAGAAGTCTCCAAGCTCAAATCAAGAAGCATTTAAGTCCCCACCCCTTGAAATGCTGCTGTGTAATTGGCTGTAGTGCTTACTGTGAGAGAAAAGTCTGTCCCCCCCTGCAGAAACCAAATTGCGGCATTAAAAAGCATTTTAAAAAAGGAGCTCTCTAAAAGGAATGGGAAGGTGGGAGCCCAACCCTCATTTCTAAAATCCTTTCTTCTGCTCAGAAAGAATTCCAAGGAAGCAGGAAGCATTTTAATCCCTGCCCCTTTCTGTGAAAGAAACATCACTCCTCCAAGCTTCCATGTCCCACTCTTTGCCTTACGCATGGGGATTTCACATGGGCTGAGCTCAGGGGAGATGGAAGAATTGGGTTAACAGAGGAACGGGAAGTCCCGGCATTTGTGAGGGCTGGCAGCAAGGTCATCTCTAATGGATGGAAAACTCATGCATAACTCCAAGGAAAAACCAAGACAGATTGGAGGTGAATGTGAGTGAAAGTATCCATGGATAAATGACCTGTGATAGTATTTAGCATCTACAGTTATCACATATCAGAATTTGACCCTGGCAGCTTGGTGAAGTATTGTCTGTTGAGTCTTACTGCTTTTTCAGCAGTTGCTTATAGTTGTTTTTCAGCACCTTGGACACTGACAGAGCTATCCTAAGAATACTGTCCTGGGAGTAACTGAATAGACCTGAGTAGGATTCTGTCTAGGATGGCACTGTGTGACTGGCTCTTTATCCATTTCAAACAGTTGGATGTAATCCTCTGCAGAACTCAGGTGTGCGCTGGGTCAAATCAGCCTGGAGGTGGAAAAATATTTATATTACTTTATACATTCTGCCTGGATCTTGTAGATAGCTTATTTGGTTAATAAATACCCAAAGAGAAGCTAACAAAACTATACACAATTTCAACTGTCCCCCATGCTCACTGGTAGGCCTCAAAAGCAAAAAAAAAAAAAAAAAAGGTAGACGATAATTATCCCTCCTAGCAATGTCATCCCTGCCCAAGATCCAGGGAGGAAAAGAGCATGGGTCTGCAATGCCAGCAGGATAGCCGTGCATGTGCCTAGCCCTCATCAAACCTCTGTTAGAGGGATTCCCTTAGTGTGAAGGTTAAGGGGGTAGTATTTTTCTGCATTGCTTTTTAAAAGCCTTGCTTTTTAAAGGACTGTAATGAGGTGGAGACAGTGCCTGCCTGCAGCACTTGAGTCATCCATGCATACAGGATTACCAGTGTAATCCAAAAGGGGCCCCGAAAGGGTTTTGGAGATGGCTTGACCCCTGTGGCAGCGTAAGTGCCACTTACGCCATCCAAATGGGCATTTACACCACCCCAGGGCCACTTACGCTGGTGCTGGGGAGCTGTACAGCAGTGCGAGGTATGGGTGCTGGCGTAGCCTTGGCATCAGCATTTCTTCAGTACCATAGCTCATACCAGCACCGAAGGGGGTGTTCCCGGGGGCAGGACTGACTTTAATCCATTTCGCCCTGGGGATGCCCATTTTTGCTGGCATGAACTTGCACCTGCAAAAGTGGTGGTGTAGCCCTGTGCCTAGAGCAGTTTCACGGGGCTTGGGGGAATTTTCATTTTCGGCTAGCTGCACTCGCCACAGCAAACCACTCAGGAGGCACCACGGCTGCGCCATCCCTGGCCACCCCAGAAGTACCCCCCTTAGGACTGCTCTGCCCATTATTTAAAAGGGAATTCTCACAAGGGTAGGATGCCTTTGTTGTCAGATTCACAGTGTAAAGGCAAATATTCTGTCCAACAAATCATTTATTTTTGCTTTATTTTATTTCCTGTAGTTTTATGTTTGTTATTTTAGCCCACCTTGAGTCCATTGGGAGAGAGGGGAGTTAGAAATACCACGCCTAAATAAATTAATAAAACATACTTTCTTTTCATACCTAATTTCATTATCTTTGTGGGCCCAGGATATTGCTATTAGTTATAATGATAGTTAGAAGTCATCACAGAAATATCTGTTGTTTTGCTGTGCTCACAATACAATGTTGCCTCCATGAAATTCTGAGGATTAAATGTTCCTTTCAGAGCTTAAAGGTAAAGGCAGTCCTTTGTGCAAGCACCAGTTCATTACTGACCCATTGGGTGATATCCCATAACATTCCAACATTTACTGGGGAGATTATGTTTAGGGGGGATGGTTTGGCATTGCCTTTCCCAGTCGTCTACACTTTACCCCCAGCAAGCTGGGAGTAGGGGTCACTGGGAGGCGGTGGGGGGGTAGTTGTGAATTTCCTGCATTGTGCAGGGGGTTGGACTAGATTACCCTGTGGTCCCTTCCAACTCTATGATTCTATGATACCCATTTTACCGACCTCGGAAGGATGGAAGGCTGAGTCAACCTTGAGCCGGCTACCTGAAACCGACTTCCATCAGGATCAAACTCAGGTCATGTTCAGAGCTTTTGTCTGCAATACTGCAGTTTACCAGTCTGTACCACAGAGCTTAGGGGGAAGGAAAATCAACCTGTTCAACTTGCATATCCCCTGAGAATCTCTGGGCTTTTCCTCTTGTACAGCATTTCCTGGGCAATTTTCAGTTGGATTATATTCCACTCATTACTGTTACCCTGATGACTTTCATTGTTTTAATATTTAGGTAATCGATGAGTCCACTATCTAGATAGTTGGCCAGAATGGGAGTGCTACTGTTTTGTGAAAAGTGAAGAGATGGATACTGGATGGATAGCTGATGTTCCCAGTGTTAGGAATGTTGGTTACATCTACAGGGTGGGGCTGGAGGAAACCATTTACAGTTTGGGGAATGGTCAGTAGACGCTGGCTAGCAAGACGCAGCCTTGGAGCTTTTGGAGGGACTGGTCCTGCTTTCCATACTTGCACTCTCTGATGTCCCAGCTCAGTATGCATATATGCAAATAGGCAGATTTTACAAGACTGTAACTCTCCAGTACTCTCTCCTCATAAGGAAACTGATGCTGCAACAGCTGCCCAAGGAACTTCCTACTGCTTGGGGAAGCGGGGATGCAAAACAATACTTTATGCAGAGTAAGCAAATGTGCATATATTTGCTTATTTTGCATGATTTACATTTGGTATTCACAGAGAGGATACAAGAATTATGCAGGGCACTAAAGTTCCCCCCTCCCCCCATCATTTGTTATGTTACTCAGGTCCCCCCATTCCTGGCATCTGAGATTTATCTAGGCATTGCAGCCTGTCTTCATTCCTTTAAGGGGCAGACACTTACATTTTGCAAAATACTGAGATTCTCAGAATGCTGAAATCTACAGGGAATGCCAATTTCTCCATTTGCTCAGTGTGATTGAACAAGAACTCTGATTATATTATGCCTGATTAAAAATGACATCAGTCCCCAAGATTATAGGTGATCTCCCTTGCTTCCAGCAATGACATAAGCAAGCTTAGCCTTTATTGGGTAGCCAATTACAGCAGCTGTGGCTAAAAACCAGCCTCTCTAAACTGTACCATCTGCCTTGCTTTTGCATAAGTAGGTGGCATATTCTAGAATATAAGCTTTGTACCCTCCATCTTCTAGCATATTGTTATTCACAGTGTTCAGATTTGTTTCTCTGAAAGAGAAAGGACATCCTATCCTATCAACAAACCGCCAATCATCGGTTGAAAAACACAGACTTCTTTGAAATACAAACTTGTTTGGAGGCTGTTCTACTTCGGACTGTGTGTGGGGGCTGCCATGATGAAAGGCTAGGAATTTTTAAAAATTCTAAAATTTAGAGACCCTCCCTTTTAGGGAGAGGCCAATGCTATAACTGTTCTTCTGTCTGATGTCTTCTTGTTTTAGAAGCAGGAATATATATATTTACTTCAGTCATATGAGGCTGTCCCCACCTATAGTCTGGAGTGGTGGTACGGCTCAGACAGGGGTTTGCCATTTCAGTGAGCCGCGGCCTAACAATTGCATCTAATACAGAAAGTCGAAATGGGAGGAGAACTGCTATCAGTTATTGATTGCAAAAAAAAAAATCAAAATATGAAATGTAATTTATCCTGCTTTAACTACAAATGCATTTTGTTGCAAAAGGTAAAAATCAACTTGGCTTTAAGCAATTTTTAGCCTGAGCCATCTAACATGAATACGGTATGTAAAGATGGGGCTACCTGTTCCTCCCAAGATCAGGGTTCTACTGTTGAGAACAGCCCCTGAAAACACATCCCTGTGCCTGGCTTTGTAGTTATAAATTGACTTGTGGATGGTATGCTTTCAGGGCTCTCCTGAAGATTATCTCAAAGATCAAGGTAAGAAGACTGTGTGGTGAAGACAGTCCCATTAGTACATTGGGGGCCCCAAGCCATCTAGGTCCCAGCTGATCACAGCTGGCATCTTCAACTAACCACCCACTGCTGGCAAAATGGCTTCCCCAGGGGAGAGAGCTATCCTACATTATACTGAGAGCCTTCCATGCTACTCTGGCTCTCTTCAAATAAGTGAGTGAACTGAAGTGGGCGAAAGCCCTGCGGTGCCAGCGCAGCTGCCAACTTGTGTCTTATTCCTAATCCTGTTCCTTTTCTTTCATCTCAGGCTTCAGTGACATTGTAAAGTTTCATTTCCAAAGATTTGTGTCCTGCCTCAAGCTGTTAGGAGAGCCCTGGAGCATTTCTCTCTCAGATACTACAGAGGCTCAATGCAGTTATTAAAACCCGGGGGCGTGTGTGGGGGGTGTCTGTTCTCAAACAGGTGAGATCTGCCACAGGTTGCCCTGGTCTTTGCTAGTCTTAAAAATTCCCCACAAATTGGGCAGCTGTGAGCCATTGCATGGCATGAGAAATGATGCTCTATGAATGAAGTATTTATTGGTCATGTTCTATTCTGCTCTTCCTTCAAGGAGGTCAGAGCAGCATACATGGAGCTATCCTTTGGGTCTTTCAAGAGTCCTGTGAGTAGCTTGGTGGTAAAGCACAGGCTATACATTCAGAAGATCCCAGGTTCTAGTGTCAGACATCTCTAGCTAAAGGATCTTGCAAGTGTTGAGAAAGACTTTTCCTTACTTGACTGAGACCCTGGAGAGCCAATGTCAGAATAGGCCACTCAGAGCTAGATGGACCCATGGCCTGAACTGGCTGCTTCATACATTCAGGGTTATGTTAGGTGATAGTAACTTGCCTAACACTACAAAATTTACAGCTTCCCACTTGCAGACCCATCATTCCTGCTGTCCTACATCAGTTTTCTTAGATCAGGCAGTCTGTACAATCCTTGGTGTCAGGCAGCCAGTAGGCAGCCAGAAATAAATAGATGAGCAACCCAGAAAATAATAGGAGAGATAATACAGTGAGGGATCATTAAGAAGGGATTCTTTGTTCTATTCTTGAAAATTCAAGAGAGTGAGACTTGCAAGGTCTTCCATATTTATGGCCTCACCCACTTGCCTTCATTACTATTGGCCAACAATGAATGTAAAGTAAGAAATGTAAAGTCTTTTAATATTTGCATTCATGCAGCTCATGTTTCTGATTGTCCAGTAAAAATAAAGGCATTAAAAGAGTTCACATGGCTACTAATTTAAGGCTTTATAATTCCACTTTTCATATTCTAACTCAGACATAATTTGCCAACAAAGGAGCAAAAAACCCTTATAAAACCACGGGGTTTATGCTGCACACGTGCAATCCCCATCCCCAAAAAATCTCCCGCCGGAGGAGATGTGGGACCTGGCAACTCTAGCTGCCAATCCAGGTTGGGAAATTCCAAGAGATTTAGGGGTGGAGCCTGGGGAGGGTGGAGTTTGGGGAGGTGAGGGAGCTCAGCAGGGATGTGATGCCATAGAGTCCACCTTTCAAAGCTGCCATTTCTTCCAGGGGACCTGATTTCTGTAGTGTGGAGATCAATTGTAATTCCAGATCTTTAGGTCCCACCTGGAGGTTAGCAACCCATAATTGTAAACATATGGGTCACAATCTAGCTGTTAAATGCGTTTAAGCTCCATTTATAGCTATGTGAGAGTTAAGCAAGTATTTAAATCTGTCGCATGACAATAAATTTAGTTGGTTCATGCCCATTAAAAACCCTGCCAGTTTTAATGTGTTTTAAGTCTAAAGTTCAGCACAACCTGAATTGTTTTTTTGGGAGGGGGTATGCATTATTTTCTTTTTAAAGACTGGCCAGCCTCGTTTCAAGAACACGACAGAATAGAGTTATTACCTTCAAAAACTCCATTTGATTATTTGTGGCTTCGACAGCATTTTTCCTCGCTACTAACACTAAATCCCTGAGCTAAGCTGTCGATCCACTTGTTACTTCTTGGCAGGAGTTCAGGCACCGAGTTCAAAGTGATCATTTTGGGGGGCTGCCAATAATGCAGTGTTAACAAATTCGTCATGGTGTATTTATCTGTTGCCATGTCTGTTAGATGAAGAATGCAAAGCTTAGAAGGTGTTGGCGAGGGTGCTCTCCCTGTCAAATGCAGTGCCTGCCACCTCTCACCACTGCAGGGAAACTGCAGAATGTTAGCGCTGCTTTTTCACTTGTGACCTTTACAGACATACAAACCTTAGTGTTACCGGAACCAACTTGGGAGTGGTGGTGTGTGAAGCCCATCACATAATAATGCAGTATATTATATAGCATTGAGGGTTTTTCCCCCCTCTGGCTGCCTGTGCCCTTCTCAGATACCTTCCTGCATCAAAGTGTGATCAGGGGAGCACTCACACCGTCCCTTTTATGAGTCACTTTCAGTCATTCTCATAGGTTCCAAATGAGGTCTGGCAGAGCGGAAAAAATATAAATAAAATCCGTGTGGTATTGTTTTGTGTGGAGACAACTTCTCCTTTGTTGTTCCTTTGTTTAAGAACGTTTCCACCCCACATCTGTGTTGGTTTCATCTTCCCTTCTGAGCATGCGGTTTGACTTTGATTTTTGAAGTCACCTGGTGTTTCTAGAGGTAACCAAGTGCAAAAAAAGCTTGCTTCTTTCCCCTCTGCTTTTGAGGCTGCAAAGATGATAGTGAGTCCATGGCCAAATTTAGATAGTCCATCCCTTATTAAAAAGTGAACCTGGGAAAAACCAACTGAAGTTCCTTCTGCACTAAAGTCCTTTTTGGATCTTGAATACATGAACAACCCCCCCCCATCCCATCCCCCGCTGGTGGCCAGAAGGGCCTGGCAACCCTAACGAACACACACATGCAAGAAACTGACTTCACTGACTCAGACCTTGGCTTTGATGCCTTTAGTTTAAGATTGTCTGCTTTCAGACAGAGAAGGATCTTTCTCCAGTACATAAAGTTCTTTAGCTGGAGATATCTAGGACTGAAACTTCTGCATGCCAAGCATGAGCTCTACCACTCGGCTGGGTCTTGTTCCCAAGAAAAGTACACCCCCTTGCTCTCCTCCTGCAACAGGGCGAGAGTGTGCAACCCTCGCTGTGCAAGCAACACCGTATACCATCAGCTGCCAGCCACCTAAAATACCATGGAATTGAACCTTCAGTGTGTCAGTTCAGTATACCTGAGATTCAAGACATAGAAGATACAGAAAATCACAAGACATGAACAAGGACCATAGTCCACACATGGGAATGTGCACTGCTCATATAAGAAACCCTGGCCCACAAATGTCTTACTTTTTCTCACTGTTTCCCGTGGTCTAAGACAGGGGTTCCCAATGTGGCACCGTGGTCTTAGACATGGGTTCCCAATGTGGCACCCATGGGCAACATAGTGCCCACTGACACCTTAGCTGGTGCTCACCAAGTGTTTTCAGATAGTGGGTGGGGCTGGGTGGGGCTCTTGCCCGGCACTCCTTCTGATCTGCTTTTTAAGATCCGATTAGCTGTGCAGAATAAAGCAACATGGCTTTAGCGGCCCTGACCAACACAGTGCTGGTGCTATTCTCTTTCTCATTCCTCTTTCCCAGTGTTACTCCTCTTCTTCACCGCACTTGGCTTCCTCTGGGTGTGTGTGGGGGGCTCTACCTCCCATAGCAGCCATTTTGTGATTGTTCCCACAGCGCTGTGTCAGAATTCCAAAGGTGCCCCACAGGCTGAAAAATGGTTGGGGACTCTGGCTCTAAAATATACATTGGGAGCACAGGGCAGTTCTTGTGTGGGTGAATCCATTTGGTTTCCACTGTGAATGTTATGTATTGCTACTAAATCCAGGAACAAAGGCCAGCGATTCTGCTTCTTTAGGGTTGCCAACCTCCAGGTAGTAGCTGGAGATCTCCTGCTATTACAACTGATCTCCAGCCGATAGAGATCAGTTCACCTGGAGAAAAATGGCCACTTTGACAATTGAAGTCCTCCTCTCCCCAAACCCTGTCCTCCTCAGGCTTCACCCTAAAAACCTCCCGCCGTTGGTGAAGAGGGACCTGGCAATCCTATGCTGCTTAGATATCTCTATTGAAGTTTGGAAGGGTTAATCTGCCTTCCCCCTCCCCCGCCCCGCTCCGTCTGGCTAATTGCAGCAGTTGCATTGTAATTGGGCAGATGTGTGTGGCCCACATGAAGGAGGCTGTAGCCACATTTAATTGATGAAAGCAGATCTCTTAACAGCTTTTGACTGGAATACTGTGTGGGCTCAGATGATTCCCTTTTGGCAGTGCTATCATTTGGATTGCTTCTCTATCCAGACCCCGCTTCCTAGGGAATGCATTTTCAGCAGCTTATCACTGATGTACTGAAAGGATGCTTTTAAGTGAATTAGCAAGTGGTATTTGAGAGGTAGTTCATCTGGATGGGAAGTCATCTATTTTGTGGTGTCCTACAGCTTGGGGAGTGAGATTCTGATGAGTACATACAAAGTCGGTTTTTGTGGAAACTTACTTTCAAAGCAAAGAGTCCGTTCAGCTTTTCCAGTAAAGGCTCTATTTATTTATGTATTTATTTATTTATTGCAGTAGCTCTTCCCAAAGTCTTGCCATGACTTCTTGGCTTTTACAATAAGGTTTTGTCCACTGCTGCTGGTCTTGCATGTTTACATTTAATTAGCACAAGCTGCCTAAACCTTGCTGCAAGCAGTTTGATAACTAAAGCAAACCACAGATGTGAGAATGGGCAATACCATTTCTCAGGCCATGTGCCAGTTGAATCCCAGCCTAGAGAATTAGTTGTGTGCAATGAGACTGGGAGAATCTTTATCTTACATGTTCACACAGCTGATATGAATAAGATTAGCACTGAATCTCATTGCTCTAAGTATTGAGAAAAAAAATTTATTAATGCTTACAACTCCATATACTGCTATTATTGAGCATCTGGTCTCCACCATTATACTTCTGAAGTTCAAACGTCTGAGACACAACAGTCAAATAGGTCAGAGAAGAACCACCATAGCCCTACCCACATTCTTCCTGCTTTGGCTATGACTTCCTGACCTGGAAAACCACAGCGCAAGGAGATGAGGAGTTACTGCCGAGGTGTGCAACCTGTGACTCTAGAGCCAAATGTGGTTCAGTACAGAACTAAATAAGGCATTTTAAAAAAGAAACTAAGATCATGGGCTTCTTCCCTGGCCTGGTCGACAAAACAATTTCCTGTCTGTAACCTGTTCTAATAAGGCATTCACCTCATCTTGGGTTGCAGGAAGTTCTCTTTGTCTTATGAACGGCCCCAGCCAGTACCATCATTATCTAATTCCTATGAAATTATCTCATTGCTAGTGTCAGAAACAGACAGCTAGATGTCTTCAAGGGCTTGAGATGAAAAGATTCTGCCCCCTTTGTCTCCTTCTTCACTGTACCTAGCACAATACAGCTGATCTCCCCAGTGGTATCTATGTGAGCGAACTAAAACAGGCCTTCATTCATCCAAGACCTTAATGCAGGAAAATTATGATGGGCAAGAACCGCTTGTCACCTGTGCACAAGCATATCTCAACATCACCTCTCTCTCCCCCCTTCCTCTAACGGCTCAGCCTTTGTTCTTTAAAAAATCCATTTTGAATGTAAAAGACAATGGATTGAACTGGGGCTAGAGTTTCTAGGTCATTACAGCAAGCTATAAACCTTTGCTGGCCTACTAAAGAGCTAAATATTTTTGGGACTGGGTTGTCTCCCTATACTGGCTGAAACATAAAGCCTTTGCTTGAACCTCTTACAGAAAATGGCTATCCTAATGAAATCTCACATTCTCATAAGAGAAACTGCATTTCAGCACATTCATGTTAGGCCTGGAAGCAAAAAAAAAAAAGTTAAATAAAGGCTTTGGTGGTCTTCAGGATGAGCAAACAGCGAGGAGCAGAGCAGCTAATAAGTCTGAATCTTGGAGAACTGCTCATTGTAACATATGGTACACTCATGTTAGAGTGACCATATCTAATTGGTACTGCATATGTTTGCATGCTGAATATTCAACGTTCAATCCCTGTTATAGTGAAATTAAAGGATTTCATGTCACAGGGAAAGAACTTTCTCTACCTGAGATCTTGGATTGCTGCATACCCGTTGCAGTAGAGACAATATTAAGGCAGAGGAACCTATGGCCTAACTACATAGAAATCAGCTTCATATGTTCAACAGACTGTGGACCTAAAGCCTGGCCAAAGATCTGGAGAAACATATTGAACCAACAGCTACTGGCTCTGAATGTGGGCTTAAATAGCCTTCATGCTTTCCCAGCCTAGCCTGATGATGTTTGAAACTAGGCCTTGATTCTACCAATACTTACAGACAATGCTAGATACCAAGCCACTAAAGAGGCACATTTCTGTCTCTGAGCCACCTGTTTGCAATATTCTGTGGAGTTGGGGGATGCTAGTAGACCTACTCAAGGCTTTGTTTCTGGTAATAATGGTCAAGATTCCTGCTGTAGGCCTATGGGTGAAGGAATCTTGGAGATGGTGCTTCCACTGTTACTTGTAGACTCAAAGGCCAGTGGCAATCCCGCACCCTCCAAGGTGGACTCATAAATTCCCAAGTCAGACTAACGTCTGGTGACAGTGAAATGGCTTAGGACATGTTCACTTGTGATATTATTCTACAAATTTGAGCATACTGTGTTATGCCATGTAGCCTTCTTATCATTTTGCCTTGAAAACAGCGCAGAAGTGTGTGTTCCAGATCCATTGTTGAGGTGAGAGCAGAATTGTTTGGGAATGCAAATCCACCAATTGCAGTAAACCCAGATTTGCCACTTAGTGTACATTCCCCAGGAACCCATAGGTAATCTTGGATCCCAGGTGTTTATTACTATATGATATATGATTTGTGTATATCTGTATGATGAAGAAGGGTTGGATTTTATACCCCGCTTTTTTCTACCATAAGGAGTCTCAAAGCGGCTTATAGTCGCCTTCCCCCCCTCCCCACAACAGGCATCTTGTGAGGTAGGTGGGACTGTGAGAGATCTGAGAGAACTGGGACTGGGCCAAGGCCACCCAGCAGTCTTCATGTGGAGGAGTGGGGAAACAAACCCAATTCTCCATATTAGAATCCGCCGCTCTTAACCACTACAACACACTGATATGATATATGTACATGTACAAGTGGGTAAATGTCCCCTGTGCAAGCACCAGGTCATTCCTGACCCACAGGGTGACATCACATCCCGATGTTTACTAGGCAGACTTTGTTTATGGGGTGGTTCAAGGTGGTTTATGGCTCAAGGTTGACTCAGCCTTCCATCCTTCTGAGGTCGGTAAAATGAGTACCCAGCTTGCTGGGGGTAAAGGGAGGATGACTGGGACAGGCACTGGCAAACCAGCCTGTAAACAAAGTCTGCCTAGTAAACATCGAGATGTGACATTACCCTGTGGGTCAGGAATGACCCGGTGCTTTACCTTTTTTTTTTACAAGTGGGTACTTGCAAGGACTTGTGGGGGGCATCTCATTTCCCCCTCCCCATTATCCTCTTTTCCTTTCCAGAAACCCCATAGCCTCTCTGCCTGAAATCATCACTGTCGAAAGCTGTTTTATGTTTGAAAACAATAGTATTGGGTTTAGGGTGGCGAACATGTCCTGTCCTGTTAATTAGGGGCTTAATTTATGCAAATAGGCAGTTGATGCTCTTCATGTCATGGAAATAAATAACATCACCTGGTAAATAACATCTTGTTAACCTTCTATTAGAGGGATAGGACATTTTTTTTCCAAGCCAGTAGGCAACCTTAGTTGGGTTCTTACATGAATGCACATTTAATGTGTAATTAGCTTCTTAGGCATATACCTAAAAGGCCCTAAAATGTGTGAGGTGATGTGTCTAAGAATGATTTGAGAATGCCAGAGGAAATGTTAGGTAGTGAAGTGACAGCGTAATATTAAGCCTCTGGGATTTCGTAAGGCAAAGCATTGGGGATGCCTGATTGGAAGTTGGTGGATGCTTTAGGGTGTAAAGGGAGCAGAACAGACACTGTTCAATAATATTTTGACTCATTAGAGTAATAAGCATTCTGAGAGATCATTTGCTAGTGGTTGGGAGTTATCCTAGGAACTCTTCCTTCTGATCCCGTCACTGGAATGAACATCAAGGTTAAGTTAATTGATTTCGGAGGAACTGCCAGGAATAAATTGGATTAGAATCCTGCTCCTGTAGCTCCTTAAAGACTTATTGTGGCACAAGCTTTTTATGAACTACGGTCCACTTCACTGGATGAAATTCAGAGATCATCTTCTCATCTATGAAAGCTTATGCTACCTTCAATCTGTTAGCCTTTAAGGTGCCACAAGACTTTTTTGTTGCATTTGCTGTGAAAGATTGTGTCATCTTAATTGAATCTACTCAGCATCCTACTTAGGTCTATTCAGTGGGGCTTACTTCCAGAAAATTGTCCTTATGATTGCACTATAACTGAGCTACTCTGCTGGAATCTTGCTCTTATATTTTGGAGGCAGAGTAGGCTGGGTTATTCTGTGGTTTCCAAGTATTTTGCATGAAGTTGTGAATGGAGAGAGGGAACACGAAGACTTTTTTTTTCCTCACACATGCAATTCTGCGATTCAGGATCATCCACTCCTGTTAACTGGGAGTAAAGGAATTTATGGGGGGACCCACTAACCCGTGGCTGACCAGGCATATTGACTAAGGAACCATTTTGGACATCAACTGTACATTGGCATGCATAAGTAGCTAGTTTCTAGAAGCTGTTGATATGACTCATTGTCTTCAATTGACCTTAGGGCTCAGAAGCACTTCTTTGGCGTAAACACTGAGGAAATCATCAGAGTTCTCTTAGCTGATGTAACTGAGCAGGGTCTTCCCTCCACCTGGCGTCTACCCTTGCGGGAATCCAAACTACTCTATATTACCTATGCGCACTAGAATCCAGTATGTAACTATAAACAGGGCTTTGTTATCTGTGTGCAATTGTAAGCAAGATTCCTTTGCACAAAACTAACCTCATAGGGACTGGTAGTTCTGGATGAGAAGGATTATCAAAATCCCGTTAATATGTTTTCTGACCTGGACATGACACAGAAACGACCTCAGTCGCCATGATAAACAATCTGCACTAGTCAACTGACAGGTGGAGTATATTCCTATTAGTTCACCTAGACCTTTTGGTGGATTTTGATGTCATTGACCGTGGTATCGTTCTGGATTGATTGGTTGGGATGGACCTTGAAGGCTCTTATTTGTGTGGGAAAGGTCATCCAGAGATGTGGAGTGATTAAGCCTTTATCTCTGTGCTATTTTCCCAATCTAAAATGGCCCTGGGAAACTGTTACTTGCAAATTTGTGGGTACTACATCAGTACCTGTACACCGAGCAGTCTTCCTCCTCTGAGGCATTTTCCTCTCAAGTTGAAGCTGGACCAGGGCAGGTCCTGACATACACTTTCCCCAGTGGAGCCACTTGTAGCTTTCCAGGACCATTTCATATCAGAAAATGGCACAGGGGAAGGCTTAAACCCTCTCTCCTCATGCCACAATCCTAGTTGGGAAGGAGGGGTAACAAAACTCCCAGTGTCTCACATAGATCTACCCTTTTTCTGTTTTCCCTTCTAGAGAGGTGATGAGAATGCTGAATCAGTATTTAGAGGCAGTAAATGAATGGATGAGGGCAAACAAACTGAAATTTAATTAAGACAGAAGTAGTATGGTTTAGGTATAAAAAGAAGAGTTGCTTTTTATATGCCAACTTTCTCTACCTTTTAAGGAGAATAAAACCAGTTTACAATCTCCTTCCCTTCCTCTCCTCATAACAGACACCTTGTGAGGTAGGTGAGGCTGAGAGAGCTCTAAGAGAACTGTGACTAGCCTAAGGTCACCCAGCAAGCTTCATGTGGAAGAGTGGGGAAACCAACCCAGTTCATCAGATTAGAGTCCGCCGCCCATATGGAGGAGTGGGGAATCAAACCCAGTTCTCCAGATTAGAGTCCACTCCTCTTAACCACTACACCACGCTGGCTGTCCAAAAAAGATCCTGGAACAAAAGTACAGCTCTTTCTGAATGGGATTGTATTCTTCTTGAAAGATTAGAGTTGGAGGGAGCTCCTGGACTCTGTGCTGTCCTTGGATAGGCAGGTGATGGAGGTATTTACTTAAGCTTGTCAGTTGTGGCTGTTCCTTGGGAAATCTGACTGACAGCTATCACATACATCTTGTTAATATCCAGATTAGACTAATGTCAGTTAGGTGCTCTATGTGGCTCTGCCTTTGAAGATGGTCCAGAAATGTCAACTGGTACAAAATGTGTTGTTCAGAATACTAACAATGAGCATATTAAACCAGTGCGGTGCCAGCTGCACTAGCTCTCACTTTGTTTCTGAGTCCAATCCAAGATGTAGGTTTTGACTTTAAATAGCTTGGGCCAAAAGTACAAGAAGGGTAATCTCCAGCCATATGAACCTGCCAAGGTACTGAAATCATCTGGGAAGATCTTGCTGCAGGAGTCCACACTTTTAGATGCTCTATTGACAGGGCCTCCTGGTAGGGCCTTCTTGGTGGCTGCCCTAAAATATGGAACTCCCCCCCCTGCAGGTGTGACTGCGTCCCCATCACAGGCCTTCTGTTACCATCTGAAAACACATTTGTTCCAGAAAAGTTTTTGAGAAAATTTGGTGGTCATTCCTGGCAGTTTAATCTGTTTGTAGTCTTCCCCATGTCCTAGTTTTCTTTTTTTAAAGGTTGATGTGTTTTATATTATTGGGGGGGAACCCTTGGCATTTGGAACAGAAAGGCAGCATAGAAATGTACTTCAGTATTTAAGTTGTGCCCCAGAGAGACAACAAAGGGAAGGGAAGGAGAAGGATGAGACAATGTGGAAAGAAAATGCATACATTCCAATTGCTTAGGCTTAGTTTCAGTAGGAGTTTAATGGAAAAGTAGAATTTATGGAGGAATGTTAAGGAAATAAGAGAGGTGGCAAATGAATGGAGGATAGGTCTATTAGTTGTGCCTATTCAACAGTTTAATGCAACTTCCATGGTTAGAAGCAATATATCATTGTTTATCAGAATCCAAAGAAGGGTATGATAGTGGTAGGTGGTCTCTGTTGGCCTCTGAAAATCAGGTATATTTCCTCTGAAAGGGGAGATTCCATTTAAATAGCATACAGTGCAATCCTCCAGTGTAAGCCCATTCATTCCAATGGGCTTACACTGGAGTAACTCTGCATAGGATTGCACTGATGAACCAGTCTTCCATCGATTGGAACACAGATGAAGCAGCGTTATACTGAGCCAAACCATTGTTCTGCAAAGGTCAGTACTACCTAC
This sequence comes from Euleptes europaea, assembly GCF_029931775.1. Lineage (NCBI taxonomy): Eukaryota > Metazoa > Chordata > Lepidosauria > Squamata > Sphaerodactylidae > Euleptes > Euleptes europaea. The sequence continues at coordinate 36,406,208 of NC_079317.1, forward strand.
TGTGACCAACAGCCTCACCCAATCCTTTAATTCTGGGGGATGAACCTGCATGCAAAGCACGCTATAGATCCACCCAGGATTTTAACCCTTCCACAAAGTGACGCTAACTAATTAGTTTCATAATAAATCTCCATAATTTCCCTTCAATATCTGGCTGTTGCGACAGAATACTGAACAAAATAAGCCTTGACTTGACCAGCAAACTAGTCCTTAAAATTCTTATGTTGCATTGCACTGAATCATCTATCCTGTGTGTGGAAGTTATCCTACGAAGTTTTTATTTTAGAAACTTTTTCTTCAGTAAGGAAAAAAAATGTGATTGTTCAATACCATGGGAAAATAAAACACTCCAACTACCCCAAAAAACCCAAAAAACAATTAGACAGGGGGAAGGTAGGGGAGTGTAAGTATCTCTCTCTCTCTTTTTAACCAGCAAAGAGATGCAGTGAGGGTGAGTGAATTATCTACCCCTTGTCCACTTACCCCCCCCCCACACACACACGTAGTAGATTAGACAGCATCTCTACTAAGGAGTGGCTCTGCCCAGTGTTTGGTAGATACACAGAAGGACACCGTTATTCTTTTCCTTTAAATTCCAGTCTTTCTCAACAAATATCTGTCTCTTCCCCCACAGAATCATCTCTGAGGTGCTGGAAGTGGGAGAAACTTATGGTCTTAAAAGCAACCTGTAGTTTGGGCATCTCCCCAAGAGAATACATGACCTGGAAGCAATTGCATATTTCGTTGAAAAATAGCCTTTTGTTCTTTTACAGTTAAGAGTGTCCATTGATTAAATATTCTCTTTGCCACTTCATCCAGGTCTCTGGAGCAAATAAGTGTTCTAAATAAGTAGTAAATAAATCACCTGACTTTTAAATTTATGATATTTAAATATATTTGCATATTATGTAAATCTCAGTATCCGTATTTTTGGATACTGGAGGAGGTATGAGACAACACATGCTAATGAATAAACAGGAAAATGCCTCACTTTTAACAACTCTAATTCAAACTGCCCACCCGCTGGTTAAAATGCTTCTAATGATTCCTGTGCTTAAAAAAAAACCCCTGCCATTTGCAAGGTAGGATGGAATGGTTCGGAAAATTTCTAATATCTTCCAGTCAACCCTGAAAAACGGTGGCTAAGGAAAACAACAGGTAGTCCTAACAGCCCATAGCAAAACCCAACAACAAAAGCCACTCATAGATTTTATTAAAACCAAACTGAAAATAACACCAACACATTATGCAGGCTTTTCAGTTCTCCAGGACTCTTCCTCAGGCTGCGTGTTGGAACAAAAACAAAAAAGGGGGGGGTCTTTCAGCCCATGGCTGTGATCTGGTGGTAGGTCTTAGTCAAAATGGCTTTGGGGTTTGGCCGCGGCTAAGAAACGTCGGGCTCAAAAAGCCGGAACCCCTCTGGCGCCTCGAAGGGAGCGGGGGCGGCCTCCTCGGATGTCCCCCACTCCCGCCCACAGGACTCTCGAGGCCGTTGAAGAAATGGGAGTGGGGGGTTGAGAGGAAAATGTCTGAATCATTTGGGGGGGGGGCAGGAGGAGGCGAAGAGGGGAAGACGGAGCCTCCCGCCGAGCGGCGCTTTCCCCGCTGCTGAGGGAGAGGGGGAAGGCGCCCTCTGAGCGGCGGTGGGGGGGGGGTGTCTCTCGCCCTGAGGCGAAACGAGGCTGTGCGGAGCGGCGCCTCGGCTCAGGCGCATCCCTCTCCTCAGCGCTGCTGGCTCCGCCCACCCTCCTCGGCTGAGCGTTGCCTCCAGCCCGCCCAAGCAGGTGGCAAGAGGCGAGGAGCGGCCGCGTGCCCGGGGACCATGCCCGAGCCCGCTTCCCCCCAGCCTGCCTGGCTCCAGCTCGGAGGGTGAGGCAGCCGTCGTGGGCGCGCTCAGGTAAGAAGGAGGCTGCAGCCTCGCCTCGCTCCTCCCGCCCTCAACGGGGGCCGGTCGGGAGCCTGAAAGTTCGGCCGTTGCCCCAAACCGCTGGGGGAAGGGCTGGAAGCGGCGAATGAAGCGGGGCGGCGGAGGGATCCTAACCGCGGGACAGTCGCGCGCCTCGTTGCCGCGCGCAGGGGGAGCCGAGCCGCGGAAGCGCCCAGCCGGCCTAGGGGGGCTCCCCTGTCCCGAGAGCCGCCGGGAGGAGGCGGGTAGCGGGGCGGGAAAAGAAAGGCGGGAATCGCGGCTTGAAATGGTCCGCCGAGGCTGGGCCTGGCCGGCTGCGGCGCACTTCGCCGCCCCGCCGCCTACCCACGCACCCACCCCCCGTGGCGCCGTTGTTGGTTCTTGGGCCGGCTGTTTGTAACTTCTCCGAGCTGCATTTGCCTCTGTGAGCGCTCCCCCTGGCCTTTGGGGAGGGTGGGGGTGGATAGCAATACCTCGCGCCTGGGCGTCTTGACTCGGAAGGAAGCTCCACGGAGTCAACGTGCCCAGGATTGTGGCTCTACGGGATTAGTCCAAAAGAGGAGCCAGGCTGGAGATTCCCCCCGAGTGGCATTTCGTGAAGAAAACCTCCTTGCTCTCCAGGAACGAGGCGGGCGCCTCTCATTGTTGCACAACGTTCAGCGCCAATCTTGCAGGACGCACAAAGAAAGGGGTTACTTAGCGCGGCATCCTAAGCAGGTCTACTCGGAAGTAAGTCGTATCTTATTCAATGGGGCTTCCTCCCAGGAAAGCAGGCTTAGATGGGTGCAACCACAGAGAGGGAGGGGTTCTTGGGAATTCCTACAGAAGAGGGTTTGTTGGTTCTCCAAGGAGATGGTGGGAGTTAATCGCAACAATCCTGGGAGATTAAGCCAAGCGGACAGGTGACGGGGCATCGATTGTATTTCATGGATCTGAACCGAGAATTTGAACCTAGGACTTCATAGCCCAAGCCCATCACTGTGTCCACCAAATCACTCTGGTATTATTTGGTTTTATTCAGCAGGTGTATACTATCTGTCTCCCAAGATAAGCCTATAGTTATTGCCTATGTAACTCTAGCAACTGCTTACCAGCAGCAGTTTCCTCACAATACAGTGACCCAAGGGGTCAAACATGAGGGGGACCAAGCCTGTTTCCCACTGCTTTCTTGTCAGATACAAGGAGCAAAGCCACAAATAGCACCGATCACAGTTTGCTGGAATTCCCGCTCCAGCTGTTGCTCTGCTTGTGCAATGCAGAGTCCCAAAACTGGTGCCCTTGTCAATCTTCATAATCGTGCCACTTTCTCTCACCCTCCCCAATACCCCTTCCATCATTTATACTACAGCAGCTTGTGGGGCAGACGCCATGGCAGTTTCCCCCCAAAAAAGCAATGCTTAAATGTAGCGCATTTTGTGTTCCATATCCTGCATCTGTTGTTCTGGTTTATGGCACTTGCACATGTGGGGTTTAAATTGGTTTTTGCTTAATGTGAATTTAAAATTAGCATTGTCTAGAATGTGTATTAATTTTTTTTAATGGCTCTGTTCCTCTTTCTGTTGGTTGTGAGCAATATGCACACATGCTCACAAATAGTGTGTAAGAGGCTGAAAAGCACTTTTAGAGTCAGGTGTGAAAAGGCTCTTTGTTGCAGTAGTTCCCATCTTGCATTTTCACTTCTGTGCTACCTGACCCCAACCAATTCTATGAAAGGTCCAGTGTTTTCTGGGTTCCAGGAGCACAAAATATTTACCTCGCAGGGATGAGGCAAATTCTGTTGAGTAATGATGACAAGGTTAGGGTGTTAAGCTTGAGTAATCTAGGACCATATCCCTGCTGGGGACATGACGCTAACTGGGTGAGCTTGGGTATTCTCTCTCAGCTTAACCTACCCGGTGGGGCTGTTGTGAGGAAATAAGAAATGACAACCCTCCATCCTAAACTTCATGGTGGAAATGAGGAATGGATGGATGTAAGGAATGAATGAATGTTCAGGAGGGTGAATATCAAGCTGAGCCTGTGACTGCATGCCATTTACTCCATATGAGCTCGTTTTACTCCCTGGAGAGTTGCTGTTATCCCAAGGGCAGGTGCCCATTTACCTCTGCTTAGTAACCTCTGGTTATTGTCAAGAAGCAGCAGAGCAGCTACCTGGAGGTAAACTTGCATGCTGCTTTCTTGGTACGGCAACCACAATGTGCCTGATCATGGGAGGCTCCTTGACTGAATTTTACATACAAACAGACTGCCAGGTCGTTGGCTTACCCAGCCCAGTATTATCCTCTCTGACTTCCAGCAACTCTTAAAGCTCTCAGGCCTAAAGAGATCTCACCCAGCTTTTCAGTCCAATCTCCTTGAAGTGAAGCTGCCAGGGATTGCATCTCAGACCTTCTACATGCAAAACATGTTCTGTACGACTGAGCAGTGGCCCTTTTTCATTCTCTCTTTGGCAAAATAAATTTGGTGCGGTGACATAAGCTTGTGAAAGACAAGACTTGCAGTATTCACCCAGCCCTGCCCCCTCATTTTTATTTTTTGGAGTTGGGGTATATATTTTCCTGCAAAATGAAGCAGGACTCCAATGGCCCATTGAAAACTAACAAAATGTATTCAAGTCTGAGCTTTTGAGAGCCAGAACTTACTTCATCAGATGCATTGGAGTATAAATCTATCAGGCCAATTTATATACACAACAGAACTAGGAGGGATGTTACCAAGACCATTGCCCATTGCCATCCATCCTCACCTCCCTGTTGCTTATATAAATCATGGATGGATTTACACTCCATTGTATATAATAAAGTGAGATCTTTTTGTTCGTCTTTAAGGTGTCACAGGGCTCTTGTTTTTTTTTTGGTGCTGCAGACTAACACAGCTACCCATCAGGAAATATTTTCCTGCAGTAAAATATTTCTGTCACATTGTGTTTCCCAACTGTGCTTTCATCCTGATTTCATTGCCCTGTTGCTACACACTGATTCATTAATTAATAACAGGTTTGAAATGTGGAGTTCAAATCAGGTTTTGTCAGAAGTGCCTTCCTGTGAAAGGGGGTGGTATTAAGGCATCATCATCATCTCTTAAATTCAGCAGTGTGTTTAAATACGCAATTCAGTTCACAGAGCCCCCTCTCCCTTTTTTTGCATGAAATGTTCTTAAAAATAGTCCTGTTTTCATTTTTAGTAATATTTTACTGGCTGGTTAGAAGCACGAAACTCCAAATCAGTTGACATCTCTGTATTTGCTGAAGAGTTCAAAATACCCTAATAGTGCAATCCTAATAACACTTTCCTGAGAGTAAGCACCATTGACCTGAGTGGGAATCTGAGTAGACCTGCTTAAGATTGCTCTGTAAGATAATGTTTCTCCAATTTTGAAGACATTCATTGGGATACCACCAAGGAGGAGCAGAAGCCTTTTTTACATGCCTTTCGGATGATCAGCCTATAAGCAGTCACATCTCAGGATCTCCCAAAATATGGGTCATAAACTCATGGTGACCCCTGAGGAAAACATGGAAAAACAACTCTAGTGTAATACCTTTTTTATTAGGATCAACAAACCATCACAAAATAGCGAATACAAGCCCTTGAGTTTACAAGGACTTTTCTTTAGGCTGGATGCTAAATACAAATGGAGGGGGAGGGGGGAAAAGATACTTGGGGGTAACCTGGAATACAAGTTAGCTGTCTGAAGCTGTCTTAACATGGAGACCATGAGGTGTTGCAGACAATTAGATTACACAGTGATAGGTGCAGTTCAGACTTCCAGATGCCCCAAAGGCCTCTGGGATGAAGGAAAAAAATGGAATCTGTCCCTTCAAAAAACCCGTTGGAGATGCTGAAAGGGAGGAATGTGGCCAGAAGCCCCAGTTACTGCAGGTCCAGATAACTCCGGCTACAGATAGTCGCATGAAAGATGTTGGGGATGAAGTGAAGGGGCACTATTAACAGGTGAGCAGAGATCTGACTGAGAGTATGTGAAGGGCAAAAGGTTGTACAGGAGACATGGAATTGAAACAAGTATACTCAATATCCAAGGAGGGTTCTAGGATGGAAGGCATGCTACATCTTGTAAGTTTAGAAGACAACAGCAATGTCATAAAGATGAAGACTTTCTCTCTGTGTGTTTTGGACACCTGCCAATAAAATCAGCCATATCCTGTATGACCTTTTTTCCTAAATGGAGACAGACCAGGTATTGGGAAAAGAACAGTCACTGGTACTAAGATGTGCATCAGAAGAGTACTTGGCACAAGTACATCAATCAGACAGGTGCCATGCAGAATTACTCTAAACCGATTGACTGGAGTAATTCTGCATAGGATTATGATGTTGTTTGTGTAATATCATGAAAATGTACATAATAACAGGAGAAGCAGCAGATACTTAACCCCTGTCATTCTTCTACTTTTTTACTCCAAATGTCCACTTCCCACTATTGCCCCTTAGAAGGGTTACAAACACAGGACACATGTTTGCCACACAACCAAGGGGAGAGGGGTGATTCGGAGAAGAAAAGTCTAGTATTGTGCCTAAATTGGACTTCAGAAACTGTTGCATCAACTTCTTCCCTAAAGTTACATTACTCTGCAAACTCTCATATGATTTTCTCCTCCAGTCTGATTCAGCCTTTCTTGCTACAGGCGCCCCTCCCTTCTGCAGGGTGTCTTCTGATCATCTGGGAAACTATGTCCCTAGAGAGATGTATTACAAGCACTTTTACAAGACAAATCTCTGATTGTCAGGTTTTTGCTTTATTCCCTTGACTTTTGAGTTCTAGGCAGTTTTCTACAAAGATTTCAGATCTGAAAAACATGAAACGTTTTGTTGGGTTATTGCTGATGGCAGGCCTCTCTCCCTGTGTATTGGACACCTGCCAATAAAACCTGTATTCTATGCTTTCTAAAAAAATCAGCATGATTGCACATGTTTGTTTGATTTTCTTCTTTCAAGATCCACATTTTCAACAAGAAACACATAGAGGTTGAATGTAAAGATTCAACAAATAAGTAGAATAGTACAGCTGAAATGGCAGGGATTTCTACGAAGCACCCAAATTTGGCTATTAGAAATGCCTGGATGTTCCCTAATTCATCAGCAACTGGCTCCAAGTGATCTGTTAGCAACCAGGAAATATCAAAGCTAAGGATGCTAAATTTTGGGAGAACATGCTACATTTTCCGCATGTCTCTCCTGAGTGCCGAAAATATATCCAAGCCTTGGTATAGTTGCACGAGAGTTCAAGAATCTGATTTCTCAAAGGCTTTCCACCACGTCTGAATGTGAAGTAGTGGCTAAAGCATATATCTTGTGAGGAAATTCTTCCAATAGCTTGTCACGACTATCCATTACTTTTCCAAGAGGCAAAACTGCAGCATCCAAGGAGCAGCTCAAATATTTTGCAGATACATCAACTTCAGAAGGCAGCATCAAGTGGTGGATTACATGGGTGAAATTAAATTAACCATCACTAATCAAGTGCCAGAGACTGCAGAGTCAATTCACACAGTCATCTGCACATCAAATGATGAGAAATGTACATACCTGCCAGCCCTGACTCTACCCCAACTATCTCTATAGACTGGTTTGTTTTATTTAGATATTTATACCTCACTTCTAATGGGACCCAATATTGGTCTGTTCCTCTATTTTTCCTTACTCCACCACTGAGAGTTAGGTCGAGATGAGAGGATGCAGCTGGGCCAAGGTCACTCAGCAAGCCTCCATGGCAGAGTGGGGATTCAAACCTGATTCTCCCAGATCTTAAGCTCAATGTGACCACTAGACCATGCTGGCTCCTGAACTGTGCCAATTCAATGACTAAAGTTAGTGGAAATTAGAGACTCTGTTCTTTGGGATTGGGTCACATTATTCTGCATTCTGTTTGATCCGTTCAACTAGAGCTCTCTGGGGAAGATATGTCTTATCACAGAATTGGCAATTAGATTGTTCTGTATCTGGAGAGTGAACACTGCAGAACCAACCTGTGGCAGTTAAATGTCCCTTCAACTTCCTGTGCATTGACTGGTATAAATTCAAAAATAGACCTCCTGCTGCTGATTTGGATTATGAGAACTTCAGTCAGCCACTTCTCTGGACACTGCTGCATAGATAACGTGTACGAAGAATTATGTAGCTTTTATTATTTTAATTATAAGTTATAAATATTTAGAAATATGCTCTGATAAAGCATAACAAACCATCAGATACAATCAACAAAAATCTGCACTGCTAATCAATAAAAACCTCAACTACCTATAAATTACAATACAGGGTGGGGGAGAATCCACACTATACATTGAATATCCCTTAACCTGCCATGAATTATGAGAATAAGCTATACTTAAAGAACAGAGTTCATCATATTTCCTGAGCAATTCTATTTTCTTATAAGCTACCCTTTCTTGAACATATTAATTCTCTTGCCTGAACTATCCAAACGTGAATAGTTGGGCGTATACCTAGATTTCAACATAATTAAAATAATCCTTTTTGAACCGAGTGCCCTTTAACTGTTTCACCAAAAAGTTTCCATGCACACACTCTTTTCTTCACCAATTCACACAGTTTTTACTTCATTTATCATGTGCCTTTCTCACTGAGACTGAAGGCGGATTACAGAATTATAAAACAATGTAATGAAGACCCATATAATACATGCAATAAACAATGTGATAAAACCGGATTACACAATTAGAGGACAGTGAAACAAAGACATTGTAATAGATCCAATTAACAATGCAGTGAGGGTGAAATTGCCTGAATTTTTCATAGAAAATTAAAATTTTATCCCTATAAAAACTGTCCTGCACAATTTTCTTTTAGTACACCCTTATTCCCTTTATAAAAATGCCCTCCCAAAGAGTTCCTTCGTTGTGGCTTTATTGTATGACTAAGACATCTGATGAATGAAGCAGGTTTTGGGGGACATTCCCTTTTCTCATGCAACTCTTAGGTCTTAAGTGTGAGATTTCCCATTAATTGGGACTCTGATTGGAACTGGAACTCCGTATCATTTAAAATGTTGCTTATTTTGGTCTTAGTAGGTTTTGGGAAAGACGGATGCATGTAAGTTTCCCCGTCCTCAGTGAGGCTTGCAGCTTCTCCTGATTTAATATCATCTCTGAATCTCATTAGATTTCTCCTGTTCCAGTCTCCAGACTTCTAATGAAGAAGCCTCCCACTCCTCAGTTCCTTGCTGTTTGTCTCTGCCCCATACTTATTTACAGTCTCTGTCAGCTTTTCAGTGTTTGTCTCTGTGCCAGAACCATAACTGTACCTAAAAGAATGTGTTTTTCAAGTAAGATTCCATGAGACAGCACAGTTTCAAATCTCTTAGATTTTGTTTTTTGTCACTTAATGTTTTTTTTAACACCTAGAAACTTGTTAGGCACTTCTTAGAAATAAGATGCAGCTCTTCACTCCAAGAGCTTCCATTTTACATTGCAGAAGCCACTAAGCACAAAAAGAAAATAAGCAAGAAAAAAAGGAAGGAATGACAAAATCACTGGTAATAAGATAGCACCGTCATTCAGTGAGGCCCGGTTACAGCGTGCCAGTTCCATTTTAAAAAAATCCATATCTGACATCTCTTGCCAACCTCTCCTTCCTTGCTTGCCAATATCAAGCAAAACATCACACATCTCCTTGTCACTAAACTCTCTATATTAAACTTTATGTCTTGGCACATGTCCGAATTGGAAAGGGGATTCAGCAGCCTCCCCCCTTTTTTGAATTGGAGCCATTTGATAGCAGCTGCCTTTTCATTGGCTAGGAGATGAACAGAAAAGAGAGAGGGGGTGGTAGACCTGGGCATCTCTCTTCCATCTTGGGCTATCACTGTTCCTAACTCGATCCACCTTTTTTGATTGGGATTTGTTTATTTACTTCATTTATATCCCATCTTTTCCCCAGTGGGGATCCAAAGCAGATGACATCGTTCTCTTGTCCTCTGTTTTATCCTCTAAAGAACCCTGTGAGGTAGGCTAGGCTGAGAGTGTGTGACTGGCCCAAGATGACCCAACAAGCTTTAATGGCAAACTGAGAATTAGAACCTGGGTCTCCCAGATCTTAGTGTGACACTCTAATCACTACACCACACTGGCAGTCAATATTGCTGCTTTCTGCTCAAAATAGAATTTAGTGATCCATCTGAAGTGGGATTGAACTGGAACAGAACCAACTGGAATCTAAAGTTTCTGCTACATAGCCAGAGGCTTACTTGTGGTAACAGCCAGGCCAAGTCATGCACTAATAAGGCACAATATAATAACAGGAGACAGCAAAATTCATTTCAGTGGAGGGGGCCCCCAGAGACCCCAGAATCAATGGCAATACTAGCTTGCCCTATGAATGCTACCTTTCTCATGAGAAAGTCTACTGCATCTTTGTCACAAGCTGTCTCCTGTAAATTCTCACATTAGAATTTTAGGTGGGAAAGTATCTTGTAGGGACCATTTCTGTGATTTAAAAACACAAAGAGAAGAGCAACCCACTTCAAGACCCTAGAAAAAAATATTCCTAGTCTTGTTAAACACCATAAGCAAGAATTCAAGTTTTCTAAGATGCCAGCTATTAACCTAGGCAATAAAGTTAAGTATTCTCATGAATTTTTAAGCAAACAAGAGGAGTTTTTCCCTTTAAGAATTCTATTATCCTCTATCCTTTTGTATTCTCAAAGCATATTTCAGAAATTCAAAAAGAGAAATGAAAAAATGCAGTCTCCAAAATACAGGTTATTTTTTTAAGTGACAGCAGAGTAACACTAAAAATAAATGGTAGCTGATATGTTCTTTAAATATACAGTATTATTATTGTTACTAAGGTGCAAGGCATTCTGGGTATTGCAAGACAATGATAGCAATAGTCCTGTCACAGAGCATTCAAAACCCAGGAAGATGTAAAGCCAGAACAAAAAACATCGTATAAAAAGAGAACAGAATTAAGGGGTAGTAGAAGAAAGACACAATGATTACACATATGGAAAAAAACTTTCTGTGTGAACAAAGTATATGCATTTTAAAAAATACATATATACCAGCACTCTTCTGTCCTTTTTTTTAAAATGTGTGTGGGAGGTAATGAAGCATCAGGAAAGATGTATGTGTCATTCTATAACTAAAATGGTAGAATTTGGTAAAACTATTAGGACTTATGGTGTGAGGAATTCCCCGTTGTCCATTTTATCCTCCATTATTATCACCTTTTTTTTGTTTCCATGTAAAAGGTAAAGGTAGTCCCCTGTGCAAACACTGGGTCATTACTGACCCATGGGGTGATGTCACATCACGACATTTACTAGGCAGACTGTTTTATGGGGTGGTTTGCCATTGCCTTCCCCAGTCGTCTACGCTTTACCCCCAGCAAGCTGGGTACTCATTTTACTGACCTTAGAAGGATGGAAGGCAATGGCAACCTTGAGCCGGCTACCTGAAACCATGAGCACAACCCAAAGCAAATTAGGCATTAAATGTGAACAGCAGCATTCCACTGCTGATTACACAATTTAGTCCTTACACCAGGGTCAGTACACCTTTGACATACACACACTCGCCGTGTTTGTTCATCTCAATTTTTCAGAATACCACCACCACACGTTTTGCCCACTTATACTTACTATTTGACAACTCCTCATCTTTCTAGAGCCTTCTGTTTAGCTAGACTGAATGCTAACCCCTCTATGGTTATGCAGGGCAGAATTTTGAATATACCATACCCAAACAGGACCTGTCCTTGCTCTTCTGGTGCTATTGATTCATTAGCTCATGCCCTCTTGGAATGCCGCTTTTATGAGGAACTTCGATCACGTTAGATCTCTCCCCTTTTAACATATAGATCTAATGCCTCTGTCTCTGACATAATGCCTTTTTTATTAAGTGACAGGGATCCCAAGGCTACATTGTCAGTGGCAAGATTTATTTTAGTCCTTATATCCCTCAAACATTAGATTTACGCTGCTCAAGATCAATAGATCAAGGAGCTTCTAAGGGATAAAGGAAAGGACATACACACAGAGAGAAAGAGCATAACTTTCAATTAAATCAGTAGAATGTAAACTGTGTAATAACATGGGATTTAGGGGCACCTAAATTTCTCTGCATTGTGCCCAGTTATGTCTAAATTTCAACTACATTGCCCATTACTTCTTTACCTCAAATTTTCTACTTTTCTAATAATCAGTAATCTTTGCTCCTAAATTCTTGCATATTGCATTGAAGAAGATCAACTCGTGTAATTGACTGACTGATTGATTGATTAAAATATTCATATTCTTTCCTAATAGCTCAAGTGGCTTACAAGTCACTATTACCCAACAATTTAAAAGCAACAAAATACAACCCCAGATAACCCCCTCCCCCTAAAAGATATCTGCACCCCATTAAAAGCCCTGTCACATAAAATTGCCTCACAGTGCCTTCTGAAGATTTCTAAAGACTATGCTCCCCTCACCTCCTCAGACAGCCCATTCCACTAAGGGGGAGCTACAATGGAAAAGTTAGAATATAAGAAAAGCCATGCTGGATCAGACCAAGGTCCATCCAGTCCAGTAGTCTGTTCACACAGTGGCCAACCAGGTGCCTCTAGGAAGCCCACAAGCAAGACAACTGCAGCAGCATCCTACCTGTGTTCCACAGCACCTAAGATGATAGGCATGCTCCTCTGATCCTGGAGATAATAGGTATGCATCATGACTAGTATTCATGGGCTCTGAATGATGCCTGGTGGGATGCCTTAAGTGGGGGGACAGCCAATAGGTTGTGGGTCTGTGGATCCTGGGCTGTAAAAAGCTTTAAAGGTCATAACTAGCGCCCTGAATTGGACTGGGAAGCAAACTGCCAGCCAGGTGAGATATGCTCCCATAGACTAACCCCTTAATAATAACGTAGATGCTACATTCTGAACCAGCTGCAATTTCTAGGTTGTGTTCAAGGGCAGCCCAATGCAGAGCACATTACAGTAATCCAGACACAATGTACATGTGTCTTGTCACCTGATCTGTTCTCTGCTGATAGCAGAGGCTTCTGCTAGTTATGAAGAAGAGTTGGTTTTTATATGCCGACTTTCTCTATCACTTAAGGAAGAATCAAACTGGCTTACAATCACCTTCCCCTCCCCACAACAGACAACCTGTGGGGTAGGTGGGGCTGACAGAGTGTGACTAGCCCAAGGAGTGGGGAAACAAATCCAGTGCACCAGATTAGCCACCGCTCATGTGGAGGAGTGGTGAATGAAACCCAGTTCTCCAGATCAGACTCCACCGCTCCAAATCACCGCTCTTAACCACTGCACCACGCTGGCTCTCCCTCATTTGGCCATTACTTGACCATTGTGCTCAGGCTAAACCTGGGCATAAAGGCCTTTAAAAGACACCAGGGACCAAATCGTACCCCCACACACACCGAAGCCTTCTTAAAGAGTAGCTGGGGAGGGACACCTCCTGGAACCCCTGTAATTTGAGCAATGCCTCGTGTTTACTGCAAGAAACAGCCATGCACAGCCTGAACGATTTCATGTGTGGCTGACTGGGCAAGCAGCTCTGGCTGATGGCCTACATGCCTGATGTGAGTGGATCAGAAGCACTGAAACAGAATTCTTCATCCATGAAATGAGAACTATTTAGATGTGCCCTGTGGGTCTTCATTGGGTAGTGTGATAAGAAAAGATAAACAGGAAGATACAGAGCTGTGAACATCCTTGAAGGTAAAACCACGCACTTTAAATGTGCTACAGTGAACTGTAGAGGAGGCATTTGATGGGACTTAGCAGATGGGCAGGGAGGAAGTCTTGGAACAGGATGTATGCTTGGAGCTCTCCAAGATATCAAATATATATCATAGAAATAGAGATAAGTGGCTACAGAAAGGCTGGTGGAAGTTTGCAAACAATAGCCATTAATGCATGCAATCAGTATACAGTTCACAAACACAAGCTGTTCTGCATTCACTTGGAGCAGCTGGCCTATCTTGTCCCATCCTTAGCAACAAGCACTTTATAAGGACAGAGATCTTGGCAAAGTAATACAACTCAGTTTCAATTCATTTCAGTGGTACTTTATCAGGCTGGCAAATATAGGCGAAATATAAGTGAAACTGACAGATACTTGTATTCTTCTCAAAGTCAAAGCTATCCGCTCAAGAGAACATGGATGATACTCCTGTATGATTGAAGCTGCTTTATACTGTGTCAGACTACTGGTCCATCAAAGTCAATGTCGTCTACTCTGACTGGCACCAGAGGAAAGTCTTTCCCATCACAAGCTACCTGATATTCTATAACTGGAGATCTCGGGGAATAAACCTAGGAGCTGTTTGCGTTCAAAGCCTGTGCTCTGCCATCATGTCAAGATGACATGTGCTGGGAGTTCCTGGTGGAAGCTTGGATTCTCAGGTGCATGGCTGTTTTGGATGGGGACCATGATGCTCAGGGGAAGGGTTTTAAGTCAACTGCAGGTTACATTTCTCCCAGAATGCCTCTGGGTCAGCTGAAGAGGTGTGTTCTGAAGTTCATATTTCCCAGACACACATAGACCTGATTCAGATCAGGACCATGGCAAAAAGAGGGGGTGGGGCTTAGATCTTTCCACTCTCCCACTATTTTCCTGACCTGAAGTGGCCCTGGGGGCACTATTTGCCCCATTGTGGAAAGGTAATATGTAGTTTATCAGTATAATGTACTCCCTAGTGGGGCAAATTGCAGCCCACAAGGTCATTTCAGGTTAGGAAAATGGTGTGTGAAGGAAAGGTCTAAGTCCCTCTGTGTACCATGGCCTTGATCCAAATTGGAGGCCCTGCATGCCTGGGAAGTAGAGAACTTCAGAACATGCCTCTCCACTTGACACATAAACACAGGGAACATAATGTGTAGTTAGGTCATGGTAAGTAGGCTTGCCAGCTCTGGGTTAGGAACTACCTGGAGATACTGGGGGTGGAGCTTGAGGAGGGAAGGGGAGGGACCGGGGGTGGACCCTGAGGAGGGGACAATGAGGGGTCCATCTTCCAAAGCAGCCATTTTCTCCAGGTGAATTGATCTCTATAGCCTGGAGATCAATTGTAATTCCAGGAGATCTCCAGCTACCACCTGGAGGTTGGCAACCCTAATGATAAGTCAATAGGCAAAGACTACTTTTGAGTTTCAGCCAGTTTACTACAATCCTCTGTGGCAGATTTTGGAGTGTTACCCATTTCTAAATATGTTGTAGTTTTTGGACCCACTTGCAAAGTAACTCCACACTACTTTCCCCCTCCCCAACATAAACTTTCACATGAGGTAATACTGATCAAGCATTACTGAGCAACAAGCTGTATTTTGTGGCCATTTTGTGCATCCTACAGAGGCAAACCCAAACCCAGAGCTGCTTCCCTCAGCAAACTCTGTTCCTCCTCCACCCTTGTCCTCATGACCCTTCTGTAAGACACAACCCATTTTTGGGTCCTGACCCACAATTTCAGAACCACAGTGGCATGCAGGAGTTCAAGGCGCCATTTCAGGCTGGACGCAGATGTATTTATTTCTCTTTACAACTAAGTGTTGCCTGGATTTTCTACAAAGTCTTCCTTTCGTTTATAAATATTTTATAGTGAAACACAGAGGTATCTATTGATGAGCTGTTCTCATAACCCAATAGTTTGTGGCCTAAGGGGCCACAAACTCATCCCAAAGCAGTTTGGGGAGTGATAAGTATGCAAGGTTACCCATAGCAATGTCTGGACCAAGACAGTGAGTTTCCCTGTCAAGTAAAAGTTCATTGGACTTCTCCAGTTCTTCCTTTGAGACTCTGGGGACGATGCCTGTGGTGCTTTCCCTGGGAAGCAGCCATTCTTGATTGGCCAATCAAGAAATAAATATAAATAAGGCTGTGGGGACAGGGAGGAACTTGCTCTTTTCCTAGCAACTGTGTGACTGCTGAAGGAGGTGTTCAGTTCAATGGCTGTACTCCAATATAGTTGCTTTTGTTGTTAGTCTACCTTGCTCGTTCTGCTAATATGATCTATGAAGTCCAGCAAATGTATTTGCAATAAAATGAGCAAAAAATGTGTTCTAGCACCAGAGGATGTCTTGTAAGATCCTCTGATGCCTTCCGGTGGTTTATTTGACAGAGGTGATGGCACTAGAAACTGAATGTTCTTTTCTGTATGGTGGCTAGCAGGGGGAACCAGACCACTTCTGATTTGAAGCAAAGCAGCAGGTGTTCCTATGCACTCAAAATGCTCATTTACAGAACAGCAGGAATAGTACAGGTTCTGTATATCGTATGCATTTGAGTAGACATCTGTGTAACCACAGAATCTGCTATGAAGTAGGGGGGGAAATCAGCATTCCAAAAATCACTCCTATTAAAAGACACACTCAGATATTTTCTAGCCCCCATATTTGCATAGGATGGCTTAGAACAGACTTTTTTGTGTCCCACCTTACTCTTGTGTTTTTGCAATCCCAGGCAGGCAAATAGACCAACAGGTTTATGAAGTCCCTGGTAAGCCACCAAGCATGATTGATAGACCATCTTCAACTTAGGGCTCATCTAAGCGATACAGGAGATGCAAACCATGTCAGGGGTCCCCCAACCCATCTCACACTGGTCTCCAGGGACTCACCTTTAAAAACTGCTGGGTCACTCAGTGCAGCTCTAAGTGATGTGAGGGGGGAGGAAGGGCTTCTGCCTTCCTTCCTGTACCATTTTCACTTGTGGAAACAGCCACAGGGGGGAGCTGTTTGCCCCTTTCCTGGACTCCACTTGTCCTGGGATAATGTGATCAAGGTTAAGGGGAGCCCAAGGAAGGCGCAAACAGCCTCCACAACCATTTGTACTTGGGAAAATGTCTTTGGGGGGGGGCAAGGCTCCTGCTTCCTCCTTGCATTTCTCAGAACTACACCAAGTGATCCAGTGATTTTTAAAAGCTGAGTTAGAGCGGAGTACAGTGTGACTGAGACAGGTTAGAGGACCTGCAACACAACTTGTGTCACTTGTATCATTTAAATACGCCTTTATTGGACTGGGGAAGGCACTGGCAAACCACCCCCTAAACAAAGTCTGTCTAGGAAACGTTGGGATGTGATGTCACCCCATGGGTCAGGAATGACCCAGTGCTTGCACAGTGGACCTTTACCTTATGGGCTGGTGATGCACCAGAAAACAAAAAATAGGATATGTCGTTCCTTAGGAGGAAGAGATGTTCCCATGCTGCTCCATAAAATCTTCCTTGACTGCCGCTAATCAGTTTTGAGGTTTGGGGAAGGATTTGGATACAGAATGTGTAAATAAGTATAAACATAGAAATGCTAGAGAAACTAGGGCTGCCAAGTGGCTAGCTTTCCACTGGGATGATATCCCCCCCCCCATTCTGGCTGATTCCCAAATGAGCCCCCCCCCCATAATGGAGGGAACACAAGAGTTTTGAACTGTTTATTCTCTTTTAAGGCAAAGAAATTTGCTGTGTTGCACCTTAAAGACATTTTCAGCATTTGGCTTACAACCAGTTTTAACAATATTTTGAACCAGTTTTAACTTTTTGGGTTCAGCATGGGAGTTTCTGTGCCACAAAATACTCCAGCTGTATTTGGTTGCCTTGTATACTTTCTTCACCCTCCTGCTAACTCATCAGCTGCAGAAGGGGGTGGAAAGACAGAGAGCCATGGAAAGAGAGAGCTGTGCACCTTAGATTAACTAGGTTTTTTTTTTTTTGTATCTTTGCTTTTTGATCCTGTTTCTCTGCTGTTTGGTCCCTGAGCACTGTCTCTGAGTACATGGGCTCCACCCTTTTACCCCACTGAGTCCAACTCCTTGACCCTAACAGGCCCTGCCACTGAATGGGCGGACCCTGGGCCAGGCAGAGCAAGAGTTGTCAGTCCTGAGAGTAACATTCAGCCCAGTTTGATTTGGGAGATCCAGTGATCTCTACCTGGTCTGCCTGCAGAGTGGGACCTGCCCTGTTCCCAGCAACTTAAAAAAAGAAAAGAAAAAGTCCCAATATGGTGAGTGGGATTAGCAATGGTTGGTGATGCACATTGTAAACTTTGCTGTGCAAGGGCTAATATTGTTTGGAGAGGGGCCATGGCTCAGTGGTAAAGCATCTTCTTGGCATGCAGAAAGTCCCAGTTTTCAATTCCTGGCATCTTCAGTTAAAAAGAACCCGGTAGTATGTGATGTAAAGGACCTCTGCATAAGATCCTGGAGAGCTGCTGCCAGTCTGAGTAGATAATACTGATAATGATGGACTGACTCTCTGATTCAGCATGAGGCAGCTTCATGAGCTGCAGTAATTTTTCTTGTATTGTAAGCCACTTTGAGTCCACATTGAGTGGAGAAAAGTGGATAAAAGTACCAAAAATAAAGCATACCCTACGTAAATGGTTAATGGGATGGAAGTTGATCAGGCCTGGTTTATAAGCAGGTGGCAGTGCCCATGAAATGAGTCCTTCAAGCATTCCACCTCTTGGCTTAATTGTGGGTTATCCGGGATGAACTCACACTTAACAAAATTAGAGCCTTTCTCATTACCAGTTTTTACCCAATAAATTTGCAGTTGTTCTTTCTGTTCTGTATTCTCCATACGTGTTCTGTTGAAGTAGCACTTCTGATGTATTGATATTACATTTCTCTGAGCACTTAAAGTGCATCATTTTGTACCAGGGAAAATCTAATTCTTAACCCCAATTAAAGTATAAATTGCTATTGTGATTGCCATGTGAAATGGGATTATGAAAGTAATGACACTGATTGGATATTGCCTGAAATACATAGATATATAGATAGATATACACAAACACCAATTATATATATTCATCCAGCACTAATTTTTTTGAAGTCTGATAAACATCAAGGCTATGCCTTCATCTTGCTCTGCCTTCATTTCAGGAACTTGTGTCTTTGCTTTTTTTCCATTTCATTTTTAAAAATAAATGTCCTTGCTGGCATGAGTTCTCCCATATCATGAAGCCACGGCTGAAGCAATGTCTCATTCTGTCTCATTTTTTAAAAAATTAAATGTCAATGTTGCAGCGTAACTGCTTGCAGCAGGTCTTTTACCCTCATCCCTTATGTGGCTACCATCTTCAATTGGTCTCTGGAGAGGTGGCATATACATTTTTTAAAGAAAAGAAACAGATATTGTTCTACTGGTACTGGGTTGGAGCTACACCCATTTTTTTCAGGGAGAAAGAGACAAGATATTAATTTTTGCACAGTTTCCATCTCTATCCTCAGAGGAGGAGTTCTTGGGTATTGCTGTGGAACAAGGAATAGTTTAGGGCAGGGGTTTGCAATCTTGATGATCCTGTGGGCACTGTTGAAATTTTGAGAATACATAATGGTTGTCACCACAATATGGCTGCCACAGGGTGCTAGAACCAGTTAAAAATTTTGGGAGGCTGCAAACCAAGCATCCTGCTATGATAGTAGCAGTTGTTTCTGAATGGGTGCTCCTGGCAGACACACAGGTAATGCCTCCAGGGCTCTTCTGGAGCACCACTTACTTTACCTGAGATTAGGGATGCCAGCCTCCAGATAGGACCTGGGGATCCCCTGGAATTACAGCTCATCTCCAGACTATGGAGATCAGTTCCCCTGCAGAAAATGGATGATTTGGAATGTGGACTTGTCACGGCTCGTGTCGTTAAGGGGTCTACACTCTTAGAATGTATCACTTACTGAGAAGTGAAGTTATTCAGCGAAACCTCACAGACAGGAGTCAATGATAATTTCTACTACTGTAGGCTTTCTATTGAAGTGTGCCAGAAAATTTATAAACAATGAACTTCCTTTAAATAACATTTATTTCACATAAAATATATATATGCATGTGAATATTTACACACTCTCAAAACGTCATAAAATACATTATGATATACGCAAGCAGTTTCAAACAATCTTTATAAGCACTTTCTATGTTTCATAATATTTCTCTCTATGAGAGTTTAAACCTTTCAACTTGTATCTCTAGATTCATTTCGAATACTACAGTTACAGAATCTTGTAAAAACATGGTTAGTGTATAATCATTACAGAATCCCTATCAAAATATGATTAATATAATGGGAGGGAAGATATGATTAGTAAAAACATCTTAAACTCATTTCAGGTATCAGCAATATTTCAGGACAAAATATATGCTTTTATTTTGCCATGTCATTTGTAAATCATCTTAACTTCATGAAAACTGAATTCATGTTCAGGATATTTATATGTTTCAGTATGTGTTAGCTTTACCCAATGCTGTGTATAGAGGATAGAATACCATAAGCTTTGTATTTAATCTATTCTATGTTTATGGACTTCTGATCATTGTTAAGATCAGGAATGCTACATACATGCTGAAAGTATATGTGTATCGTGTCAGCAATGCAGACCTTATGTGTTATGTATAATTCATTATGTGTAAGCTTAAGGCTGTATTAATGTTCTATGGAAGACTCAGTTATTCTCTGGCTTTGCCAAACTCAGAGAATATGTTTACTTGGTTAAGAGTCTCCATAAATAAGCCTAATAGGTTCTGTATATGTTTTATGTAAGCACTGCTTTATATGTGCCTTGTGCATTACCACAGAAAACAGAGATCTTCCTTTTCAGGAATATCTCTGGCCTCTTACCCTGAGAAAGTTCTGAAGCCCTTCTGATATTTAGAAAAGACTTCTGAACAGGTCCAGGGAATTATCTATATAGGATCTATATAGGATATAAATCCTCATGCTTGTCAGCATTTGGAAAGCCAGAACAGGATCAGACAGATCTTCTTTGAGGTTCCATTAATCCTTGCTAGGATCAATTGAGGCTCAATATACCAAATATGGTGAAGATCCAATATACTTAGACTCCCATCTCCAAGGTAGAGTGCTAGGAGTTCTAAGGTCTCCATCTTTGTCATGGAGCAGCCTGCCAGCATTTCACTTCAGATTCTAGCCTTTATGAGAACTAGAATTGCTGAACTGAATTCCCTTTCAAAAGGGATTTCTAGCTTTAGGCAAGAAGACTGTAAATCTGAATGCAAGAGATGGTAAGAGAGTGAAGCCTGACAACCAGAGTTGTCTCCCTTCAATCTTCTTAGGTTTTACATCTTTCAAGATGGAGAGAGCAAGGCCAGACAGCTGAAGCTGTCCTCTCTCTTAGTCTCACACAAGAGACAGAGAAAGCTGATAGCCAGACAACCAGCATTGTCCTCTACCAACATTTCTTTCCAAGTTTTACATCTTTGGAGATGTGGAGAGAGTGAGGTCAGACAGCCTAAGCCATCTTCCGTCAACTCCCTGCCTTCTGGCAGTTTGGTTCTGGCTTTTATTCTCTCAGACCAGCGGTCATCTGAGCTGAGAGACTAGAAGCTTCTGCCCTAGGTGACTACACTAATACCTGTATCCTTGCACTTGGCATGGTCACCCATGGTGGTGGTGTGCCATTGTCACTTGGTCTGTGAAGAAAGCATGTTCTTGGCATTGAGTCACAAAGTTCACAAGTGCAAGGTCACCATCTGTTATACTGTTTGAAGACTAGGTCTGAATCATTAGGTTAGCATTATTCCCTCCTCACACGGCAACTATCAGAGGGGCTAAACTCCCAGGCAGAAATGACCTTCTTGTTAATGTCAAGAAGAGGCCAAGCACCTCGGATAAGTGATGCTGATATTTTTCCAGACACAACCATCAAGTGGGCAACATTGCATATCATAACCTTGTAGTCTTGCAGTTTATTTATCTCAGAATATTAAGAATAGTTTTAGCCAGCAACTCATGACCTTTACTCTATTTTATTTATTACATCAACAATTCTGTTCAGAGAAATAAGCCTCTATAAAACTTTTTGTAAACTTTTACTTCTATGCTTTACTCATGAGATTCATAGGGAAACCACAGGTACAGGCACCCTACCTCTCAGGCCTGCAACAGACACTATGGCATTGTACTCCACTGACGACCCTGTCTTCCCCCAGGCTCAATCCCCAAATCTCCAGCATTTTCCCAACATGGATCTGGTGACCCTCCCCTCCCCCATCTCCCACAAGTGGCTAGGGGGACCCGGCAACCCTATCTGAGCTGGAGGAATGCCAGGAAACCCATTAACCGCAGGTGGCATGTTGGAGATCACTGGCAACCAGTGGCCATCCAGGGGGACGGGATGGGAACATGGGAGGGTGCTGTTGATGTTGACGCGACATCACTTCTGGGTTTTCCCCAGAAGTGACACCACACCATCCCCAACAGTGGTTTCCCCCCATTATTTTTCTCCTGCCTTTCTTCCACAGGAGTGGCAGGGGAAACAGGAGCAGGGGAATCCCCTGCCACTAGCAGGAAACTAGCATGGACTCTCTGATGTTACATTGAACATAAGAACATAAAGGCCCTGCTGGATCAGACCAAGGCCCATCAAGTCCAGCAGTCTGTTCACACAGTGGCCAACCAGGTGCCTCTAGGAAGCCACTAACAAGACGAGTGCAGCAGCACCATCCTGCCTGTGTTCCACCGCACCCAAAATAATAGGCATGCTCCTCTGATACAAGAGAGTATAGGAATGCAGCATGACTAGTATCCATTCTAACAGCCATGAATACCCCTCTCCTCCATGAATATGTCCACTCCCCTCTTAAAGCCCTCCAAGCTGGCAGCCATCACCACATCCTGGGGCAGGGAGTTCCACAATTTAACTATGCGCTGTGTGAAAAAATACTTCCTTTTATCTGTTTTGAATCTCTCACCCTCCAGCTTTAGCAGATGACCCCATGTTCTAGTATTATGGGAGAGGGAGAAAAACTTCTCCCTGTCCACTCTCCAAACCATGCATAATTTTATAGACCTCTATCATGTCTCCCCTCAGCCGCCTTCTTTCCAAGCTAAACAGCCCTAAGCGTCTTAACCGCTCCCCATAGGACAGTTGCTCTAGTCCCCTAATCATTTTGGTTGCTCCTTTTTGCACCTTCTCAAGCTCTGTAATATCCTTTTTTAGGTGTGGTGACCAGAACTGTACACAGTATTCCAAGTGTGGTCTCACCATAGATTTGTACAAGGGCTGTATGATATCAGCAGTTTTATTCTCTATTCCTCATCTAATTATGGCCAGCATGGAATTTGCCTTTTTTACAGCAGCCGCACACTGGGTTGACATCTTCATTGAGCTGTCTACTACCACCCCAAGATCCCTTTCTTGGTCTGTTGCTGCCAGCACAGATCCCATCAGTGTATATGTGAAGTTGGGATTTTTTGTCCCAATATGCATCACTTTACACTTACATTGAATCTCATTTCCCATTTTAATGCCCATTCTTCCAGTATGCAGAGGTCCTTCTGGAGCTCTTCACAGTCCGATTTTGTTTTAACCACTCTAAATAATTTGGTGTCATCTGCAAACTTGGCTACTTTACTGTTTAACCTCAACTCCAGGTCATTGATGAACAGGTTGAAAAGCACCGGTCCCAACACAGATCCCTGAGGCACCCCACTGCTCACATCCCGCCATTGTGAGAACTGACCATTGATTCCTACTCTCTGCTTCCTATTTTTCAGCCAGCTCTCAATCCATAAGAGGACTTGTCCTCTTATCCCGTGACTATGAAGTTTGCTTAGCAGTCTTGGGTGGGGGACTTCATCAAAAGCTTTTTGGAAATCCAAATACACAATATCCACAGGCTCATTCCTGTCCACATGCTTATTGACGCTTTCAAAAAACTCTAATAGGTTAGTGAGACAGGACCTACCCTTACAGAAGCCATGTCGGGTTTTGCCCTGCAGACCTTGCCCTTCTATATGCTTGACAATTCTATCTTTAATAATGCTTTCCATTAATTTCCACTAAAGGTCCCCCCTGGAACCTTTTTTTATAAATGGGTGTTACATTGGCCATTCTCCAGTCCTCTGATACTGACATAATTGAGAGTATTATGTCTATAGTTTGTTAAGTGCAGCATGTTAATTTGATTTTTGGTAAAGTTATTTGTAAGTAACATACACACTTTTGCCATTCTGTGTCTACTTCACTTCAAAGCATCCTATTTTGCACACAGAGGTGTCAAGTTTCTCTAACTAACTAGCAGGAAACTGGCAGCCTTATTTGGTTTAGGGATATCAAGTGTATGAGAGAATAGACAAACTAGTTGAAACGAGATCAACCTCTAGGCAAACGCTGGAATCAGGTGTGGTCTGCACAGGACTAGCAGAATGGGCTGATAGAAGAAGGGTGGGTACCACTTGTGCATGAGGGCTGCACACGAGGCCACAGCACATTTCTGATCTG
This sequence comes from Euleptes europaea, assembly GCF_029931775.1. Lineage (NCBI taxonomy): Eukaryota > Metazoa > Chordata > Lepidosauria > Squamata > Sphaerodactylidae > Euleptes > Euleptes europaea. Next base: position 36,430,326 of record NC_079317.1, read on the forward strand.
GAGGACTTTTCAAATTAAGTCCATTTATTTCACTGTGTACCACCGTAGGGGGAAAAAACTTTTAAGACTATTCACAATAAAAAGCCGTACATAATTATGCACATTATAACACACAACAAAGGGACTATTCATTGAGAAACTGTGTTGTTAATAAGCAAGGCAGTTAGTGCGAGAGCTCTTATGGAGAAGGTTTTACGTAGTCTACTATCAATATTTGGTTGAGTCAGGGAGATTTGGATTCTAACCCTCCCACACAAAATTGTCTCAGAGCTACTTTAGGAAACAACAAGATAACTATTGAACAAGAGAGACATCTAGTGACCAAACAAAAACAGAGCTGATACCTATCATTTCTGTAATGCAGTGTATTGCTCGTATTCTTGTTGAAGACAGTCTGCTGAGCTAATGATTTCCAGCCTTTTCACGAAGAGACCCAATAATCCATTCATAATGTAATCTTTGGTTTTTCCCTTATCCCCTAAGGTAATCTTGAAATCTCCATTCTGGGACATCTTTGGCTGCCAGAGGGAAATGGCAGAGACAAGTAAAACTGAAAAATGCCAAGTGCAGTAGCGTGTTTGAATAGGGACTAGGGGAAAAGAGAAGGCTCCTCTTTCTTTCTTTGTGCCCTTCAACCCCAACTTTTCAATCAAGTGGGCACAGGAGCTCTAGAAACCTGATGCAACAGACCTGGGAACTGCTGCTGCATTTGCCACAGCTTGGTTGAACAGCTAAGATTTGGGGGTCAGGAATGAAATAAGAGCTGTCCTCCAATTTCCTGTCAACTGAACTCTACAATAACACAGCCACAAAAGTGGTTTAAATGATCAGATTTTTTGAGTTATTGCCTTGCCAATCCCTGGTGTTGCTATTTCCAAACTGAGAAAATGAGAAGTGGGCTATTCTACTATTTCATCGCTTTCAACCAAGAAGAAATGGAAGCGGAAGTTCAGTGTGACCATAAGATGGGCACTGTTGGATTGGATCAGTGGTCCATCTAGTCCAGCACCCTGTTTTATACAGTGGCTGACAAATTATTTGAAAAGTCAACAACAGGGGATAGAGATTGAGGCCTTCTCTGATGTTGCCTTTTAGTGTTGGTAGTCAGACATTTACTGCCTCTGATTGTGGAGGTTCTCTTTAGTCATCATAGCTAGTAGCTACTGATGGACCTATCCTCCATGAAGCTGTCTAATCCCCTTTTAAAGTCATCTATGCTAGTGGCCATCACTATATGACCACTGGTGGCAAATTGCACAATTTAATTTATAATTGAGTAAAGAAGTACTTTTCGTTCATCCTGACTTAAGTGCCCATCAACTTACATTTGGTGCTTCTAACATCTAATGTTATGAGAGAGGAAGGAAAATGTTCTCTTTCTTCACTTTCTGCACTGTGCATATCATTAGTTATGTATTTATTAAAACCTCACACACACCATGCCCCATTATCTATATGACCAAGCAGTCAAGCACCACTTTATTTTATTTTACAAAATTTATATCCCACCTTTCTGCCCTCATAAAGGCCACCGAGGTGACTAACTTTAAAACATACATGATAAAACCACATTTTAAAACCATTAAAATCAACTGTGGACTTCAAAGAAAAGTCCATGGTTTATTCACACATTATATGATACAAATGTATTTGGGTATGGAAGCCAAAGCCCTGACCTGGATCACCCAGGCTAGCCTTATCTCATGAGATCTTGGACACTGAGCAGGGTCAGTCCTGGTTAGTATTTGGATGGGAGTCCGCCAAGGAAGTCTAGGGTTGCTATGCAGAGGCAAGCAGTGGCAAACCACCTCTGAGTTGGCTGTGACTTCATGACAAAAAATTTTTGCCCTGACCTAGCCCGATTTCATCATCCGATCTTGGAATCTTAGCAGGGTCGGCCCTGGTTAGTATCTGGATGGGAAACAACGGAAGAAGTCCAGGGTCATGGCGCAGATGCAGGCAGTGGCAAACCACTTCTTGCCTTGAAACGCCTCTTGCCTTGAAAAGCCTATTGGGTCACCATAAGTCAGCTTCGACTTGAGGGCACTTTCTACCACCATGGAGGCCTGAATACAAAACACACACAAAAATGACTGTGAGTGGCTAGAAAATCTTGACAGTTTCAGTTCTGCCATGCCTTCATTTACCCTTGTCCCTCACCTGCTGTAGCAAGCAGGGCTGTAATTACGCCTGAGACCCTGGAGAGCTGCTGCCGGTCTGAGTAGACAATACTGACTCCGATGGATCAAGAGTCTGATTCAGTATAAGGCAGCTTCATGTGTTCATGTGTGTTCAGATGGGTGATGAGTAAGTAAAGGGGGCAGGGAAGCAGCAGAGCAGGCCAAGGCATGATGAACCTTCCTCCTCCAGCTCTTTCCCACCTACCTTCTAACCCAAGTCCATGGCCATTCACAAGCCTGGAGACAAAGCCTATCATGTTTGTAGCCGTAAATGTACTTTTTTAATTGGCTGGAAGATCTGTGAAAATCTAAGGAAAACTTTTGGTCTGGAGCTTTTGGCTGCTCTCCATTGATAAACCGGAGGTCCAGATAGCTGCACAATCAGGCTACTGCGCCTAATTTCTTTTTTAACTATTAGGAAAGATGTCTTGGCTGTAAGGAGTTTGCCTGTGCCAAGAAACATTTTTATCAATGAAAATAAAGATTTGATTTCCATCTGGAAATTGGCCAATTTGACTAGAGAACCTCTAAACATCAGCACATGGCATCCCAATTCTCAAAGCAATTTAAGCTCTGTCAGATACAGAAGCCCATCACTGGGGCAGCTGACTCTGCTGCTATTAGAAGAACAGAACAAATGGCATATTCACTTCTTCCTAGCTCTATTGAACTCGTTGCTTCAGACAGGTGAATTAGCTCCCCTCCATCACAGACTGTGAACTCTACTGTCTCGCACATATTTTGGTCTCAGCTGAGTCCGCATTGGCATCCCTTGTTTCTGTAACAGCCCAACTAGTGCTGATTCCTTCCTCTTTTGTATCTCTAAAGTCTTCTTCTTCTTTGATGTGGTTCATCTGTACTAAGTTGGGTGGGACTCTGTGTGTGTGTGTGCGTGCGTGCATGCGTGGCGGCAACTGGAGGGGCAACAGTGGACAGAATGGATTTTTCTTAAAATTTTAAAGGGCTTTTATCTGTGGAAGTTTGATGAATTGTCTGAACTGTCCAGACTGCTGGACTTGATGGGCCTTGGTCTGATCCAGCATGGCTTTTCTTATGTTCTTATGTTCTCCTTGTCTGAAAAATGCAACTGGTGTATGAGTAAGACAGACATCTGCCCATCCATCTTTACTTACTTGTGCTTTACTTACTTGTGCTAATGCTCAAGATTTCTCTTGGTCAGTGATCCCCAACCTGGTGCTTATGGGTGCCATGTGTGTGTGTGTGTGTGTATTAAGTGCCGTCAAGTCGCTTCCGACTCATGGCGACCCTATGAATGAAAGTCCTCCAAAATGTCCTATCTTTGACAGCCTTGCTCAGATCTTGCAAATTGAAGGCCATGGCACTAACTGTTTCCCTTTTTCAAACATCTGTTCTCCAAAGAGCTGGTGCTGACTTTCCTCTAACTCATTGTAGTAGAAGATGATTAAGAAAAACCCAGTAGGCGTCACTGTTGTGTCCACAAGGAGCACCTATTCAAAAATATCTGCCTCCATTGTAGGAGGATACCTGTTTGCAATCTTCCAACATTTTGTGAATGGCCTTAGCACCCTGTTGGCAGCCATTTTGTGATGGTGTCTACTCCCTGTTTTCAAAATTCCAAAAGTGCCCAGATGTGAGCTCTGCGGCAAACCCATAAACAGATTCCAGTAGACGGCAGGTCCATGAAAGCAGCTTTATTGATTAGACTCGACAGGTTACAGAAGCCATATTCAGAATGACACAAGTGAGGGGCAAGGGCAAGGCACTTGGCATATATGGGAAAGCAAAGGGGATAACCGGTAACCCAGGCAACCCCCCCTCCCAGAGGCAGAAAGGAGTACTTGGCAATTCTCACACCAAAGGAATCTATGAAGTCAAAACACGGGGCACGGAGCGGCCTTGGAAGGGAATTGCAAAACAACACCTGGAAACTGCAAAACAATAATGAACAACTGCCTTTATGGCCTGCTCCTGACACCAGAGGCTCAACAAAATTGGTGACCCCTACTCAAGGGTGATCAAATCTAAAGGAACATAGGACTCCAGTACCTTTAATTATTGTATAGAAGAGGAAATTTCAGCAGCTACAACTTTTTTCTCCGCTGCATTTTAAAAAAACTGTACCTTTCCTTTTCTATACACTATTAAAGGTCTTCCTTTTCCTCTTCTATACAATATGGTAATGGTGCTTTGGAACACAGGCATGATGCTGCTGCTGTCGTCTATTTTGTGGGCTTCCTAGAGGCACCTGGTTGCCACTGTGTGAACAGACTGCTGGACTTGATGGGCCTTGGTCTGATCCAGCATGGCTTTTCTTACGTTCTTATGTTCTCCTTTGCATCTAGAACCTCCAGGAGACAAATGGCGACACTTTTTGTTTAAAGATCTAGCACATTACCAGAAAAACATAGTACACTATGATCATGATGAAACAAAAGGAACCCAATCTTAATAACAGCAAGAACTTTTCTGCATCCCAAGTTCTCAGATCAAGTCACCAGTGTAGGTATATCCATGTGCCATGTTTAGTTTAGTTGGAACATACATGCCTTGTTGTCTTCACAATGCTCTCTATCAGTTTCTCCAATTGCCATAAGCCCAGCAAGATGCCCATAGCATCACAGACGGAATGTGCAATCTTGCACATCGCCCAGAATGGAACGTGGATAAAGGCTGTGTATACCATTGTGTGTTTAGCCTTTGGTGCATATGGAGCATAAGCAGTGGCTCAGTGATAGAGCATCTGCTTTGCATGCAGAAGGTTCAGTCCTTGGCATCTCCAGTTAAAAGGACCTGGTAAAAGGCCTGAGAACCTGGAGAGCCTCTGCCAACCAGAGTCCTAAATCGACCAGTGGTCTGACTCGGTATACTGCAGCTTTGTGAGACAAGCAGAGTGCAGAAGAAAGGACTGAATATATTACCAGACAAGGCAATTTTACTTTGATTGATTCCTAGGAAAGCTGCTTAATCTACCATTAGCATGGCATATTATATCCAGCTGTGAGCGAGGCAAATATCAAATTGGAATCCAAGGCTGCCCACTGAGACAAGTATTTACAGAGTCAACCACCTGTAACTTCATTGCTTTGATAGAATAACATGCCATTCTCATCTTCCGTAGGTAGGGAACATTATCAGCCCTAATGTAACCCTAGAGAGACTGGAAAGTGAATGCCTGCAGGTTCACAATAAGATGATGGACACTAGCGTCTCAACCAGTTGTCCCACCCGGCTGCCATCACTGTTCAGTTCCATCAGTGTCAGTGTCTCCCTTAGTATATGCGTTTTGCTCTTCCTCTGTTCAGCAGGTATTATAGTGGTGAACACTGTGGGCAAGAATATCAATATCCTCTGACAGTTTATGAGAATAGATTTTAAATGAGAATGGATCATGGCTGCTTTTAACAATTTTATCTGCTTCTGAGTAGCCTCACTTTGAATTCAGTTTGATTTCTTAAATCTCAAAAGCCTGATACTGGGTAATAAAGCTCCACTTTAAACAAGATACACTTTGGCATGAGAAATGTCCAGTCTGCTTTGCAGATCCAGGTGTGATGTCCTGGGCTTTATTTCTTCCAGATGTATGTTTCCTCCCTGGTGACTCTTCCCTTCTTCAATTATATTCCTGACAAGCCAGCAGAGTTGCAGGTGTTACCCAAACAGAAAGTCACGCTCCCTATCTCTAGAACTTTGCTTTTGCACCCACACTTCATCACGAACTTTTGCAAATATAGAAAACATACAAGAACACTAAGCCTTCATTGTTGTTGTTGTTGTTGTTGTTATTTTATTTCATTTTACCCAGCCCTTTCCTGACCGAAGTCAGGTTCAGGGCAGCTGTACAGAAATAAAGTAGTTTCTTACACATATGATGAGCAAACTGATTTTGTCACGATGGGTAGCCATATTAGTCTGTAGAAAAGAGCAAGAGGCTAGTAGCACCTTAAAGACTAATTTCTGGCAGGTTATGAGCTTTTGTGAGTCACAGCTCACTTCTAAACTGATTTTGGAAAGGATGAAAGGATAAAAGATACTTTCCAAGAAGAATCTTTTGAAGAAGACCCTACAGTTTTAGAAAGTGAAGTGAAAGCTGCATTGAGAGCAATCGGGAGAAACAAATCACCAGGAGCAGATGGGATATCAATAGAGCTATTCCAAGCCACAGAAACGGAGTCCATCAAAATCTTGACAAGAATATGCCAACAGATATGGAAAACAAAACAATGGCCCACAGACTGGAAACGAACCATTTACATTCCAATTCCCAAGAAAGGAGACAACAAAGATTGCAGCAACTATCGGACCATCGCGTTAATTTCTCATGCAAGTAAAGTGTTGCTCAAAATCTTACAGCAAAGGCTGTTCCCATATATGGAACGAGAAATGCCTGATGTTCAAGCTGGTTTCAGAAAAGGAAGAGGCACTAGAGATCATATTGCAAATATACGCTGGTTACTGGAGCATACGAGAGAATTTAAGAAGAAAATCAGCTTGTGTTTCATAGATTACAGCAAAGCTTTTGACTGTGTGGATCATGAAAAGCTATGGCTGGTTTTAAAGGAAATGGGTGTGCCACTACATCTGATCGTTTTGATGCGCAACCTGTACTCTGGACAAGAGGCCACAGTTAGAACAGAATATGGAGAAACGGAATGGTTTTCAATTGGCAAAGGTGTCAGACAAGGATGTATTTTATCTCCCTATCTCTTCAATTTATATGCAGAACATATAATTAGGAAAGCTGGATTAGATTTAGATGAAGGTGGAGTGAAAATTGGAGGGAGGAACATTAATAATTTGAGATGACACTACATTATTGGCAGAAAATAGTGAAGATTTGAAACGACTACTGCTGAAATTTAAAAGAGAAAGTGCCAAAGCAGAACTACAGCTGAACATCAAGAAAACAAAAGTAATGACTACAGGAGAATTACACAACTTTAAGGTTGACAATGAGGAAATTGAAATTGTTCAAGACTTTCTATTCCTTGGCTCCACCATCAACCAAAAGGGAGACTGCAGCCAAGAAATCAGAAGGAGATTGAGACTGGAAAGGGCAGCCATGAAGGAGCTAGAAAAGATTTTGAAGTGTAAGGATGTGTCACTGGCCACCAAGACTAGATTAATTCATGCCATCATATTCCCTATTATTGTGTATGGGTGTGAAAGCTGGACAGTGAAGAAAGCTGATAGGAAGAAAATAGATTCCTTTGAAATGTGGTGTTGGAGGAGAGTGTTACGGATTGTGTGAACTGCCAAAAAAACAAATCAGTGGGTTATAGATCAAATCAAGCCTGAACTGATCCTAGAAGCTAAAATGACTAAACTGAGGCTATCGTATTTTGGTCACGTCATGAGACGACAAGAGTCACTGGAAAAGGCAGTCATGCTAGGAAAAGTTGAGGTCAGCAGGAAAAGAGGAAGACCCAACAAGAGATGCATTGAGTCAATAAAGGAAGCCACAGCCTTCAATTTGCAAGATCTGAGCAAGGCTGTCAAAGATAGGACATTTTGGAGGACTTTCATTCATAGGGTCGCCATGAGTTGGAAGTGACTTGACGGCACTTAACACACACACACACACACACACGGTCCCCAGCCACCCTCTTCCCTCTCACATGCCACATGTTTCTGTGCATTGGGAATAAAGAACTGGCTGATGAATCTGAAATTTTTTTTGCTAGCATTCATGCAAAAGTTGAATGTTGCTGAGCCCAGCACCTGATGGGACCTTGGCATCATCACCAGGCGCTTCTCTCTTCCAGGTACAGCTCCAGCTGCAAACAAACACTAATAATGAGGCTATGTTGCTGTCGCTGCACTGAACAGTTTCTCTGCATATTTATGAGGCTTGTTCAGAAAGGGCCTCCTGTCTCATTTCTTCTCCTTTCATCCTCTTGGGTTTCTTGTTGTTATCTAGGTCTTATCCTAGAGTGTTGCTGAACAGGAATCTCTCCCCGACTTAGCTAAAGTTGCCAACAGGCCTGAAGAAAAATGTCCTGTCTCTTTAATATTAAAAGGCTAAATGCAATCCTGAAGGGGGGGAGCTAATATTGTCGAAGGCTTTCACGGTCAGAGTTCATTGGTTCTTGTAGGTTATCCGGGCTGTGTGACCGTGGTCTTGGTATTTTCTTTCCTGACGTTTCGCCAGCAGCTGTGGCAGGCATCTTCAGAGGAGTAACACTGAAGGACAGTGACTCTCAGTGTCAAGTGTGTAGGAAGAGTAATATATAGTCAGAAAGGGGGGTTTGAGCTGAATCATTGTCCTGCAAAAAGTATCAAAGATAATGTGCTAATCATTGTCCTGTAAGTATCAAGATAATGTGCTAATGAGGGTGTGGTATGTTAATATGGAACCATTGTATCCTGAAGTGATCTGTTAATGTGTGAAATCCAAAGCTAATCTGCATGGCTATTGTGGACTGTAGTCTTTGTTAGTCTGGAGGTTTTCAGGACAGGAAGCCAAGCCTTATTCATTCTTAAACTCTCTTCTTTTCTGTTAAAGTTGTGCTGGTGTTTATGAATTTCAATGGCTTCTCGGTGCAATCTGACAAAATAGTTGGTAGAATTGTCCAGTCTTTCAATGTCTTGGAATAAGACCCTGTGTCCTGTTTGTGTCAGTCCATGTTCAGCCACTGCTGATTTCTCAGGTTGGCCAAGTCTGCAGTATCTTTCATGTTCTTTTATCCTTGTTTGTATGCTGCGTTTTGTGGTCCCAATGTAAACTTGTCCACAGCTGCAAGGTATACGATATACTGCAGAGGTGAGGGAGTCTCTTTTCTCTTTTACTGATCACAGCATCTGTTGTATTTTCTTGGGTTTGTAGGTTATGTTTGTAGGTTATGTTTTTTCAAAAGTTTCTCCATCCTATCAGTGACTCCTTTAATAAATGGCAAGAATACCTTTCCTATGGGAGACTGTTTTTCCTGAGTTTTCTGATTTTTGTTTGGTTTAATGGCCCTTCTGATTTCATTTCTGGAATAGCCGTTTGCTAGCAGTGCGTGATTTAGATGATTAATTTCTTCCTTGAGAAACTGTGGTTCACAGATCCGTCTTGCACGGTCCATTAATGTTTTGATTATTCCTCTTTTCTGTCGGGGGATGGTGGTTGGAGTTTTTGTGTAAGTAGCGATCTGAGTGAGTTGGTTTCCGGTAGACATTGTGACCTAACTGAAAGTTTGTTTTACGGATGACAAGGGTATCAAGAAATGGGAGTTTACCCTCAGTTTCCTTTTCCATGGTAAACTGAATGTTTGGATGGATATTATTAAGATGGTTTAGAAAGTCCATTAATTTTTCTTCACCATGGCTCCAAATAGGGGAGTTAATGCCCATAGGAGCTGGCGTGACCCCCACACCGACGTCCATGCCACTTGCTCCATGCAAACTGGCACAGACGCCGGCGTAGGGTAACTTACGCTAGCCCCCCGGACCATGGAAGCAACGCAGCTCTTGGATGCCGGCGCAGCCTCTCACCAGCATGTCCCCAACATATCTCCCTGCGCCGGCATCCTAGGAGGCATTCCTGGGGTGGAGCTGCCTTTAACATTCACGCTAAAGGCCACACCAGCTATTTTGCTGGCATAGCCTCGCTAAAGGCAATGGGGTTATTTTACGATTTGTTATTTTTAAATAGAGTTATTCGCCTTTATTCCCACCGGGAAGCCTCTGTGGAGACAGTGTGGCTGCACCGCTCCCAGCCGCCGCGTTTCTCTGCCCACCCCCACCCCCAATGAGCTGTAAAAGTCCTGGAATGGGCAGTTTTAAGCGTTTCATGGCATGGACGTAAATAACATCCATTGGCAAATTACATTCCCCTTAAGGCACAATTAAAAAGACTGGACATTTTTTCTCCAGGAAATTAACCTTTTGTGGAATCAGATGAGACTCTGGGAGCTTTGTGACTGGATTTCCCCAGTGATTTTTTAAAAGTGAAATAGCACTGTGCTGCAGGGCCCCAGTTTGGATCAGGCTTTGGTGTGGTAGAAGAGGGGAGTTTTACCTTCTTGTCTCTTTCCTCTGAACTGTTTTTGAACAGTTAACCCTTGTGGGAGGAGAAGCCATGAGCAAGGATGGCTTTTCAAGGGGTTACAGATTCATGAAGGATAGGTCCATCAATGGCTACTTGCCATAGTGAATAAAGTGAACCTCTATATTCAGAGGCACTAAACTTCTGAAAATGGTGCTAGAGGGCAACATCAGGGGAAGACCTTGGCCACTGTACCCTGTTTGTCAGGCTTCTGGGGCAACTGGTTGGCCATGTTCTGAAATAGGATAATGGCCTAGAATGGACCACTAGTCTGATCCAGCAGGGCTCTTCTTATGTTCTTATGAAAGGTTAAACTTCCGCATCCCCTGCACTGTGGTCCTGATCTGAATTAGGACCCTACATGGCTGCTTCTGTCCTTTACAAAGTGCATGGACACCACCACCACCACCCCAGTTTCGTGTCTGTGCTTTCCCCTGTCCCAGTGCCGTAATGCCAGACTGAATGTTTGGAGGAGGTTCCCAAAATGATATGGGAGTCCTCATGCTGACATCGTAAGGCTTGAGGGGAGTGGACGCAATGCATCTGTATCATGAAATAAGCCCCTGTAACAAGCCCAGAAAGGAAACTGGTGTTGCATAAATTTGTGGGGATTTTCTCTTTTGCTGTCCCACTAGAAAAAGATTCATGCTAGAGCTTCTCCATACCGACTTAGCCATCCCTCTTAAAACAGACCCACCAATTGAGTGAGTATTGCAGTTTGGAACCATTTCTGTCACAGGGAACCATCTAAAAGAGGGATCACTCTTCCATAGAGTCACAGTAATCAGTGAAGAAAAAGATCTTGGAGACCTCCCATGCACCACCTGCCAATGCAAGATTGTTCTTTTAATTGATGAGTACATTGTTCAGTCCAATTTTGCCAATGATTATTGACAGAGTTTTTTCTTTGATGACACAGTCATGTAATTCAATAGCTGAGAGCCTTCTAATCACCCTGCAAGGTCTTGCCTTTCCCGACAAGTTATATAAGGGTCAGGCCAATGATCCATCTATGTGGTGGTTCCCCAGAAGCTCAGGCAAGGCAATGCCAAGTTCTGCTACCTTAGGTCTTTAACTGGAGATCAACTCCATGACTTTCTAGATGCAAAGCATAGGCTTTGCCACTAAGTCAAAGTCAAACTAAGTTGTGACAGCCCCTCTTTAGCCACCCAGCAAGACTGTGAGTGAGGCCTCCAAGTCCCATGAACCATAAATGGGGAGAGCTTACATGTAGCCCATCAATATACCTGTAGCTGCCAATGGGGCAAATAGCAGCTCCCAGGGGCCATTTCAGCTTGAGTGAATGGCACATGGGGTGAAAGCAGGGTTGCGAGCTCCAGGCTAGGAAATTCCTGGAGATTTTACAGTGAAGTTTGAGGAGGGTGGGGTTTGGGAAGGGGAGAGGGCCATAGAGTCCACCCCCTCAAAGCAGCCATTTTCTCTAGGGGGAAAGATCTCTGTCATCTGGAGACGAGTTGTAACTCCAGGAATCTCAGGTCCCATCTGGAGGTTGACAACCCTAGGTGGAAGGGTTAAATATCTTCCACCCATGCATTATGGTTCTGATAAAAATTAGGTCCCCATGTGCCTAAGAATAAAGTTCTGGGCACAGAACACCTAGAACACATCTGATAGAAACACATCTAGCCACCATGATAGAGTTACCAACCTCCAGGTGGTAACTGGAGATCTCCTTCTATTATAACTGATCTCCAGCTGTTAGAGATCAGTTCCCCTGGAAAAAATGGCCGCTTTGGCAATTGGATACAATGGCATTGAATTCCCTCCCCAAACCCCGCCATCCTCAGGCTCCGCTCTCAAAATCTCCCACCAGTGGCCAAGAGGGACCTGGCAACCCTACACCATGAGGACATGTATTGGCCCTTTGACATTCTAACCACTGCATCACAACAGCTTTTCCCATGATTTATGGCTGAAGTAGGGATTTTCCAGATTAATCCCTCGGATGTCTATTCAGCTGCAGTAGGCATGACTGAATCAGGTGTGCTTCTGTTTCCTCTGCTGCCTTCTGTTTCGTGGTGGTCACAGATTTATTGGCTGTAGTGCAAAACACAGAGGCAAGCAGATCTCGGCACAGAGGAACAACAAGAAAAAAATGGCAGCATGGCAACCACTGCATAAAGTGCAGTGTAAAAAAATCCCTGTTAATGCTTTTGGTCCAATTTATTTTTAGCTGCCCCCATTTTAAATCAAAATCATCTGCTAATGTTTTAATTTTCTTCATCCATTGGGATAATTTCTGTGCTACTCAGTGGTAATATACTTTCATCTGAATAATGTTCATTAGCTTGTGCTTTATTCTTCCTTCGAAATCATTAACAAAGTTCTCCAATAAAAGCAGGGAGAGTGTTGAAACATGCTGTGCCCAGCAGAACCCTTCTGATAGCACTGTGCGCTGTTCTTTATCAGCCCTTCAGGCGGGCTCCGGTTCACGCAACCATTTTCTACCCATCAGTTTAAGATAACATTGGCAGAAAATTGTCATAAAATCAGCTTTCTAGGACTTTGCTAAAATATAAAATTTGTTTGAACAAGTGACATTTCTCACAAATCCATTCTTCATTGGATTCATATCCCCTAGATAAGTGATTTCACTTGACATTTGAGCAATTGTTTTATACCAAAGTCGAATTTACATTTACATAAAATTAGTTACTCATATATCTTCCCCTCCTTCTGAAGCCATGGTGTAACAGTGTGATATCCCTGCACATTTAACGTTGTGACTGTGTATCTATGTACATGGACATGCATGGCTTCCCTCTCCTCCATTTTACCTTAAAAAGAATCTGTGAGGTATATTTTGCTGAGAGAGAATGACAAACTCAAAATCACACAGTCACTAGGGATCTGAACTTGGTACAATCTTGCTTCTACTGAAGCCAATAGCAAATTTCCCTTTAACTTCAATTAATATTTAGCCATTGTAAATGTTAGGGTGGTGAGGTTTTCCCCAGTCACAATTTACAACGGTGAAGAATATTCTAGAAGAACGTTGAGTTGTTCACAACTTATACTATTTCTTCATATCACTTGCCATCAAACTTTCATTGCTAGGAGGCAATGTCAGAGCCTGTTTGCTAGCCATCCAGGGCAACCAGCTGGCACAGGGCACTGGACTAGTTGGACCACTGGTCAGACCAAGCAGGGTTTTTCTTATGTCCTTATGTTATGTTCTTAATGTCACGTGACATTGATGATGTCAGTGAAACCAGGTTGTAGTCTGTGGTAGGAGCAAACAATATGGGCTGCTGGTTTCCTGTAATATAGACAGAGATTTGATATGAAATGCATACCTGCTATAAAAATGGAACTTCATATGTATGAGGCCTCTGGATTATTGGGCAGCCTTTTTCTCTATTTTCTTTCCACATTCCCATAATCCCCACTTTTTCCTTGCAAGTTCCAGTCCAACTACTGAAGAACTGTATGGCTCTTCTTTAGTATGCAAAATATATGATATTACGGAAACCAGTTGCAAATGAAAGGGCTGTGATTCAATATGTGTCCTGCTTGTTTATGATGCCAGGAAGGTTCTTGAGAGGGGATGCCAACTTCAGATCTGTGCCAGGGCCATCTGTTACTCTCTGTAGGAAGTTATGACCCAGCATAAAGAATGTGCTAAGCATTTACATCAGATTCTGTTCCCTCTTTCTCAGGCTGCCAAGGAGAAAGGGCAATGTGCAACACATTCTAGCCAACATGATGGCTTTGACCTTCTCATCTCATCCTAATGTTCATGGTCTGATCTCACCACCTGACACAATAAGGCTGACAAGAAGACTCAAAGAGAGGCAGTTTTCAGACCATATTTTGGTCATGGCGGGGAAGTACATGCTCTCGTTCCCATTAGTTCAGCCAAATGCTGTTACTTCCCATCAAAATAGAGCATGTCTACACTGACATGTGCTGTGTTTCCATTTCTAATGAAAGGGGTCTTTTAAAAAAAAACACCTTTTTTTCTTGAGTTATCAAGGCACCATATGACATTCAGCTCAGATCATTAGCACTTTGACAAAGGTTTCAATATAGTACTTTGTGCATCTACATTTTCCTTGCAGCAATTTCATGCCTGATGTACAAGATTTTTTTTTGCAGCACTAAATAACATATTTGCAAAGAATTGGTACAAAAAGCACTTAAAGCTTGTTGAAACCCCATTGTGGCTTTTGATGTTCTGAATAAGTGTGAGAACTGACACAGAAGTGAACTGCACTCCCTCTTACCGCACTTCTGTTGTGATATTTGAAAAGGAATACATATGGCAGAAATGCAGAAGCTTTGGATGTATGAACAGTTTGTATATTCTCTCTGTGAAAATTCCTTTTCAAACATTTCATTTAAAAGAAGAGGAAGAGGAAGCACAACTTTCTGACTTTTCTGTTCCTAATGCTTCCTTGGGACATTCAAATCATTCTTACTAAGCATGTCATAAAACTCACGTGTCTGATTTCCAGCTACAGACCCGCATAAGAGGCAGGGAGCTATACCTTACATATTTATTTATTGTTTTTCTCTTTTGGCACCAACTTGTATCCAACCCCCAATTTCCCCTCAGGAGACCTCCACCCTACCAGGCTGGAAGCCTTTGAACTCAGAAGGCATGAGACCAAACCAATCCTTAATATTCTGTGGACCTCTGGCCTTATGTCAAGCAGCCAGTGCTTAGGTGAAAAGGATCTCACTCTGCTTGTTCCCAGCATTGTAGCCCAGACTGCATTGATCAGATATGTTTTGGAACATATATGATGGATTCAGTTCCTGGATTTCTTCTGGAACTCACATATTCTGAGTGATTGGCTAATATAATGTATTCACTGCTACTTAATTGAGTTTCCAAACCACTTAATCAGCTGAGTTTCCACCCTCACACTCTTTCTTCCCTTTCTGTTCTTCAGGACTTCTGACAGTCATCTATCTTGGAAGCATCTTGCATAGAGTTTTCAGTAGAATGGAAAGTCTGAATGAGCTTCAGAACCCCCTGTTAGCCAAGAACAATGGACACCTCCATGGCAGTTATACTTTCCACCAGCACAGCCACCAGGACTATGCTAGCCACCGTTGTCCAGGCAAACTGTACTCTTACATCTTCCAAAACTCTGGCAATGCAAGGACTCACCAGCTGCTGGATGCCAGTTCTCTACAGTTGGCTGTTGAAGCACTGTATGGTCCAAATTTTATCCTGGTAAAAGATGAGACCAGTGTCAAAGTCAAGGACAACAAAGTTGAGAGTTGTGAGACAACCTTCACGGAAAACAAAGAGCCCCCCATTGAACCTTCTGATGGGCAGGAATCACAAGGACGATCCCTCATGGAGAATGACATCAAAATCCAGACCGTGTCCTATGAAGTGGAGGAAGAAGAATTCCAGGAATATGAAGTATGTTTCATAGGCTACAATATTAATGCATGCTTGGGACTTATATCGGAGTAAGCATGCTTACATTTCGGATGTAGATTTACGAAAAAACTTGTTCGGCCTTCTGAGGTAAATTATGTATAATAGCTTTCCTAACCTGAGAGAAACTGTGAGGACTAATCCCTCCAGAATAAATTTATACTTGAGGGACCAAGCCTCACAATGTGATATGTTAAGAATAAACGTCCTGAGCTATTTGTAGGTGGGTGTACAAAGTAGGAGTTTTCATTCGCTTGTTTTAGACTAATATTCAGAATCTTTCTGTAACCCAGTTTATCCAGCAGTTTATCTGTTTAGACCTTAATGCAGGTGAGGCGCAGTGTTGAAGATGAAAAATAGCCCCATTTCACCAAAATGCAAGAAAATAATGTTTTAGGGAAATCTCAGATCCCGAATTAGTAAGCTGAGAATTTAGGTTGAGAGAAAAATGAGCATCCAGAATGTCTGGATTCCCACCTAACATCCAAAAGCATTAGAGGATAAGATATTAGAAGCTCTGAAAATCCCCCCCCCTTTGTGTTAGAATGAAGAAGAATGAAGGGATATGTGAAAGTATAGTTGGAAAGACAGAGGACAAATGAGAGAGAAGGGGAGAAAGTGTGGGAGGGTGAAAAAAATTCTTCTTAAATGCCACACTGGAGATTTCCTAAAATATTATAACCAGACAATGTAACAGAAGCACTTAGAGAAGAGAAAACTGAATAGGATGCCAATTGTTGTACACTGATGGCCTAGTACTGACAAAAATGAGTGGGGGATCTAAAGCTGCTGTTGTTGTTGCTTTGTAATTTCAAGCTGTGTTATTTAATAACAGAAGGCTGTGTCCCTAAGCGCATTTAACTTGAAGGAAAGTTCCATTGAAATGAATGGGATTTCCATTCTAATAAATAAAGTGGGCTTGGTATAAAGTGCCGATAGTAATTACAGTGCAGATCAAACACTTGCCATTTTTCCTGCATAATAATCTTCTAACACATATTCCCAGAGTTTTCACTCCACAAAAGCCCATCAGAAAAATCATGAGTTTCCTTCAGAATCAATGATTTGAAAACAGCAGCTTAAATATTTATTAAGCTAATAGAATTTGGATACAAGCTTCCTTAAGGCTTCCTCTAAGGTTATTAACTTGCCCATATACCAGTATATCTATAGGATTCATTTACTATTCTGATTATGTGTTTAGATTTACATTTGCCACTTGTTTTGCTTTTTAGATATGACTAACATCTTGGACATACTGTAAGAAGAGCGTTGCTGGATCAGACCAGTAGTCCAGCTAGTCCCGCATCTTGTCTCACACAGTGGCCAACCAGTTACTCTGGATGGCCAACAATGGCATAGAGGCTGAGGTCTTCCCCTGGTCGTGCCTCCTGGCATTGGGATTCAAAGGCTTACTGCCTCTGAATGTGGAAGTTCCCTTTAGTCACCATTCCTAGTAGTCACTGATAGACCTATCCTCCATTAATCTGTCTGACCCACTTTTAAAGCCATCTATGCCTGTGGCAATCACTACATCCTCTGGCACTGGATTCCACATTTTAATCACTCGTTGAGTAAAGAAGTACTTCCTTTTGCCCTTCCTGAATGTATTGCTTTATTGGGTGCCATCAAATTCTAGTATTTTGGGGGAGGAAGAAAAAGTTCTCTCTCCCAGGCATAACTTTATAAACTTCTGCCGTATCTCCCCTCAGTTGTCTTTTTTCTTAATTGAATCTGGGTTAGTTAACCTTGAGTTAGTTAAGACACAGTTGGCTTAGCACTGCAGGTGTATGGAAGAGCACCAACAATGTGCTGATCACTGACGTTCACAAGTGTCTTGCTCCCAAGTAGATTCCTTTGGAGTCCCACTATATAAAATAAGTGCCAGATCACTGTAAATTAAATGGCTTGTGGATCAAAGCCGAGAAGACCTTTCTTAATCAGCAGATTTAAGTGTGACATCTATTGCCTAATAGATATCAAATATTTTAGTTGTGAAGGAGGGAATGGCAATAGATGTGGTGCCTCATCCAATCCCCACTGAATGATCCAGACTAGCTGCTGTTCCAGCAGACTACCTGGATGGTAAGAGGGCTCTTCATTTGCCTTGATAAAAGTGGGATGCTGTAGGTATCTAAGGAGCGTTAAAGCACCATCAATTCAGCAACTTCTCCACGTGAAGTCCACAATTACATGGGGAAAAGCGTGAACTATGCCGTCAATGTGGATAATTACAGTGATCCCCAGGCAGATGAGCAGTGTGGATCTCTGTCCCTTATGATATGGGCAACCCCTGCTGAGGCTTGCATTATATTGCTCAGTGGGGAAGATTTCCTCCTCACAGAGATCGTCTGCATCATGTGTGCTGTTTATCTGAACGAGTATGTTGTTGCAGCACACCAAACATGGGAAGTGTGAGCTGATTACCCTTGCTACTCCTACTGGGAGTGCCATTGTTCACCATCATTAAATTAATTTGCTTTCCAGAGTGACTCCTCAAGCGACAGTGAGAGTGAAGATCATTTTCTGATGCTTCCCCCTCGGGACCACCTGGGCTTGGCCATTTTCTCAATGCTTTGCTGTTTCTGGCCTTTGGGAATTGCTGCCTTCTACTTTTCTCAAGGGGTAAGCATTTTCATCTGTCAACGTCGCCTTCTGTATACAGTTCTCTTCTTGGCCTGTAGAACTATTTGTAGATGTGGCCCTATAGGACCTGCACAGCAGGATTAAGCATTATGCGAAGTATGATACAGTGTAGGGCCTCCAACAAAGTGGTATCCCTGCTAACAAGAGGTTATATAGGAGCTTACTGATGTCTCACGCCTCATAGTTTCTAAACATATAATAACAAATGAGATTACTGATAATTTGCTGCCCAAAATCTGCCACCTGAGATGGCTTCTCTCAGCCCGCCTAATGGTAGGACTGGCCCTGTAATCTAGCTTTGAAGAACACAGGAGCATTTTTCATGTTCTCTTGAAGGATGCAAAATTATTAGAAGCAGAATGTACTTGTTCCATGACTTGAAGCAGATTTCAGATGTGATGTGAGTCCATACCTCTGTTCGTGTATAAATACTGGCAGAGGAGAGTCATGTGGGCCCTCAGTTCAACACAGGTTATGGCCCAACAAATAGAGACCCTTGAGCTGCCATATTTAGGATGACCAAGGAATGCAGCTTTCTCACCCATTGTGACATGCCAGATTCCACCTGTTGATCGTCCCTCTTCTACCCCTTGCTAAAGGTAGAGGTTCCCTGTTTTGATTTGTATCTTCTCACTCTTCCTGTATTTGAAGCACATTCCACTCCTGAAGAGTACTTTTGTTATAAAGTCATTTTGTTCATTCTCTCCCTCCTAACAGATATAGTTCTGTAACTCACAGGCGGGGAAGGAAAGGATCAGGGTATACTCACCTTCTAAGGAAAGTTGGACAGTGACTAGAGACAGACAGTTCTCTCCCTGAGAGAGAGGGAAATGTGTTATAGTATTTCAAATGACTTATCAATAATTCCTTCCTTAGGCACAGTATTTTTTATTTAAACTTTTTTTAAAAAAATTATGTTATGTTCTTACGTTCTTATATCCCACTTCTCATCACAAAAAGACTTTGGAGAATGCTCTCAATGTTAATTTAAAACAGCAAATCAAACTAAATCGTTAACTATAACAGAATAACAACCTATAATAAATCAATAAACTAACCATGAGCATTGAGCTAAAATATCATAAGGTAAAAAAAAATGGAGGAGGAACAGCATCCTCAAGAAGTTATCCAAGTTTTAAAAAATGTACCCAAACCAAAATATGAATGATCAGAAACATTTAGACCTGATGCCTAAAACTCAAAAGGCTAGGCAGAGGGCAATGTAGAAGTATTCCATAACTGAGGTGCCACTCTCCCGTCACCACCCACCTTGCTTCAGATGGTAAGGGGGGCACAAAGAGCAGAATCTCTGAGGAAGATCACAACAGAAGTCCAGTGGCACATTAAAGACTAACAACATTTATTCCACTTTGAGCTTTCATGAGTCAGAGCTCAAGATTCTTCAGATTCAATGGGAAGAAAGAAAATCATTCTTATTATTACACAGAAAATTACAGAATGGCTACCCTATTGGAATTATGAGGAAGATCAAAAATTGTTAGCCAGATTCATATTATGAAAAGACCTGGCAAATCATTAATGACTCACAGGCACCCTGTTTGTAAACTTAGCACATAAAGTACTTATAAATCACATTGTGATCACACACTACCTTGTGATTTCCCCCCCCCCTCTTGTTCCCTGTCTTGAAGCTGACAACAAAGACAGTTGGTATAAGTTCCAAATATATGTGTTCAACATTGATAATAATGAATCCAATGTATATTTTATCACTCTAGTTCATTTTGCCCAGTTCTTGCCTGCATTTACAAGGCTTCTTTGCTTGGTGTCATTCACAAATTTCATCAGCAATATCCTACTTCCCTCCCCAGGGTCCCTAATTAACAAAATAAATCCTAAAAATGATTGCTCAGAAAGTCCTCACGTTAGCTCTCTCCAATCTGGCATTTGCCTTTTCTTTGCATCCTTGTAACCAGTTCCTTACCCATCTTTATTCAGTTTAAATAGTAATTTCCTGTGTGGTACTTTATCAGATGCTTTGCTGAAGTCCAAATAGATTATATCAACTGCATTTTCCTAGTACTATAAATAGTTTCTGTAAAGGGAAATGAAAGATTGGCAGTGTGAAGGCAATATTCATTCTATTACTCTGTGATCACACTAGTGGGTTTCTACTGATTTCTGTCAAGTTACATTGTAATCAAACTTACCCAGCAGAAGTCAGTTCCTAGGTTTTAATTAGGAATGAACAAGATGCAGAAAAAAGATGGTGTGGGAGTTTTTTGGTTAGGCTTCCCACAGCTTTCAGTAAACTTCAGTAAATGAAGTTAATAAATAAATGACATAAATGAAGACCAGTTAAGGAAGCCTAGAAACCCAAGCTGAGAGGCAGAATTCTGATATTTATTAAACACTATTTAACGGTAGGAATTTTTGAAGAAAAGAACAGTAAATAACAACTCGTTCTCAAGCCTGGAAACAATGAATTTCAAAGTGAACTGCAGTGCTTTTCAGAAAAAGATTTGAAGAACAATACATCTACTTTTGCCAGCAACACAAAAAAAATATAAAGCTATGGTCCTTTTGAAGGGTATAATTTATTTAAGTAATGCATGCCTTCACCTTTCCATTTTCCCAAAACACCCAATGGCAGCTTACAATCTTTGAATACAATACAACATTAGTACATATAATAAGTAAATTCCAAAATATAAAACAGTTTAGCAGCACCTGCTGAGAGCCAACATGGTATATTATCAGATTGACTAGGAAGTGAGAGACCAAAGTTCAAATTCCAACTCTTTCATGGAAGCTTACTTTATGATCCAGGGCCAATGTTGTAATTGATTTAGGCCCCTGTTGGAGAGAAAATAAATAAGCAATTATAAAATAAGATCATGAGCCACAAAAAATCTACATAATCAAGAAAATCCTAGTATAAAATTGACATCAGATTAGCATCATCTATAAAATTAAATCAGCAGCAACAGAAATCAGTGCTGTAAAGAGTGACTCATCCTATATGAAAGGCCTTCCAGAACACATAGGTCTTTCTGGTTTTTTTTGCCTTAATGCCACTAAGGAGAAAGTAGTAAGATAGTAGGTAAGATTCAGTTCAGACAGGTCCACAGTAACTCACACTTCAGTATTATTAAGTTGTTGGGTGTGGTAGCCAGTGAACAGAGTCTGTCCTGTTCTCTACCTGGGGATGAAGTCATGAAGTCTCTCATAAACAGCCAAGGTTGGACTGAACGGGAGCTTTCCTTCAGTGTAGGATTAGATCCTGCTTCAAGTTGTCCAGGACAGCTTATTAAAACAAACTAGGTTGTTGAACTAGCAATGGCTGATTCTCAATGGGAAAGTTATAAAGGGACAGGAAGAGTTAGGTCCTCGATCCTGCCAAAACTCAAGTGGCATTTTCCAAGGAGTGGAATTCTCCTTCTGTGCACAGCTAGAGGGAGAGCTAGGTGTGCACGCTTCCTCTTGGTCTAGGCATCAACTCTGGCTGTCCACCTATTTGGTGACTGGTGACGACTGGTGACTGACTAGACCATTTGGGGGGGGGGGGCTCTTGATCTGCCCAAGGCCCTGGCTCCTAATCTCCTGGACCTCTGGCTCTTGGATTGGAACAGTTGTGACAGAGACAGCAGATGGTCTTTTCCTGAATATCCTGGGGGGCAAGGAGCCTGAGGTGTAATGGCGACCACAGAGAGCTCTTCTTTCCCTGTGGAGTCTCCCTCTTATGAGGACTCCTCCTCCATTGAGGATGGTCCAGGGTAGCCCCTGACAGCACTTTAGGAATCAGAGAGGGGCATAATTCTGCAGAACTCCGAGCAACCCAGGTAACTAGTGATGCACCTGCAAAGGAATGTGTTTTACCCTTGGGCCACTACTTCAGCTCAGGGAAAATTTCCTGTAACAAGTATAATGTGCCATGTAGCTTTTACAGACAGTATGTGCTTAATTAACATAGATTCATGCTGGAGAAGTCCTGTGTAGATATACCTGAAGTGAAGTTAAATTGTGAAGAAAGGGATAAAGAGGACAAGAACACATATCATTAGTAACATAATGACAAGGTATGCATTCTCTTAATGAGTATTTCAGTGAATTTGGGTCAGCTCATCTCCAGAGAAATATCCTGGAGAAGCAACTGAATACACTGAACAAGGAGATAACTGCTGTGTTGGATCAAACCAAGATCTGCCATTCTGCATCTGACAATGACTAGCCAGATACCACTGAAAGCTCAAAGTATCACAATGACTCATCTCCTGTCGGTTGTGTTAGCATCTTATTCTTAGAGCTGCTGCAGTTCATTCCAATTAACTGTCTTATCTAATAACATTTGATAAGCCTGTCCTGCATTGTTTGTTTGCTTATTTATTACATTTATGTCCCAACCCTATCCCAAGGGCTATGGACAATTTTGTCAAAAGCTCTCTCCATTACAGAAGAACTCATGATCCAATTCATGAATTATCTAATTCATTCCCAGTATCATTTTTTAGACAAGATAATTCCTTCTTCGCTAAAAAAAGAAAAGAAAACCTGGCATGTTATGTTATGTGATATCAACAGCTTACCTAAATATTTATGTATTTGGAAAATGTGTATGCTGCCTCCCCAGATCTGCTTCAAGTGGTACACACTAATAAAACCAAGCATAATAAATATAATAAGAACAAATACAATAGAAACACATCAATAAGGCAACCAGCTCACTAAAAATCATGACAGTAAAAAAAATCTAAGGCATAAAAGCTCATAACATAGACCAAGCTAAAATAATACTGATACAACAGTCCTCAAGCTAAGATTAGATCATAACACTTCTCAAACAATGGAATCCCTAATTTAAAGCCTGGATAAAGGGAAATGTTTTGTTCTGGCACCTTAAGGAAAGTAGGCACCAGGTGAGCCTTAAGGGAGAGGGTATTCCAAAGCTGAAGTGCCACCAGTGAAAAGGCCATGTCTCTTACCTTTTCAGGTGGGGGCACAGAGAACAGGGCTTGAAAAGAGGATCTCAGCTTAAATACTGTTTTGTTTTCTTTCCAGACCAGCAAAGCAGTCTCCAAAGGGGACTTCCACCTGGCCAGTTCAGCTTCCCGGCGAGCTCTGTTCCTTGCTGCACTCTCCATCACTATTGGCACAGGAGTATATGTTGGAGTGATTGTCGCACTGATTGCTTACCTATCTAAAGGTGGACATGTATAGGAAAGGCCTTTGTACAAAAGCTCATCTCTCATCACCTGATGGACAATCCTCTTGAACTAGGTCCTTTCCTATGAAATAGAGGACACTATGCTTATGAGCTCTCTCTGCACAGATAAATGTGCTCCAAGATACTGTGTAGGCCCATTCCTTTTTCCAACGAACTATAGATTGTGACCTATTTTACATCATGGAATAACAAGTTTTTAAAATGCCCTTTGGTATGAAAGATAGCACAGTCTAAACAGCCTGAAGTCAGAGACTTTCAGAAAGAAAAAAGGTGTTAGGGGTATTTTCTTTTTCTTTTTTTTTCCTTTAAAAAAATGTTGTCTGCAGGGTGTTTTCAAAGCAATGTGCTTGGTGTGCTAGGCCTGTCGCCTGTGAAGTTCAGTCACGTGTTGGATCCAAGGCCTTGTCTGACTCCAGGGCACATAGTGAAAAGAGGAGGAAGATTCAGTTCATTGGAAGCCTTTCCATGGGGAGACAGGACAGAGGTTTGCACAGTGGTGGCAAACAGAATTTGTTAGGAACCGGGAAGATAGTCCCATTTTTATGCCAATGACACAACCTGCAGTATCAAACGCTTATAATTCACCCTTGGGTCATTACACGCCATATGAAGCCAACCTTGATCCATTTTTTCTTCCAGGTTCAAATAGCCTATCAACCAACAACTATTATGCCAGGCTTTCCCCACAGCTTCATCTTATACTGACCAAACGTTAGGAGAGGCACCGTTTAGTTATTACTTCCATCTTGAGATGCATACCTGTTCTAAATAAGACAACGAAAAACCGTTTTGTGTGTTGTTTGTTGTCGTTACTATAACTGAACTCCTTGCCGGTCTTTGGAAAACGTGCTTTACACTGTCACACCAGGTGGCTCTAACGTGAACGTTATGAAATGGGAAAGTCATCAAGAGGTAATGTGGTATAATCACTATATATCACATCCTGGAAGACTTTCCGGAATATTGTAGATCTTACCACATGATGGTAAACTCATAGAATTACTAATAAAAAATGGTGTAAACAAGTCACCTTGTAGCAATCAGAATTTCTATGTAAAAATGGCCCTGTAGCCATCATTGGTATCTTTACCTAAGACAAGAGCCCTTGTTCTGTCTGTTGTTGTACAGACACACAAGTAAATTAAGTAGGAATGCTTGCATTTAAATGTACTGAGTTCCATTAAATCCCAGTTCGGTCTTTATTTGGGCTGTTGGTATTGAAGTCCATGGAACTAAATCAAGTCAAAAGCATGGAGCTGCTTTGCGATAACTGTTCATACTTGTCCGGAAAACACAGGAAGTAGGTAGGTCATAAGACCTCTCTTGTGAAATCCTTCAGGTAGATTATGTTCTATTCAGTGGATGCATGCATTTAGTAGGTAAGACCAGCATCTAGAGGCACAGTATTATCTATATACAGGTGACTTTTTTGTCAGTTCCTGACCCAGCAGTTCTAAATCTGCATTTAGCCTCAACTGAATGAGGTCTAGCCAACTGAGTGTTAATCCAAACAAGGCACATTTAATATTGGTCGTAGGTCTTAATTACATAAAGTGGATTTCCTGATATTGACTGGGTGCAATTATCTCTGGGTGTGTGGATTTTCAGCATGGCAGTACTGCTGGATTCTGTCACATTTTCTCCCACCCTTTCTCCAAGGAGCTCAGGGCTAGGTACATTATTCTCCTTTCCCAGTTTTGTCCTCACAATAACCCCTTGAGGTAGATTAACCTGAGAGAAAGTGACAGGTGAAAGGTCATACTAGTAAGCTTTATGACAGAGTGGGGATCTGAATTCAGATCCTAGTCCTCTACACCATTCTGTCTGTCAGTGATTCATCAAAAGAGCCTGGATCCTTGAGTGGTGACAGCGCAGGAGGGAAATGGTTGCCCTTGGTGAGAAGGCCATTGTCACTCAGGCCTCTATAACCCCTAAGAGTAATTATTGTAAAACGCTGTGTGTGATGAAGCCATGAAGAGGACTGAGAAGCTTTAGCTGGAAAAGAACATGGCTGCGTAACCTCCTCCTAGCATGCTGTAGTTGTTAGAGTGCCGGGCTAGGATCTGGGAGACCTGGGTTTGAATCCCCGTTCTGTCATGGAAACTTGCTGGGTGACCTTGCGCCAGTCACACACACTCGGCCTAACCTACCTCACAGAGTTTTTGCGAGGATAAAATGGAGAATGCTGTAAACCACTTTGGGTCCCTTTTGGGAAGAAACGTGGATTATAAATAAAGTTAATAAATATATAAGAGACATCAGGAGCATAGGGTACCAGGAAGGAACACATATGACAACAGTGCCCTGGCACCTGCACTCGCTGCCTGTATGCTTGTGGACAAAATTTGTACTGCCAGAATTAATATATAAAGCCTCTCCCCATAACAAAGCCATGAAGCTTCTACGGTTTCATGGGGATGCCATGTTGAATGTGCCATTGCTATATTAAATACAGTCACCTACAGCATGTGGATTAATTTTCTCTGACTTGACCTTCTCTGGTTGTAGAAGGGCCTCCTAGTAAAGGCCCATCTGCATCTTGAACCTTCAGGCCTCTTGAAAACGTTGTCAGTCTTTTCAGTTCACATAGGCATTTGATAGCTAGGCACATAGGGTTGCCAACCTCCAGGTAGTAGCTGGAGATCTCCTGCTATTACAACTGATCTCCAGCTGATAAAGATCAGTTTACCTGGAGAAAATGGCCACTTTGGCAATTGGACTCTATAGCATTGAAGTCCCTCCACAAACCCTGCCCTCCTCAGGCTCCACCCCAAAAACCTCCTGCTGGTGACAAAGAGGGACCTGGCAACCAACCCTACAGGCATGTGTATAGGAGCATTGTGAGGTTCTGTTTTTTAATCAGCTGTAGATTCTTTTCATTATTGACATTTCAAAACAGTGAATGTTGTAATTTGCTTGCAGGCAGCCCTGTGCCTCTTGGAGACAGGCAGAGTCAAAATGCAATAAGTAAAATAAAACCCAAATATTTCAGTAATACAGTCAGTGAGAAACAGACTGCATTCTAAACAGATAGGAGAAAGAAGGGGAGATGGCGAACAGATGCGGTGACTTGTCCAGTCCTTCTGAGTGAAACACTATGTTCAGGAGAAGTTAGAAATGCCTGGTCTGCGCAGATCCCCAAGATGAGCTGTTACAAACAAAAGAATGGTGTAAAACAAGCTTCCAGTGCAACCATTTTTGCAAACCTGTGTGTTTTAGGTTTTACTTCCATGCCTCTGCATGGCACACATCCAAGAGCTCCCCTGCCCTGAAGCAAGGATGCAATTTCAGGTGTGTTCGCATCCTAAGGGGTGGGAAACAGTTAATGATCAAAGTCCAGAAAAATGGTTTTGAAGGGATTTAGGTATGAAAAAACCCACAACACTAGAAAGCAAATCATATCCCAAATCCACGCGAGGAAGAAGAGGCTTCTTCATCGTTCTGTGCTTGATATCGCCTGTTATCCCTGCATGTTATCCTTAACAGGATGACCATTAGGATTATCTTGTGAATAAAATGCAGGAAGTTTGTAGCAAGAAAAGATTAGCCTGTGCCTCAAGTGTAGCACCCAGGCAGTGCAAGAGAGTGAAGAGAAGCTAATGAAAAAGCCTTCTTTCCCTTGCAGGGCTGTGAGAGATAGGCTTGGTTCGCTGCCCCATCTCTTCTCCAGTCCCAGGCTAGGAACCAGAAAGCCTAGAAGTCACGATGAAAGAAGAACTCTTGGGGGGTGCCTTGAAGGGACAGGGCTTTGGCAAGTGTGTGGGAGCAGGAAGGGGACAGGGAAAGAGGGAAGGGGTGTTAAGAACGAAGCCCAGGGAGCTGTAAAGGCAGTCAGCAGGAAAAACTGGCTATTGGGGACTGTTACAGAAAAGGAAGCAGGTTTTTAGAAGTCAAAAAGGGCAAGAGTCCAGTAGCACCTTAAAGACTAACAAAAATATTTTCTGGTAGGGTATGAGCTTTCGTGAGCCACAGCTCACAGGTTTTTAGAGGAAGGGGCGGAAACAAGAGAGACAGCAAAGATGGAAAGAGGTGTAGGTAGTGAGACTTCAGTCCTCTGTTATATAGGGTTGCCAGGACCCTCTTCGCCACTGGCGGGAGGTTTTTGGGGTGGAGCCTGAGAAGGGTGGGGTTTGGGGAGGGGAGGGACTTCAATGCCATAGAGTCCAATGCCATTTTCTCCAGATAAACTGATCTCTTGGCTGGAGATCAACTGTAATACCAGGAGATCTCCAGCTAGTACCTGGAGGTTGGCAACCCTACTGTTATATGAAGATGGCTCGTTGCCTGTCCCTCGCCTATAGTCTTTCAGGGGTCTGTGTTCACTCTCCATTGTGAGAAAATAAAATCCTCGGTGCATCTAATGTAGAGTAAAATACTGATTGGGCATTACACATTTTCCCCATGCTTTCTAACATGAGGAAGAATGTCCCAGTCCTTTCCTCCAAAGGCTTACACTGAAGGAGTCCTTGCTTTTCAACCCCTCCCCTCATCAAGCGTCACCCTTGGAGCCTCTCCCTCTCCTTCCTGCACTTCTCACTTTGGTGTCCAGGAGGTGCAGACTGGCGTTTTCCTCGTCCTCTTGTCTTGGGTCCACCATTGCATGCTGTAGCTATTCTGTGAGAGGCTCGGCATGTTATGTATAGTTCAGTTGTACATTTCATTTTAAAGCAGCATGTTGATGTCTGAGATTTCTATTGTATTTGAGCCATAATGGAGAGAAGCACATGAGAAAAGAAAGCTGCTCAGAAGAAATTTCTGAAGGGACCGGCTATGTTTTATATAATGAAAGTTAATAAAAAGCAGGAAAGAAGGGCATCTTTGTTAATGGCTTGGCTTTTGATATTGGGGAGGGGGTAAACTTTGGTTTGGATTAGCAAAACCCTACTGCAAAGAGCTCAATGAGATGCCGATTCCTTTTCATCCAGGCTAATTTTATTTCACAGATGCAAGCTATGCCTTGCACTATGGTGACACTTGAGAAGTCCTGGCTGACTATTGCAAAATAAATAAAATAATGTATATTGTAAATAGATTGGGATTATGCTGCATTAAGTTATTTGATGGGGCTGAAAGAATGATACACTGAACAACCTTGGACATTTGTCTTGATCTCTTTGCATATCAACTGATTCTACTTAAAATGGTCCAGTATAACACCATTCTCCCTCCATTATGAATCTGGAACCAACACACATTTGTATAGGGTGCTGTGAAAATCCTTGTCCAAAAAGACTATGAGATGCAATAGTAACTATGGGACCATTAATGCCTATTAAAAAGGCCTGGCCTAGCTAATGGACTATTATTTCCCCTTAGGGACCTGTGAAATAATGTAAAGGACTGGAATTCCACACTTTTCAGCCTCTTTAATGTAGTTAGTGTGGCTAACTAATAAGATCCCTTCTGCACCTTTCCTTGTATGAGAGATATACATTAGCTGCACACTGATTTATACCTGATGTATATTATATCAGTTATCAATTTTAAAGCCCTCAAAAAGCCTTTAAGGCAGTGCAGTGGGAAAAGGTTGTGGCTGTAAGGGAAGGCTGACCAAAGGAAAATGGTGCTGGTATGGGCACAACCTTCAAAAAAACCTTCAAAAATAATGAACTTTCCCATCCAGACAATGTGCTAACATGCTTGGGCTTCATTATTTCCAAAAATATCATACTAACACAGCTTTATTTATTTATTGAGATATTTATCTCCTGCTTTTCTCTCCAAAGGGGAAGCAAAGTAACTTACAACATCATTCACCCATCTTCCATTTTATCCTCACAACAACCCTGTGAGGTAGGATATCTCTAGAAATAACAAACCTGCCAGCAACAGGCCCATAACTCACAACCTTCCATTCCATAAGCAAACAGACCATCCCAAGCCAGTTGTATCACACTGGTTCAAGGAAAAGCATACCGAGGACAGGGAAAAGGTGGAAACTGGACAATTAGAGGACAAAACGTGGTTGCTCCCCAAAACAGCACTCCAGTTTGAAACCAAAGATGGAGAAAAATAGCTGTGTAGAAGCAGCCCTACTGGAAGACCTACATTCACCAATGTACCATCTGCAGCAGTTCCCTCCATTTATACTGATACAGGTACAAACCATCCCAATGACCCTTTCTGTTACTTCCTGATGTGTTGGACTGGTGTCCACATGTAGGAATATGCCTGAGCCTTGGAACAGGTCCAAGCTTCTGTTTGTCCAGGGAATACTGGAAATTGTTTAAACAATGTCTTCTCCTTTCAGCTACTGCAGCCTGAATAGCTTTGAAATATATCAAAAGATTTCCCCAATGAGTCTCTCATTACTGAGAATCCCTTAGAACATCAAACTCGGGGGAAAGTCCACACAAAGCCCTCCCCCCTACAACTGACAACAGACATGACTATCAAACGAATATGCTTAATACATACCTATTTTCCCTGAAATTAAATGGAGCTTGAAAAAAATGCCAAAAAGGATGAGAAAAATAACATGCAAAGAATGAGATAAAGGGATTAAGAAGGGAAGAAAACAAATAATGTGGAGTATTATATATTGAGAAATATCAATGAGTGGGATGTAATTTATCCTTTGGCAGATCAGGACAAGCTATGAAATTAAGTAATAGCATGTAAGACCACGCATGATGGAGCTGTGGAATTAATCAGTCTGAAATGCTAATAACATGACTTAATAGTACAGCAGGAATCTCAAAACACGATCTACGCATGAATTTTCTGCAGTTGAGGGCATGGCTTCTCTGTAGGGATTAGGTACCATGTGAAGCAGCCCTAACAAAGAGAAAGTGGGAGGCAGCATCTAGGTAAACTTTACGATGTGTAATTGTAGTAGATGGCCAATAAGCATGCTGGATTCAAACTCAGCCATATAACTCAGACATTACTAATCCAAGTAAATACTACTGTGCTCTTCTGGGGGAGGGACTATATACATATTTACAAAAGTAGCAGTACCAACATCAGTAAACCAACAGAGGGTCCCATATGGTTAAACACAAACTCTGTTTGCCTCTGTTTTTTCTCTCTCCCCTCTTTGCAGCGCTAATTGTTTTATAGAGCTTCGACTGTCCTCCATCCCACAGACATTTCTTTACAGGAAAAAGTAGGGTTAAGCCCAGATCTTAACGCTGCTACTGTGACAGCAGCCAGCTTGCCCCTAATAGGCTCTTCTCTCTGATAAGTATAGGGCCAATTCTGTATGCCGCAGCAATGTAGAATTGTTTATTGGTTCTTTGTATTATTAATAGCCAACTTTCCACTTGCACATACGGTACTATCTACAAAAGAAATCAAAAATATATTAATATTTATCTCCATTCTACCAGCTGGTTCATTTCATTCCATTATATATGGAGAGAAATATTCTGTCACAAGGCAGAGTGAGTCAACCTCATTCAGGCAACAGACTGGGCAAAAGGGCAGAGAACTGTCCGTTGTATGGTTTATAATGCTCAAGCATTTTGTGGCTTTTATTAGGCAGAGCCCATTTTATCAGATACATCTGACAAAGTAGGCTGTGGTTCACTATAATGTTTATGCCACACCAAATTTGAGGCACAAAACTCATTGTCATTTTGGCTGCAACAAACATACCTATCACTCTACTGTTAGTTTATGGTTACATTTTTACTACCAGGAACACATGAAACTGCCTTATATTGGCCTACCAAGATCAGGACCAACTGCTCTGACTGGTGATGGCTCTACAGGGGCTTGGGTCTTTCCTATCACCTACTATATGATCCTTTTAACTGGGGAGGTCAGGGATTGAACCTGGGACCTTCTGCTTAAAAAGACAATGATCTACCAGTGAGCCACAGTCTCAGCCCTTATACCACTGTGCCACTGCCCTTCCCAATGTCAGACATTGTTTGGATTTTCTACCTTGGGCATCAAAATGCCTTGAGTCAGTTGTGGGTCCAAGCTAATAGCCTAAAAGCACATAATGCAGCTACCTTGCTAAAACTAAGTATAACTAAATCTGGTCATAAGGACATAAGGAAGGCCATGCTGGATCAGACCAAGGTCCATCAAGTCCAGCAGTCTGTTCACACAGTGGCCAACCAGGTGCCTCTAGGAGGCCCACAAACAAGATGACTGTAGCAGCATTATCCTGCCTGTGTTTCAAAGCATCTAATATAATAGGGATGCTCCTCTGATCCTGGAGAGAATAGATATGCATCAAGACTAGTACCTATTTTTACTAGTAGCCATGAATAGCCCTCTCCTCCATGAACACGTCCACTCCCCTCTTAAAGCCTTCCACATTGGCAGCCATCACCACATCCTGGATGGATCATTTTTATAGCAATTAAAGCTTTTAGATTTGCAACTCAATAAAGCCCCGTGGCGCAGAGTGGTAAAGCTGCAGTACTGCAGTCGAAGCTCTGCTCACGACCTGAGTTCGATCCCAGCGGAAGTTGGTTTCAGGTAGCCGGCTCAAGGTTGACTCAGCCTTCCATCCTTCCGAGGTCGGTAAAATGAGGACCCAGCTTGATGGGGGTAAAGGGAAGATGACTGGGGAAGGCACTGGCAAACCACCCCGCAAAACAAAGTCTGCCTAGAAAACGTCGGGATGTGACGTCGCCCCATGGGTCAGGAATGACCCGGTGCTTGCACAGGGGACCTTTACCTTTACCTTTACAATCGGGAACATACTCTAAAATCTTTGGTCCTTATATTAACGAAACAGATTTCTATTTTATTCCTCTGTTCATATGAAAGAATATTAACCATTAAACAAAAGCCGTACAGTGATATCCTAAGGAGAGTTACTCCAGTCTAAGCCCATGTTTAGAGGTTAAGTTTACAAATGATCAAATTGCAGAGCTTAGGCAGTTGAGAGGCATATAAATTATACCCTAAGTTCTCCCATATGGGTTCTGTGGACTGTCTGATGACACACAGGCTTTTATACCCTTGATCCTAGCACTTGTGAAGACTGACTGGTCTATGGGTCCAGTAGAAAGCCCAAAATAATGTATAACAGGCTACAATCCTAAAAACGCTTTACAACCACAATGAATAAAATAGAATTTACTATGGAGTAGACCTGTTCAGGATAGTTCCCTTATTGTGTCGTTTACAATGCTTAACCTCAGTAATCAGGTATATCATGGTTCTATTTTTTAACATAGAAACTCAGTCTGTTTGATGGGAAATTGTGATTCAGTTTTAAGAGACTTTAATACATTTTCATGTATCAAGTTGAGCCACTATAATTGAAATAAATATAAACTTGAGAATCAGATTTTAATTTTAAAATTTGATTTTTAAAATGCCTGCTTTTTAACCTTGAGTGGAATAAAAGTATTTGAGTGTATGTCTGCCCATCTTTCCATCCATTTGTGGCAGGCATAACTCATCAGAAAATGAAGCTAGGAGCCTCCAAATTTGTCACCACCTTCAGGATGATTGTGGGAGTTGTAGTACTAAAAATGAAGGGAATCAGAACATCCTGGTCAGATTATCTCCAACCCCTCCTCCAGGACAGTGCTGTTTGCACTGGATGTGATGGGTGTGGCAGACATCAATCATCAGGGAAAAAAAAGCTAGGAGTTTCAAATCTAGTCATCAGCTTCAGGATGATCATGGAAACTGCAGTGCCAAAGGTGAAGGGAATTGGAACATCCTAAGCTCAGAGTATCTCCAGGACTTCCCTCATGCTATTTGCAATGAAAGCAACAGTTTACTCACCAGAAGCCAGGAAGATGTAGGCAGCACAGATAGGGAGGGTGGAGAATATCCCCTCCTTTACAAAACAAAGGCAGTCTACCTAACTCTTCTGAGCTACGCTTCAAAAACCACTCCTCTGTCTATAACTGTGTAGTTCCATAATCAACAGTTGTCCAGGCAACCACTGAATCTCTTCCAGGCATTTGTTTTTACAAACTTCTGCTGATATCAAAGTCTTCCTGCAAACTGAAGCAAAGCCTCAACCACAGCTACACAGATGGAGAAGGAGGAAGCCTGTTTGAACGGGTTGTAAAGGAAACAGAAAAGTGCCTAAGACATACACGTTTTCTTGCAAATGCAAGTACTGTTAAATACAGCAACTGCTGACCAACCAATTAGCAATATTGGCAGTGAAACACCAAACGCTAAAATTTTACAAGAGTGTAGACTCGTAGTATGGGATGAGTTTACTGCGTTTCTCACAAGTCTACATTAGAAGCCTTAAACTGCACATCGCAGGATTTGCAAAGAAGTAACTTAACTATAGGAAGAATCACTGTTGTATTAGCTGGTGATTTCCAACAAACACTTCCTATTATTCTGCAAGGAACTAAAGCCGATGAGCTGTGGGCCTGCATCAAACGGTCATACATTTGGAATAATGTCAAAAAATATTTATTTGAGGTAAAACTTGCTGGTTTAGTAATAAAAATAATTAAAATCCAGATGCTGCTTGTTCTTACAGCCAGGTGTTCTAATTGATTTGTTGTCAAAATATATTGAAATACTTATCATTACAGAAGAAAAATAGGGCCAAATGGCACTTTCAATGTTAGCCTGTGGAGTGAACAGGGGTAGAGCTCCTATAAGATAATACTGCAAGTGCAGTGAACTATGGGATTGACAAGAAGAGTGAACAGGGGTGGGCTCCTAGTGAACCAATAAAATTGCCTTTAATCCTGATGCATACTCTTATCTACATGGACTTTGTTGATTCACAAATAAGGATCCCAATCATGAGCTGCAAGTATTGCATGGATGTACTTACAACACCTACAGTGCAATCCAAAGCAGGTCTACTCTGAATCCTACTGAAGTCTACTCAATGTGGCATAATCCCAGGAAAGAGTTCTTAGGATCACATAGCCAACAACCTAACAGATGGCCGACACTGTTAACTTGGATTTTATGCATGATATACATGGGTACCTAAAGAAGAAAGAGTTGCTGGGTGCTCCCGGGGAGGGACTGTGGCTCAGTGGTAGAGCATCTGCTTGGCATCCAGAAGGTCCCAGGTTCAATCCCCGGCATCTCCAGTTACAGGGACTAGGCAGGTAGGTGATATGAAAGACCCCTGCCTGAGACCCTGGAGAGCCGCTGCCGGTCTCAGTAGACAATACTGACTTTGATGGACCAAGGGTCTGATTCAGTGTAAGGCAGCTTCATGTGTGTTCATGTGTGATAAGTATAGGAAGCCTTCTCATTGAGATGAATTGCCTAGAAATGCAGAAACATGTTTGACATACTGGTGGATGTCCAGCAGCAGCTGGACAGAGGAAGGCATCAGCACAGTGAAATTCTGCTATGCACTCTGGTCTCTGAAAGCATGGCAGTGTCCTTAATACCATCTCCTAACAAGGAAAGGGGCCCTGTAAAAGGCTTTTTCTCTCCACCACTTGAAGTGAGCTGCACAAACAATGTCGTTATTCGATGAGGCTCAATTGCCCGAGCTAAGCCAGAATGCAGTTTTAATACTTTTTTGTAATGATTATTTTATATCAATTTTGCTTCTATGTATTACAGTTTTCCCTAAGCCCTTGGGAAGGGGGTAATCTGAAAATATAGATAGATAAACCAACGTGGCACTCCAGCAGCGCTGGGAAGCTTACACATTCAGGATGTTCTTAAATTGCTGAAAATATCAGTGAGCTACGCAATACAACGTGCCTAATAAAAACATATTAAATTACATTTCTTCCTCTTTGCCTTGTTTAATTTCTCTACAAAAAAAAAGAACTTGCTCTGAATGGGGCTGACAAAATTTAAAAAGTGTTTTCCACTAATAATGTGAATTTTTGTGAATCCCAGAGGGGCAGAGCTGTGTGAGAGCAATCCCATGGGGGACTTGCAAAAATGAGGATATTAGTTAGAAACAGCCTAGAGGGGAAAGTGTGGAAATTGAAATCCATAGAACCAGCATGGAGGCTGCCTTGGAATAACTTATTATAGACTCTGAACGTCTGCTGCATCCCCTGGAGCAAAGGAAAGAGAAACCAAAAAAAGGCAAGAAAAAAAAAACAGTCTGGTTAAATGGCAGCTGCAGGAGTTTGTTCAGGCTTTAAAAAAAAACCCTTTAAAATGGAAATCCGGCTCCGAGGACTATAGTTTTCTAACCTGCCAGTTGCTCCTGCTTCCTCTTCTAGACAGACTTATGGGTTGGTTCATAAGAGGACACACAGCATTTTACCTTGATGTGTAGGTTTGCCAGGTCCCTCTTCGCCATTGGAACCAAGATTATATTTTGAATGGGGACTTCCTGTAAATAGCTTGTGGACATAACCCCAGTAGTGCAACCCACCACTAGGAGTGAGAGGAGTGAAAACATTCAATGTCTCCTCTTTCTCTTTTTTGTTGTCCTCAGGAGAATGCTTCAACAGATTTCCTGCACATGTCACGACTGCTTCTTACAAACTTTGGGAAAATCTTCAAAATGTATACAGGGATGTCTGGCTGCAGAAGCTGATGTGGCTTTTCTGTTGCATTGTGCTCTCAGCTTCTCCTCGTCCTGGCTCCTCTAATGACATACATATTGGACTATAACCATAGAATCATAGAGTAGGAAGGGGACATATAGGCCATCTAGTCCAGCCCCCTGCTCAAAGCAGGATCAGCCTAGACTCAGCATCCCTGCCAAGTGTTTGTCCAGCTGCTACTTGAAAATTGCCAGTGAGGGGGAGCTCACCACCTCCCTAGGCAGCCAATTCCACTGCTGAACAACTCCTACTGTAAAAAATAATTTTCCTAATATCCAGCAGGTATCTTTTTGAACCCAGTGCAGATTTTTGTCCCTTCTCTCTGCCTTTAATTAGCCAGTTAAATTTTCATTCCGTAACTTTTATTTTTAAAATCCAGTGTGGGGTGGGATGATTTTGTTTAGCTAGAAACAATACTCTGAGTGGCCTGGATGGGCAGGATGTCCTCATGACTGTCATAAGGGCCTGCCAATCAGCACTCTGCAAAACCCACTTCTAGAACCAAGAAGAACTGGCTGCTCTTAAGACTGATTCTCTGAAGAAGATTTTACATCTTTCCAAAAAGAGCTGTGTGCTAATTCACAGTGATCTAACTATTCAGATGATGTATAGTTGTACCCACTGAACACTGAACTAAAAGTTTGTGACTTGGAATCTTCAGGTGCCAGCACTGTGTTTCAGAAGAATGGTGACTTTTGCGAAATATAGAAATTCATGATGGCTTCCTCAAATCACTACCAGCTTACACTGACTGTGTGATTCCACTGCAGATTTTTCCAGCTGATATTTCACATTCCAAAGACCTGTATCTGAAGACCAGTCCCATTCTCTTAATAGTTTTGATGAAATAGAATGAGAAAGTCTAGCTGAGATGCGGTGGATAAAGAGTAGAATATCTGCTTTGCATGCAGAAGATCCCAGTTCAAAGGCTAACATCTCCAGCTAAAAGGACCAGATAGCAGGTGTGAAAGACCTTTGTGTGAGACCCCGGAGAACTGCAGCCAGTCACAGTGGACAATACTGACCTTGATTGACCAATGGTCAGACTCATGTGCATCCATGCCATTCATTCACTTGATTAAGGAAAATTCCTCACATTGCTACTTTAAAATGCATCCATTCTTGTAAGTCTATTTGTTTGACAATACATGAAAAAATAATGTGAAGACTACAGAACATTCCGCTGTTTCTGAAGAATAACCTTGAGCTTTTGCCATCCGCATGACTTCACTCGGAGATAAATGCACATTTTGTATTCCCACACATTACTTTTTCATGTGTTTTGAGATTTACCCGCACTGTGGAGTAGAAAACAAAAGTTCTCCCGAACAAAAATCTCAGATTTCACCAAAAGTGTTCATAACAAGAAAATGACAGGTAAAAGGCAGAAATGAGGTTCAGTCGCCTCAGGGTTTGAACTCCTATAGCAAACATTTTATCAGTTTTCTATTGATTGCTTCTTTAAGAACATATAAAATTTGAGTCAAAAAATACAGACCATGCCAAAAAGACCTGGCTGGTTTAACCACTGCTGCTCTAAATTCAACGTACCTTTCATATGAGCTCAATCTAGTCTCAATGAGCCAATTCAGTCATAGCTGAGCACTTTTGTTGAAACTCAACTCCCAAGAATTGTTCAAGCATTAGAACTTGTGAGAGGCATCTCATTCCCCCTTCCCCCACTATTTCCTCTTCCCCTTGCCTAAAAGCCCCTATAGCCTCTCCTTTTCCTGCTTCCTTTTTAGGGTTGCCAACTCCAGGTTGGGAAATTCCTGGAGATTTGGGGGTGGAGCCTTCGGAGGGTGAGGTTTGAGAAGGGAAGCAACTTCAGCAGGGTATAATGCCAGAGAGTCTACCCTCCAAAGCAGCCATTTTCTTCAGGGGAACTGATCTCTGTCATCTGGAGAGCAGCTGTAATTCCAAGTGATCTCCAGCCCTCACCTGAAGGTTGGCAAGCCTAGTACCCCTGGAGGAAATGGCTGCTTTGGAGAGTAAAGTCTGTGACATTATAACCTTCTGAGGTTCCTCCCCTCCTCAACCTCCCTCCCCGGGCTCCCTACCCCAAATATCCAGGTATTTCCTAACCTGGAGTTGGTAATTTTATCTCCTTCCCACCCAACAGCCAACATACCTTTATTTGCCACTCTGTCTCATCCCCCTTGCCCTGGCAGCCTCTACCAAGGAAACCTGTGGCCCAGTTGTGTGTCACCAGCCACTGGCCAGCCCCACTTGCATGACCGGGAACCCTCAAGGACTTGTAGGGTGGCACCTCACTTTCCCCTCTTTCCCTTCCCGCCTCATTCTCTCCTCAGCCATTCACCAGCCTACCTTTTATCTACTTCCCATCTTCAGCTATATTATATTATTTATTTATTTACTTCATTTTTACCCCACCATAGTGGGGACCAAAGCAGCTTACATAATTCTCCTCTCCTCCTTTTTATCCACACAACATAAGTTGCCAGCTGCAGCTTGGGAAATACCTGGAGATCTTGGGGGTGGAGCCTGAGAAGGGCAGGGTCTGGGGAGGGAACAGACTTCAGTGGGGTATAATGCCATAGAGTCCACCTTCCAAAGCCATTTTCTCCATATGAACTGATCTCTGTTGCCTGGAGATCAATCCCAGGAGATCTCCAGGCACCACCTGGAGGTTGGCAATCCTAGAACCATGACCCTGTCAGGTAAATTAGGCTGAAAGTATGTGACTCATCCAAAATTACCAAGGAAGCTTCCACAGAAAGATGGGAATTCGAACCTGGGTCTCCCAGACCCTACTCTGAAACTGTAATTGCTATACCACATTGGCTTTCATAAGGTGGCTGCTATTGAACAGTAGCAAGCAACCAGGCCTAATAGAGACATGCAAGTCGGGTAGTATCAAGTCACCCAGACGTTGCTGCCAGGCCTAGGGTGGAACCTGGAGATCTCCCAGAATCACAACTGAACTCCAGATTACAGAGCTGTGTCCCCCTGGAGAAAATGGTTTCTTTGGAGGATGGATTCTATGGCATTGTATCTGGCTGAGGCCTCTCCCCTTGCCAAACCCTGCCCTCCTCAGACTCCACCACAAAATTTCCAGGAATTTCTCAACCTGGAGTTGGCAAACCTAGTCAGGACTGGCCCCAGTGAGTCTTTCCTCAAAGGCCAAAATAGGTCTGCCCCTTCCCCCTGCCTTTTACTGACAGAACCCTCCCTGGAATCTGTAGTTGCCTAGCAACAGCCACTGAGGGCATCTGTTGCTTAAAGCCACAGACACACCTTTTATCATTGTTTTTTTTAATAAAAAAAAAACCCTAATCTTTTGTTTTATGTTAGAGTTCACATTTTTCTGCAAACCTGGGGCCCTTTTCAGGGTTGCAGAAAGATGTGTTTTGCCCATTCGCAGCTCCGGTCACTGGATTTAAGTATTCAAAGATTTGTCCGACTTCGCTATTAGAATATAAGATACAAGTGGGGTATAAGATTCATTGAAGGTGTGGGGGGAGGTAGTTGTGAATTTCCTGCACTGTGAAGGGGGTTGGACTAGATTACCCTGGAGGTCCTTTCCAACTCTATTTTTTATTATTCTAAGTGGGGATCCATGACAAAATCACAGGGAAACTCTCTCACTTGTCACTGCTTTGTCCTCTGGTTTCTGACACCCATCACCAGCCACCTCTCTATATACTTTTCTCCCACTGCCATCTTCTCCTCTCACCTCTTTCCTTCTTACCCCCAACACTTGTCCCACCACTCCTTTGCCCTCCCACTGCCCCATCTTTCTCAGTCTGAGATCCCCTGACACATCCTCCTCCCCCTCATTACTCTTCCACCTGCCCCAATCCCTCTTCTCGCCACTCTGCCCACCCATCCCCCTCCCACCACTGTACCTGCCCACCCATTCTCCTCACCACTCTGCCTGCCACCCCCCTTCCCCTTCCCACCTGTAGTGCCACTACCTTCACTATCAGGCAGCAGTTCCTTTGTTTTGGTGGATTTAAGCCCTCCTTCATTATTTTCTGGTTTTCAGATCCCCCTGGTGTTTGCAGAAAAATGTCCCTAGTCTATACATGGCCCTGGTCCACAGAGTTAAGTATCTACAGGTGGAGCCATGTTGACAATGAGATATATTGATTATATATATATTGCTATTTTTTCTATTGCACATACTATGATGGCAGACATTTGTACAAAGTTGGCAGAATATTAGTGAATCCTAAACAGACTTACCAGGGAATAACACCCCACCCCCCGTAGTAACTTTGCTGCATTGCACAGCTAGTAAGTAGTCTGGGTTAGTGGTACCCTAATATTTAGCTGTGCCTGTAGGAACCAAGCAGATTCCATTGACAGAAGTCCCTCGAGTTATATGCATACTCCCTCCTGGGCCTAATTGCTGTTTCCTGAAATTGGTCCTTTAAAGAAGAAGCCAATTAGTTGTTGTTGTTTTATGCTAATCACAGCCCTTGCTACATGTGTATCTAAATCTGTTTCTTCCTGACTGTTAATATGCTGAACTGCAGAGGCAGCCTTCCACAGAGCAAAGGCCTGTGTCTGAGAATCCATTGTTTTTACCGTAGTTTGCATTTCTTTGATCAAAAGGACCGCACTGCCTGACCAGCCTTCAAAGGTAGAACAACGCCCTTTGGGTCAGCTGGTCATTAGTTGAGGTCTTTGTACCCGCTTATGGAAAATTGCATTCTAAGACAAATTCACAACTAATGAAGCTATTGCAAAACGAGCACAGTATCCGGAAGTGTCGTTTTGTTTTGTTATTCACTCTTTTATTTGGACGTATACGGTGAAGCTACCGGAGTCCCTGCGCATATTTTTTTGAAGCAAAGGAGGCAGCAGGAACTTACTGTCTTTACAGCACTGGTTCCCAACCAGGAGTCCATGGACCCCCAGGGGTCCGCGGGAACTAAATTAAGGTCCGCGAAACAAAGTTATAAACCCATAATAAATTAATATTTTCAATTAAAAGTTCTCTATTATAAAATATATATATTCAAATATAATTCTAAGTTTAATGTTTAACTAACAGTTATGATTAAAGTTTATTTTCAAATTCCCGGAATTTTTATTTTGAACCTTGGGGTCCCTGCACCGAACAAAAAAGTCCTAGTGGTCCCTGGTCAAAAAAAGGTTGGGAACCACTGCTTTACAGGAACTGTACCTTGGAAACTTTAATGGATGGTGAAGCAACCGGCATTTGTGGACCTTCTGTATGTAAATTAGGCTGAGAGCATTTCGTGCAAGCCTCATCACTTTTATTTATTGTTTGACATATCATTGGTTGAAATATTGTCTATCTGCATTGTTTGCTAAATGAAAGTTGCTTAATGAAAGTTGCTTATTTCTATTTGATTTGAATTCTGAGCTGTGGTGCTGTTGATTATTCTAAACCTCCAGGTACTAGCTGGACATCTCCTGCTATTACAACTGATCTCCAGTCGATAGAGATCAGTTCCCTGGAGAAAATGGCTGCTTTGGCAATTGGACTCTATGGCATTGAAGTCCCTCCCCTCCCCAAACCCCACCCTTAGGGTTGCCAGCCTCCAGGTACTAGCAGGAGATCTCCTGCTATTACAACTGATCTCCAGCCGATAGAGATCAGTTCACCTGGAGAAAATGGCCGCTTTGGCAATTGGACTCTATGGCATTGAAGTCCCTCCCCTCCCCAAACTCCACCCTCCCCAGGCTCCATCCCAAAAACCTCCCGCTGGTGGCAAAGAGGGACCTGGCAACCCTAGCTTGCCTGCTTCTGTCATTTGTAGGGCAAGCTGTTAAGCTATGAACACATTGTAATATTCTGCCTACAGACCAATGTTCATGTTCTGTCCTAAATGAATATTATCTTCCAAATCTCTGCAAGCCTGTCTAAACAGCCACCTCACCGTGTGTTAAAGTTGTTCCTAGTTTGTACCTCGTCAGACAACCACTGAGAGGTTGTACCCCCACACACACACACACATATCCCAGATCCTATGCATAGAAAAGTGTTTCGTTTGAGCTTGTATATTTTGATCTTGATGTATTGAGTAATTTGTGTTCTAGACTCTTGTATTTTAATTGGTTTATTTTATTTTTTAAAAAAATTATTTAAAACATTTATATGCTGTTTTCCCACCCAGATAGGGTCTCTAAGGCAGTGACATCAGTACTGGGTTGCCAGCTCCAGGTTGGGAAATACCTGGAGATTTGGGGGGGGGGATTTTGGGGCAGGGTTTGGAGAGGGGAGGGACATCAGTGCCATAGAGACTATTGCCAAAGTGGCCATTTTCTCCAGGGGAACTGGTCTCTTTCACCTGGAGATCAGTTGTAATAGCGGGAGATCTCCAGCCACCACCTGGAGGTTGGCAACCCTAATCAGGACATCAGTAAGACATCTAGAGTGATTTTTTCTGGTATCTAATTTTCTATGTGTTGGAAGTTGTATATGGGGAGAGTTCAACCATATGACTCCCCCATCTGTCATGTGAAAATAGCACAGAAACAGTTTCAACCACAGGTAACCATTTGTCCATTTTATTAATGTAACCCAATGGGCATGGCTCCTTGGTGGAGTTTGTGAGGGAAAGGTTTTTTTGTCCCCTCAGGGAGCTGTAGGAGGTGGCTGAGGAAAGAACCCAACTCATAGGTTACACTTATTTGGAATATTTATAATCCCACGCTAGTTCTGATAGTCTTAGGGCAGCTAGAAACCAGGGCAGGACTGGCGCGAGGGGCGCCTTGTGCCATTCTGAAGGCCTGGTGCCTGGGTCTGAATCCCCAGTGCTATCCCCACCTTCCCCAAGTGGGTAAACAAACAGGCGGAGAGGGTGGCTGCTGTTCGTTGCCGCTCCCTCGGTCCCCAGAGGGAGACAGCAGGCGGCAGCGTTTGTTTCCTTCGCTGATTGTTCCTTTGCCCACCTGGCCAGACTAGCAAATGAGGAAGCAACGATGGTGGCGATGAACGACAGCAGAACAGCTGCCTGCCAAGGGTTCAAATCATCACTCAGAGCGGAGAAGGCACCCAGAGTCCAGGCCGCTGTCACTGTTTGCTCAATCATCGGAGCAGGTGTCGAGCGTGCAGCAATGGCAGGAAACAGCAAAAGCAGCTGCCATCCACTGGTTCTCTCCCCTCAGGATGGTCATGAGGATTAGGCGGCTGGGCCCAGTCCCACAGATAAAGCAAGTGAGGGAGAAGCTGGCGGCTCCTGCTGGCTACCTGCTTGCTGACTTGCCTCCTGCACTCTCAACACCAGGAGCAAAATAAACAGGAGTCCAGCTGAAACACCTAAAACACTAACAAAAGTTTTTCCAGCTTATGCTTTCACGAGCCAGAACTCACTTCATCAGATCCATGAAATCGTCATGCATTTGATAAAGTCAGCCCTGATTCACAAAACGACATGTTGGAATAAATTTTGTTAGTGTTTATGGTGCCACAGGACTCCTGTTTTATTTTGTTGCTACAGATTAACACAGCTGCCTACATGGAAACATCATCAATATTGAAGAAGGAAGCACCAGAGGGCAAAGAACCCACAAAACCTAAAGTTAGCCCCTGGTCTAGGGAGGCTTTAAGTTTAAAACCTTAATATAACTCATGTTATTGTCAGTTCATTTGATTTATCTGCTTGTAAAGTGTAATGAGGTCTTTGAATGAGGAGCAGTTAGAAAAGTCTGGGAAAACTGTCAAGTCTCACAGAGCATGGACTTACGCAGCTATTCATTACCATATGGATTTCCTGATCTATATCAATGTGTGTTACATTTTGTTTCCATGTTAAAGTCTAGCTATATGACACGTGTAGGTGCATTTCAGAAACCATGCATGCCTTCCTTTGTTTTCGTGGGCTCATGTTTCCACTATGTCCTATCTTGCATTGCTCCAGAATTCTATATACAGTTGTGAGGTAACAAAGGACTGTATCGCTACAATAACTCTTTTTGCAAAGACTGTCCAAATTTTTAACAAATGCTTTCTATTACAGTTCTGCTGGCTGAGAGCATGCCGTATTTTATCTACCCTCCAAATGTCAATAAAAGCCACAGACTTATCACATCCCGCTTTCTATGACAAATGGATTTGCCCTCCTTACCTACTTTAGGATAATTAAAAGATTTCAGAAACGGAAGGTTCAAACAAAGAATCCTATGTTTTTGTCATAATACTTAATAACCTCTCCATAATGCTAGTTTCTCACTGGATTCTTGTGTCTTCACAACACCACCCAATACTGACCAGAATGGCAAAATGTCTTGGAATGTCTGAGAGACAACAATGACACATGGTGCGTATGCATTAATGCACGTGGTCCATAACCAGGAGACTGGTTCAGCTCAAGCACAGCATCCAAAGAGCATAGGTGTTAACCAAAGCACAAAACACGCTGAAATATTATTCAGCATGTGCCACAGAAGCACTCAAATGAAGGTACCCATGGTAAGAAGCCATCAGTGCACACCAAGCAAGTTATGTAGTCACCCCACACTAGGGTTGCCAACTGCCAGGTAGTAGCAGGAGATCTACTGCTAATTCAACTGATCTCCAGCCGATAGAGATCAGATCACCTGGAGAAAAATGGCCTCTTTGGCAATTGAACTCTATGGCATTGAAGTCCCTCCCCTCCCCAAACCCCACCCTCCTCAGGCTCTGCCCCAAAAATCTCCCGCTGGTGGAGAAGAGGGACCTGGCAACCCTACCCCCCCCACACACACACAGTAAATACAGTATCCATCTCT
Source organism: Euleptes europaea (assembly GCF_029931775.1). Taxonomy (NCBI): domain Eukaryota; kingdom Metazoa; phylum Chordata; class Lepidosauria; order Squamata; family Sphaerodactylidae; genus Euleptes; species Euleptes europaea. Next base: position 36,474,907 of record NC_079317.1, read on the forward strand.
ATCCACAACAACACAGATTTGCACTCTGAAGGCTCAAGTACGTTTGAGGCCCCTTCTATTAGATTTCTTTATTTTCTGGTCTTTTATGCATGGCTGTTTCACTTACCGTCACCCCTCCAATGACTTTGAGTCTTTGTCTGGATTATGCATGCCATTTTCTATTGTCATGGAGGAGTGGGCTATTCATGGCTACTAGTAAAAATGGCTACTAGTCATGATGCATACTTATTCGCACCTGGTTGGCCACTGTGTGAACAGACTGCTGGACTTGATGGAACTTAGTCTGATCCAGCATGGCCTTTCTTATGTTCTTATGTTAGAGGTCGCCCCTCTCTCCCCCTACGTTTCCCCGAGTTTTGCCCACGTTTTGAGGAAACTGTTTTATCTCGACTTTGAAACATGGGTAAAACGCAGGGAAACCTAAATATTAGGAAGGTTGGGGTCTAAACATTAGCGATTCCACCTAAACATTAGGAAGAACTTTCTGACAGTGAGGGCTGTTCGACAGTGGAATGTGCTGCCTCGGAGGGTGGTGGAGTCCCTGTCTTTGGAGGTCTTTAAGTAGAGGCTAGATGGCCACCTGTTGGGAGTGCTTTGATTGTGGGATCCTGCATGGCGGGGGGGGATTGGGGTCATTGGGGATGTGGGGGGACTTAGTTGTGAACTTCCTGCATTGTGCAGGAGGTTGGACTAGATGACCCTGGTGGTCCCTTCCCACTCTATGATTCTATGAAACGCAGGGGGAGAGCGAGGTGACCTCTGATGGTCGGAAACTGCATGCATAATCCAAATAAAGATCCAAATTCAAAGTCGTTGGAGGGTGGCAGCAAGTGAAACAGCCATGCATGAAAGACTTCTGTTGCAAATGCTGCTGCAGGGATTGCTTTAGCATGAGTGAGGGAGAGAGGGAAAGGGAAATCTTAACCCTTTCTCCACTGCCAGTTTATCACTGGAAAAAGCCACTACTAAGCTGCTTCTCCTCTTGCTGGTGAAAACCTACAGGTAGTTCCTCTGCTCTGAGGATTAACAGGTGGCAACAGCTCCTGGTTTATAAAAATGTTCAGGGTGACTTTAGTCATGTCAGTAATGTTGAAGTAGCAACTCCTGTTCTAAACCAAGATACCTTGGGGATACTGGAAAAGGACTGGGGCAGAACCCTACCAGTTCTGTCTTTATAAAGGTTATTTATTTACATCAGATATCATACTGATCTTCCTACACTCACAAGATGAGGAGTGGGACAGGAGAGTTGGTGTCTAAAATAGGTCAAGGCCTTTATTCCTCCAGAGCAGCCTTCACAACTGAGCTGCAAAGAGAGCGGTAAGATTGTGCAAGGTTCCTAAAATGGAATATTTTCTGTGTTCAAACCTGAAAGTCTTCTGGGCATGCCTTAGAGCCATCATTTCTTTGCCCTAGTGACCTACAACTCATTAATCCAATTTCTCTTACTAGCTGTATAAAAAAAAAAGCTTCCGTTTTTATTTGCTTTACCCTCCTCCTATTGAAAAACAGGCTGCTCCCCAGCTTCTCTGTCCCTTTAACTTGTTCTGTAATTTTCGGTTGTGCTCTAAATGACTGGGTTTTAATCTTGGAGAGTGCCTCCCTCCTGAGATGGGCTGTGCAGATGAAGATCTCTTTTATCTGTGCTGGGTTTCTGCTTTGTGTGCTGCTGCCTATTAGGATGCTATGAAAACAGAAAGTTATCAAAGGGAAACATGCTGGTGTTGGTTTTTTCCCTGACACAGATCTAAGATACTGACACAGCTGAGCCAGAGCTGACACCCAGGGCTTCCTGCTTTGCTTCCTTCTTGATACTCCTCACCTTGGCAGGTTGCCCCAAACGGCTTCATACAGACAGCAAAAGTAGCTGCCTTCAGATGCCGGGCTTTGCAGAAGCCAGGGCATTGGGGCCAGCTGTCTGGATCGCTCTGCGCTTGATCTATTTGGGTTCGTTTCCACTTGCCAAAGAACATTAGACCAAGACAGCAGAAGGACAGGCAGACGAGGTTGCTACACATTATCCAGTGCAGAATATTGCTGGTTCTTCTTCTCTGAATGATTGTGACTGGCAGCTCTGGAAACTTTTCTCCCCAGAACAAGAGCATCAGCCCTGCATAGGAGCTTTCTGGCATGCAGCATTGTAAATATGACTGAAATTAAAATGAGTGTGTCACACATGTCTGACTCTAATTATTTTCAGCTGCTGCTTTGCCCCTCACTACCAATGCAATGTCCTGAATTTGCATCCTTTTGCATTTGTTTTTCCAAAGAGCAGGAGGAAGACAATGCTGGGAAGGATTGGGGGATGAAGGACATCCCCTTGTGGGGGTGAGGAAGCCACAGGACAGAGGAGGAAGAGTAGGCAGGAAGGATGTAGCCCGCTGTCACAAGGCTAGGACGAAGTTGGCTTGAATGGGGGTGGGATTCAAAAACGCCACCCTGGGGTTCAAAGGGAGAGAGTCAGAGGCCGGGGGTGGCACGTTTTGAGAGGTGAGGGTGGCTGGGGGCAGTCGGCTGGTCTGGACCCTGGAGAAGCTCCATGGTGTTTGTGGGGCATGCCCTCTGGGAAGTAGCTTCCACAGTTTGGATCTGCAGGGAAACAAGCACTGCACCACACCCTGCAGTAAGGAGTAGGGCTAGGGTTGCCAACCTCCAGGTGGAGGTTGGCAACTCTCCTGCTATCACAACTGATCTCCAGGCGATATAAATTAATTCCCCTGGAGAAAATGGCCACATTGGTAATTGGACTCTATGGCACTGATGTCCCTCCCCTCTCCAAACCCCACCCTCCTCAGACTCCACCCCCAAAATCTCCAGGTATTTCCCAACCTGGAGGTGGCAACCCTAAGTAGGGCAGATCAGATTCAGAGGGAAGCATGCAAGGTGACATTCCTGCCCTGGCTGTTGCTGTACCTTGCACAGAAGGACCCTGTACAGTTTGCCACCAGCTGACTTGCCTTCATTGAACAATGGACCCTTGCAGTTCATGCCAGCCCCAGCACCTAGGAGCCAGTCACAGTCTGACAGAACTCACTGCATGAGGCGTAGTCATCACCTGGTCTGTTTCCCAGGCTAGCTCTACAATCTAGGCAGCAACAGACTACCTGGAATGCCCAAATTCCATAAACAGGGCCATGGCTCAAAATGCCTCAATGTGTCCTAAAGAAGGGAGAGGGCTCATGAAAGGGGAACTATGATAGATACACTGCGTGAGAGATCTTCTAGAATTCTAGAGTTCTGAATTTATGGCGTACTCAATTTATTGTTTTAATCTATGCTTGATTGAAATTATGTGTTCTCTTAGCCTACATGAAATGTTAGCCTGCACCCAGCGTAACTGGATCAATGTGTTTTTTAAAATTATTATTAGCTGATCTTTGTGGTGTAGCATGGTGTAGTGGTTAAGAGCTGTGGTTTGGAGTGGTGGAGTCTGATCTGGAGAACCGGGTTTGATTTCCCCACTCCTCCACATGAGCTGCAGAGGCTAATCTGGTGAACTGGATTTGTTTCCCCACTCCTATACACAAAGCCTGCTGGGTGACCTTGGGCAAGTTACAGCTCTGTTAGAGCTCTCTCAGACCCACCTACCTCACATGGTGTCTGTTGTGGGGAGGGGAAGGGAAGGTGATTGTAAGCCGGTTTGAGTCTCCCTTAAGTGGTAGAGAGTCAGCATGTAAAAACCAACTCCTCTTCTTCTTCTTCTTGAATGCTAGAGGCTGAAAGTCTAGAGGTGGCCATAAGCTCAGGATGAACAAGGGCAGGCCCTTGAGACGGGGACCAGATGCTGTGGTTTCTTTCATAGAAACGCCTTCATCCAGCAGTGCTCCACAGTTGTAAACTTTTTCTTCTTCTTAGCCCTTCTTTCCTTTAAAAATTAACTACCATCGTACAGTATGGGAATGCACCCATCCCACTACTTTTTTATTTGTTAAAAACAGAATAGACTTGCAGCATAATTCTGTACAGAGTTACCCAATGAATCCATTTAGACAGGAGTAACTGCGTAGGATTGCCTGCCACCCACTTACCTCCTGCCACACAGCAAGGCTACCTCTCTGTTTGTGTAACGTAGTGATGAGTGATCCCACGCTCAGCGCTGACAAATATTAAATATATTAAAGGGTTTATCATCTGAAAAACTTTGAGTCCAAGGGCACACAAATGAGATTTAGGATGAGAACCCAGCAGAGCTCCAACATCATACCCATTCCTTGGCCTCATGAAAGAGGAACTATGATAGTGACACTGTGTGAGAAACAGAAGAAGAAGAGTTGGTTTTTATATACTGACTTTCTCTCCCCCTTAAGGAAGAATTAAACCGGCTTACTATCACCTTCCCTTCCCCTCCCTACAACAGACACCCTGTAAGGGAAGTGGGGCTGAGGGAGCTGTGAATAGCCCAAGGTCACCCAGCTGGCTTCATGTGTAGGAGTGAGGAAACAAATCCAGTTCACCAGATTAGCCTCCGCCGCTCATGTGGAGGAGTGGGGAATCAAACCCTGTTCTCCAGATCAGAGTCCACTGCTCCAAACCACCACTCTTAACCACTACACCACGCTGGCTCTAGGAATTTTTAATTTATGGTGTACTTAATTTATTTTTTGATCTATGCTTGATTGAAATTATGTGTTCTCTTGGCCTACATGAAATGTTAGCCAGGACCCAGTGTAACTGAATCAATGTGTTTTTAAATTATTAGCTGATCTTTGTTATATGGAATGCTAGGCGCTGAAGGCATAAACATGTGCATGAGTGTGTCTGGGGGTGATTGTGTCCACTTGAAGGTGATGCAAAGACAAGCCACAACAAACAGATGAGTTTGTTCCCCTGTTTGCAGCAAATAGAAGCACCAAAAGCAGAAGACAGTTTTTCCAGTTTCCAGGGAACTCAAAGGGACATTGTGTGCATGTGAATGCCTCTACCACCTCAGCCCTTCTACAGTGGTAACTTGGCTACTGTGCTGGTAACCTCTGGCCAAGATACTGAAGATGCCCCTGACCCAGGTCCCACTAGGATTGCCAACCACCAGGTGGTAGCTGGAGATCTCCTGCTATTGCACCTGATCTCCAGGAGACAGACATCAGTTCACCTGGAGAAAATGGCTACTTTGGAAGGTAGACACTATAATATTGAGACAGCAGGGTAGACTTCCCCTGACTATGGAAGATCCACTGATTTAGCAATTGGTAATAATCTCTTTTCCTTTCTGTAAATGTATTGAAATGTATTAGGACAGCAAGGGAATAGCTTGTTGCTGGGCAGGATATCTCTGTGTGTGTATGTCTGTGTGCTAAGGAATTGGGGCAAGAGTCACGGAGGGTTACAGTAAACCATAACAAGAACTGGGTGAAACTGTTACTCTACTGCCGCCTCGATGTCTGGAGTGCTATCAGCTCTACCCTGAATGTTGATGGGTTGTAATATCTTGAATTTGGATAAATATCCCTTCCTCAGTACAATCGGGGCTCAGAGATTTTTACTCGGTAGAGTGCTCTGGGTAGCAGCTGCTTCAAATAAATAACTGTTTTCTTGTAAACAACGGTTTTGGGTCTCCTTCTCCTCCATGAACCATTTTACCATATCAGTATTATACCCCACTGAAGTCGCTCCCCTCCTTAAATCCTGCCCTCTTCAGGCTCCACCCCCAAAATCTCCAGGCATTTCCTAACCCAGAGCTGGGAACCCTAAGTCCCACCAAATATCCAGAATCAGTCCACCTCAACATTCTGATAGGAGGGAAAGAAGAAGTTTTCACCAGGCTGTCTCAGATAGAAGGCCATTCTCCTGAGAAAGCTGTGGCACCACCCAACGAGTTTTGCCAATTCTAACCCAGTTAGTAGAAAGGAGAGGGTATGGAATCAGCAAAGGGCAAGAGAGGGGCAGAATCTGTTGGGACTCTACAACTCGAATTGTGTCAGCTGCATCTAAAGCCAGCCTAAATATGTATGGAGGCACACCTATGTATGAGTGGAATATCATGAGATGCTTTTGAATTTCCTTAGTGTGAGCTTAATAAATATTACTTCTGTATTTAAGAACTTAACTGCCTGGCTCATGTCTTCCAGACAGACTGAATGTTCCAGTTCCATTTCCCTCTGTTACCATTTTGTTTTTTTCTCATTTCCACACAGCAGTCCCTTGCTATCCTGGTTTTTCCTGCTCTTTCTGAAACCTGCTTTTCCTCTGTCTTTTTTTCTGAAATGGCTTGATTTCAGTTTTTTGCCAGTATGACATGCCTGTGCTGTTTCACAGTGATCCATCTACCTCACCATTTTGTCTTGGGGTGGGTGATGATTCCTTTTAAAAAATAAATAAATTGCATGCTATAATTACAGTGGGCCAGTGGTAGATCATGCATGCGCTGAACAAACCACCATGACCCGAAACAAGCTGCCAGTCATAAGTGGGATCTAGAACCCACTTATTTGTATTTTTGGTGGTCCACGGTATCTGTAACACTCTCCTCCAACACTACATTTCAAATTAATTGAATTCTTTAGCTACTGTCTGTAATTCAAAAGAGGAAGGAAGGGCAACACAACCGATCAAAACAATCAGTCTGACAGCTAACCAGTCAAAAGGACAAATAGGCAGGCAAGGTACAATGCGATACTGGGCTTTGGGAGTGGTATCCACATAAGCCAATGGGGAACAGTGGGGGCACTAAATTGCCCCATTGCTCCAGCGCATGTGCAAAAACAAAAGAAAACGACGACGCCGACTACTACTACTACTACTACTACTAATGCTAAAAATGGAAACGTCTGTAAACAAAAGTACCACACACACATGGGGAAGTTCCATATACAAATAGTGTATGGAATGTGAAATGATCACCACGATCATGCTATGATCAGAGGCACCCCAGGGGCTGGGGAAAACAAGATCAGGGCTGCAGTCTGGAAGAGGCTTCTGTCTCCCTGCCTGACCTATGGGGAAAACTCCTGCAGTATTAGACTGGATTTGGACAGAAGTCTGATCACCCTTTCAGGTCTTTTGCACTGGGCCTGGGCTCGTTTTGCCTTGACCACGGGACCTTTTCATCTATACATCTTGACATTCAGCTGCATTGTGAACATATGGGGGCTCCAAAGTGCACATCGAGAGAGTGGGAGAGCAGTAATGTTTCTGATAATTGAAGCTTTATTTTAATCAGCAATATTACTGTTAATTAGCCAAGCACGTTGATTAATCAATTAACGCTTTCAGCGTCCTGCATCACATAATTATCATCATTTGATTTGCAATGCTTGCTCTCCAGTGAGTAGATAGGGTGACAAAGCACATCTCTCCAATCTAGTTAAATCAGGCACATTTAACCATGGCCTACTGCAGTGATGGCGAACTTTTTAGAGACCGAGTGCCCAAACTACAACCCAAAACCCACTTATTTATCGCAAAGTGCCAACAGAGCAATTTAACCTGAATACTGAGGTTTTAGTTTAGAAAAAACAACTCATACATTAACATCTTTTGTCTTAAAAGAAAAACACAATAACAGAGTTCCACGGGTTACTTACATGCTGGGTAAGTGGGTGTTCCTCTTTTAGTAAGGGATTTCACTGAAAGGTGTGAGGCACCGCAAAGCCTGTGCTGTGGCCCGAGCTTTCTAGTAACGAACTCAGGCGAACTCTGTGCTGGGGCGATGGCGCTTATGCCCACAGAGAGGGCTCTGAGTGCTCCCTCTGGCACTCGTGCCATAGGTTCGCCACCACTGGCCTACTGCATAACATCTAGAGACTAAACTTCGGAACTACAGTTGTGTGGTGAAATAAACCTTGCCTTACACCATGACATTCATTCCACTCATGTAGAGATGATGCCTGTCGCTGGAGAACAATTGGTGTTGCTTTGAATGTCGTTTATGTCCAAAAGACACAAAGGGGGGAAAGTGAAATGTTCACACCAAAGACAAATGCTTCTGATCCTCAAGGTACTCAGCCACAGTAAACCCTGCTTAAATGAATGAGACTTGCCCCAACGAGAGCTTCAAGGATCAAGCTGCACGCATCCTATTCTCTCCGCAAACATAATGGAATTTGAGCAACAAAGCGGTGGTCTTTGATTTCTTCCATCACAACAGCCTCCTGTCTTAATTTCAGAACTTGTGTGAGAGAGCCAAATGGAGAGAAAGCGGCGCGGGGGACTCTTTCTCCTTCCTTGACTGCACAATCAATATTTTCCTTTCACAGATATCCAGAGTGGAAGTGTCTCATTATCATAGGGCGATTCCCCTCCCCATTGCTGTAGCAAAACAGAGCCTTTCGATATCACAACCACCTGCCCTCTTCCTTTCTTCTTTCCTCCCCTCTCTCTTCCCTCTCCACCCCAGTCTGCAGCCAAGAGAGGCTCAGGCGGCGGCACTGCCATCTCTCCGGAGAGGGGAGGTAGCGGATTTACACACAGAGAAGCCAATTACCAGCCGTCATTCAAGCCTCAGCTGCTGTAAAACCAGGAGAGTCGTTATCACCCCTTTCCCAGAGGACCAGGGCCATGATCTCCCTGCATAAAGACTTCCAGTAGCAGCATCGTGCACAAGAGCCAGCTGCTAGGACTGGGCAAACAGACCAAAACTCTGCCATCTGTATGAGATTCCAAATGCAAAATCCCAACACCTGTGCATTTATTTGTAAAAAGGAATAGTCTTTCATAGTTGCAGGAAAACCATGAAAAATATGGGCCACTCTAATCCTGCCCCTAGAAGCTCAAAACCCTGATTCTGTTCCTCCACCTTGTTTTATGAACCCCCTTCCAGTTCCAGTCAAAAGAAACCAGTGGTGATCTGTGCATCCCAAATAAAGTATGTAAATCACATAAAGCAATGCACGTACATCCCGAATGCATAACTGTATTCTCACTGGATCTGAGTTTTGTGTGATATAATTGCATTTATTACAGGCTGGGATCCCAGCGAAGATTCCCATGCATGCAATAGTCATTGCGTCCCAGTGCTAAAATTAATCCCTGCTGTCCGTGAAAGCGGCCGTACGCCTGCTATGTTTTCTTTGTGAGCAAGACGCAGCACAAGGCACTTCTTCCAATACCATTTCAAAAACAAATTAAATAAGATCATGTAAACCATCTGTCACACATTCCATTGCTCCATATGTGCATCATTATTTAAAATACGGTGTGTGTGCGTGCGCTATGTGTTGCTGCAGTCCTTATGTTACAGCTTGGGCAAATGGAACTATGTTAAATACATTTTCCTTTCTGCTCACGCATCACTGGCTCCAAGCCTATATTTATAGCAGCAAGGTTGTGTTATCACGTGGCTTCCAACCATACCCTGGTCATCCTTAGCTCCACACTGCACGCTGTTCTTGTTCTAGGACATCAGGTACCAGTGTACAGCCCCCAAGATCCACGTTGTAACCGCTTCTCTGTGCAGGGGGCACCCTTCAAGAGCCAAAGGTCTGCATTCTTAGCCAAAGATTTCTCCTCATCTCTCATACAAGCCTGTATAACTGGCTGAGGGGGGTGAAGAGTTAGGTAAGGCAGATGGAGAACTGGCAGTAATTGCTGCTTTTTGCTTGCAAGTTAGCGAGAGCCAATTAATTGCACAGATATATCAATTTCCACTGGGGCTTCAGCTGACTTGAAGAAGAAACGGGGGGGGGGGGGGACCAGTGGAATTCCTGGCTTTTATACAGAATACATGAAGAGTGGATTCGAACAAGCGAGGCCTACTTAGCGTTTGCTTAAAAGCTTTCTACAAGATGACAATAAACTTCATGGAGAGGTGATCATTTGAAGCTGCCAATGACACAGTTAAATTTAATATTTCCACCCCTTTCCCAATCACTTGAAAATAGGAGTCACTTGAGGAGACTGGGGAGTAACACTAGGCTGAACCACATTGTGGAGGCGGGCTACATATGGCAGCCTCCCACGGCCAAAGTATTTAAAAAGAAATATAAATATACTCCATTGGAGCTGTGGGGCTCCTCCTCCCACCCAGAAAGGAAAAAAAATGTTGTTTAAAGAGTTGTGTTAATAGTCACTGTACCTACCAACAAAAAAAAATTTCTCCATTCGTATGGTCACTCCTTCAAAACTCCTGCTGGTGGGTGGGGATATTTTGGACTTCATGAGTGCAACTGCTATGTACATGTATGTTATCATTTGCACACACATGTACATGTGTGTTGTTATTTACTGCTTTAGCACACCTGTGCATTTTTCTGTGCCTGCTTTTGGACACACTTTTCTTTCTGTAGCCAGTAAATAATCACAGCCATGCCTACCCTGCTTCATGAATTATATTTACCAAATGCAAACAAACCAAAAGTAGAAATATTTAGAAAGACTGAGGCCCTTTATGTATGGGTAGTTCGCAATGCAATCACCGCCAGACTACTTCAAGGCTTTGTTGGAATTATGCATGATTTTTCAGACCTTCAATAGTCACTTCGCTCTCCCTGCGTGCTTTCAGAATGCTGTTTTGCCATTTGGGGGCAGTGCTTGTTCAGGCCAAAAATTGGGGAGGAAAGTCTGCCCTCCAAAGCAGCCATTTCCTCCAGAGGAACTGATCTCTGTAGTCTGGAGATAAGTTGCAATTCTGGGAGAACTCCACACACCCCCACCACAAAGGGTGGCCAAACCACTCCTCTCCCACTTGGAGGCTGGCAACCACAATCGCTATATCAGCCTCCGTTCCCCCTTCTGCAATATGCAGATAATAATATTAGCCCACCTTGCAGGAAGGTTGGAAGCATTACTATAATTTATTTTGAAAATTTGTATGCTGCCTGTTCAGAACCTGCTTGAGGCAGCTCACAACAATAAAGCCACAAGTAAATAAAAGCAAGCCAAGCCAGTTAAAAACAGGGCAATGAAAACAAGGCCGGGCATAAAAGCAGCATAAAACAAACATAGTGATCTAGAACGATATTGATAAAACACTCTGCTGGCTTGGTGAGGACTGTAAAGCAGCTGGAAAAAATATGAATCTCCTCAGTCAAATGGGATAATATATATGAAGCACTTGGATCTATACAAACGCTAAGTATTCTTATGTAAAAATACATTCCTGGTGGCTCCTTCCCAGTGTGAGAAGTTGCAGCATTAGAACCAGTTCAAATGAGAGCACTCCCCCTGGCAGACGGCAGTGAACAAAAAATGCTACCTTGCGGTGGTGCTCGTCCCAACAGGACACAATATTTGTATTTGGCTTTATATTGGATGAGTCAGTCCAAAACAAATGTTGCATTGCCCTGTGGGGACTGGAGCACTACCACATGGAAGTCTTTTTCTGCAGCTGCCATCCGGAAAGCTTAACATATGAACATCTGTTGGGTCTTGAACAGCTTAATCCTTTTTATTTAGGTTGTCACTTGTCACTTCACGACTGAGCCTGCTTAGATCTTTAACACTTTACCTTTTTTAAAAAAAGGTTTTATTAGTTGTACAGTGTAATCCTAAGCATGCTTACTCAGAAGTAAGCCTCACTGGGATCAGTGAGACTTACTCCCTAGTATGTTGGCACAAGGGGAGGGAAGGCAGCGTGGTATAGCCCGATCTTGCTAGATCTCAGAAGCTAAGAAGCGTCAGTACTTGGAAGGGAGACCTCCAAGGAAGATGCTGCAGAGGAAGGCGATGGGAAACCACCTCTGCTTCTCACTTGCCTTGAAAGCCCTTTGCTGGGGTTGCCATAAGTCGGCTGCGACTTGACAGCAGTTTCACACACACATAAAACAGGCTTTTCAGAAAAGCCTTGACATAATTAGTCTGTGGCTGTCGTGAAAGACAACCATATCTCGGTCAGATTAATTTTTTAAGTTTTCCTACTACTTGTTTTAATTCGGTTGTTTTTAGACTAATATATTTTGTCTTTGTTTGCCTTGGGTCCCAACTGCCTAGGGGAAAGGTGGACATTTAAATGTTTTAAATAAATAAATAAAATACTTTGTGGATTCTAAAAATATTCGGCACAATCAAGGGGAAATTAGTCAGTGGAACTAGAAGACTGCAACTATCCTTAGCAACACCCTTCTAAGCCCTTCACCTTCAGTGGACTTAGAAGGGTGTAACTCTATTTAGCATGGCAGTGTGAGGCTACAATTTTATGCACACTCCTTTGGAAATGAAGTAGAAGAAGAAGAGTTGCTTTTTATATGCCGACTTTCCCACTTAAGGACGAATTAAACTGGCTTACTATCACCTTCCCTTCCCCTCCCTACAACAGACATCCTGTGAGGGGGGTGGGGCTGAGAGAGCTGTGGGTAGCCCATGGTCACCCAGCTGGCTTCATGTGTAGGAGTGAGGAAACAAATCCAGTTCACCAGATTAGCCTCCGCCGCTCATGTGGAGGAGTGGGGAATCAAACCGGGTTCTCCAGATCAGAGTCCATTGCTCCAAAGCACCTCTCTTAACCACTACACCACGCTGGCTCCCAGCATGGGATATGCTTCCAGTGGGATATACTTCCAGGCAAACATGCATAGGACTAAGCTGCATGGCTGAAATCCTGCATACACCAGCATGGAAGAAAGTGTCATCAATAGGACCTCTGAGTTATTTATGGTTAAATATGAGCTAAGTCTTGTTTCACTGATTTCAGCAGGAGTGACGGCCCGGTCTTATGCAACTACACCACACCGTGCTCAGTGGTACAGCTTCATCACAACTGAGTTGTGTCTATTGTTTTTCACTCAGAACCTCTGAGGCTGAGGGTAATACTGTAAAAAATACAGTAAATAACCAAATGGTTATCATATGATTATTTCACCAATTCCATCTATTCTTTGCTTAGGGCACACTAGAAACTAGAGGGAATGTAAATTACATGCTTCATCCTTATATCTACATAAGACACTTTCTCTTGAATAAGCTAAGGTAATTCAAAACGTATGGGGAAATGGGGAAATTTTCTTCTATTGCAGGGGGGCACTTGAATGAGATGTCCTTTGAGATTACTTCCAGCCTTCTGAATCTACATGGTTTTATATCTGGTATAATCAAGTTTATGGCAGCTGTTCTTGTTGCAGAGCCCTTTATATTTTCAAAGCCTCACCTGAGTTGGCGGAGAAACCTCTGGGAAAACAGATGCAAAAAAATATATATTCAGCTCTATCTCTCCTCTTCTTTTCCCTGCTCTCTCTGCCAGGGCCTGAGCAAAGGAAAAGGAGACCGGAGAGGGGCCTGGACACTAATCTAAGCAGACATCTGTCACATACTTTGCATTGTGCCAATAGATCTGTGTGGAAAAGGGGTGTCCATTGCCCCATACTCCATGGGACACTCCTGCCAAAAGGAATCAGGCGGAGAAGAGGCTGCAAGCATAATTTATTTTTATTTATTTGTGCATGTCAAATACAATAAAAAAGAAGAAAAACCTCTGCCGAGAAAAACAAGGGAATCTTAATGTAAAAAAAAAAAAAACCAAACCCCCTGAATAGCAGCTCCTCTAAAAGACACTGCCTGTCTGTATTCACCATTCCTCCATTAACTTACCAAACAGCCTGAAGCCTTTACCTCTCCAGCATAAATAACAGGATACTGACCTAGAATTCTAATGGGAAGAACTTGAGATTGTATTTTGTGTGACACTTTCAGACCTTGCTTAAGAATTTCACAGTGTCTCCCACCCACTCCCCTCCCACAGCATATATAACCTTGTTTAAGACTCTCTTCTATCAGCCAACAGCCCTAATCACATTATGGATCTTTCTTGGTCCAGTACTTAATGTGAGATGTTTGAGAAAACCTGTAAGAATGAAGACCTCTGAAAACATATCCTCTGACTAGCTCTAGCTGCAACATTCTGCACTAGCTAGAGTTTCTGAGTTGTCTTCAAGGGTAGACGTATATAGAGAGCAATACAACCATCTAGCTTTGAAGTTACTGTGCTATGGATCCAGGTGGCCAGATAAACTGGATCAAAATTGGGCTCTATTCTTCAGGCTAGATGAAGACAGAAGAAAGCATTGTTCACAGCTGAACTGACTTGCTTCTCCAGCAATAATGAGCTGAGTTGGTTTTTATACCCCACTTTTCTCTACCGTAGGGATTGTCATAGCCCCTTGCAGTTGCCTTCCCTCCCACCCTCCCACTTGTACAAGGGCAGTTATGATAGCAGTAGTTTTATTCTCTATTCCTTGACTCATTATGGCCACTCATGTGGAGGAGTGGTGAATCAAAGCCAGTTCTTTAGATTAGTGTTTGTTGCTCTTAACCACTACACCACGCTGGTTCTCACTTGTTGGGTCAAGTGTAACCCCTAGACTGTTATCCGAATCGGTGAGGGTTAGCTGAACCCCATCAAAGACAGAACTAACAAGAACTGCAAATCCACTCTCAAGCACTAGAGAAAAGCAATCCAAATAAGTTCTTCACCTTGGTAGGTGAGCTGATGCTCTACTTAAATTAGCTGTTCTGGGTCCTATTGAAGAGCTCAGTGCCAGTTGAGATGCTTCCCTGGAATCATGCATTGAGGGGCACAAGCAAGACAGATAGTCCTGAAAGTAAGTGAGCTATTCTCCTGATAATCTGTGGTGCCTGTACATTTACTGCAATAAGCTCACTCACAGACCCAGTTCAGCCAAGAATATTTGATGCACTTGTGGGGGTTATTGAATGGCACGCTTCTCACCAACATCATCAGTTAAATTTCACCAATGAAATCAACATCTTGGAGAGGAGATGGCTTCTTCTATTGCAGAATTGCTTCATTTCTCTAAACCCTGTAATTTGGGGGATTTCCTTAGGGACATACTGCACTTGTGTGTGGAGTTCATAATGAAGCACAGTTCAACAGCAACTCAAGAAAAGTCTTTGGCCAGTGAACTGCATCAACCCATGGCACAATAATTATAGTGGCAGCTAGTAAAGTAAATGTAAACAGCATACAAGTAGACAGCTCTTGGCAACAGGGTTATAAAGACATGTATTCATAGGGAGTGCCACCCACCACCAGCACTCTGCAATATCTAAAGATGAGTCCAAGCCTACAAATTCTTGCTCAGGCTGTGGAGGGTGCATCAGTGTTCTGCTTGCAGATTCAAGGATGCTGAGTGTACATTTTACAAGAAAAAGTCCTTGGATATTAAGCCAAGAAAGTACAATAGGTATATATGGTATATTCATATCATCTATAACAAGGCACCTCTGGGCTCTGAAAAGTTTGCAATAGTAATTAATAGTCTTAAGTACCAGGCAGCAGTTTGAATAACCCTGATTAGCCTGCTCTTGCCAGAAGCTTTGCAGAGTTGGTCATATTCAGTACTTGGAGGAAAGACCACCAAGGAAGACTGGGGTTGCTATGCAGAGGAAGGCAATGGCAAATCACTTCTGCTCATCTCTTGCCTTGAAAACCCCATGGTGCTGGGGTTGCCATGAGCCTGTTGTGACTTGGTAGCCCACAAGTGATGATGATGATGATGATGGACATTGACTTTCGTTCTGGGTTATCAATAATCAGTTAAGATACCTTCCATCCTATTTTATCACAAGAGTCTTTCTCAAACTCGTTGAGTCGTTGTGATTACAGCGGGCAGAACATCGATCTTGCCAGAATCGTAATATGCTGCATGGCTCTTACCAAAGGAAAATAGAACTCCAGTGGCAACTTAAAGACAAACAGCATTTATTCCAACATACGTTTTCATGAGTCTCAGCTCACTTCCTCAGATGCAATGAAAGAAAGAAAACCATTCCCCCATTTTTATGCAGAAAATTATAGAAGGGGGGAGGGGAAACGTTGAGCAAAGAGAGACTTGTATCATATACCAGGTATAGTTCTCTATGTTACAGACTTTGATGGCAGGATAGGTGCAAAAATCTCATATAAAGAAATTGGTTCAACATGTTCATGCCATTGGCACAGGTCAGCACTGAGAGTAAGAAAGATGGAGTTCCAAACAGGGCAGTTCAGAGGTCAGGGTGCCCCCAGAGCAGGGCCTGGGAAGCTGCCCTGGTTGCCCATGGCTAAGACCACACCTGCCTCTGCTGTGTACCATGGATGCTTCATTGTACACTTTTGGAATTGTACTTAACCACATATTTCCAATGATTCAAGAATAATGACATTCAATTCAATTCAATACCTTTATTGGCATATAAGAAAATAGTCGGGATGACCTACAAACAGTAAAATAATGGCATTCACTAAATTGAAATATGTAGAAATGGACAAAAAAAAAGCCACTGTTATCGCAGGAGTGAAGAAATTTCCCCATAGCCATGCCTTGGAAATTCATCTTCAAAACAATTTCCTTTTAGGTATCTTTTCTGAATACAAGCCTACATCCTTAATTTTATTGCCATGTGTGCTGCTCTGGACACTTTTCCTATGGCTACATATCATCCACAAGCCACGAAGGGCAATTTCTGCATTCGAACCTAAGATCGCTTCCTTTCATTATTACTGGGGTCACTGGAACTGTGCTGTGCAAGATCCAGAGTGCTGATGCTGGTGTGTTATTGCCAGGCTGATAAATTGATGTACAGGCACCCATTAATTCTAACCCCACACACATACAGAGACAGCCTATTAAAAGATACCTCTCCGATGAAGGACTATGTTAGCTAAGTGGATGCTAATGTTAGAAGTTAGTGCTTTTTGGACTATTGGGTTCCACTAGTTTTTTCTTACCGCAGTACCAACCGTATGTATTTTATTAACCTCAACACAACACTCTTGTGTTGAACAGGCTACTTGTTCAGTGATATTCTCATGCTACTCAAAATAACAGGTTCATACATTAAATTTTGTCACTGATTTCCCCCCACCACATTTTGTGTCTGCCTTTGATCCCAAGTACCATGTGAGTGAACCAATGCTATATAAGGACAGATTTGCAATTATAGTGGCAGTGATTCTGGGGACACAGCTGCAATAATAGAAATAGTTGTAAAGTGTATCCAATCTATATCCTTCTGGCTCATATAGGTCTTTCTCTACATGCTCACCTATCAGCAGATGGCTTACATGGAAGAAATTGGACCCACCCCAAAGACCCAATGAAGTGTGAACTAGATGTATATCTCCTCCTTTTGTATTTCCAAACCCTCGGTTAGATTAGATTAAATCTTTATTACAGTCATTGACCAGCACAGGTAAACATATAAAAGCACCAATTTACACAAGTATACCAAACCCTCGGTAAACTGTAGTATCTTAAGCTCCACCCACAACAAAAGCAACAACAGTGTATCATTATTTATGTCCGTTCACATCTCTACATGTATAGTCAAACCAAAACAAAAATTACAGATAGTGCTTCATGTTGTCACGTTGTGGGGCTGAAAAGTGTACTGAATTTACGGCCCACGTATAAGGAAGAGAGTGTCCATTCAACTGCACGACTAGCACAGAAATAGTTGTAAATAAGAAGGCCAGGTCTTTATTGTAATAATTCCAATGATGAGCCATTTAAAACACACAAAATGTGTTTTGGGCCAAATCCCTCTTCTCAATAGTAGCCTTGGAAAATTAAAAATAATAAAAATGAAATATATGTCATGTTCTTGAGCCTGCCATAGCTTGAAGACCAGAGCTAATTTTTTAAGTTATAAGCCACAGAAGCAATGGGGCTTGAAAAAGGGTAGCCTTATTAGTATTTGGAAGTTGTTTTTAATTACAATTAGTCACCCACCCCAGAGCTACACACAGCCACAAGTGCTCAGATGGCAGAAAAGTAATTTACTTAAAAGAAGAAACTTTCTTTAAGATTTCCTATGGAGCCAATATGAGTTGGAAACTGACTGTCTTCCTGGTAGGATTGCTCATGGTAGACCAGGGTTGCTTCAACAAAATTCCTCCCTCATTGCCAACTGTCCTTCAGAGGCAACTGCAGCAGAAATGGAGCATGGTTTTCCCTCAACTTTCCATACCCCAGCATCCTACAGACGCCACTTTCTCCCCATGCCACTGAAGGGCTTTTTTAAAAAATCAGTAATTGCTGTAGGACTAAATTCTTGCTTATGTATGAGCAGCAGCTTGTTCCTGTATTCCTGCGTTCTCTGTGCATTTTTTCCTGCTATTAATTCACGGAAGGTCTGGCTCTGCTCATTTATCCCTACAGGAAACTTCCAACGGATGAGCCACGGGTGGCCTTTGTAATCTGCCCAGGTGAATTGTTACAAATCAGAAAATATCAGATGCATGCTCGCTTCGGCAGGGGGGGTGGGCTGGGCTGTAAGGAAGGACAGAAAGTACTGAACAGCACAAGCATAACAGGAATTATTTCTGGATGTCAGACTTGTTCAAATACATTAATTTGTGGGCCTGTGTTCTGGGCAGATGACAGGTTTACATCCCCGTATTTAACTGGGTCTACACAGCTCCGAATTGGACAGCCCAGGCTAATCTTGTCAGATCTTGAAAGCTAAGTAGGGTCAGCTCTAATTGGTATTTGGATGGGAGACCAACAAGGAAGTCTAGGGTTTTGCTACACAGAGGCAGGCAATGGCAAACTGCCTCTGAATGTCTCGTCTTGAAAACTCAAGTGACTTTACAGCAAAAAAAACATGTCTATAGGATTAGACACTAGAGCCACTGTGGTGTAGTGGTGAGAGCATCAACTAGGACCTGGGAGAGCCAGGTTCAAATCCCTATTCTGCCATGGAAGTGTGCTGGGTGACCTTGGGCCTCTCTCTCTCTCAGCCTAGCCTACCTCACAGGGCTGTTGTTCTGAGGAGAACACTGTTGTTATTTGCTTTGGATACCCATTGCAGAGAAAAGCAGGGTATACATATCTAAATAAATAAATAGGGCTTGTCCGCTAAGTAATTTATGAATAAGAATTCAGAAACAGAACCTTGATTACCCACCATGAAGGTTCCTTCTTCTCTGAGGATGGACAGCATCTTGATTGATGGGTGATTCCTACCATTTGCTTGGGCAGGCAGGAACTAAACTTACTTCCTGTCCACTGGGTAGGAATCGTCCTTCCCTCAGTTTCACACTTGCCAAGCTTGTAAGACAGGAACAAAACTAAAACAAACATATAAGAACCTCCAAACCATATGTACATTACAGCAATTAAACAGGTAAGCAGTTAAATACAAAACATCAGAATGAAAACAGGAGACAAAAGAGCCCTAATTTCTCCTCTTCTCCTGTACGTTAAAAGTTGAACACTCGTGTTCACACAGGCCTTCTATCTTTGCTTTGGACTTTGGCCCATCTTCTGGTGGGCAAGATGCTGTCCATCCTCAGAGAAAAAGGATGGTAGGTTACCTTCATGGTAGGTAATCAAGGTTCTGTTCTCCCTCTGAGGAGGGCATCTTGATTGAAGGGACCTCCAAGAGCTGTATTTCCCATTGGGTGGGAGCTATTTGTCTTCAAGTACATGCTGGGGCACTCGTCTCCCAAACACCACATCTGCCAAAGCATAAGAGTTAATCTGATAGTGCCTCACAAAGGTAAAAATGGAGGCCCAGGTTGCAGCTTTACAGATTTCCTCTACTGATGCATGGCAATCAAAGGCAGCACTGGTGGCAGCACTTCTCACCGAGTGGGCTGTGATCCCTCCACGAACAGGTAAGTTACTCTTGAGGTACACTAGACAAATGCATTTTTTGATGGTTTGGCTAATGGCCACTTTAGACATCCTTTCCCCTTTGTTGGGGGCTGATACAGAAATAAACATGGAGTCTGTCTTTCTAATGTCCTTGGTACATCTAATATAAATTTGCAGAACCTTGCAAAGATCCAGTGTGCCACTCTTTTTCCCTTGGATGCCTGGGAGGGAGGCAAATGGATGGTAAATTTATTTCCTGCTGCCTATGAAATCTGGAATTTACTTTAGGAACATAGGTGGGATCAATTCTCAGCATCACCTTGTCCTTATGGAACTCACATAATCCTTGTTTAACAGACAAAGCTCCCAGCTCAGACACCCTACGTGCTGATGTAACCAAATTTAGAAAAAGCGTCTTCATTCTTTCACAGTGGGTAGCCGTGTTAGTCTGTCTGCAGTAGTAGAAAAGGGCAAGAGCGTCTTCATTCTTAAAAACTTTACTGGAACCTCTCTCAAAGGCTCAAAAGAATCCTTGGTCAGTGCGTTCAACACCACATGGAACCTCCAGGTGGGAAATCGATGTATAATCAGTGGAGTGGATTGAAAGACACCCCCCCCCCCAAAAAAAGGCTTTAATATGAGGATGTGTCGAGATAGGAAGACCATCAACCTCTGGAACGACCGTTGAAATCGTCACAACCTGCCTTCTAAGTGTAGCCACCTTGAGAAATTGATCTACTCCCTCCTGTAGGAAGGCTAAGAGCTGACCAATAGAGAATCCCATGGGACTAATCTTCTTACAGCAACACCACCTTACAAAGTTCTTCCATGACATGTCATAAATTCTTTTAGTGGAAGGTCTCCTGGCTTCCATCAAGGTAGATACCACCTTGTCACTATATCCCAGGGTTATGAACTGTCTCCTCTCAACTTCCATGCGGTTAAATGAGCCAATCTGGGTCTGGATGCCACAGGGGAACCTGTTGTAGTAGGCTTTGAGAAACCAGGAGATGCCATGGTGTCTCTATGGATAGCTTCTGAAGAGTCACGTACCATAAACGTCTGGGCCAGTCTGCTGCTATGAAAATTGCCATGGCCCTCTCCCAATGGATTTTCCTGAGAGCCTTTGGAATAATGAGAAGCACAGGAAAGGCAAAACAGAGCTCTTGAGGCCAAGGAAATAGCAGGGCCTATACCAGTGATGGCGAATCTTTTAGAGACCGAGGGCCCAAATAGCAACCCAAAACCCACTTATTTATCGCCAAGAGTCAACACGGCAATTTAACCTGAATACTGAGGTTTTAGTTTAGAAAAAAACAACTCATACATTAACATCTTTTGCCTTAAAAGAAAAACACAATAACAGAGCTTTCAATGATACAAACAACTTTTTATTGAAAGGTAAAAGTTTGCATTTGGCATGCTTTTGAACAATTAGTGAGATTTTTACTGTTGCGTGCATGCTGATAATTTGTCTGACCTTGGCTCATACTTTGTAAGTTTGAGAGAAACACATGCAGCACTCAGGTCATCTGTTAGTCTGTTTCTGGTGTCAAATTTGATCTAATTCAAAGCTGAAAACAGCTGCTCACAAGCATAAGATGATCCAAACAAAGTAAGGAAAGCAATCCCAAGTGCTCACATTGGCTTAAAATTATTTGGCAGAGAATTCCACACTTTACGGATTTCATTTTCAGAACTAACTGTGCTGTCCTTTGTCATCCCTTCTATCTTCTCAAGTGTTTCACGCAGGTCATAGAATTTATTTTTCCAGGCAGAGCTTTCTTGAAATTCTAATAGCTCCATTTCCAGATTTCCTAAATCTAACCAGTGTAAGCAGGAAAGATCAAGTTCTTCAAATTTGGCTTTATCTGGAGAAGTAAGAAAACACAGGGTTGTCTCCATCTTACGGAACTGTAAAAATCGGTTACTAAAATTAACCTTTGCAGCTGCTACAATGCTAGAAAATAAGGAGGTAGCACATACCCATCAGGGATAGTAACCCGTGATGGACTTTTCCCCCAGAAATTTGTCCGATCCCCTCTTTAACTTAGACTCCTCTCCCTGATCTGCATGTTCAACCAGATCAAGGGCAAAAATAGTCTTTGCCAACAAGGACTGGTAATAGTCACCTGCAAAAAAGCCTCTTCTGTTGATCATCTAATACTTGCTCCTCCCCATCAGAAGAAAACTCCACCTCCTCTTTATTCTCATCCCCTGACCCATAGGAACAGCCTGGTGCATGGTAGGTGGGGCCTGGCACTGATGAAAGGGCCTTTCGGGCAGCCTTGGTTGGCCAAGTGCCCCTATGTCCTCTATCCGGGCTAGTCTCCCTTACATGACATTGTCTCTGACGAGAAGAGGTACAGATGCAGGGGGGGGGGAGGAAGGAGGAGAACCCACACATCCCCTTGTAGGTGGAGGGGCAGTTTGGCATTGAAGACTCTGGAGCTCCTCTCTGCCGCATAAACTGTACCAGCGCAGCAGGAGTGGCTAGCTGCACTGCCGTGGCAATGACTGGGACAGGAGGGAGAGGTGCGTTACCGCCAGCTTGCTGCCATCGTTCCAGGCCTCAGCAGCAAAAGCTGCAGCTTTATTTTGTGAAGCACCATTAGCATTCCCAGCAGAGGCTGCAGGGGTCGCTGTTGCTCGTGGGCCTTCTTCGGGCCTTTTTTCACTGCGGGGGGAGCCTTTTTCTTTTTGGTTTCTGCTCCCCCTCGCCGGATTCCTCTGCATGCCCCCATCAGCAGGCACCAGAAGAATCTTCGAGCTTCTCTTGCATGCCAACAAGGAGCCCACAGACAAAATCCCCCTTCTCAATAAAAGCATCGGGCACAGTAATCTCTCGGGCCGCCATTTTAATTCTCCTCAGGTCAGAACAGAAAGTAAGATTCATAAGATCTGAGGAACAAAGTTAAAGGAGGAAGGTTCAAAGATACTGAGATAAAGTCTGAAGTAAAGAAAAATAGTTAACAAGGTGTGATAGAAGATATCCTATGCCTAAAAAAACCCTAACTAGCAACAGAGCTTGCTCTAAAGCTTGAACTCACCCGCGAGGCAGGAAGGAAACTGGGGGAGGGACGATTCCTACCCAGTAGACAGGAAGTAAGTTTAGTTCCTGCCTCCCCAACCAACTAGTAGGAATCACCCATCAATCAAGATCCCCTCCTCCTCAGAGGGAGAATTGCCTGTGAAGAGGAACCAGACACTTTAACTAACTCAGTATGTTTATGGAAGGAGGGGTTGCTGTAGTGGACAAGTGACACAAATCCTGTAACAACTGTGTTGCCCTCCTGTTTATCTTTGGGCCCAATTCAAAGCTCTGGGTTTGAACTTTAAGCCCTGCACAGCTTGGATCCAAAGTAGCTGAAGGACTACTTCCAACTGTATTGCTTGTGCTCCAAAATCAGTTGAAGGGGTGTTACTGCAAGAACATACATAATCAGAGGTACATTCAATGAGGATGTTTCCAAAGGCCACAGCACAGACCTTTTTTCCCCTTTTCTTCTTCTTCTTTTTTGTGCCGTCAAGTCACAGCTGACTTGTGGCAACCCTGTAGTGTTTTCAAGGCAAGAGACATTCAGAGGTGGTTAGCGATTGCCTGCCTCCGCGTCATGACTTTGATGTTCCTTGGTGGTTGCTCATCCAATTACTAACCAGGGCTGACCCTGCTTAGCTTCTGAGATCTCACAATATCAGGCTAGCCTGGGGCTACCCAAGTCAGGGCACAGGCCTTCTGGAATTGGCTAAAGACACTTTTATTCTGGAGGGCCTTTTAACTGATTTGGTTTAAGCCTTTACTTTCATGTTTGCATTTTGTACTCTTTTCTGTGAGTTGCCTTGTCTTATGGGAAAATGGTATATAAGTGCTCCAGATAAATAAAACTGTGATGTAGTATATAAGCTTACTCAAGGTCCAGTTCTGATATAACTGTAAGTGGATTCAGGAGCAGAATGCAATATGACTAGTTGCCCAAAACTGGAGTGGATGTCTTCCTATTGTGTTCTCTCACACCCACTCCTCCAAGCTCTTGTAAGCCATCTACCTGTCCTTTGGTGTCTGTCACCTTTAAGGATGCTAGCCTCCAGGTGGGACCTGGGGATCTCCTGGAATTATAGCTCATCTCCAGAATGCAGAGATCAGTTCGGAGAAAATGGATGCTTTGGAGGGTGGACTCTATGGCATTGTGCCCACTGGGGTCCCTGCCCTCCCCAGGCTCCATTCTCATATTTCTAGGAGTTTCCCAACCTGGATCTGGCAGCCCTACCCCCCATCCCCTACTGGTGGCTAGGAGGGACTTGGCAATCCTAATAGCCCTGTAGAACTCTTATCACATGTAAGTAGGGTTGCCAGCTCCGGGTTGGGAAATATCTGGAGATTTGGGGGCTGGAGCCTGAAGAGGGCAGGCTTGGAAAGGGGAGGGACTTCAATACCATAGAGTCCATTTGCCAAAGTGGCCATTTTCTCCAGGGGAACTAATCTCTATCACCTGGAGATCAGTTGTAATAGCGGGAGATCTCCAGCCACCACCTGGAGGTTGGCAACCCTACATGGATGCCATCCTGCAAATCACCAGTCATATGAAAGACAGATGCCATCACCTAACTGAGTGTTGTGCCTTTCAAGCCTGTCACATGGAAGGTATAACTTTTTTTAAAAAGCATGCTTGCTTTGACACAAGTATGCCTTCTCCCCTTCTGTTGCATTGCTTTACTTATATGCAAATGTATGCAGATTTAAGCTATTGGTTAATCAATGACAACTCATACAATTAATCAACAATGATTTATTTAAATGGGTGACGGGCCTGCTAAATGTAAATAAAATGCCCAGCTGCAAGCTACTAACTTTTAGCTTCTTGCTGCAATTGATAACCAAGGACCGCAGTACTAGATAGGCCTGCAGGAAAGCACATTCCTTATGCATCTCGCCCACACATGCTGTATTTGTGTGTGGCGGATGGATTGGTCCCTTCATGTCCAGAGGAAATGTGGAGGCTCTTATCTCTCTGTCCTGCACCCAGTCTGGCTGATTTGAGTAGCATGACAAATGTGGATGAATGTGAATTGAGTAAGCTACTGTTGAGAACAGCTGCTAAATCACTGGCAGGCAAGCTTCTGGGTGTGGGTTTTATGTCCCACCCATCCCCTTCATTCCACATATCCCCTTCCCCCCCAAAAAAGCTTCCACATTTTAATCTCTTTTTACTGTTTTCATTTCCTCCTTTGCTGGGGTTTGTGTTTTAAGTACCATCCTGTGAGGGATTTCACAGGTGACACTTGAACTAAATCTTATTCCATACATATGAAGGGAGAGATTTATTGGACCAAGTTTGACAGCAATGTGCGGAGCAGCTGGGACTGTTTGAAATTCATCTCTTTCCCCCGTCAGCTCAATCAGAGTTCAGTGTGATAGGGATAAATTGTATGTTATGGTTTTCCCCCCAATTAGACTCCACTCAGCCACAAACTACCTCAATAAATAAAAAAGGCCCACAAGTGAACATTAACACCAGGAAGCCATCTCTGTCCATATCTCCCTGGACAGCCTGTGCAATAAAATACCGTCTCATTATAAGTGGAATGGGGAAGAAGACAAATGGTGCCTAGGATGGAGAAGGGGAAAAGGCAGGCTGGTCAGGGCACATCCGGATGATGGCTCTCGTTTAAGGGATTCAGTGTACTTATTTGCTGCTTTCAGTGCTACAGGATACTTTATCTGTAGATATGTGAGTGGTGCCTACTTATTCCAAAGGCACGTGGACCATTTATGCAGGGGTATTTACTTCGCAGTCCCTGCTGCACTGCTTCAAGGCTTCTTTTGCATTAGTCATGATTTTACCGACCTTCAGACGTGATTTCGCTCTAGCCTTGTTCTTCCCCCACAGTTCTAGGATCCTGTTTTAGGACGAATTTAAATACTGCTTCGAGGCAAGAGCAATGCAAATTCTCCCTATTTCCATGCCTAGCTCTTCACTTCGGGTTTCTCTCCCCAAGCCCATTTTGGCTTCTCCCTCCCACGTGTCTGTCCCTCCCATCAAACCCTTTCCCTCAACGCAAAGCACAAATGAGGGAGTTAAACCTTCATGAATTGTGCAGGAAGACACCGAAGAGAGGCTGCAAAGGTTGAAAGGCAGCTCCCGGCAGGGAGCTGTTTGAAGAAAGGTGGGGAGGAATACCCAGCAAAAGCACACGCAGCCCCTTTGAAAGCTGACCCGTCCCCTCCAAATAAAGTGCAACAAGGCTGCATTTTCAGGGGGAGGGACTCAGAAGCTCCATGATTCACTGGGGATGCCTAATTAATCACAAGGTACTCCTGGAATTGGGGGGGGGGATCTCTCATGCATATGATGCTTGAGAATTCGGAGCAGAAAACTGCAGCAAACCAAAAGCAAATTTCCCCTGCATAAATGACCTTACTGTGCCACAGCTTACATACTCAGACAGGGATTTGGGTTGTCTCTGGACGAAAACGCATGGTCACTTAGCCCAGTTCCAGCCCCGTTCCACCCAGGACCAGATGAACCTGCATTATCTGGAACGAGCAGGGACTAAAGTGTGTGCAAATGGATCCATGTAAACAGAAAATGCGGGTTCCTGCTGAGTAAGCCCTCCCCCTCCCCCAGCTCCTGGTGATTGGTCCTTTTGAATTGACTAATGGAGGCTCCCCCCCGCATGTAATTTTAAAAGCATTTTAAGAACTAAAAAACAAAAAACGGAGCTACCTGAAAGAAGGGGGGGAATCCAAGCCTCGTTTTAAAAAATACTTTTTCTCAGAAAAAGCTCCGAAGTAGCAGCAGGCAGGAAACAGTTGAATCCCTGCCGCTTCAAACACTGCTTTGCTATTGGCTGTGAGAGATGCCAATCATCAGTGTTTCCCCGTTTCTGTTTCTCCCAGAAGAGGAATGGGAAAGGGCGGGTACATTTCGCTTCGATACAGGGCTGAAAGAAGAGTAAATAAGGTATCGTCTGTTCGCGAAGATTTCTTCCTGGGTGAAACTGGGAGGGAACTGGGCTGGAACGGGGCTAAGTGACCATGCATTTTCGCCCTCTGTCTACTCTGAACTGGCCTCAAACTGCTTAAATCATTGTGGATAAACCCTGGGGATTGTGGTTTTATGAAGGGGCATTGGTATCTTGAAGGAATGAATCACACATGCTTGTTTTCTTCTAACTCAAGGACTTGCATCAGAGCATGTGAACTAAATGGAAAACATCATGTTGGATGTGTTATAGAAGTTTTTCCCATGCCGGTCTGTGATGGTGCATTCAAACATGAAAGAGTACCCAACAGACAGCTGATGATCAAGCGAGGAATTAGCTCTACGGTCTAGTCTACAAGTGACATGGGATGAAGCGGTAGAATGCTGAGGTAACTATAGCAATTCAACTTCTGGGTAGAAACTGGCATTTAAAAAAAAGCCTGTTAAAACTCCTTACAAATTTAGGAAAACATCTACCACACCAGGGATCAGGGTTCTGTTTGTTCTTTGGTATAGTAATTTTCTATTTGCAGAATGGGGCATAGTAATGCCCACACACAGCTCTTCACTATGAAGCGTTTATGTTCCCACCATTTCACTACCTTATCTACTGTATTGTATGTACGGACCAAGCCTGAAACAAGACCCTCAGTACCCTCACAAAATTATGCCTCTTTGGAAAGAAGTAAGGATAGTGAAACCAGCTTCTCGCTTGAGAGGTATAAATGTGCCTCAGTAATAAATAAATCCACTGTTCAAATAGTGTCCCCCCTCCCAACAGGAAAGCAGTGTTTTGGACTTCAGCACTGACCGCAGCAGCAGTTCTGGAAATGGGAGTCAGCAGGCCTTTGGTAAGAAGACGCAGCCAATTGCAAGCAAACCCAAAAACCCTTTTGTGACTCAATGTGCTTTCAATTAGGTCAGGAGGCAGGAAGCCCATTCCTGCCTCTCCTGATCTATGTGGTTAGTACAGGAGGCAGTGTGAGTACCACTTAAGCCTGAGCACCTGTAAAACTGAGATGTGCAGTTCTGAGCTGATAAGGATGGTTGGGAAAAGTGACAGGAATGATGCTTTACCCATCACTGTGCATATTACACTGTGTCTGGACTCCCAGCTGATGGAACAGGACTGCAGCATATGAATAGAAATACATTTGATTGGAGCCCTCAAGCAACCCACAGGCATCTGTCAGTCCTGGATCAAATCATTAGAAGGCCACTGACCAAGCCAGGAGACTCTTTCTAGAGTTATGACACAGTTCAACCATAAGCCTGTGTCATAAAGCATGGGATTGTAGCTCCCTAGCGGTACTAGGATATACAAAGCCTAAGGCAGGAGACAATAGCAAACATTCTCCACCCAGCTTCAGCTGTTCAGGCATGGGAGCCATTTCTGCTCTCTCAAATTGCACACTGTTCCTTGTTGTGGGGAACGCTCATTATAAAAATGCCAACTCTTGTTCCAAGACATCAAATTCCCATACAATATAATGTCTACTACTTAGTTCCTTATTTCACAGACCCATGGAGCATAACAGAGAGCCCCCCCTTGTTTTAAACAATACAGGTCCAAAGTATCCTGAATGTTAAATTTTAATCTGGCAACCTTATCCACAGATTCAGTGGCATGGTTACATAGTTGGGGAGTCCCAACTCTTTGGCACTTTAAAATATTTGGCCTGCTTTATATGATGTCAGTACTTACCTGCATTCCAACCTGCAAACTCCATTGCCATCTCATGTTGTTAACCCCCGAGTTTGTGTCCACAAAAAGCACACGATCTGTGGCTATTTCTGGCATCCCACCTGTAAATAAGGCCTAATTGATCCTGTAGAGATCATGCATATGGGCTAACAAATGGCTCCAGCTTGGCATACTCAGGCCACGAGCCAAGGATCAATCTTGCAACAACCATGGAATTTGTCTCCAGTGTGTTGGTCAAAGCAGCCCTGATGTTGCAGACAGGCTGAACAGCATTTAGGGTAGGCAGATAATATTCTGGTTGCTGAAGAAATGGAAGGGAATAGAGCAAGTAAGTGAAATCGCAGCCTTGAGAAAGGTTACAGGGAGAAGGGCGCTTGAAAAGAACCTGAAGGGAAAAGGATATTGAGAGAATGGAAATGGAAGGTGTGTTGTTAGCTGATCAGTTAGAGCCAACTACACAGTATGTTATACAGAGAACCCAGACTCACTTATTCCAAACACACAGCAGCTCCAAAATGGGGCAGATAAGTCCTCCCAGAGCTGTTTTGGTAAAGGAAAATAGAATGGGGGGGAGGCAGGATCTTGCAGCTGCTGGAGGGAAAATGAAGCTTATCCAGGGAACCCGATTCCTTTTTCTAAAAAGTCTGGACCAGAGGCACCCTGATCAAGGGACTCCATCATTTGCCAGTAACAGAAAGCTGAACATAAATGTACTAAATAGACTGACATAACTGTAGATTCTAGGTCAGTAGGTCGCCAACCTCCAGGTGGTTATCCAATACTTAACACAGAAGGAAAGGTATGTCCAGACTATTGTGACAAATTACAAAACTGTATTAAACAATGTGAAACAAACAAATCACAAACTATATACAAAAGGTAAGTATAAACCCTTTGTACAGCCCCATATCTGACACACTTCTGAATTATTGTTGTTTTCCAGGTGCAGAACGAGGGTACTCAGGTAAGTATGTTCTGGTATGTTCAAGATATCTCCATGTTCAGGGAGGAAGAGGAAGATGGTCGTTTCCAGTGCTTCATCAGTCCCTCTTCACATCCATTTTGTATTTCTTGTTACAAGTTAAAGTCCTTTCTTAAGGCATCTTGCAAAGGTTCCACTCAGGATACCATATGACAGTACTGGTACAACATCCCTAATCAACAATGTGGTGGCTGGAGATCTCCCGGTATTACAACTGATCTCCAGACCACAGAGATCAGTTCTCCTGGATAAAATGGCCGCTTTGGAAGGTTGACTCTATGGCATTATATCCCATTGAAGTCCCTCTCTTCCCCTTCCCAAACCCCACCTTCCTCAGGCTCCACCCCCCAAACAAATTTCCAGGTATTTCTCAACCTGGAGCTGGCAACCCTACAGGTCAGGGGTCCCCACCATGGTGCCTGCCAACACCTTTCCTGGGGTGGAGCCTGGGGAAGGTGGAAGCTCAGTGGAGATGGGATGATGCCATACAGTCCATACCTGAAGCTGCTATTTCCTCCAAGGAAACTGATCTTTGTGGTTTGGAGATCAGTTGTCATTCTGGGAAAACTTCAGGCCCCATTTGAAAGCTGACAACCCTAACTGTACCCCACTGAGTGATGGATGAGAGGGAGATCAGAAGGCGGCAGCAGGAGAGTTCCACATTACGCAAAAAAGTTTGTAACCCCCCTGCATTTTGGTTAGCTTTATCCCCATGGCTAAATTCAGCTTGAGCCACAAGGATGGCCACCAATTAATCCATGATCAACTGAAAGCCAGTACGGTACAGTGGTTAAAAGTTCAGAGTAAGGTTTGTGAGACACAGGTTCAAAATCTCCACTCTGCCACTGAAGCTCGCTGGATAGCCTAGGACCAGTAACTCTATCTCACAGGGATAACCAGTTGTTGTTAGAATAACCTGAAGGAGAGGAGAACACTGTGGTAAGCTGTAAATCGGGAAGAATCTGGAGGGAATGTTTAGTCTGGAGGAGGCTGAGGGGGGACACAATTGCTCTCTTTAAGTATCTGAAGGGCTGTCACTTAGAGGTGGACAGGGAGCTGTTCCTATTGGCAGCAGAGGACAGGACGCTCAATAATGGGTTTAAATTGAGGGTGGAAAGGTAACAGCTGGAGATTAGGGGGGGATTTTTACAGTAAGAGTTGTTCAACAGTGCAATCAGCTACCTAGGCAGGTGGTGAGCACCCCCTCACTGGCAGTCTTTAAGCAGAGGCTGGACAAACACTTGTCAGGGATGCTCTAGGCTGATCCTGCATTAAGCAGGGGGTTGGACTAGATGGCCTGTATGGCCCCTTCCAACTCTATGATCCTAAGACATATAATAAACACGTACTGCAGCAATCATATTGTTTGGGTCCCTGGTAGCCAGCCACCATATCACAGGGATTTTATATGAACTGGATCTCTATTCTGTTTATAAAGCCAACGTTGCTTAAGGGATTCCAGAGGTTTGCAATGACCAGGCAGCTGAGCTTGTAAAGACTATTTTGTTCCTCCTAATTGCAAATAACGTTGCTCAGGAAAGCTCGCTGAAGAAATAAATACTTTATACTGCTTGTGATTAAACTGATTCAGAGAAATCAAAAGCTGCAGGTATGATCTGGAAGCAGTGAACTAATAACTTGTTCTTTATATTGATCTTTCTCAGATGGTTTCAGACTTCACATTTCTGGGACACACACAAAAAAGGGGGAAATGGTTTCCAGTAAGCTGAATCAAAACTGTATCAGGGTCACCAAAACAACTTATTCCATTTCAGGAACTCCATATTTCATGGGCTGGTGCAGGTGACAGGAAGGATACAAATTCAGAAGCCAGAGAGTGGAAAGGAAAGTTGTCCACAGCAGCACAAATTTGCTCTTTGACCTGGCACTTCCCCAAAGGAGGAGTGAGTGAGTGATCCATTAAATACCAAAAAAATAACACTAAGTAAGGCATTTTTAGTCCTTTATTTTCTGCACAAGGCTATAGCTGTATGAGCAGTACTAGACAGACAGACAGAGCGGTTGATCCAAACAGACCCTCTGAACCTAAGCAAGAGACAGGACCAGTAAAGTCTGCTGCTCATTCCCGTTAGGATTGCCAGCCTCCAGGTACTAGCTGGAGATCTCCTGCTATTTCAACTGATCTCCAGCCAATAGAGATCAGTTCCCCTGGACTCTATGGCATTGAAGTCCCTCCCCTCCCCAAACCCCACCCTCCTCAGGCTCCACTCCAAAAACCTCCCGTCGGTGGCAAAGAGCGACCTGGCAACCCTAATGTCTGTACATCAGGGATCTGTCACCTTGGAACCACGTAGTCTCCTTATATCAAGCTCTACACAGCCAACACATCCCACAAAAAAACCTCCATGCCTCAGCCTTTTCTGAACCCCCTTCTTCCAATACAAGAAACCAGGCTGGAAAAAATGTGTGAGAGAAAGAACAGAATTGCAAAGGCCCAACAGCAAGTCTAATCCATTAGATCGACCACTAAGCCTAGTCCTGGTTCAAATCCCAGATCAAGTATAGCTTCACAATGTATCTACAGACACAGTCTTTCTTTCAGCCTCTGTTTCCCTTCTGCAAAACCTCAAACAATGTCACCTTAGGGAGCTATTGTGAAGCTGGGCAAAGTAACCTAAAACATTCTTGACACTTGCTGTTTCTATCAACTGCAAATAATGTAGCAAATTGAAAAAAGATGTTGAAAGCAAATAGATTAATAATTCAGCTAACTCATTATCATGGAATGGATGAAGCCGCCTTATTGAGTCAGCCCACTGGTCTGTCAAGCTCACTATTGTCTACTCCAGCTGGCAGCAGCTCTCCAGGGTCTCAAGCAAAGGTCTACTTACTACCTTTTAACTGGAGATGACTGAGGTTGGACCTGGGACCTTCTGCATATAAAGCAGATGCTCTGCAACTGAGCCATGGCCCATCCCCAAAGGAACTTGGGTACTGAGAAGGTGTGAGAAAACAGGATTGGCAAGAGGGGTAAAAGTGTCTGTGTGTAAGAAGGAAAGAAAAATGAACAATGCTTGCAATAGTTGCCCATGTAACATTCACTAACTAATGCAGATTAATAACAATAACAGTCCCCCCAACTCCAAGCCGGGGTATTCTATAATTATCTCTCAAGGGATTTCTTGGAGCTTCCTCTGAAATACCAGGCCATTGTTAGAAGGACGATTTGGAGCAAGGTGACGTACATGACATTATACCTCGGCACCTCTCGTGTGCAATGGAAAGGGCAGTGCCTTGGGGATAACTGATCAGTGCCCTAAGGATCAATTTCCATAACCCCTTTAGTATGCTGAGATGTGGATTATTGGGTGGCATGGTGAGGGCAGAATCGAGGGCAAAGAGAGACAGACATTCATTTGTTTCACTGTGTGCTCAGGCCATGCCTTATCTTCCGTGCACAGACCATCTGAAAGTGGGAGGGAACGATGAGCCATAAGCAAAAGACTCCATACCAGAGGCAAAACCCTCACCTAGAGGGACTTGGGCACCTGTATTCTTTTTCCAAGTGGTAAGGATTCTACCAAGCTTGCAGATGTGTGATAAAATTTGTAGGGAAACAAAACTGTTTTATTTAGAACCCCACCTTTCTTTTTCCACAGAATTCAAGTCAGCATACGTAGGCCATTTATGCATGGCTATTTCCTCATGGTCACCCTGCCAACTACTTGAAGGCTTTGCTTTGATTATGCTTATATTTCCTGACTGTCAGAAGTCACCTCACTCTCCCCACGTGTTTCCACGTGTATTGCGCATGTTTTCTGGATGCGTTTTTAGCCAGCATCCAGAAAACACAGGGGAAACGCGCAAGAAGAATGAGGCGACTTCTGACAGCAAGAAAATGCAAGCATAATCATGGCTACTAGTTAAAATGGATACTGGTCAATGATGCATACCTATTCTCTCCAGGATCAGAGGAGCATGCCTATTATCTTGGGTGCTGTGGAACACAGGCAGGATGGTGCTGCTGCAGTCGTCTTGTTTGTGGGCTTCCTAGAGGCACCTGGTTGGCCACTGTGTGAGCAGACTGCTGGACTTGATGGGCCTTGGTCTGATCCAGCAGGGCTTTTATGATGTTCTTAAAGCAAAGCCCCCAAGTAGTCTAGTGTGGAAACAGCCGTGCATAAATGGCCATAGGGTTTCAGGGAGGCCTCCTACCCTACCCCATCCCAGGTTAGCTTTGGCAAGGCTGCCACTACATGGGCCCCTGAATTGTCACTGGAATACGTTGTAGAGAGGATTTACAGGTCATCTGCATCCCTTCTATCCTTTTATCCTTCCCTTCCTCCAAGGAGTTCAGAATGTCCCCCCCCCCATTGTCCTGCACACAACCTTGCTCAAGTGGTGAAGCTATTGGAGGTCACTTCCTCACAACTATCACGCTCAGCCCTGCTTCGCTAACCCACCTTTCAACCGCACAAACAAAATCTGAATTTCATGCGGCTTTTCCATTTTCTGTACGTACATAGTAGGCACAACACTAATGTTTCTTTGGACAATGTCCTTAATTGGATTAATGTTCTTAAATCGGGCCATTTCCAACTGGGCTACTTCTTTAGGGTTGCCAGGTCTGGGTTGGGAAATATCTGGAGATTTTGGGGACTGAGCCTGAGGAGGGCAGGGTTTGGGGACGGGAAGGACTTCAATGGGATATAATGCCAAGAGTCCACCTTCTGAAGTGGCTATTTTATCCAGGTGAGCTGATCTGTCACCTGGAGATCAGTTATATTCCCAGGAGATCTCAGCCACCATCTAGAGAGTAGGAAGCTTGTTCATGATGGCTGTACACAGTTGTTTTTGAGAAGAGACTCTGATGTCCAACCTTTACATTTGCCCAGGATATGGTGTAGCTGCAAAAGGATGCTTATGGCAGAGATAAGGAGGTAAAAATCTGAAGTCTCTCTGTTGGCTTAGGTCCCGAGTCTCCAGGGAATTGACTACTGGAATGTTTTTGAGAGTGTATAAAATTGTAAACTATTTCTAGAAAAAAAAATGATTTCTTGTTCCCACAAACCTCAAAAATCTACAGGCTGGTCAGCTGCCCAATTTCAGATCCTTTCAGATCCTTCTCCTCCCCACCCCCTTCTTAGTCCCAGTGAAATAAAATACAGAAATAGATACAGCCTTCTTGGGAGTCCTGATGTCAATTTTATAGCAGCTGTTCTGCTGCTGTGGCAAACAGATGAACTTAACAGCCTCCAGCACAGAGTTTACAGACATGGATAATCATTCTAGAGTAATTACCAGTTTGCTCCCCCACAGGAATTCACCTGCAAGAAGTCACTGGGAGGTAATTACACCAATTACTCCCTTGACGCATGCAGACTCAGCGACTAGAGCAAGCGGTGCTCTTCCTAATAGCTTGGGTCATCCTTCCTCTGGGCACTGTAATATACTCCTTCCTGCTGAATCTTAGACCTCTGCCCATCTGCCAAGTACTACAGAACTCTTCCCCCCCACACACACCCCGCCTTCACTGGGTCATAGCCCCGAGCAAGGCTTAATACACCAACTTCTAGCCATTTTCCCAAGGTTTTCCAGTGGCTCTTCGGAGCTGTGCTCTGCACCGAGGATAAGACAAGCAACATTGTGCATACCTCAACTAAGCTGACTGAGAACTCCAAAGAGAAGAACCCGCTAACCATGTGCCTGGAATGACAGGGGGAAACGTTGAGGGGAGGAGGGTTTCTAACTGCCAGTGGTAAACTGGCGAGGAAAGTCATAGGGAACACAAACCATGCAAGGGAAAATAGCCCGCCTCTGATTTTCTTTACTCTGAACTCTTGTTGAAAGCCACAAGGAACTCCATCCTAAGTAGAGTTTCATCCTACTAGCCCACTGACGTCAATGTATTTAGGAAAGTACAACTCGGTTTAGGATTGCACTGTTAGCATCTTGTGTTTTAAAAGGAAAACAGTCCATTCCCATCACAGATGATGGACCAGATTTTGAACATTTGGAGCTAGTAATACCCAAACAATCATCTCACCTGACCATGAGTGACAGAACCTCTGGCCACACTATGGCTGTGAGGTTTGTACATCACTGTGATATTAATAGGCCTGAATTTGCTTGCAACTTAAATATGCTTGTACAAATTCTGCCTACTGTCCTGTCACTGCAGAGTAGTGGTATATGGAAGTACAACACTGGGGAAACAGACAAACACACTTGCTGTTTTCTCTCCTTTCTGAGCTACCGTGCATGCCAGTTTGTGGACGTAACTCCTGCATAAAGCCAGGAGAGGGATGCAGTCATCACATTAAAAAGGACAAAACACCTGGAAACAACAAGAAGTCAAATGCAGTCAGGCTAGAGGGGAAAAAGAACACCCTGAGACACATCCTCATCACAGCTTGACAGTACAGCCCAGATACTTCCAATGAGAGTATCACAGAAGATGACAGCAGGAAAGACCAAAATGTGACACTCCAAACCGCTATGGGCAAATAATTGTCCTTGAACTGCTCTCGTTCATTTTACCTTTTTCTCCCCAGAAAAGAACCGACAGATCTTGAAGCACTTCAGAGTAGCCAGTTACATTTTTAATAAGGAAGATTCCTGTCAAGAGTTTAACATGCTCATTGCAGTCTTTGCGAAGGGCGGATCTGCACATGCCTTCCTGGCCCAGACCAAGGGAGAAAATCAGTAGCAGCAAGGGACAGTGACCTAGA
Organism: Euleptes europaea; assembly: GCF_029931775.1. NCBI lineage: Eukaryota > Metazoa > Chordata > Lepidosauria > Squamata > Sphaerodactylidae > Euleptes > Euleptes europaea. The sequence continues at coordinate 36,510,735 of NC_079317.1, forward strand.
AACCCAACACCATGAGAAAAATCATTAGGCTGGGCTCAGTCACTCCTCCTTCCAAGCCCAACCCAGCATCATTCAAATAGAGGTGCAGGTCTCAAGTACAAGCGCAGAAGGTAGCGCCATATAGAATCTGCAATTGGAATCTCATCCCTACCATCATGTAATTTGTGTAATGTAGAAGTTAAAAGCGTCATACTAAGATCTGGGAGTCCAAGGTATGACTCCCTACTCTGCCATGGAACACATGAAGCTGCCTCATACTGAATCAGACCCTGGGTCCATCGAAGTCAGCACTGTCTACTCAGACTGGCAGCGGCTTTCCAGGGTCTCAGGCAGGGGTCTTTCGTATCATCTACTTGCCTAGTCCCTTTAACTGGAGATGCTGGGGATTGAACCTGGGACTTGCTGCATGCCGAGCAGATGCTCCACCACTGAGTCACAGCCCCTCCCCAAGCTTGCTGGGTGACCTTGGACCAGTCACGCTCTCTCAGCCTAACCTACCTCACAAGGTTGTTGCAAGGATGAAATGGAGGACAGTATATTGTTGTCAGCTGCTTTGGGTACCCATTGGAGAAAAAGGCAGCGTCTAAATGAAAGTAATTAAATAAAATAAAATGAGCATTGCTGAATATATTCATAATTTCAGTCTACAACTGTGGAATATTGGTACAGAATTCAGACTCTTAGAAGCTTCAACTGCTGTTTAAAAATAGCAAGCTATTGACTTCATATCTTTGCTTGGGCAATGCCTACTGAAATAACCGGAATGTGAAAACAAATTCAAGAGGTCAGGAGATGGGGCGTCACTGCTCTTAGCTCTGCGCTACCACTTGACTAGCAAAAAAAGGCATAATGAATAGGCAAACAACCATTTTAATTGCATTATTTTATTGGTCACAAAATTAAGCTGCAGACGTATGCACATTTATCTGTGAAGATAAGCCTATTGAATACAGCAGAACTTATTTCTGAGCACATTACAGAGGACCCATATGCACAGTTTTTTCTAATACACAGTTTTCATGATTTTAGGGCAAAGGAAGCATAAAAGGAACTGAATTTGGGGTCACAGGTCCGTTTTTCATACTACCGTTAGCAAAAACCTCACAGATTCTCTGTGCTCTTTTGGTTTCCTGTAGCCAAAGCACAGTGGGAGAGACAAGAAACCTGAAAGAGAGGCTGAGGTCCAAGCAAGGCCATTCCTGGAGGCCTTTTACGGCTTTCCATCTTGTGAAGGCAGCAGGTTTTCTATGCTTCTGGCTATGACAGCTTTATCATACAACTGGGAGCATGGAGAGTATTCCTGGGGAAGGCAGACATCCTTTCCACTGAAACAACCCTGTGCTTACTATGGAAGGTCAGCCAGGAGGATTGCAGAGTCCGCACTAGGAGGCTGGACATGCAAAACCAGCAGGAACCAGCATGGGCTGAAGCACTCTGTGGTTCTGAACTGTAGGGATGAGAATTATTAGAACAGCTTCCCCAGTCCCAACCATTACAGCTACCTGCAAGTGCCCACAGACAACCAAGATTCAGGACACAGACATCTTTTTCTTGTAAAAGCATCACCTGGGTAAAGATAAAGAAGCTGGAGGGGAGGACAGAGAACTCTGCACTTTAAAGTAAGGCACAAGCGTCTCTCAATCCTACGTTACAAGGGTGCCACCTGCTGGGCCTGAACAGATTCTGTTTGTTAAATCTATGCAGTCAGGTCTACACCACAGTGTTGCTAACTGTGGAGGAAACTCAACCCAATTCTGCCTCTTTTCCAAACTGCAGTCACCCCCATTTGCACTTATTATTCATGAGTACATATAAAAGTGGAACCTTATAAGCCTCACAACTACTTAAAGATCTTTAGGCGAATCAGTGGGTTTTGTCCTACCTGCTCAAATACTCCACATTGAGAAGCAGGCTTATAAACATTTTTATGGGCATCTTTCTGCAAATTTAAGTCAGGAAGACGTAGCTTACATCCCTACTGGGAGAGACTAAAGGTATTTGTGCCACTGTGACTAAGATATTCAGAAACGCTCATGCAGGTGATCCCACATGACTGGTGACTTTATGGGTTGCTCAGACGGCAATCAGTGAGTGCAGAACCCAGATGGATTGTATAATTTTAAGAAAAGAGGACTGGTTTCTGGGTGATGGGATGGGACTGAACAGGGAGCACTAAACAAAAGCATTGACATTAGATAGTAAAAAGTGTGAGAACTAGAACTTCACTGTATGAACTCAGTCTTCTCCTTTCCTGTGGCCTGGGTGTGCCACAAAATGGGGGCCCTGCATTCCTATCAAGTTACTCTTGGTTGCTACCACCTCCGTAACAGGTCCCTAACCTGAACTGGCCTACATCCTGTCAGCATTCCCTCCCGGGAACTTTTCTGAAGGGGGTACACCATTGCAATGAAGATTCTTCTCTCCTGCCTGCCAAAAAGGATCACTGCAATCTCCAAAAAGAGCCCACATTTCCAAACTAGGCCACTGTTAATCTAAACTTCAGCTTCATTTGACTGCCAGCCTCTTCCTATTTGCCTGGCACCATCATGTACGAGAAATCATGCAAGTGCAATGCTGAGGGCTTTATGTCCATGAACTAACATAAAGTGAAACCAATAATCCATTTTGCAAAAAGTACAGTACACAACAGCACTTAAACTCTCTTCGCAGGACTCAATGTTGTGGCCTGACTTCAATTTAAGAAAGGAAAAGCATTTAAATCAGTGGGAAAAAATACAGAAGTACTTCAAAAAAAGAACCCAAGACCCCTTTTGCTTACTACCACCCTTAACTTTCTGGCCTATTCACTAAGAAAAAACAAACATAAGAAAATGTTCTCCTTCGTGACAAGCGCCTTGCTTGCCCAGCACAAAATATATATATACCCGATTCTCTCTCTGCCAACATCTCCAAGACCTGCAGAGTTGGTTCTGAAGTCTGGAAACAGGGGGGAAGGGAATCAACACAAATACAGCTTGTAGAAGAGATTACTCTGGCAGGAGATGGATCCTGGGTTGGCTTCAGGCATCCACCAGGGTGAGCCCATCATGCAAGGCACGTTTCCACATGTAATAAGTGGAGCGTGCTGTTAAGGGGAAGCGGGCTCGGAACTCTTTGTATGTCGGGAAGGTCTTTGATTCAAAGCGCTGCTGAAGGAACAGCTTGGCCTGGGCTTTGAACTGAGCCGTGGCGATCACATCCATCACAAACATGCGGCTGTTGACACTTTCTGGCACTGGATAGCCCGGGATCCTGGTGTTGTTGGGTTTAGGCACTGGCTGGCCCAGATGCACTGGAGCTGTCTCCCTTTGCTGCAGTGGAGAAAATCCAAGCTCGCTCTTCTTCCTAGACTCTGAGATAGCATTTTGCGAGTGTTTAAAAACCCTGTTTGAGGAAAGTCGGTGCTTTTTCTTCTGGATGCTTTTCCTCTTCCAGAACCAATAGGCTGTGGAAGAGACACCTGGGTAGCGCAGGCGGAACTTACAGAAGGGCATGCGCCATTGGCGGACCCGTTTCTTGGCCAAGTCACGAAGCTGCTTCTGCCAGTTGTGCAGAGAGGGCTTGATGCGCAAGAGAATCTGTGGTCCTGGCCGGTGCCCATTCAGCACCTTCCTGTTAGGCAAGTTTTCTGGCTTGAGGAGCAGGTATGGGTTGCTGTTCACTAGGGGCTTCTGGTTGACAGGAAGAGGCTGGGGAAGTTTGAAGTTTGGGTTCCCCTTGATGGCCTTTCTCCTCCAGTTGTAGTAAGTGGACCTGGAGATGCCGGGAAAGGTGCGCTTGAAGTTCCTGTAAGGCACGAGAGTGTTCATGGAAATGCATTTCTCCAAGTAAGACTTGGCTCCTTGCATAGAGATCCCATTCTGGCCGGGATTCAGGAGAGAGCTTTTGGAATCTAGGCTTCCCTGCAATGGAGCTGCCCCGGATACCCCCGTCTGAGGCTTCACGGTTTTGGACGCATGAGGTTCATTTGAGGACACGACTTCACCAGGGGAAGAGGCCTCGCCGTTGGTCACGCTTTGCAGCTCGTGCTTCCAGGCATAGTAAGTGGAGCGAGATATTTCTGGGAACATTTGTCGGAAGTGCTGGAGAGGGACAATGTTCCCCTCTTGGAAGCAGGACTGCAGGAAGTGTTTGGCTGCAAACCGAGTCGCCGCTTTCTGCCTGTGCTCTCGGGACTGACGCTTCCAGCGATAGAAGGTGCTTTTGGTAATGCTGTATCTCTCACGTAGGTTAGAGTAAGTCACCTGGGGATCATTGTTCAGCAGCTCCAGGGTCTTCACCGGCTGTGCCTGAGGCTCTGGCTGAGGGCTTGTTGGTTCCAGCTCTTCCAGGCCTACAACAGCCACAAAGTATTGCGCTTTGAAAACCTGGGAGGAGACCTTCTGCCCCGACCACATGATATGGAGCATGGAGACCTGTGAGCCACATTTCCTGGGTCGAATCAATCGGTTGAAGTATGGCCGGATCTTCAGGTTGCTCATTGGGTAGATGGAATAGATATTGCACTGCAGCACTGACGCCAGGGCATACACATGCCACATGTTGGCATAGGTGCCAGGGAAGCAGGTGGCTTTGACATCAGCGTCGAAAATGGCCTCTAGGATAGCCAGAGGTAAACTTGTCATCTCGGGGGACTCTTCCGTGCAGAGCGAGTAGCGGGCAGCCTGCAGCATTACCTTGGAGTCAATCATGCCGTTCAGGTAGTATTGCTTGTGAAGCAGCATCTCCACCGCTGTGCGCACCTGCAGCTCCAGGCTGAGGCTGGTGTTCCCCCACAGCAGAACACTGGCAGCCTCAAACAAGTGATTCCCCTCCCCTTTGCAAACCAAAGGCAGCATGTTGCTGGGCGCATCTTCCGGATAGAGGCTTCTGGCTACCTGATCAACTTCCAGCTCTTCCTGGAACTGCCTCCCGCGGTAGCTCGGCAAGGAGAAAGAGGACAATGTCCTCTCGGCCTCCAGGGCGGCGCTGGTGAGCCCCTCTAGACCAAAGCATTCTGTAGCCTCCTGTAGTTCCTGGAGCACAGACTGCACCAGCTGGTGGCGCGGGATCATCCTGGAACAGAGAAGAGTTCAGATCGTGAGATTTCACACATCCAGCACAGGCAATGCCAACACAGCCTAGCCCACTCCTGGAGCAGCACAGTCAGGCTGTTCTCTTTTGGCGTCACGAAACAGTATATATCCCACAGGCCGCTCAGTGGGCAGAGGCTTCTCGTGACACCTGGCTGAGGAATTAATTCATAAAAACAGAAGTTTAGATTGCATCTTCGACAGCCCAACCTTATGCATGTATGTATCCTGAATTCAGCTGGACTTACTCTCAAGTAAGTACTTTAGTTTGATTAAACCCTAGTATGTCTTAACTGGGCACAGGATTGTAGCCTTAGACTGTATCACAAGAGATACAAAAAGCTTAATTTATGTATTTCAGTGGGCACATCATCTGCCATCTTGTTACACACAGTAGTTCGCACCTAATACTCAACCATAATATCCAGCTGTATCCATTCGATAAAAACAGACTATTAAATCATTTTGCTATGACAGCCTGAGTTCTGAAATTGACAGTTTTCGTATTTGGGAACTAGATTTGTGAGGCATGCTGAAATATGTAAAGCAGCATTGGAGCGAAATGCAGATGGGTGAATGGGGAAATACGCACTCTAAAGTTAGTTTCCTTTATTTTTCTGAGTCGGCTCTAGATTTATAGAGTTTGTCCCAGGTGGCCCCAATGCAAACCTAGAAAATATACTGAGCTCAGGCCGCCCTCAACCAGACTATCACCTTGACATAAGTAACTAAAATCTGAAACCTTTCCGTAAATGTTCACAATACAAATTTGGGAAGAATGGAAGGGGGAGCAGTGAATCCCATAATTATAATACAGTAGAATGACTGTAAATATAATACATTTATTTGCAGTGTGCAACAGGTAGTCGCTTCTTTACAAGCCTGCCTTGACTACCAGGGTCACAGTACACCTGGAGCAATAGCATCATCTTGGCTGTTCTTTGTAATTAGTGAATCAAAGGATCGGATCAGACTCTTAAGAGACCTCTTCTGGTTGAATGGTCAAATTGCATTTTTGGCATCTAGAAATAATTTTAACAGGAGATCCTAATGTTAAAAAAGGAAAGACAAAGATAGTGTAAGTTCGGAGCGCTGAGGACACTACAAGACAGACAGTGATATACCAGCAAAATCCAAGCAAGAACTGCAGGGGCTTATCTTTCCAGGTGAAGGGGGTGTTTTGCTAATAAGATGCTTAGTATTGTTCACAATGTCAAAGTAATGGTAACTGCTCTCACCCTGCTTCTTTAAAGTTAATCCAACTGAGAATTTCCTAGATGGGCCTTGCTTCATTCTAACAATATTCTGCAGTAACTCTCATGGAAGGCCTGAACAGCCTTGCCGCAGTATTCCCTCAAGACTGTCATATTCCTTACTATCAGTAAGTTGCCAGGTCAGGAATATAAGACTGAACCTCTCTGTTTTAAAAAAAAATCCAGTAAAGGCTACAAGGAGAAAAGTACCACCACAGTTCTGTGTTGTTATAGTAGTAGCACCCTACCACAGAGATTTGGAAAATTACTAGAGCATCACTGTGATGCCATGAGATTGCTTCAGGGTACATAACTGGAAGTGATGTTGAGTGTTGTGATTTCACCATGCCCCGCTCCCAAAAGCCCCCAGGGACTACTAGCAGACAACGGCCAACGCTAGCTGCAGTTCTAGCTGTGGTGGAATTTCATGGTTGCGTGAGACATTTTCATAGACGACCTTTTAAAACCCATCCCTCTAGGCCATATCCAGATTCCCCTGGCATCCATGGGATCTAGCCTTTAATTTCTAGCCTTCATAGCCTTATTGCCCGTGCCACCTTATTCAAAATGTCTTCTTTCCTGCCCTGCTACTCATTTTCCTTTAAACTGATAATCTGCCAATCCATATTCTCTCGAAATGCTGCTACAGGCCATATTCTATGCTACCAATCCATATTCTCTCAAAATTCTTCTACATGCTATTCCCTACTTATCAAATATGTTCTGATTTTATTTGTATGCGATGCACTATTTCATAGAATCATAGAGTTGGAAGGGACCACCAGGGTCATCTAATCCAACCCCCTGCACAATGCAGGAAATTCACAACTATCTCCCCCACACACACACTCCCAGTGACCCTTGCTCCATGCCTAGAGGATGGACAAAAAACCTCCAGGATCCCTGGCCAATCTGGCCTGGAAGAAAATTGCTTCCTGACCCCAAAGTGGCGATTGGCATTATCCTGGGCTGGCAAGAAAGGGCCACAAGTGCCAAGCACTGATGCAACCCTTCCTGCCCTCCCTCTCATGATCTGCCTAAGTTCACAGAATCAACATTAATGTCAGATGGCCATCTAGTTTCTGCTTAAAAACCTCCAAAGAAGGACAGCCCACCACTTCCCGAGGAAACCGGTTCCACTGAGGAACTGCTCGGAAGTTCTTCCTAATGTTTCGCTGAAAATTTCTTTTTACTTAATTTCACCCCTTTGGTTCTGGTCCAACCTTCTGGTGCAACAGAAAACAACTCTGCACCATCCTCTATATGACAGTCCTTCAAGTACCTGAAGATGGTTATCATATCACCTCTTAGGCCTTTCATGCAGCAGTTACTAAACTTAAGCCTCAATTCTTAATCCCCAAATTTCTAAAAAAAAACTGCTGATTAATTTAGAAAAGTAAAACTTACCCCTTTGCAAAGACAACTCCAGTATAAACCAATAAATCTTTTCCCTCAAAGATGGACTATGTACAGTCTGTCAAAGTTCCCCCCATATACTGCTATATTTCACCCTCTACTTCCAGCTGCCTCTAACAGGGTACCCTTAAGGCTGAACAAGAAAGAAAATCCAGATGAACAAGAAGTTTGCTATTTTCTTCTGCTGAAAATAATGGAAACAGAAGGCATAAAAACTGTCCTTGTTTACATTTACCAGGAGCAGAGCTTGGAGAGGATTATGGTCCATATTCAGACAGAAGCAGCAGCAGAAGTTCTCAAATGTCCTCTAGATGGTAAGTATTATAATAATCCTTTGGCAGAGGTTATTTCCCAAGGGAAAAAGATCTTGTCGTGCGGAGATAAACCCTTAGATTTAGGCCAAAACACAGGGAAGCCTAGAACCTATTCATAATTCAGGCCATAGTTCTGAATACCATGTTATTTTGTGAATAACATCAATTCAAAAATCATAGCTTCCCTAACATTAGGTAACAGTAAGACCATCAATTCCTGTATTCAATCTTTGATATCTGTTAGTATCTACTAGACATTTCTTTCCAGCTGGAATTGAAATTATATTTGTTTCTCTGCAGGCACACTTGTAGGCAGGTTACAGCTTTTTAAAAGAACGGTTTACTCTTGACTATATCTAAAACAGACATTTGCTATGAATCTTGGTTCAGCTGCCAATCAGTATCTCTGCGGCATTCCCCTCCTCTACTGAAACATAACCCTACAGCCAGGCTAGCCAATACAAGAAATTGGACTATGCTGCCTCCCATTTTTATTCTGTTATAGTTCAAGGTCCCAACAGCTGAGGTGCTTGTTGATCAGAGTTGGCAAAGAAACAAAAGCTGTCTACCATGTTGAAGACTGATTTATTCATCAGATGCATGAAAAAGACCAAGAACATTAATAAAGCAGCTTGGTTTGATGCCTATGGTAGCTCCACTCATCCACAGAGATACAAACCAGTACTTTCTCAGTTCATATATCTGATGAAGGAGGCTGGTGTTTGTGGTAGAATATCACAGTAAGCCAGAAGGGTAGCCATATTAATCTGGGGTATCAACATTAAACAGGAGTCCAGGAGCACCTTACAGTCTAACACAATTTATGCCAGCAACAGATTTTGAGAGCTTACTTCCTGAAAAGACTCTCAAAAATTTATGCAGGAATACATTTTGCTAGTAGTTAAGGTGCTACTAGACTGCAGTTTAATTTTGCAACAGGCCAGTTATTTTTAGTGGACTCTTTATTTTCTAAAGAATACCTGGACACCTTTTCACATTACACCCTTTCTTTGGGTTTATTTTGAATACCACTTAGTTCAATTGGGCGTAGTAGCAAGTGTGCATAAGACTGCAACCAATTAACCGGACACAAACGTTCCTGCCATAAGGTACCGTAAGGGTTCTTTCCGTGTTAGCATTACTTTTGAAATTTGAGAGTGGGCCAACTCATTACTTTCCCAGTCATTTAAACACCAGCACTAGAAACGTTGTCATTTTGGAGAAGAGGGCATTCAAATTAATTGCACAAAGCAAATATTAAAGTGGAACTGAAACCCTGGGTTACAAAGATTTCCTTGTCTCTCCCTGAAACCACAGGGTTTTTTTCCGCCGTCAAATCACAGCGGTCTTATGGAGACCCCGTAGGGTTTTCAAGGCAAGAGACGTTCAGAGGTAGATGCTGGGATCCAAAATGAAACCCACAAGGAGAACAAACGAAAACTGGGCTCTGGGTCCCCCCGGGTCATCGCCAGCATCAAAACAGCCACACTACAGCCAACCTCCTGCCCGCGGTCTTGAACGACAGCTGCGTTTACAGGTATGGAGTTGTGCTCCCTCTAGCGGCAACTCCAACTCTAGCAGCAACGAGGACGACTCGAAACAATCCCAAAACGATGGCCTGGGAGCAACCCAAGTAAACTTGGGAATGAGCTTGAGGAAAGTTCGTACCCTGTGAACTTTACATTAACGCAGGACTGGCCGATAGTTTCGGTAGAGGACGCGAGTAGGTGGAAAGGTCCCCAGGCTGCTCAAGGTTTTTAAGAAGAGGAGCGTCTTCGAGGTGGAAACCTGGCCCGGTCAACACTGATCAGGGGAAGCCCATACCCCAAGGCTCCCTCGCTCCACTCCAGAGGGGCTGCGGGAGGCTCCATCCTCTCGGAGAACCACCAGAAACCGCATGAGATTTAGGGGGGGGGGGACTCTTGAAACAAAGACTTCCAAGGAGGTAGGACTTCAAATGGAGACTTTGCCCAGAGCACCAAAAGAAAAGGCGAATTTCAGGGGGGGGGGGGGGATCTTGAGTAACGACTACACGTCTTTGCCTCCCTGTAGCCGCTGCCCACGCAGCAGCAACTTCTAGTGCAATCCTATGCAGACTTACTCCAACCTACGCCCATTGAGTTTATACTGGGGTCACTGCACTGGGGCTGTAAATTGCTCCGCCTGGCTCCAGCGTTGCATGGGTTGGCGTTTGCACTGGCCTGCATGTGGGCTCTTTCTTAGTCAAGCTCAGCTTCTGGAGCCCTACGCCTTGATCCCCTCCAGAAACCGACCGGGCGAGCCAGGAGGCTGCCTCAAACTCACCTGATTCGTTGGGCAAAGCGCTGGGGCTCACCCCAGCCAGGCCTGAGGCTCTCTGCGAGGGAGGCTGCTGGACATTTAAAGCCTTGAGGCAGGAAGCGCAGGCGAGCGCCCTTTCCCAGCTGTGTCCCACATTGAGACTGGGACCGGTTTCAGATCTGGAGTGAACCAATTGGAGCAACTTGACTTGTGTGTGTGTGTGGAAGGGTCTAGGCTCCTCCCACCCACCAGGAAATAGTCCATCCCCAAGTGAGCCTGTAGTCAGGATGAAAGAAGTGCAGATGCAGGAGTCACTTCCAAAGCTAAAGTGGCTGTGGCTATTGTCCCAGGGCAGGACTTCTTAAAGGGACAAGCACCTTCACAACTATCACACTTTCCAGAGCCTGAACAGGAAATACACACACACACACATGCAGTTCGATAAGGAGGGAGTTGGGGGCGAAAGCCAAGGCACAAGGGCAGAAAAAGCCTTTGCTAGAAAAGAAATGGTGCCAGTAGGTGAAAACCGGGAAGGGGGAGATTAATTTGAACACACTATTGTGTCCTTCATCTGCTCCTGTCGTTTCTGCAGTTACCTAGAAAGGGGAAGCGAAAGACTGGAATCTCCTTATGTACTTAAGCCAACACATGGACACATCCAGGCATATGTTTATTTTCCTTTGCTCTCCATGTTGCTGCTTGAGCTGGTGATAACAAACTGGTTTGTATGGTGGAAGGTAGAATATTAGAACTTTCTGATTGGGACAGAAAATAACCTGAGTTTTGTGTTGAGCGTGAAGTGTAAGCAAAGATTCCACCAAAGTTGTCTTTGTCTGTGATACACCAGTTTCCTTTCTAAAATGCAAAGCAAATAGACCTATTTTGCTCTACTTTCAGTTAAAATGTAAGCACAACAATTTGCCTATTGAAAATGTTTCTAGACCCTCTCAACCGAAGTCGATACTAGAAGTACAAAAATCCAGTACACTTCCATAAGAAACCGACAGCAATAAACAACAATAAATGTTAAAATACTAAAAAAAATTAAAAGTAGCAATCATAATGGGATTTGAAAGCCAGCAAAAAATACCAGCAATCAAACATAAAGCATAATCTGTACATACTGATTATCACCAAAAAATGGGAGAAAAAGAATGTCCACTCTGCCATAGACCTTTGGGCCACCCTCTCACTCATTTACCTCTCTCTCAGCCTAGACTACCTCGCAGGGCTGTTGTTGTTACAAGGATAAAATGGGGGAGGGGAGAGCAGTGTTGTAAGCCACTAGGGTTCTCCTTTGGGGAACAAAGCACATATAAATATCTAACTAAATAAATGACACTTAAAATTCAAGAGAATAAGTGCTAGAGAAATTGCTGCAGGAAGATAATTCCATCAGCAAAGAGTGATGAAATATTAGCTTTTCATTTTTTGTCTTCCTTTTGTTGGACCTTTGTTCAAAAGGTGTGGGCAAAAGGGAGGCTTCACTGAGCAATCTTACCAAACAGCTTATAGACACAAGCCATAGGAGTGCACAATGTCTACATGATGAATTATAGTGTGGTACAATGCATAAAAGACTGGACTTGGATCTGGGTTCAAAACTTTACTCAGCCATGGTCTCTAACCTTGATCAAGTCTGCTTAAATTCTGGATAGGTAAACCATTGATGACCAACTTTACTGTAAGTGTGGAACTCTAAAATGACTTAAACTGAATTGAACCCCTTTAAAATCAAAAGCATAGTGTTTTAAAATCCATTAAAACAGAGCATTCTAAATAAAGACCCAAAGGATTTGGAGGGCCAGATCGATCAAGGCTGCTAAGAAAGCATATCTGTGTGTAAATATTATTTATAATAGAAATATTCCTAGGCCAGAGGGTTTCAAAGTAGGACCCCAGAGTGCTAGGCAGTTCCTAACTGAGACTACAAGCAAAAATGCTGGTGAGTCAACAATGCTAGTAATTAACATAGATTTTAGATGTTATGGTTTATGGTTTTAATTGTAGAGTATATTATGTATTTTAATGGATTATTGTGAATGTTCTTGTATTTTAATGGACTAAACTGTAATGCTGTTGATGTTCGGCCTTGGTTGGGATAGAGTGAGGTATAAATCAAATAAATAAATAAAACAGGCATTACAAACGAGACAAAAGAAAAATGCTGAGCCATCCTGGCTGCAATCCAATGCATGCTCTCTGGAGAGTAAACCTCACTGAGCGCAGACAAACTTTCTTCTGAGTAGGTGTACGTAGGACTGCACGGTCTGTTATTCAAACAATGAGGTAGGTAAAGATCTCAATTAATAAACACATATTTACCATTTGTTTATTACTGGTGCTGATCATTCTGTCATGGGGTTTAATGTGAAGTATATGTGTTCTTTCACTAGAGTTTGCTTTTTTTTGCATGTTTTGTTTGTACTTGTGGCATTCTTCAAGCAAATCTCAATGCACCATCCTCCACCTGGGCTTGATTTCCTGTTCTATTTTCGTATGGGGCACTGTGACTTACAGAGACCCAACTACTCGGATTAGAATAAAATATAGGGACTACATTTCCCTGTGTTTATTTGGCCTAAGCCTAGCTTCTTATGTTTGTGGCAGTTTAGGCACCTTAACAAGACACTGAAGTTAGCTTTTTGACCACAAGAAATTTTACTAAGAGCAGTTCTGTTTCAAACAAATCTGTAGAATCATAAAGATGAGACACTTCCTTTAAAGCTCAGATTTTCCTTAATGCCATGCTTTGACATCAGATTCTCTGTTTTTTTTTCTGCACATGTTCAGAACTGATTTGTTCAAATTCTGATGCACTGGCAGGTTTTAATACCCCTTTGTAAACTGGAAATTATAGGAATTTACCTCATAAGGGAAAAAATCTGTGCCATTTTGAAAGTACAAACAAACCAAATTATTGTGGCACAAGCCTTCATCAGACATCTGAGGTAAAGCCTGAGATAATATCAATTAATCAATTAGAAATTCTAGTTAAATAATTTTATACACACATTTAAAGATGCTGACCCAAGAGTACAACTGTAAGAAGATAAATTGAGAAGTGGTTGGCCTGGCAAATATTGGATACAATCCTAGACAGAGATACATTCTTAAAACCACTGAAATCAATAGGCATAGAAGGGTGTCATTCTGTTTAGGATTGCACGGAGGCACATAGAAATAGGTAAGGGATTTCTTCCTTTTATCTGGAAGGGCGTGGTAAAGGTTTTTTGTCTGGAGACCTGAACATTCCATTACAAAACATTTCGAGATTGTAAGCAAAGATAGACCATTTGTGGTTGTACATCTGTGGAATGTGATATCTGACAAAGGGAGAGGTGAGGACTCATAAATTAGCATTTTGGCTTCGTTCCATTGCATCCCACCAAGTTCATATCAGAGCTTTAAGACTCATGTACAAGAAGGTTTCAAAACAACATTGATCGTGTCTGTGTTATGTGGAAGGCTTGTTTTTACATGAATACAATTTGTAGAACTTCTGAAGTTCAGATAAGGATTAGACACAGGTAGTTCCAATAGTAGTGAGAACCAGCATGGTGTATTGGTTAAGAGTGACAGACTCTAATCTGGAGAACAGGGTTCAGTTCCCCACTCCTCCACATGAAGCACGCTGGGTGACCTTGGACAAGTCACAGTTCCCTCAGAACTTTCTCAACTCCCCCCCCCCCCAGGGTTGCTAACCTCCAGGTAGTGTCTGGAGATCTCCCACTATTACAACTGATCTCCAGGCGACAGAGATCAGTTCCCCTGGAGAAAACAGCTACTTTGGAAGGTGCACCTATCCCTATGGCATTGTACCCTGCTGAGGTCCCTCCCCTCCCGAAACCCCACCCTCCACAGGCTCCACCTCCAAAATCTCCAGGTGTTTCCTAACCTAGAGCTGGCAAACATAGCCCATGCGGAGGCAGGCAAAGGCAAACCACCTCTGAATGTCTCCTGCCTTGAAAACCCTACGGAGTCGCCATGAGTCAGCTGTGACTTGACAGCACACAGACACACACACAGTTCCAGTAGTAATTTGCTCATTTCAGATTAGTATGCTGAAAAAAAGCTACTAATGTCATTAATATGACATTAAGAAAACTACACCCCTATGCACAGTTACATGTGAGTAAGGCCCACTGAACAGCATAGGACTTACTACTAAGTAAATATGCACAGGCTCAAACTGTAAGTTGAATTAATGCTTTCACCTTAAATAGCATACCTTTGCACTGACTGGGTAATTAAATCAGAGTCATTGATTTACTTTAGTGTGATTGTTCAGTGCAGCACAGAGGTCAAAAGCTTGTTTGGAGACTAGTAGATTACATGCTGGGAAATGGCCCAGTAAAAGAGAAGTTTGCACCTAGATAAGCTGTAGACAGCCAACGTCTGTTCTCAGCAGCACATCACTAGTAGGCTAGCTGCTGAGGGCTGCTTTATATTTTTAGACCTCCAGACCTGATATTTAGCCTTAATAAGGCAGCTGCAGGGGTGGGGGGACTATGCATCAGTGCCATAGTAATGGAGAAGGGGGGCCTTGATTCTTGCCTCTATGCCATTTTCATTACCAAAAATGCCCCCCCCCCCAGCCTGTTTAGGAAGAAGAAACAACAGGTCCCTGTGCCTGATTCCCCCTCCCTCCATTGGGGCTAAAAGAAGCTGGGGGGAAGAGAGGCATTTTTGATTAGGAAAATGGAAACGCTAACCTCCCTTCCCCACTGCCACAGTTCCCCCTCTCCATATTCAGGTGGCACTACAGCTGCTAAGGCCAAATAACACATCTGGAATACAGTCATAGAATTTCAACGTAACATCAACTTTGCCCTTAAATATCCCTCAGTCTAATACTAAAGCCAGAGTGAAGTAATGGTCAGCATGTTGGACTAGGATCTGAGACCCAAGTTCATTCCCCCCAGTCTGTCATGGATGCTTGTTGGGTCACTTTGGGACGGTCACACCCTCTCAGCCTAACCTACCTCGTAGGGTTGTTGTGGGGATAAAATGGAGAAGAGAATGTTGTAAGCTGCTTTGGGTTCCCATTGGGGAGAAAAGTGGGGTATAAATAAATACATGAATAAAACAAACAAATTATACAAAATGTAGAGAGGGTCCTTCAGAATGCTCAGCACACTGCAGAACTTAATGTGCAATGGGGGACTAAAAAGGAAAGGGTGGTTTTTCCCCTTTTCAGTTTCTTCTCTCCTGTTTTTAATGTATATGGAAAAAGATACGGGGTGGGGGGCGTGGGAGGGGGGACTAACTGAATAGTTAGTTTGTGCAGCACATTCATTTTTGGAATATCATGACAATGAATGACAATGTGTCAATCGAGTGTCATAATGACACAGGATTCAAGAAAGGAAAATAAGCTTCTTTTGAAGAGATGAGAAATTGTGTAAGGTTCTAGCACATTTGTTACCTAAGGAGATAACTGACAAATCAGGGGGCTCACAGTCTTGGATGAAACTGCTCAAAAGCTGAAATGAGTGATTTATGATGAAAGATAAAATGAGTATATTCTGCCTATTTGTGCTTAAAGCAAGAGAAGGCAGATTTTTGGGCCGTTCATATCCTTAAAAAAGAGAAGCTGTCTGTATTAGGTGCCAACCAAGAATGGCTTATGGAGTGTAGCAGGAAAAAAGAAAAACAGTGACTGCATTTCAGAAAACCTTTCCTGACAATAAAGACAGCTTGAGTTGAGGAATCAATTATCCCTAGGGAAATGGAGAAGGAAGAACTCAACTGCATTTAAAACTAGGTTGTACCAAGCACTAAAAAAAAGTGGTGGTTTTGCAACTTCTAAAATATCTTTGTGTGTCCATGGGCTAATATTTAGACCTGAGAATTCCATCCTTTCTTTTACAGTAAACATGTAGCCTACATATTGCAGAGAATTGTTTGAAAATGGGATGATAAACATTGTTAATTATAATGTTAATTGTTTTCCGCAAATACTCATTTTATAAACCCATCTATCAAAATTTTCCTAAAGCCATCTCCATAATGGTTGGGAAATATAGTTTATGAATTATAAATCAATACAACTGTATGAAAAGTTATGCATAAAAGTACCGCTGATAAATAATGCAGTCCTCGACAGAGTTATAGTCTTCTAAATCCACTGATTTTAACTGATTTAAATGGGTGCAAGTCTGCACTGTCTCACAGTCAATTACAATGTTACCTAAGCAGTTAATTAACTTGAGTGGACATAGAAGGGTGTGGTTCTACTTAGGACTGCACTGTTAAGTCCAGTTGTTCTTTGGTTAAATCCAATTGTTCTTTGGTGTTTTGTCATACAAATAAATTTATTTAGATTGAATTCAGTGGGACTTCTTTCCAAGTAAATATTTATTTATTTATTTTATTTACTTTAATTTGTAGAGCACAAAATGGACCCGTTCTCCTTTCCTCCATTTTATCCTCAGAACAACTACCTGTGAAGTAGGTTAGGCTGAGAGTGTGTGACTGGACCAAAGTCACACAGCAAGCTTCCATGGCAAGGCGGGGGTTTAAGCCAGAGTCTCCCAGTTCCTCGTCTAACACACTAACCACTGCACCACACTGACATGGGACCGTGTTATTAGGCATTGTCATTTGTGACTTGGCAACTTTCAGACTGAACTGCTATAATGGGCTCTGTGTGGGAGCCAGCGTGGTGGTGTGGTTAAGAGCGGTGGTTTGGGGCTGTGGGCTCTAATCTGGAGAACCAAGTTTGATTTTCTGCTCCTCCACATGAACGGCGGACACTAACCTGGTGAACCAAGTTGCTTTCCCGACTCCTCCACACAAAGCCAACTGGGTGACCTTGGGCTAGTTACAGCTCTCTCAGTAGGGTTGCCAGATCCCTCCTCGCCATCAGTGGGAGGTTTTTGAGATGGAGCCTGAGGAGGGTGGGGTTTGGGGAGGGGAGGGACTTCAATGCCATAGAGTTCAATTGCCAAAGCGGCCATTTTCCCCAGGTGAACTGATCTCTATAGGCTGGAGATCAATGGTAATAGCAGAACATCTCCTGCTACTGCCTGGAGGTTGGCAACCCTATCTCTCAGCCCCACCTACCTCACAAGGTGTCTGTCGTGAGGAGGGGAAGGGAAGGTGATTGTAAGCCGGTTTGATTCTTCCTTAAGTGGTAGAGAAAGTCGGCATATAAAAACCAACTCTTCTTCCAAAAAAAACAAAAAAACAAAGGCACCTTCTAGGAAGGATGTTGTTTCTCTGGTGACCAATTTGAGGAGGCTGGTAGGGAACTGAAGAGTCTGGGGCAGCACCATTTCCCACAAGCAGGCAGCTAGAATGGTTCACTGGCCACAGGTTCTGGCCTCAACCAACTATGGCATCTGATACTTTTGAGTGGAAAGGTTCCCTTTGATTGCTGCTTTTAAATCTGCTGTTTGTTGTATCCTGTTTTATTAATTTTTGCATTTAAATTTGTTTTATTGATTTTAAATTTAATTTCAAATTATTAACATTTGTATTTTTTAAGCTGTAAAGGAGCTCCGTGGCGCAGAGTGGTAAGCTGCAGTACTGCAGTCAAAAGCTCTGCTCACGACCTGAGTTCTATCCCGATGGAAGTCGGTTCCAGGTAGCCGGCTCAAGGTTGACTCAGCCTTCCATCCTTCCGAGGTCGGTGAAATGAGTACCCAGCTTGCTGGGGGTAAAGGGAAGAGGACTGGGGAAGGCAATGGCAAACCACCCCGTAAACAAAGTCTGCCTAGTAAACGTCGGGATGTGACGTCACCCCATGGGTCAGGAATGACCCTGTGCCTGCACAGGGGACCTTTACCTTTACAGAACTTTGAAAATTCATATTGAAGAACAACACACAAAGTTAGTAGACAATTAAAGAAATTGAAATGCAACCAACATATGTGAATCATCATCTTCGGGCTTTCCAGTCTGTTTCCAGAAGGCACATTAATAATGTCATGGCCTGAAGCAGGGGTAGCCAATCCGCAACCCATATGCTGAACAAGCAGCATGCTAGATCATTTGGCTTGGTGTGCAAGCCAGGTTCTCTGCCCAAGGGACTGGGGTGAAATACAGAGGTGATGGAAGCACCTCTGTAGCTTCTTTTGTTTCCAGTGTGTCTGGCCAATTACAACTCTCATTCCTCCCCCCATCCCCCACATTTGTTTGCCAGCAAATCAGAATGTTCACAGGTAGATGGAAGGGGGTTGGCACTTGAGCTAAAAAAAGGGGTGTGCCTACCCCTGGAGTGCATGATTCTATACATTGCAGGGAGAGGATGGAGAATATTTTAGTGTTGTGGTTTCTATTCATCCTGAACCAACTGCACATTTATTTTATTCTAAAATCCTATTTCCACTCGTTCTGCACTTCCTTGTAGATTTCTGTCCCAAGGGCTTGCTCTAATGTAAACTACTGGCATCTTTACATTTGTACCCAGTAATGTCATTATTTGTATTTTTTAATTAAAAATAAATAAATAAAATAATTACCTGACTAAACTTACTATAATGATGGGAGCCACTCTAAGCAAGTCTACTTGGAAGTAAGTCCCAATCTATTCAAGGAAGCTTTGAACCAGGTAAGTGTTCTTAGGTTTTGCAGCCTATCTCTAGTAATGGTTTTGGGACAAACATTTCACAAGCATTTCCTGGCCTTTGTCCTGCATTTTCAACCAGTAGCAGTGGTTCTTTTTAAAAATCTGATAGTTACACATGTCAACATATTCAACAATCTTACTGAAGCCTAAGGCAGCTTTTAAAAATGTTTGGCCTGTTTGATGATATCATAGGGACAGCTTTTCAACATATCCCCTCCCCTTTTTCAGATTTTATGTACATCTATGAATTTAGCAGTATATTATAAAGACCCACCTCTGCCATGCACAGATTTGTCAGGATGAACAAAAACACTAAGCTGTTCCCACAAGGCAAAAAAACATTCAGTTATTAATAGGAGGAAGCACATCATTTGTATGTGTTTGTTTGTTTTGTTTTAAGTTGAACATGCGCAGGCAAAAGAAAGAATTCAGCCTGATGCCTCACCCTATGTACATTTACCTGGGAGAAATCTCTAATGAACGCAGCAGGAGTTACTGCTGAGTAAACATGCACAGGATCACAAGTCATGAAACAAAGCCTGAAGAAAGGTAATAGAGGTATGCCTGTGCAGACATTCCAATGGTCCCTACTGACGGCAGATCAGTGCTGTTGTCTGATACTGGTCCTTTGCAAATTACCTTTGCCTACTTTGATCCTACATTGCCTTTTTGAGAAATTCAGCAATGCCTTTTCAAAAATCATTATGATTCCTAGCCACCTCTCCAGGTAGCATATGTCGCAGAGTTGTTTTAAGTTTAATCTATTCTATAATAAGTACAACCAAATCCATTATTTAAATTAAATATTCTTAATTTTTTTAAAAAAAGGGAAACTATAACAGTTTGTTTACCAGTGTAGTCCTGTGATTAGCATGTTGGACTAGGATCTGAAAGACTCACATTTGAATCCTCATCTGCCATGGAAGCTTGCTGGGTGACTTTGGCCAAGCCAGTCACACACTCTCCCTTTAACCTACCTCACAGGGTTGTTGTGAGAATAAAACACAGGATGTAAGCCACTTTGGATCCCCCTTAGGGAGAAAGGCAGAGCAAAAATGAAATACAGGTTGAGAATCCCTTATCTGGACATCCGATAGCCAGACGGATCTGAAAACCAGACATTTTGAGCCAGCATGCATGCACAACTCACAGGCCCTCAGCAGTGCCATTAATGGTTCAATGTACACAACATTATTAAAAATATTGTTTAAAATTATATTTAGGCTATGTGTATAAAGTATATATAAAAACATTAATAAATTTTGTGTTTAGACGGGTCCCATCCACAAAATATCTCATTATGTATATGCAAAAAAATTGCAAAATACAGAAAGATCCAAAATACGAACCATTTCTGATCCCAAGCAGTCCGGATAAGGGATACTCAACCTGTAAAGAAATACTAACCCCCTACTCAGAAGCCAGTGCAAGACAAGCTAGTGCAGATGAAATAAACACAGTGTAGGCATAAGAGCCTTCAGCAAAAAGTAACAATAGGGGAGGAGTGCGTGGGAAGACTACAGCAACAGGTCTTGGTGGGACAATAAGACAAATTGTCACGACAGGCAACTGAGGTAGACGCTAATCCAAACAAGGTTCATTTACAAACCTTGTACAATGATCACAACACAATTACAGTGAACTGTTGGAGAGTACGCCAAGCGGAGCTTGCTTTCAGCCCCGTTTTGGAAGCAAAGCGGAATATGAATTAAATCAATGAACTAAAGCCAAAGGGCCTAGGAAAGCAGAAAGATCAGCGCCTTGCCAGAGTGGAATTCTGCCCTGGCCGTTTTTGTTTTATGCTTGGATGTTAGGTGGAATCCTTGGGATATGTGGGAGGCAACGGCGATTGCTGGGAATTGTCAGAGGTTCAAAGTCAAGATCAAAGTGCTTCCTTTCTGAATTCCTCATGTTGTTTTGCCCTCCCACTTGCCCATAAAAGCTGACATCCCTCAGCAGGCTTCCAGTGCTCCTTCCCGCCTTTTGCCTTTCCTGTGTTATCAGCAACTCTGTCCTGAGATGCAACAGAAACCTGGGAACACTCTTCTAACACATCTCCCGCCGCCAAAAGTGGTGGCCACAAATGCCTCAGAGAGGGTCCAAAAGCAATCAGATAATTTATTTTAGTGAACCAAAGTATTTGTTTTTAAATACCTGGTCCTAGTAGACTGCTTATTTGTTTACTTAATTTATGCCCTGGCTTTCTCCCCAACATTGTTCTCCTCTTCTCCATTTTATCCTCACGACAACCCTGTGAAGTAGGTTAGGCTGAAAGTGTGTGACTGACCCACAGTTAGAGTGGGATTCAGACCCGGACGTCCCAGATCCTAATCTAACACTGTTACCGCTATACCACATTTGCTCCTTTGTAAGATGTGTGCCATAATAAAGTAGTTACATAAAGGTACCCTAGACAGGCTATTGCGTTTACTGTGAAGATGACATAGCACTCTTGAGAAAGAGGGCCAAGAAGCTGTAAATCAGGGCCAATCCACATTACAAAGTCCTTGTGCCTGCCATGTGATTGCCACAAGGAGTTTCAATAAGACATGCCCTGGAGGTTCCCTGCTGGGAATTTAACTCCCAGGCACACTGTACACACAGGCCTAATTTTGGATCAAAACTGTGGTATATGATGAGAAGAAGCATAAGCCTTTCCTTCAGCAACAGTTTCTCAATCAGAAAAAGTGTCTCAGGAAACCTATCTGACTCATTTGGGAAATTTACGTGTAGCCATCAGTACATGTAAGTAACAGACTACTAGAGGTTTCCTGGGACCATTTCAGGCAGGGCAAATGGTTTGGGATACAAAACTTCCGTCCTTTCTCCCTTCATTCTCAATCTGAATAAGGACCACTGTAAAAAGTCCACGCGGAAAACATGAACTTTGTAATGTGTGAATTGGCAGTAAAACCTGCATGTTTCAAAGGCAAAGGAACCAGAGCACAATTTCCCTCACCACCCCGTACCCTCTATAAACACTCCTGAAATTCAGAACTATTGGGAGGATAAACTAGATAGCTCTTACGTACACCACCCAAATCTTCTTGAAGGAAAGGCAAGATACAAATGCAATAAATCCAGACAGGAACAGTGATCCTTTGATTAGGAACAAGTAACAGTACAATCCTATGGAGTTACTAAAGTATAAATCCATTTGATTTCTGCAGAGTATTTCACAATAAAAAATCACAATGCAATCAACTAAGTTTTAAGTTTCAAAGAACTCTTTGTGCAACCTGAAGCTAAAAGGGAAAAGGAGAAAAATATGTTGGTGCAAGGCGTGGTAGAAGTCCTGTCTGCAATATATTAGAGCTTTGAGGCACTGATTAAGGAACTCTTTCAGACTAATTAGGATGGTTTGTACTCAGCGAAAAAGATGTGAGATTGCACCAAAATATACTAATACACAAGCAGCAATGCAATAAAACAGGAGTCCAGTGGGATCTTAAAAATTAACCATGTTTTTTCCAGCATAAGTTTTGTCAGTCAGAACTCACTTCTTCAAATGTGTAAGATTGGGCATAATGGATATATACTCCAAAAAACATCTAATCAAGGGAGCTCTGAATCACAAAAGCTTTCACTGGAATGCATTTAGATTCTAAGACTCATGTTTTACTTTGCTGCTACTGACTAACGTGACTACCCATCTGGAATTCTCATAAAAGAAGCAATAGCCATTCTCCCTTTGAAAACATATGTATTTATTTACTTACTTCATTTATGATCTGCCTTTCTCATTGAAACTAAAGGTGGATTAGAGACTTATAAAAACAATGCAACATAGACCTGTACAATAAATACAATGAATAATGCAGGGGGGGGGGGAACCCTGGATCACACAATTAAAGCCAGGAATCATTTAATGCTAATCTCTTAGCACTAATCGGAACATATGGCTCCCTTGGGAGGCATGTATTATTACTGAACAATAATAATTAGTATGATTTGTAAGGCTTTACACATATTTGCAAAGCGATTCATAAATACAAATACAAATGCCTCTCTAGTCTGGCCTGTAGCCAAAAAAGTTCCCTAGGATGTAAACCGAACTGTACACTACAAAGATTTAATTCTTCAGCCTTGGCTCTGTGACGGACAGTCCTGACACGGACAGTCCCTTTGCTGATACAGAAGTGTGAGAAGAGGAGGGAGTTTGGTGTGTTGTAAAATATGTAAATGTTTCAGTACTGTGCTTGGCTCCAGAGGTCTAGGACACCGGCTCTTGGGGGAGGGGTGACAGCTGATAGAGAGGCCCAGAAAACGCCCTTCCCCTTTGTTCTTGGATTTGGTTGTGTCAGGAGGGGCCATGGAAATTTTTGGAACTTAGACACTAAATGAAGCTCACAGCAGGTGTTGTATCTGGCCTGGAGAGGACAAAAGGGCCGGTGGGGAAGTGTTTGGAATGGACAATTGCATCTCAGCATGTCCTGAGTGTGTCAAATCCCTCAGCTTCCAAGGAGCTGATGCTTCACCCAAAGTGAAGTCCAGTTTTTTCACAACCATGTTGTGAATATCAAAGGGGCCTGATCTCCTAAAGGGATGGGGAATTCAAAAGAAATCGGGGCAGGCCTGGAAGCACAAATGGGACGCTGTACAATTGCAGAAGTTAATGACTAAGCAGGGGGCTCAGATGCTCCCACAACCTTCAAAGGGTGCTTTCAAAGGGCCAAAACCGTCACCAGAGTCCGATGCATAGGAGTGTTCTAGAACCATTAGTGTACAAAGTGCATTTGTTAACACACCGTAGATATGTAAATACATATCTATAAGCCAGCAAGATTGTATGCAACAGTGAAAAGTCTCCCTAGGTTTTTGCATACAAATCAACCCCACCTGCCAATGTTCATCTTCACCCATGTTTAGTGGGTGGGTTGTTGAATACAAACGGTATGCAACTGATCCAAAAGTGGATTTCGATTGGGCCTGCAGCTGGAGATCTATTTGATCCTTATTTAGCTACCCAAATTTGCATGTTTCATAGAAGAAGAAACTATTCTGGCTGTTTAATCAGATTTGATTCCCTGTTCCTCCACATGAGCAGCAGACTCTAATCTGGAGAACCAGATTAGATTCCCCACTAGGGTTGCCAACCTCCAGGTGGTGGCTGGAGACCTTCCACTATTAACTGATCTCCAGGTGATAGAGATCAGAGCTAATGGGCGCTTTGGCAATAGGACTCTATGGCATTGAAGTCCCATCCCTCTCCAAACCCCACCCTCCTCAGGCTCCACCCCAAAAATCTCCAATTATTTCCCAACCCAGAACTGGCAATCCTATTCCCCACTCCTCTATATGCAGCCTGCTGTGTGTCCTTGGGCTAGTCACAGTTCTCTCAGAACTCTTTCAGCCTCACCTACCTCATGAGGTGACTGGTAGGGGGGGAAGCGATTGTAAGCCACTTTCAGACTACTTTCGGCAGAGAAAAGCGAGGTATAAAAATCAACTTCATAATACTTTGCATTTCTCCAGCTCTTTAGAATGTTGAAAGGGCAGCTTCATTACAACAAACCTGTTACATAGGTTAGAATTATCTCCATATTGTGGATGGCTGAATGAGGCTGAGAGACTGAGTGGGTTGTAACAAATATCAGATCTGAACCAGTGACTTCTCTGGCTCAAACTTCTTGTGCGCCATGTTATACCCATTGCTTCTATTTATGTATATGCAATTGTTTACATAGCAGTTCCTTATGGCTTAACCTCTGAAAGTGTGAATGATAATTGCAACAAAAAGTATCAGAGAGATATGCTGGAGCAGAGACATCTGAGACCACGGTCATGTACACATGGGTTGTTTGCCTTGGATTGGAGACTACTGGAAAGCAGCCCCCCCCCCCCCCCAGCTACCTCACAGCACTGTGGTACTTCCATACACTTCCAAGATTTCCCTGTCTTTCCTGTAACTTTTCCCAAATTGGCTTTGCTTTGCCATTTTGGAAAAGTGGTCAGCAAAGCCAGAGTGCATGGCCTGCCAACTGCACTTTGGGAAATTCCTGGAAGTTTGGGGGTGTAGCCTGGGGAGGGACCTCAGCAGGTTATAATGTCATAGACTCCACCCTCCAAAGCAGCCATTTTCTCCAGGGGAACTGATCCATGTAGTCTGGAGATCGGTTGCAATTCTGGGGGATCTCTAGGCCCCAGCTGGAGGCTGGCAAAGCTGCTAGGGTGGCACCCATGTGGATCGGAAAATCCAGACCTTCTCGCTCCTGCCAACATCAGCACCATTTTCCCTGCCCCAGTCCCTCACATTCAATTCCAACCACTGGAGGATATTTTTTAACCAGCAATTGGCATATCGATATAGCACTGGTACTCACTCCATGGCTCCTGGAGAGCTGCATTTGCAATTATCTTCAACCAAAACATTTACTTCCATCCCTGGCATGAGGCCTTAACCTCAGAGAGGTCTGCAACTTACATATTTCTGTGTAATATGTACAAATATGTACATATTTCTGTATATATTTCATACTTACAACTTACATACAACTTAAATATTACATATTTCTCCCAAGCCATAGAGTAGGTATCACTGCATGATAGCATTATAACAGTATCAAATTCTCTGAATTGTCAGCTTTGGTGTTGTTGTTTTTTAAGTAAGTCTCTAGCCTAGCCCTGGTTCATTGTAGAGATATGCTTTCCCTTTATATTCCACAGCAAAAATGGCCGAAGACTTACTTTAAAAAAGAAGAAGAAAGCTGGGGATTCAGAAAACCTGACAGATTGGTTGTTATAATATTATACTCGACCACTGTAATAGTAGGTCACTTGATGATTAAAATAAAAACTGGGGGAAAAAAACCTCTGGTAGTATGTGTGTGTGGGGGGGAGGATTGACCACCTCAGGTGACTGGAGCAGGAAAAGATGCCTTGGGGAAGCCCCCAGTACCACTGTACTGTATTGGCTGGCAGCTGCAGCAGTGTGAAAACACATAAGCCTGTCATGTGGTGTTAGGGTTGCCAACCTCCAGGCACTGGCTGGAGATCTTCTGCTATTACAACTGATCTCCAGCCGATAGAGATCAGTTCCCCTGGAGAAAATGGCCACTTTGGCAATTGGACACTATGGCATTCAAGTCCCTCCTCTCCCCAAACCCCGCCCTCTTCAGGCTCCACCCCCCAAACCTCCCACTGATGGCAAAGAATAACCTGGCAACCCTATGTGGTGTGGAAACACCCAAATGCAAGCCAACAGGGAGAATTTTATTAGCAAGATACAAAGTATATTTATGAAAGAGGCCTATAAATGCTAACACACTCCCAGATTTGCATCACATACACAAATAGAAATCTTTTACGTTTTATAATTCAGACCCAGAGAAGCAATATTTACTGTAGCACTTCATCATAACATGGAGAATAGCCCGAAGTCACAGGGGGCATTCAGATTACTTGGTTTTAAAATGATGAGATACAGAGAAGCAATATACAAGGGCCATACAAAAATCTAGAGAAGCAAGTTCAGGAGAGTAGTTTGATGAAACTGCTTTGTATGTGAGAAAATAACTTTCGCTCCAGGCACAAGTTTTGATTGGGGTGTGGGGGGCGGGAACGGCACAAAGCAAGGGAAGTGCTAGACAGCCAAGACAAGATGGGAAAAAAAGAAAGTCAGGGCCTGATGTTCAATGTCCATTGATCTTCCTGGTTACTGCCGTGGGCCTCTTGCCCACTGTTTTGTGATCCAGAAATGAGCGGTGATTATAAAAGCAATGATAAGACTTGATAGAATGTTTTATTATCATGGATGTTTCTCTAGAGACTCCCGAATCAACTCTGTTGCAAATTGTTTGGCAATCAAATGAATCATCATGCTAAGTTTGCTGTGTAGCAGAGACTCCTGTTGCTAGTTGCCGGAGAGTTTCAGCGCTAATAGTGTGCAAAGTCTTGCTTCCTACATAGGCCGCCTTTAAATTTCCCCATTGTTTAAACAAATAAAATGCTGTTCCCTGCCCCACAAGGCACAACAAGGGAGCTATTATTGAGCATGTTCCTAAATTTAAGATATTGAACCTTCTGTAATGGGATCTTGCTCTGTGGGGATGTTGCTCATGCTGTTTCCTTGCTATCCTCTTACGATAAACTACTTTCCCACTTAACAGAAAACAAGCATGCAATTTTTCATCTGCCAAATGTTGATGAGTACAAGATTGGACTTGGATTCTGGGAAAACTAGAATTGAGCCTCTCACAGGTAGTATTGTGTTCTCTGAAATGTTGCAGTTGCTCTTGAAGAAGTTTCACAGGGCAGTTAGGTCAATAGATAGAGTTGCCAACCTCCAGGTACTGAAAAGGGAAGAAACCTATGCTGAACTTAGTGGCAACTATATGTAAAGGCAGCACTTGGCTCAAAAAATAAATAAATAAGAACTCCAAATAGGATGTTACAGTAACAATATATTGGTTGCGAAAATCCAAACCAAACAACATGAATGAAAATAAAAATGTGTTACATCACACTGTAGCCTCACAGGGCTTAAGGCAACGCCTATGATGGCAGAGAAATCAGTGTGGCCAAACGGCTCAAACGATTACAAGTCTCTCAGGTAAGAGCTAATGTGAACGATAATATACAAATTGCAACAAAGCCAATGGCTAAATGATTATGATTGCACAATTACAATAATCACGAAAAAGTAGTGACTACTAAAACTGATCTCCAGACGATAGAGCTCAGTTCACCTGGAGAAATTGGCAGCTTTGGCAATTGGACTCTATGGCATTGAAGTCCCTCCACTCCCCAAACCCCACCCTCCTCAGGCTCCATCCCAAAAATCTCCCGCCGGTGGCAAAAAGAGACCTGGCAACCCTATCAATAGACAGTCTAGATGTTAAAGCAGAGGTTGGCCACTGGCCAAATCCAGCCTCTTAGGGAAACAGTCCACCCCCCACCGGCCACTGCCAATTTAAAGGTAAAAGGCAGCTATAGAGAGTGTAGTTAGACTATGGTGGAAATTGCTGTTTTTGCCCACCACAACCCAGCAGGCTTGCACTATTTTTCAGTGACCAAGAGCCAAAACTTCCTGCTGACCAGTATGATAAAAGAACAAACATTTATAGGTGTTTGTTGGATTCTGTTTGATTAAAACACCTCCAGCACATGGTTCCACATTCTAAATGGTATCTTTTAAGAGTCAATGACTGAATTTTTAGGATAATGGGTTTTGCACAAGAATTGTAACTGATCTACAATTTTTGATCTACAATTCCTGATCTACAATTTTTTGCATCCCAACCTATATAATCAGAATAAGTTTAATTTTCAAGGGCAACAGGAAGATGTTCCTTGCTCAATAGTACAACAGCAAAATCTGTAATTTCTAAGGTTTATCTCCCCTTTAATTCCCTAGTTACAATGGGTTGACAAATGAGAGTAATTTAAATGAGAAAAACTGAAAGGTTCCCTGTGTTTCAGAGTACACAGGAAAATTTATTTCCAGTCCCAAACAAAAGAAAGGGGCAACGCAGATTAAATGCAATTATCTTTTTTTAAAATGGAAACAGAAATGTTTATGATGTTACCAGGTGTTTTGTAGCCTTTAAGGAGCCCCTGTAATTGTACAGTTTAAAAATATTATTGGACCCGTTCTTTTTAATCTAGTATTAATTGCCACATGAAGAAGTGGCCAAGTCTGTGCTGAGCTCCGTAATCTGTGATCTGCTCCACTTCTGGATTTATTTCTGTGTCTGTGAAAGGCATTTATGTAATTAAAGTGATAGAAATCTCCAGGCAGTCTCACACCTTTCTTCTTTTTGGCTCCATTGTCCCAGTTTTTTATGCTCAATTTATACCAAATTTACAGTATTGTACTTGTCCATTTTTACTCATTTTTTTCTTTAAGCAGAAGCTAAATCATATCATCTCAAGTCCCTATTTTTAAAAGCACACTACATGAAGGTTCCAGTCCAGAAAAATGTCAATCCTGTTTAATCTAAATGAGATTTAGGCATGACTTTCTGCAGACTATTGGGGGAAAAATATTCTGAGAGATGTGCAAGTTCCTAAAACTTCATTCTTTTAGAAGATTCCTTCCCCCTCCCCTCCATCTTGCACTTCCAGGAGGAAAAAAGTTCTCATGTACAGAAAGCATATAAAGATTTATGTACAATCAAATGCAACAAGACTGCTGATATGTGACTTTATCATGTTGACATACCTGTGTAAAAAAGAAGCTGAGGGTTTGAACTATGTAATTGCTGCAGTGAGTCAGCTGTAAAAAATGCAAGTAACGACAAAGGTTGCTGCCAGTTGCTGATTGTTGTGAGGACTTTATTATCCAATGAGCACCTTCACTGGGTGCCTGTCACCACACAAGGAACGCGGGAGTGTAAAGCTTAATGGAAACACAGAGAATGAGACCAAAGAAGTTGCTACTCAGGGTCTCCACATACATGATTAAATCTGACAAAATTATAACACTGTTCAGTGGGAATCTGGTTTAGCTTGTATTTCTAGCAGTTAGGGCTTTTGAAAAAAACAAGACAGTGAAATTCAAAGTACTCAGAATGTTATAAGTAGTGACTTCCTGTGTGATGTCCTCCCTCTGGAGTATACCTTAAGCTACAGACAGAGTAAAGAGCGAATAATAAATATTTTATTCAAAGGCAATATTTCGCTCCTGTGAAATATATCTTATCTAATGGGTTTCTGGGTATGGTACCTGAAGGTGTGTTATCAAGCACAAATTGTGGATTCTCTTTAGAAGTGATAAGAAAGAAAATCTTCTACATGCAGCCTTGAAAACTGACACCTGGATTTTGATTTCACAGTAAGGAGTGTACTGGTTTAAAGATACCTCTTAAAAGTTTTCAAACACATAGAAGTACTGGTTTTTAAACTTTAAGATGGTACCCAAAGAAATGCCTTCTGCACTTGAAAACCTTTAAGATCTCTGAGTTTTATTAAATTGGCTTTATGGCTTAATTTGGGCCTAGACTTCCGAAGGCTTGACCTCAGAACCTGTTCTGAATGCAAGTGCTTAGTTTGTGAATATGTGAGGTAATAACAGAAAGTATCTCTATTAATTTGTAAAGTGCTTTACCCTCATCATATATCTGGAATTAGTTTTTCTGAGCTCTTCTTGATTGCTGTAGCTCTTTCTGACCCCTGGAGGGATCCGTTCCAGGGTCACAGGGCCCTCTTGGTGGAGCAAACACAGCTCTGCTGAGGGGATGGGGCAATTTCATTCCATTGTCCCTCCTCAGTCCAGCCTACTGACACTCAAGGCTGTTCCTCTGCATACATTGTGCAACCCCATGAATATTCTTTTCAGCGGTCAGAAAGAGTTACAACAGTACAAATGTGGAAAAGCTTCGTATGCCGTCCACATATGGATGGTAGGATACTGCCCATCGGGTTGAACTGTAACCTGATATGATTCATGAGCCTCAAAATGGCTGGTTCCATTTTCCAGAATGCATTAAGTAAGACTACATATATGTGTTGTTGGTCCCCCAGCTGCTGTGCAGATCTCAGCTCAGGTCTCTCCCCGCTCTGCTAAAGGAGTGCCTACCATTCTAACCCTCAGCTCCTGCCGAGTCATCACCATCAGGCAGATAAGTCAAGTGCAAAACAACAGGCTCCATGACATAGCCAGGAAATGTTGTACTAACAAGGAAGCATTCCCTTCACAAAGGTGTAGTGGTTAAAGAGTTGGATTAGGATTTGGGAAACCCAGGTTTGACGCCCTACTCTGCCATGGAAGCTTGCTGGCTGACCTTGGGCCAGTTACACACTCTTAGCCTAAATTAACTCACAGGGTTGTTGTGAGGATAAAATGGAGGAGAGAATGATTTAAGATGCTTTGGGTCTCCATTGGGGAGAAAGGCGGAATATAAATAAAGCAATAACATTCTCATGAGCATATAGGCCTTTTAAAAAGGGGTCTATATGCTCATAAAAAAGGAAAGAATTCCAGTCAGAGTCAAAAGGACTCAGTCCAAAGGCAGATATTAGACAAGATATAGACGTGCACACATAAGGTTCGGGAACAGCTGCACCTGTTAGATTTCCACGCTGCTGTTTAAAGGTGCCTGGGCCCTGCCAGTTTGTTTTCAGAGGTGGGTTTTCAAAATACTTAACAAAATTCAACAGGTGAATTTTCTAATCACTGCCTCCACACCTGCTGAATTTCTGCCTGCCAATACCAAACAACTTATCCTTGGCTAGCTTCTCTACTTTTGTGTGCATGTGATTATTTCAAAGCAATAATGGGGATCTTTTAAGGTTGCTTATTTTATTTTAAATATTTACATTCAGTCATGGGCCCTTGGGAGGATCCTATGAACTAAAATAGGGAATTGCCAACTTTGGGTTGGTAAATTCCTGGAGATTTGGAGGTACAGCCTGGGGAGAGAAAGTCTGGGGAGAAACATCAGCAGAGTATAATGCTACAGAGTTCATCCTCCAATGCAGCCATTTTCTCCAGGGGAACTAATCTCTGTAGTTTGGACAATCAGTTGTTATTCTGAGATCACTCCAGGCCCCAACTGGAGAGTGGTGATGCTATGAAATATAGAACGACATCAAATCAACTGAAATTCGGGACGTACTAAAACAAAGGACAGCAATTGCCCATAGGGAATGCATGATTGCCCATAGGAAATACATGATTGCCAATAGAGACTCAGGCTAAACGCCAATACACAATAAGGGAATACACGCTTGCCAACTGAGAATAAGGCAAACCACGCTTGCCCACTGACAATAAGGGAGGCCACGCTATGCCCACAAAGAAACAGGGAAACTATGTTGCCAATAGAGTATCCAAAAAAATTGCACCACGATTGCCTATAGGGAATGCATGATTGCCCATAGAGAAAGCATGATTGCCAATAGAGGCTCAGGCTAAATACCCTTGCTAATATACAATAAGGGAATACACGCTTGCCAACTGAGAATAAGGCAAACCACGCTTGCCCATTGACAATAAGGGAGGCCATGCTTGCCCATAGACAGACAGGGAAACTATGCTTGCAAGAGAGAATCCATAAATGAAGAACAATGATTGCCCATAGGGAAAGCATGATTGCCCATAGAGAAAGCATGATTGCCAATAGAGACTCAGGCTAAACACCCTTGCCAATACACAATAAGGGAATACACTCTTGCCAGCTGAGAATAAGGCAAACCACACTTTTCCACTGACAATAAGGGAGGCCACGCTTGCCCATAGACAAACAGGGAAGCTACGCTTGCCAAGAGAGAATCCGAAAACTAAGCACAACAATTGCCCATAGGGAATGCATGATTGCCCATAGAGAAAGCATGATTGCCAATAGAGACTCAGGCAAAACACCCTTGGGAACCCATGCTTGCCAACTGAGAATAAGGCAAACCATGCTTGCCCACTGACAATAAGGGAGGCCATGCTAGCCCACAAAGAAATAGGGAAACTATGTTGCCAATAGAGAATCCAAAAACTAAGCAAAACGATTGCCCATAGGGAATGCATGATTGCCAATAGAGACTCAGGCAAAACACCCTTGCCAATACACAGTAAGGGAATACACGCTTGCCAACTGAGAATAAGGCAAACCATGCTTGCCCACTGACAATAAGGGAGGCCACGCTTGCCCATAGAGAAACAGGGAAACTACGCTTGCTAAGAGAGAATTCGAAAAATAATGGCAGGCGTGTGTTCCCAAGGGTGTTTTGCCTGAGTCTCTACTGGCAATCATGCTTTCTCTATGGGCAATCATGCATTCCCTATGGGCAATCGTTGTGCTTAGTTTTCGGATTTTCTCTTGGCAAGCATAGTTTCCCTGTTTGTCTATGGGCAAGCGCGGCCTCCCTTATTGTCAGTGGGCAAGCATGGTTTGCCTTATTCTCAATTGGCAAGCATGTGTTCCCTCATTTTGCATTGGCAAGGGTGTTGTGCCCAAGTCTCTATGGCAATCATGCTTTCTCTATAGACAATCATGCATTCCCTATGGGAAATCGTTGTGCTATCTTTTTGGATACTCTATTGGCAACATAGTTTCCCTGTTTCTTTGTGGGCATAGCGTGGCCTCCCTTATTGTCAGTGGGCAAGCGTGGTTTGCCTTATTCTCAGTTGGCATGCGTGTATTCCCTTACTGTGTATTAGCAAGGGGGTTTAGCCTGAGTCTCTATTGGCAATCATGCTTTCTCTATGGGCAATCATGCATTCCCTATGGGCAATCGTTGTGTTTAGTTTTCGGATTCGCTCTTGGCAAGCGTAGTTTCCCTGTTTGTCTATGGGGAAGCGTGGTCTCCCTTATTGTTAGTGGGCAAGCATGGTTTGCCTTATTCTCAGTTGGCAAGCATGGGTTCCCTTATTGTGTATTAGCAAGGGTGTTTAGCCTGAGTCTCTATTGGCAATCATGCATTCCCCATGGGCAATCGTTGTGCTTAGTTTTTGGATTCTTTCTTGGGTCTCTATTGGCAATCATGCTTTCTCTATGGGCAATCATGCATTCCCTATGGGCAATCACTGGCCTTAGTTTTTGAGATTCTTTATTAGCAAGTGTAGTTTCCCTGTTTCTCTATGGGCAATTATGCATTCCCTACGGGCAATCGTTGTGCTTAGTTTTCAGATTCACTCTTGGCAAACGTAGTTTCCCTGTTTGTCTATGGGCAAGCGTGGCCTCCCTTATTGTCAGTGGGCAAGCATGGCTTGCCTTATTCTCAGTTGGCAAGCGTGGGCTCCCTCATTTTTCATTGGCAAGGGCTTTTTGCCTGAGTCTCTATTGGCAATCATGCTTTCTCTATGGGCAATCATGCTTTCCCTATGGGCAATCGTTGTCCTTCGTTTATGGATTCTCTCTTGGCAAGCATAGTTTCCCCGTTTCCTTGTGGGCAAGCGTGGCCTCCCTTATTCTCAGTTGGCAATCGTGTATTCCCTTATTGTGTATTGGCAAGGTGTTTAGCCTGAGTTTCTATGGGCAATCATGCATTGTCTATTGGCAATCATGCATTCCCTATGGGCAATCGTTGTCCTTTGTTTTAGTACATCCCCTGAAATTGTAGTCCCCATTAAGGAGCAGGGACTCTTTATTTATTAAAATATTTATATCCAACCTTTTCTTGTGGTTCAAGGCAGTTTACAAATGATGATTAAAGACATTCCGATTTAAAGTCAACAAAAAGCCACTTAACCCCCCCCCTAGAAGTAACCACGCGACAGGTTTTCTCATAGAGATGGGGTAGAGGAGAGCCTTCAATTTGCAATATCTGGGGTCGAGGAGAGCCCTCAGTTTGCATGATCTGAGCAAGGCTGTCAAAGATAGGACATTTTGGAGGACTTTCATTCATAGGGTCGCCATGAGTCGGAAGCGACTTGACGGCACTTAACACACGCACCGAGGAGAAAACCAGGATTTTCACTGTATGTTCATCTTCCACTAAGGAAGCATGCAGCTCATCCCTTATCTCAAACCAGGCTCTCCCTTCTGTTCCTCCGAGCAGCCTCAGCCACACGCTTCCAACTCTATGCTCCCACCGGTGACCGCTCTGTCTCCGTAGTGTAGAAGACTCTATGGTCTCTGCCCGGACTTCCCACGCGCCTTATGCATAATCAAAAAGGTTAATGAATATGTATTAACTGGGTGTGGGCGGGGCCAGAGCCGGCCGCGGGTGGTCTCCAAGCCTGTCTTGGCCTGGCTCGGCTTCGGCGCGCGGGGCTTCGGCGACTTCCTGCATGGCTCCCGGGACGGCCGGGCTGGGCAGTGCCCGGTGAGTCGAATTGGGGGGGGGGGGGGTGAGCGGCTCTGGTGGGAGGGGAGGAAGGAGTAGTTGGAGCCCGTGAGGTTGCTGGGCGGAGGGAAGGGTTTTGAATGGAGGTATAAGAAACTGGGAGGCAGAGGGGCGCGCGGGGGAGAAAGTTCCGCAGGGTCGTCGCTCCTTTTGCACTCTTGTAACGAAGAAGAGTTTTACACCCGCTTTATTGGAAGTGTTTACAGATCCTATAATATGAAGTGGTGTGGTGTGTCATCTAAGATTTTGTATTTTATTGTATTAGCTGCTTAGGAAGGATGCGATACAAGTCCTAAAATAAATGAGTTGTGATTTGTGAGGCCCCTGGTTCTCACCGCTGCTGCAAACGGCCTAGATAGCACTGGACAAGCAACTCTCTCTCTCTCTGCCTCTTGTTCCCTGTCCTGCTTTCAATATGGAGATGATAATAATCAGCTACATGACAAGGCTGTTGTAATGGTATCTGAAGAAGTGAGCTGTGGCTCACGAAAGCTCGTACCCTACCAGAAAATATTTTTGAGAGTCTTTAAGGTGGTAATGGATATGGAGTGCTTGCCGTCAAATCTCAACTGATTTATGGCGACCCCGTTTTTTGAAGGCAGCATGTATTTGTTTATTTATTTATTAAAACCTTTATATTCCACCAGGGTAAATTTGATTTAAATCACTGGTCAGTAAGACTTGATTTAAATCATGGTTTTCTACATAAAGACTCATTCTTGATGGTATAACCTTAATATTTACAACCAGATGAAGGTTTTATTTTTAGAATATTAACTTTTCAGATTAGTTTTACAGTTATATCAAAAGAAATTACTGATTTGGTCATACTATTAGAAATACATAGATAGTTCACCTATCTATCTCTGCTTTCATTCGGGCTACCAGGCCTTGCACTTCTTTGTTGCAGTGTTTGCATTTTGCATGCATGCCTTCCTTATGCATAGGCAGAGGAACTTAATTAAAATATTCCCAAACTGGGTCTCTTTTATGCCCTGCTGCCATTATAGATTTTCTCTTCCAGAGAGAATAATATGATAAACCTCAGGCTATACACCCAAAGATACCAAGACTTGTGGAATATTCTGCTTGAAAGATTTCACTTTCATTTTAATGCTTGCCCCTCCCTCCTCACACTTAGCTCCTTGTGCAGATCTATTCAACTCCAAACAATCTTCTCTTCATTGAACTTCTTGAAACTTAATACTTAAGAGGTAAGGGGTTGATTCTATGTACATAGATTTGCAAAGGAACAATGGGATTAAGGTATTTCAATTCTGTATGTTTATTTTATAACTTTTGCTGTGAAGAAGAGACGTGTTATCTCTGCAGACACAAATTCAAAGTTTTGAGAACTGCAAAACCAAGCATCTTCTAAATAGAAAAAATGCCCAAAATAATCTTACAGAAACCATCAAATACAGCAGTCTGTTCACACAGTGGTCAACCAGGTGCCTCTAGGAAGCCCATAAACAAGACTACTGCAGCAGCATTATCCTGCTTGTCCCACGACACCTAATATAATAGGCATGCTCCTCTGATACTGGAGAGAAGAGAATGGATTAATGGAATTCATTTCCCAAAAAAATTAAACATTGCATGAATATACAGTCTCATGCTACATAATTAAAAACAAATCCTTTTTTCATTATTAATAACCTTTGGACTGTAATGTATCTTAAATAGAAAATGATTTAAACTATCTTTAGATAGATTTTCCCTCAAAAAGCATTTTATTTTAAAAAATCCAATTTAAATTTTACAATAAAAAAATTAAAAATCATTGATTTTATCCACCCTGTATCCCACCTGTCCTTATGGTTCAAGGCGGCTTATCTGGACAACTTAGCCTGGCTATTTTAGGAATTTTAGCACAAGCATTTGCTTGCACTGCAGTGGCTAAATGTCTGGGATAATAATTGTTCAATGCTGTGGGACAGGAGTTCCACTTTTCCATATGCCCTGACATGCTCACTTGATTCAGACAACTGCTTGGGAGCTTACTGTATGGCTTCCATTAACCCCATGGAAAGGCAGGGAATATAGCTCAGTTTCATGATTAAACTCATTGTTAGCACCCTTCTGTTTCTCCATTGAAAGCTACAGATGACTTCCTTCCCACATGGTGAGCTATGAAGCAGTTCTGGCCAGTGTGGGTAGCCGTGTTAGTCTGTTTGCAGTAGTCAAAAAGGGCAAGAGTCCAGTAGCACCTTAAAGACTAACAAAAATATTTTCTCGTAGGGTATGAGCTTTCGTGTTAGTCTTTAAGGTGCTACTAGACTCTTGCCCTTTTTGACTACTGGCCAGTGTGGTTAGCAGATAGTCCATTGGATTTGAGTCCTGGATTCAAATCCCTGTTCACCAATCTTCTGCATTGTAGGGTGGGGTATAAACTTGGTTGTGAAAATGGTTACTGCTTATCTGAATCTCTTCTGACTCCTTCTATGGAACCATATACTAAGCCTTGCTCCTCTTTCTCCTTTATTGTAACACTTAAGTATATATCTTGTTGGAACCATCGCAGATCTTCACGATCTCATTAGGCAACCATTGATGTTTATACTAACATTGCTTAGACAGTATCTCAATAGTGATCTTTTGTATATTACTAAATGGAGTCTTTGTTCCCATAACTGTTCTAAGGTGACTAATGCAGAGCTTCATTTATACTGTAGTCCTAAACAGATTTACAGCTTTCTAGAAGAGGAGTTAGTTTTTATATCCTGCTATTCTACCGTTTTAAGGGGTCTTAAAGCAGCTTATAATTGGCTTCCTTTCCCCTCCCCACAAGATACCTTGTGAGGTAGGTGGGGCTGAGAGGGTTCTGAGAGAACTGTGACTGGCCCAAGGTCACCCAGCAGGATTCATGTGGAGGAGTGGGGAAACAAACACAGTTCACCAGGTTAGAGTCCGCCACTCTATGCCACACTGGCTCTAAACGCATTAACTTCAATGAATTTAGGAGGGTGTAACTGCTTAGTGTTGCATTGTTAGTTTCATTTTTAGGGCAGTAGAGAGCAGGCAGGGTAGCTGGGTAATTGGGTAAATCTGGCCATTTTCTGTGGCACTGATGCTTGCTTGCTAACTTTATAACCCTGCTTTTCTTGTGCTCTTTCAGGCCCCAGCTGGACAAGCAGTTCCTCCGGCGCTTTCTAAAGATCCAAGCAATTTTATTTCCTAGATTCTCTTCCCAGAATGTGCTGATGTTCCTGACCTTGCTCATAGTTGCCCTCTTGGGTAAGTGAATGTTATTGAGCCTTTCCCTTGGCCCATATTCCATGATCCGGCACTTTTTAATAGTGGCAAACCCTTACAACTGGCTTTATTTCTTTCCCTCCCCCCAGAGCAGCTGGTCATTTACCAGGTGGGTGTGATCCCCAGCCAGTATTATGGAGTTCTGGGGAGCAAAGACCTTTCTGGGTTCCAGAACGTGACTGCTGTTGCTCTGATTCTCATTGTGTTGAACTCAGTGGTAAGATACATTTCTTTTCTTACATCAGGATGGGCAACTTTTGGGTTGGGAAGCAGGCAAGACAACTCTTGCCCAAACTTAGTTTCTGCAGAGACAACAGCATCCTTGTTCTCCCATATACTTTCAGAGAGAAATACATGCACATACAGAGAAGTACCCGTTCTCTTTCACACCAGAGTTTTCACACCTCTCCATCACTGCCACCTTGGATGGAATGTAAACCAGGGTATCTTCAAGATGATAGATGCCACTAGAAAATGAATTGGAGAGAGACTTTCCCCCTTGCCTCTCTCAAGTGCCGGATGATAAAAACAATAAGGAAATGCAAGGGCTGGCACTATTGGGAGTCTCCTTTAGCTCACTGAGCCTGAGATCAGCCCACCTTCTGAGAGATGTACCCTTTGAGAATTTTGAAGGCAGAGAAAGCTGGCGGGATGCACAGGGAAAGAGGAGCTGGTAGCTACTGTTCTCTGTCTGTCTCCTCTTGAACTGATGAAAAAATGAAACTGTCTTATACTGAATCAGTCTATTGGTCTATCAGAGTCAGCACTGTTAACTGTGCCGGGCAGCGGCTCTCTAGGGTCTCAGGTCGAGGTCTTTTACTTCTACTACCTGTTAACTGGAGATGATGAGGACTGAACCCGGGACCTTCTGCATGCAAAGCAGATGCTCTACCACTGAGCTATGGGCCTTATCTTGCCTCTTGGTATCATTTTGTCCCCCATCCTAAATCCTTGGAAAGTTGCTCCCATAAATAATTACTTGCAGTACACAATCTCAGATCATTGTAAAATACAAATGGGTAATCACTCCTTCCACCCGTGTCCCTTTGCCTCTAATGACTGCAAAACGGGCAGCTATCTCTGAAGTGAAATGTTGGGGGAAACCAGAATATCAACTTCAGTTTCTGGCTAATGGCATGTCTTTTGAGGTATTCTGATTGAGTTGGTTAGAGCTGGTGTTTGGCTATGTGAATTCTCTCAGGAGAATGAATAGTATGTGTACTTTGTTCCCCTGTAGTCAGCTTGTACTAATGATGCTTTTAGCTGTCCAGCTGCAAGGGGACATTTGTGCAGGGTGGGAGGTTTCCCCCCTTCCACACACAGCAGCATATAGGTTTACACTATACTTCTACCAGGGAGTCAGATCAGTAGTCTGAGTGAAATCACACTAAGATGTTCAGGGGAAAGCAAACTGCATCTTGTACTTCAGTGCACGCTGGTGTGGTATGGCACTTGTTTTACACTTGGCAAAAAAAAAATGTTCACTGCCACGATGTAAAGTGATTGGGCAAATATTCCTTGTGACATGCTCACTCCTGGGGATCCTAGGGAGGCCTTAGCGTGGCATAGTGGTTAAGAGTGGCGGACTCTAATCTGGAGAACCTGGTTTGATTCCCCACTCCTCCACATGAAGCCTGCTGGGTGACCCTGGGCTAGTCACAGTTCTCTCAGAAGTCTCTCAGCCCCACCTGCCTCACAAGGTGTCTGTTGTGGGGAGGAGAAAGGAAGGTGTTTGTAAGCCGTTTTGAGACTTAAAGGTAGAGAAAAGTGGGGTCTAAAAACCAACTCTTCTTCTATATGTGGTTAGTTGATGGCAGAATCAGCAGTGTCTGGTTCTCCTGCTAGATAATTCTATAACCATACATTCATATTATTACCTGCCCTACTTTTGCATATCACTTCACTTTGTCTTCCTTCCCAGCTGAAGAGCTTTGACCAGTTCATCTGCAACTTGATGTATGTGAGCTGGAGAAAGGTGCTCACTGAATATCTCCATGGCTACTACTTTCAGGGTCAGGTGTATTACACATTGAACATGCTGCATGAGGACATTGATAACCCGTAGGTGGTTGGCTGACTTCTCAGCTATTCGTGGTGCTTTCTAGTGCATACCCTAAAAAGGACAGTGACTTGTGCTTGGATCCAACAGTGTTTCTGCAAGTGGAAGGATTTCTGCTTGTGGAGCTAAACTTTCTTGCTTCTCACTGCTGCCCAACTTCCCCCTTCTCACTGCTGCCCAAAATGCCCCCTCCCCCCTTAAATGCTCCTCCTGGGGATCTTAGGGACACATTTTGTGGAATTTGTGCTGTAGCCAGAGCAGTGGAAGTAAGAAAGTTGAGCTCTGTAGGCACAGATCTTTCCATCCATGGAACTCCTCTGTTGGATCCATACCTTTGTATGACAGGTGGTTCTGCACTCTTTCTATAGGGATAAATGTCCATGAGCTCTTGTATTGAGTCACAGGGAGGTAACTTGGTAGAATTTTTATCACACTGCACTCTGTGGTCAAAGCACGGTGATCTAAAACTAAAATGTAAAATGCAAGGAAGCTCCTTAAGAAAATATTAATCTATATTTGAAAATATGTGAAAAGTGAGCTAGTGAAAAGATGCCAAAGTTGCTACAAGAACTTAAACACCTGTATGGTTTTGGCAATTGCTTTAGAAGGCAGTTCCTGTTTATTTTTTGAACAGTTGTGTTCACATTGAGATCGGACATTTCCAAGCAAATACTGACTTGCAGTAAGAGTTTGGTCAGGGTATGTGGGACTGGGCTTTTTCTTCTGCCGCCCTTGTACGTGTTCCTTGTTTTAAGCATTTGTGTTTGTGTTAAAAACACACTGAGCATTTCTATAGCCACACAGAGATCACAGGGACTGTTAGAAGGGTAATTTTGGATTGTGCTGCTAATGTGCTCACATCTCCAGGAAATGTTAGACTAGGTTTGTTTGATTCCCTTTTGCTTTCTGTTTTGGGGCATAGTAAAGGCAAAGCAAGGGAGAGCACTGAAACTGGAAGGCAGGTTGGGTGCAGGGTTAGCTAGATGTCTGTCTGGGTTTCTTTCTTTTCTTTTGTGGGGGGTGGGGTCTGGGTACTTGATCCTCTTCTGTTGAGGACAGTTCCTTGTTTTCCCAGCAATGCGACTTGAGTTTTGAAAACACAGCTTTGTGTAGCAAACTGCCACTACCTGAGAATTAGCATAACTGAAATGCTGGCTAAATCAGTTTGAATTCAGCACTGATTGGTCAATAAACAGATAACAAAAGAATGCTTAGAGAGAGCAGTGGAAGGGGGTGCTCTAAAGAGACTGGGATTCAGAAGTCCCTTCCTGCTTCATCTGCCCTTTTGCTAGTTCTTATCAGGACTGGTCCCCCCCCCCCCCATGGATTCAGCAGTGCCCAGTACAGAATCATTTCCATTAGATCTAAGATGAATCTTGATGGGAAGGTCTCTTGTTTCCTATTGTCTTGTCTCGCAGTCAGCCCCTGGGTAGAACAGCGTCTGTTTCTTTTTAAAACCTCATCTGTACAGTATTGAGAACGGCTCACAGTTGCCTCTAGGAGGGTGGGTGGAAAATGGTGCCACTCAGTAGTGCTTTTACACAGCCATAAAACCACAGAATCTCTTGTGAATCAACTACAAACTAACTTGAGTTCAGCTTTGCAGTCGTTGCAGTGTGTACAATTTTAAGTTTTTCTCTTTCTTGAGCAGAGACCAGAGAATCAGTCAGGATGTGGAGAGGTTCTGCAAACAGCTGAGCTCCATGGCCAGTAAGGTGATTGTTGCCCCCTTCACTCTTGCGTACTACACCTATCAGTGCTTTCGCAGGTAAGGGTTTCTGAATTATAGGGCTCTTTCATACAACCTGCCAGGGATACCGTTGAGCAGCAGGAAGGTGTCTGAACAGCAGGTCATGGCCTGATTACTAAGCATGGCATTCCTATGCCTTGGATGATGCATTGATTATTAATGGGTATATATGAGATTCCAGTGAGTGGCTTGGCCCTTCCTGCTTTTCAGGAGGCCTAGCTGCTTTGTGACTGCAGGGAGACTTGTGCAAAAAGAAGAGACAGGGAGAGGCTAGCAATCTCCATATCATCTTGCTTTAGCTTTTGTCAAGATCACTCCCATTTTGGGCTGAGGATTCTCCGGCTCTTCCGGGGCCTCTAGCCTACTCACAGCTGCACGAAGACAAAGCTCTGGATGTTTAGCCTTTTGGATAGCCCAGGCTAGCTTGATTGCGTCAGTTCTCAGAAGCTAGGCAGGTCCGACCCTGGCAAGTATTTGGGTGGGAGACCTCCAAGGAATACCAGGGTTGTACACAGAGGCAGTCAATGTCAAACCACCTCTGAATGCCTCTTGCTTTGAAAACCCCACGGGGTTGCCATAAGTCAGATGTTACTTGATGCAAAAAAAACAAAAACAAAAACCTAAATTGGGGGGATATTTATATTTTATCAACTTGGGAGGGCCAGTGAGAGTGCTTAACTCCAGAGGTGCTGCATCTGCAAGGTATTTCAACTCTAGCCCCTTTTAGCATTGAACTGCCCAGTGCCAGCCCAAACAAGGTGGCCTGTGCTGCTTCTGAAGGATGCTCAGAAGCAGGCTTGGGAAAGACCCTAGGGAAAGAGATCCCCAAAACTAAGGAGCAGCTCCCATGCTGAGAAGCAAACCTTTATTTGATACAAACAATTGCTAAATATGCTACATAATTGTAGCAAAGCTATCGATACCTTACTAATGTTGTAGTAAATAGAAGAAGGTGCCATTGGGTCACAACCAATTCG
Organism: Euleptes europaea; assembly: GCF_029931775.1. Classification (NCBI taxonomy): domain Eukaryota; kingdom Metazoa; phylum Chordata; class Lepidosauria; order Squamata; family Sphaerodactylidae; genus Euleptes; species Euleptes europaea. The sequence continues at coordinate 36,553,406 of NC_079317.1, forward strand.
TGGTGACCCCTTCCACAGGGCATTCCAGGAACGAGATGAACAGAGCTGGTTTGCCATTGCCTGCCTCCACATACCAATCGCAGTCTTCCTTGGTGGTTTCTTACTGACCATGACCAACCCTACTTATCTCCCGCACCCGACAAGCTCAAGCCAAACTTGGCTAACGGGACTGCTAAATACAAGAACTGGCTCCTCAGAGCACTGCATAGATGAACTTCTAACAGATGGTTACATGGTCTTCCATTGGTACTTTTTACTAACCTCTCCCCGATTTTCCCTTTTAGCACTGGCTGGTTGGGTCCTGTCAGTATCTTTGGTTATTTCATCATTGGGACAATCGTCAACAAGATCCTAATGAGTCCTATTGTTTCAACACTGGTTCAGCAGGAGAAGTTGGAAGGCAATTTCAGGTAATTCAGCAGATTTATAATTTGGAAATAAGTAAAATAATGGGATGGACCCAACCCTTTCTTGTACACTTGGTATCCCAACTTTGCTTTATGCTGAAAGACCTCTTGAAATAGACCAGCTTTGGAATACCTGTGGAAGACCCAGATCCAAGCAGAGTGTACCTGGCTATTTATTTTTATACCACTTTTCTTTCATCATGGTGCTCAAGGCAACATATCTGGGGTTCCCAGAACGTCTCTCATCTAGCCAGTGCTCAGATCCAGACCTGCATAACTTCAGCTTCATCATGTAGAGGAGGGTGCCGAGTTGTTTTTTGTTGCCCCAGAAGGTCGGACCAGAACCATTGGGTTGAAATTAAATCAAAAGAGTTTCCATCTAGACATTAGGAAGAATTTTCGAATAGTTAGAACGGTTCCTCAGTGGAACAGGCTTCCTTGGGAGGTGGTGAGTGCTCCTTCCCTGGCGGTTTTTAAGAGGAGGTTAGATGGCCATCTGTCAGCAATGCTGATTCTGTGACCTTTGGCAGATAATGAGAGGGAAGGCATCTTGGCCATCTTCTGGCCACTAGGGATGTTTGCGGGGGGCAGGGGGGAAGAGAGGTAGTTGTGAATTTCCTGCATTGTGCAGGGGGTTGGACTAGATGACCCTGGTGGTCCCTTCCAACTCTATGATTCTATGTGTGTTCTGACCATACCCTGGGGCTGAAATCTTCTGACTTCTGATGCTATGATTTTGTTCTGTATTTCTACCTGTTTTTGTTTTCCAGCCTAGAGACCCTATGGCAAAAGTAGGAATGGGTTTGCAGAGGTGCAGATCATCTGCCCAAAAATGGTCCCCAAAGATGTTAACTTTTTTTGGTCTTTAACAGGTTTAAGCATATGCAGCTGAGAGTGAATGCTGAATCTGCAGCTTTCTATCGGTAAGAAGTGTGCTCCACTTTCTATTCTTCCTTCTTGCGAAAACTTTAACTACTGAAAGCAAAGGGAGGAAAGAAATATGTTGGTGGGGTGCCTATTTCTTTTGTGTTCTCCTCTCTTCCCTTTCCCGGCCCTTCTGCCAAGTAGTTTGTCTTTCTTTCGATCTCTTGTTGCTCTTCCCTAGGTTTCCTGCTATCTCCTCTATACCAATCCAAATACGAGTTTTGTACTGAGTGGTGATATTTTCTTAAAGGTGCCTCCAAGAGAGCTTTGCATGGCATCTTCCATGGCACCCTTTATGATCTTGGTAAACAATCTAGAAGTACTGGCACCAAAGATAATTAAAGGGGTTTCGGTTGCCCCAAGTCCCACTTTGCTGTCCTAGTTGAGAAAACACAGGCATCATTTTTGCTGTGCTGCTTTCTTACCACATCAGGTCACCAGTATCACCAGGCGTCTTGCTAGAACCAAACTTTGTTTTGATAGCCTTACTTTAGGGATATCCTGAAGCAAAGAAAGGAATTATGGTATTTTGTTGCAACAGAGAGTATGGTCTATTCTATAGTAGAGTATGGTCTGAATTGCTCAGTATGACCCATTTTTCTGTTTAGTGAGTAGGCTTTAATACCTCTCACGGTATGAAAGTACTTCAGAGGTCAGAGCCCTGCTCATCATCTCTCCTTCCTTTCGTGCCCTGCCTGGGCCAGCTTTGAGTGGGAAACAGTCCTGGCAGTTGAGCTGGACTTCAGAGGTGCAGTACAGTGTGAAATAGAGAAGTCATTCAGAGCAGCCATGGCTCAGTGGTAGAGCATCTGCTTTGTCTACAGAAGGCCCTAGGTTCAATCCCCAGAATCTCCAATTAAAAAAAAACAGGTAAGGGGGGGGGGATGTGCCTGAGACCCTGGAGTGCAGCTGCCAGTCTGAGTAGATGATGCGTACCCTGATGGACCAATGGCCTGACTCAGTGTAAGGCAGTTCATGTGTGTGGTTATCTCTGTTCATCCAGAAAAAGGCAGCCTTAGTTCTGGCTCCCTGTTGCCTTCCCAACAGAATTCCAGCTTTATGTGATGACGTACAGAGCACTCATTGGCTTGCCTTGATCCAGCCTAATCGAAGATCACCTCTTAGCTTATGAGCTAGATTCAAGTCTGGTAGCACTTTAGAGACCTATGAGATTTTTGGGGTATAAGCTTTCAAGAGTCAAAGCTCGCTTCATCAGACAAAGGGAGTTTTGACTCTCGAATGTTTATACCCTGAAAATTTTGTTGGTCTCTAAGGTGCTACTGGACTCAGATCTAGTTCTTCTATGGCAGACTCTTTATGTTGCAGTAGATGGAGAGTCCTCTTGACACTAAGTCATACAACAGACGCATGCACACAGAATTCTGCTCCATGGCTGTTCAGTAATATTAGAACTCCCCCCCCACAAGGGGAGGGGCTGTGGCTCAGTGGTAGAGCATCTGCTTGGCATGCAAAAGGTCCCAGGTTCAATCCCCGGCATCTCCAGTTAAAGGGTCTAGGCAAGTAGGTGATGTGAAAGACCTCTGCCTGAGACCCTGGAGAGCCGCTGCCAGTCTGAGTAGACAATATTGACTTTGATGGACCAAGGGTCTGGTTCAGTATAAGGCAGCTTCATGAGTTGTTCATGTGACTAGTCAAAGCTTGAACCCTCTTCATTCCTCTTAAACTCAATTCTCCAGGAAAAAACTGAATTATCATTCATGCCCTTTATCCTTTTGCCATAGTCGCATACACACAGGTTTTTTCCACAAGCAATGGACTTGTAAGAATTTGCTTTACTGGTGGACTGACTTAGGTTTCTGTGTTGCTTTGCAGAGCTGGGCCAGTGGAGCACATGCGAACCAACCGCAAGCTACAGAACCTCCTGCAGACCCAGAGGGAGCTGATGGGCAAAGAGCTGTGGCTGTACAGTAAGCAGAGCCGTTTGTCTTAACTCATAAGGCTTGTGGAGGGCACTTCACCCAGGGAGTGACTTCAGATTGGAGTCTTGCAGGAAATACCTCTCTGGGTGTGATGATTCCTGCAGAGAGAAAGAATGGAGGGAGGGAATGAATAAGTGAACCACTGACTGAGATGAGGAAAAAATGGATTCCACAGGTAAATGGGAACACCAAACCTATTCTTAGGTGCCTGAACAAGGTAACCACGAAAGCCCTGAGGAAGAAGACCGGTGGGTGTTTGAAGAAAGTGAGCCCAAGCCTCATCTGTACCTGGTGGGTTCTGCTAGCTCAGGCCTTATTAGAGGGGATTCTGAATACTAGCATAGGTTCTTATTTCAATTCATCAGTTGATTTACTGTGTGTGTGTTAAGTGCCATTATGGCAACCCTATGAATTAATGTCCTCCAAAACATCCTATTGTTCAGCCTTGCTCTTGTATTGCAAATTGAGAGCCTTGACTTCCTTTGTTGAGTCAATTCATTTCATGTTGGGTCTTTCTCTTTTCCTGCTACCTTCAACTTTTCCTGGCACTATTGTCTTCTTCAGTGACTCTTGCCTTCTCATAATGTGACCAAAGTACGATAGCCTCAGTTTAATCATTTTAGATTCTAGGGAGAGTTCAGGCTTGATTTGATCTGGAATCCACTGATTTGTCTTTTTTGTGGTCCATAAAACTCTCCTCCAACCAACATTACATTTCAAATGAATCTTCCTGTCAGTTTTCTTCACTGTCAGATTTTCACACACATGCATAGTAATAGGGAACACAATGGTATGAATTATCTTGATCTTGGTCACCAGCAACACATCCTTACACTTAAGAATCTCTTCTAGCTCCTTCATGGCTGCTCTTCCCAGTCTCAATCTCCTTCTGATTTCTTGGTTGCAGCGTCCCTTTTGATTGATGATGGAGGCAAGGAATAGAAAATTTGAACAATCTCAGTTTTTTCATTGTTAACCTTAAAATTGTGTAATTCCCCAGTAGTCATTTATTTTGTCTTCTCGATGTTCAGCTGTAATCCTGCTTTGGCACTTTCTCCTTTAACCTTCATCAGTAGTCAAAGTAGCCATTGCTACCAATGATCCCAGCAGTAGTCTGAAAAACAATAAAACCAGGTGTCCCAAACCGCAATCCCAGGCTGTGAGGTGGGGTGGTGGTGGTGGCTAAGAGGCTCAAAAACTACTTGCATGCAACTGCACTGCAATCAGTGCCCTCCAGTTCTCAGTCCGCCTCAGATCCAGCCGTTTACAGCAAATACGTGACCCCTGCAGAGCCAGCACTCACACAGGTAGTAGCCGCTGGGAAGCCTGGTGCCCCATTCACGCTGCTGACTCCTGCCTCTCACAAAGTCACATGTAGGAAAAAACAGCCTGGTCGCTTCCTTTCCAGGTGCTCCAAACTCCATCGCCACCAGGAACGAATAGGCTGAGTGGCTGAGCGAAGCCTCCTTAAATAGTTGAAGGAGATGGGGCAATGCAGGGAGTGCCTGTGTCATCACGCCCTGACGCCTTGATGCTGACCAGCCCACCCCAAAGCAACCGTAGGCTGCAAGACGTGAAGGGGCAGGCAGGAAATGCCTGGCCACCTGACCAGGGGGAGAGCAGCAAGCTTCATTTTGGAGCGGAACTGCCACCAAGCTGGCCACAACAGGGCAGCATATTCAGCCAATTTCTCCCACCAATTATCTATTGACGGGACTACCTCTAATTTCCAATGGGATGCAATTAAGACTCTTGCTGCTGTAGTCATGTGTCTAAACAGTTCTTCCTTATTTTTCCCAATTTCCGCTGGAGGGGAAATCGGGAAAAATAAGGAAGAACTGCTTGTGATACATCTTGACACACTATTAGAACAACTCTGTTTCTTCAGCGTATGTCATTTCAGTGTATGTCATTTCCATTTCTTCAATGTATGTCATTTCCCATGAAAAAAATGTAATTTTCTAATGAAAATGTCCTAATCCAGACCACCTTAATTCACACACTCCAAGGATTGCAATATTTAAATGTTTCAGTTCTTATTTTATGATTTCAAGCTTACTTTGATTCATACTTCCATTCCATTGCTTTCCATGTTCCTATTATCTGCATCAAACAGCTTTGGACTTTCCTTTTGCATCCATTTATGTCAACAACTGAATGTTCTTTCAACTTTAGTCCAGTTGCGTCATTAAGAATAGCACTATTTGTACTATTTGCTCAGCTCTTCCCCAGTAGCTGATTGAGCGCAATCTGACCTGGGCATTCTGTCTTCCAACACCATATCTTCTTCTCTGTTTTTTCATTTTGGATTGTCTCATCATAGGGTTTTCAAGGTAAGAGATGATCAGAAGTGGTTTACCACTTCCTTCTTCTTTACCTTGTAGTTTGCATGTATCAGCCTGAGCCCCAGAAGTTCTGCTTGCATTTGTTCTTGCTCAAATGTGAACACAACAACAACAAAGCAAAAGTGGCATGTTAACTGTTCCACTGTCACAGCCATGTGTGAGCCAAACTGGTCTGTCTTCTCATCTGCCATGTAACAACCAATGTAAAGATTGGTCACTTTCGAGTTCATTTTTTAAAAATTGTTCTTACAACATCTGTGGAAATCTGCTGAATGGTTGTAGGATGAGGTTTCCAAATTTCTCCCCCTTCCCTCTCTGGAATTCTTTACAGGCCCCACAGTTTGCACATAGCTAATGACACATTTCCACGCTTTTTTAAAGGTTGGGGGGAGAGACACACACAACGCGGATAGCAGGGTCTCCACCACAGAGGTGGATGTAGAGAACCACATGGCCAGTGGGGGAGCTGGATAATCCACTGCTCTGTGACTTCAAGAATTGCTGTTATTTTTTTAGACACTGTATACGTCACCTCTCCAGAGACCTGTTCAAGGTGCCTTAAAATAAAACAAGGCCATTAAAAACATTAATTTAGTTACAGTTTTAAATTATATGTGATCAGAAAACAGCAGGCACTGCTTTGAAGCTGATCTTTCTATCCCTTTATAGTTGAGCAGGTCATGGTTCCTGGACCCTGTCAAAAAGATCTGCACGCACATGACAGGGATAATACCCCTTCCTGCAGCAGTCCTTCAGCTATCCCCCCCCCATTGCTCCTGGGGCTCCCCTATCCTTCAGAAGGTATTTCAGGCTGCCTCGGGGGTGGGGGGTGTATAGAATTTAGATGGGATCCAGCCCTGTCTTTTGAAGGCAACTAAGTTTTTGCATTTGGTCCTGATAATTTCATTTATTTAGTTTCATTTATAGCCTGCCTTTCTCTCTAGGACTCAAGGCATATTACAAATACAGTGGAACTGTTCAGTCAATCAGTAAGCTGATAAAAAGTATACCAACATTTGATTGATAACATACTGTAGTATGATAAAATTGTGGTTGCATTACTTGGGCAGATAGTCCATATTTCTCACTGGCTCATGCGGATGTGTTTCTGTTCAGTTGGGATCAACACTTTTGACTATCTGGGCAGCATACTGAGTTATGTGGTGATTGCAATTCCCATCTTTGGTGGCGTCTATGGTGATCTGGATCCGGCAGAACTGAGCTCATTGGTCAGCAAGGTGAGTTCTTGTAATTCCTGCAGGTAGAAACCTGATGACTCATGTTCCCCAGAACATTTCCTTGCCCTTCCAGTTTTCTGGTCTTTAGGTCATAGCATGAGGAGGGAAGTAAAGACAACCTGTGTTGGAGAAAGCGGGGGATGCTGGCAGGGACAATGTCAGTAGAAATGTTTCAAATTATTTGTTTATGTAGCCATAAACATCCAGGCCCAGCTGGGAACCTGTGAGGAACTGGGAAAGGAATAACAATTTGGAGATCTTGCTGCCCTCGGTCTCCTGCTCCAAAATTCTTGAAGTGGTTAGGGCTTGAAGGAGGCTGAATCTTTCTCTCACTTGATCTTTCCCCCTTAACAGACACTCACCTGCTCTCAACGTTCTGTGCCTTGTGGAGCAACTTCTGTCTTCTTCATCAAGCTGTGTGTGTCATTTCCTTTTTTCCGTTCATTAATATCAGCATATTTTCTACATTCTTCTCTGAGTGTGTGGAAATTTCTGGCTTGTCTGTGAGTGACATGGTATTGCTGCTTTCATTATCGTAATGGGATCCCAGCCATTTTACAACAGTAAAGATGTGCGAATACACACACACAGTGAGCATAGCAAACAAACAGAGCCCTCACCATATGCAAGCAGATTAAGAGAACCAGATTGCCAACGGAAGCCTTATGGGGACTTGAATCCACTGCTGTGTGAATTCAAGGATTGTTCTAAATTGGGCTGAAAGGAATCACGGCATGGACACCCTGCAACCTGTCAGCATCTACTGCGGCCTCTGTGGTTTTGCCAACCATTGTTCATGCGCATTTTAGCCTGTCTTCCCAATCATAGCAACATGAAATTTACTTTATAAATCGGGACATGAGATTCTCAGGAAGCTGAATAACGTATGCAGAACTGGATTCTGGACTTGTGTGATGCCTTAGATATTTGGAGGAAATGACTTAACTCGTTTGTAAGGTTGTTGCTGCTGTGTAAATAGCCAGGTATTCATGACATGGTGCTTCCAAGTTGGAAGTGGCTTATAATAATTGAGCTTGGCCTCAAAGGTAAGACGAATACAATCCATACTATGCCACAATCTGAGAACAGGTCTACTGTTGAGCTATGCCACATAGGGGCACTCTTGTTCCACCAGTAGTGGAACAAGCGCCACAAAACTGTAACCTGGAACGAGACCAGCAAGAGCACATAATCCTGCCACTTCCACGTACCATTGAGAAGCCACAGATACTGGCCAGCCGGCCTGTCACGTCAGCAGTCAATAAGACAGATTTATTTGCTTCACCTGTTTTGGAATGAGATCCTTCCCTCTGTTAAGTAAGGAGTGGACAGAGATGGGCAGCTCATTAAAACTGCTAAACCAGGACTCGATGAAGGGACTAAAGTTGTCCCATTAGACCAGCTTGGGAAAAATAAACGTGTCTATATATCGGTTGTGCCCAGGAGAGTTTTTGGTGCAGTAGTACCAACATAAGGTCAAAGGGCATGGAGGTGGATTTGCTCTGTTTTGTTCATTTTTTAATAAAATCATCTCCCTCTCCAGGTGTCCTGTCTGGCAGAGCCCAAAATGTTGGATGATTGTATCTAGAGCTCAGTGATTAGGATAGTTTGGGGACTTTGTTCACTGTATTGCCTATCCCGCTTCCTAATAGACTCTCATGGACGTGATCTTGGAGCGGAGGACTCTGTAGGGTTTTTTTTTAAGTCCAGGGGAAATGCAGTACCCATGCAGATGCTCTCCCTTAACCAGTACAGGACTTCACAGCATGGGGCTCTCTGCAAGAGTTCTGGCTCCCATGCACATAGCAGATCACATTTAGCTGTTCTGGCCTAGGAAGGCTAATGGTGATCTGAGAGTGGGGGAAATAACAACCATGCACTTGTCACGGTCACATCACTACCCGGTCAGATTTAAGCTAGCATTTACTTTTAACTTCCATCGGGTGGTTGGTCCACCCTCATAGGTTAGTACATTTGAGTTTCCAGAGAGTTGTGGGATGTTTTCCAGATGGCAGGTCTTTTGTTTCCTGGGTTGATTTTGGGGGCATAGAGAGCACTTGGGCAGTGGAATTGGTCCCTGAGCAACCTCTCTTGCTGCCCAGAGCCAGTTTATCTCCTTGGCATACAAGGAGGGAGTTGGGATAAATGAAGACATAGGAATGACAGCTAGAAGACTTATGGCAGGAAGCTCAAGAGCTCCAGTCAATCGCAGTCTAGAGAACACTAACAACTTTGGTATTCCCACTACAAACCTCCCGGGAAAGGAGAATTTTGCCAAAGTGGGCCACATCTTAAGTCACTTCTGAACTGTGTTGTTATCCTAGTTGCCTTTGAAAAGTCTCCCGAATTGTCAACTGGTCCAAAATGCCAGGTTGTTAGCCAGAGAAGGCCATGATGAGCATATCTTTTCAGCACTCAGATGTGTGTTGACTTCTAGTTTGTTTTTGGGCATGACTCAAAGTGCTGGTGTTAACCTTTTAAAGCTCTAAAGAATTTGGGACTGGGATACTTGAAGGTCTGCTTCCTCCCCTATAAACCTGCATAGATCCTCCTCCAAAACCCTTTCCCTACCACATTTGGTAATAACGTGAGCATCTACTAGAGAGGAGAACTATATTTTGTGGTTGTGTCCTGCTTGTGCAACTCCCATCCAAGGAGGCTCACCTGGTGCATCTTTGTTACCTTTTGGGGGCTGTCCTTTGTGTGTGTGCTTTTTGGTGGTTAATTGCCTCTCCTTCCCCTTGTGATCAGAGCTATGGTGTAGCTAGTTTTTGCTTTATACTACTACAACTTCTCCGTGTGTGTATTTGTACCACTGTTTTCATTATTCTTATAATTGTTTTTTCCTTCATTTTGATTAATCCTGTGAGTGGTCTTAAATGTCTATTTTTGAAAATAAACGAATCCGAGGCTAGTCACGCAGTAGTGTTAAAGATAGTCTGACCTGCATTCTTTGCTCTGCGGTGGGAGGCTCCTTTCAGGCATGAGGGGGCAGCCTCCTGGCTGGAGCAAGGCTGGCTGGTTATCATGTCCCCATGGAGTGAGCGTTGACCCCTGTGTTACTGGGAATTGCTGTGAAGCTTGGCAGGCTGCTGATGCTGGCTGGAAATAACTTGAGGGTGCTATTTTTGCAGTTCCCTGGATTTTCCTTCATGGTTGCTCCTCAGGTTTCAGAGTGTTGTTTTGCTAGGCAGGAGTTACTGTGTAAAGCTTATCGTATGAGTGCTGTGTCCTGCCTTGTATCCTAGTAAGCAGAGACTACGCTTGCAAAATGCCAAAATACCTGGAGGCGGAATTCTGCCCAGGGCAGCCCCAGTGGACAGATTTCTCCTTCAGAGGCCATTGAGGAAAGAGGTGAGAAGAGAGTGTTCATTCATGCCCAGAGATGGCTTAGTTCCCTCTGGGGCCTGTTCTTGCTGCCTTTCTCAGCCAAACATTTGTATCTGAACTCTTGCAGGCTCGGAGGTGGGTCTCTGCAATTGTTCAACCCCACCCATCCCCCTCCCAGTTGGAGCAGATGCTTACTCCCACACTATGATTGCCAGGGAGTCTCTGAGCTGCCTGCGGGGGCTTATTCAGTCCATGTGTTAGCCAACCAGGCCCACCCTCTCTCAGAGACTGTGCAAGTACCCAGGGAGACCATCCTCACTCATGACAGCTCCAGCATTTTATATTCTCAACAGTTATAACTTTCCGAAGGAGAGGGGAGGAGCATGTGCAAAGTTCGGAGGGCTGAATGGGTACCTTTTTAAATTAAAAAAAATGAGGGAATGAGTAGTCTACAAATCTAAAGAAAGAACAAAGGGGAGAAACTTAATATCCAGCAACTAAATAAGACTTTTAAAAATAGAAAACAAAGCTATATATAAAGACAAGGCAGAAATACACAGCATATTGGCAGCAATTGCTTATGGATGTATTTTTATTTTATGGACGTATTTGGAAACTGTTTATAGAAACTTAATGTGTAGATCTACCACCACTGTTATATTTTTGGCTGAATGGCTACTTTGTAAGGGATTTTATCAATGAGACTTGTGGGCTGGCTTTCAGGAACCTTGAACAGTTCCCCTTTGGTCAGGGGTTCTCATGGATCCTTTTCACCTGCCTAACTGTAATTGCTTCCCCAGTGATGATGATTCATTTCATGCTGCATGAAATATCCTGTTCAACATCCTGAAAATCTCACCTTCCTTTTTAAAGCATGTGAGGGGGGTAATTATAAATTTTAGCTGGGTTCAACGAAGGAGTCCAAATTACTGCTAACAACTGGAGTAGAAACAATTCTTTATTGGTTGATCACGATCAAGGAAAAGCATCTGTTCCTAAGAAAGGTCAAGATACTGACAGCTTTACAGGCCAAAGCATAAGCATAGATGGAAAAATTGGCATCAGGGATCTTGCAGAACTTTTACACCAATTACACAATGGCAACTCAATACTGTGCCAAATTGTAAGCCAATAGAAAAACAATCTATACTTCCTTCTTAACTTTTATGAATACTACTTATCTATCTATCTCACTCTACTAGCGTAAGAAGAATCACTGACTGCTGTGTTTAAAAAAACAATATGTGATAACAATTAGCTTGCCCTGTGAGGCGAGGAATGCAGATTTTTGGATACTTCAACTTAAAGCACAGATAACAGTGCTAGATCAGACATTCCCCTGTTCTTTACTTGGCCTTCACTGACACTGCTACACTATGGCTCATTCACATTTCACCTTTTTCCTTCAAAAGCAAGCTGCTAGCTCTTATTGTGAAGGAGAGGTAAAAATATCTTGAGTCGTGTTTGTCTGCTGGTCTCTTGAACTGTTCTCGCCTAGCCTGTGCGTGCTTTCTCCCTTGACCCTTGCCAGTATACTCAGTTCCAAAATTCAGTGAACCTCAAACATGTCATTCAAAATAAACTGTAAAAAAAATTATGCCAACTTTCTGATCTCCATAATTCTCATGGCAGATTTTCAATTTGGGTTCTCTTGGTAGAGTTAATGGTTATCTACCTGTCTCATGTTTTTATCGCACCCTTCTTCTGAGTATCTCGGGGTATTGTACAACTCGGTAAGGTAAGTCAGGCAGAGAAAAGAGTAACTGACGCGACGTTACCCAGAGAGCTTCATGGCTGAGTGGGGAGTTGAACCTTGGCGTTCCAGCTCCAAATCCATCACTGTAACCACTACACCACACCAAGCTGTGCTGGCAGCCGATGAGACAAAAGCTACTCTGCAGCTAACGTGTCAGTGGCAGGGAGCTCTTGACCTGTACATTGCTTTTCAGAACTTGCTAATTTTGTGTTCTGCTTGTGGTTTGTCTTATAGAATGCCTTTGTCTCTCTGTACCTGATTGGGTGTTTTAGCCAGCTCATTGACCTTTCCACCACTGTGTCTGATGTCGCAGGTTATACACACAGGTGAGTCCCTTTGTCTGTGGGCCAGTGGAGAGGATGCCTAATTTAGTGTAAGCCTTCAAAAGATGTCTCCATTAAGAGCTACTGCAGAAAGAAGGAAGCTTTCACTCATTATAGTCCATCAAAGATCGTCTTTGGAAGACTTATTTCATGGGGAATGAGAATCTGGCTGCGTTCAGAGGACCCAAACAAACTGAAGTTTGTTTTGTTTGACACTTGAATACAGCCTGTATCCAAGTTGGGTTATATCAGTGTGAGCTCTCTAAGATGTGCTTTGAGATTAAATGGGCCTGGGATCTTCTCTCTCCCCCCACTTCCCTACAAGCATAAATTGCTTAGTGTCATTTGAATCCACTAGACTGCAACAGAAGAGACAGTCAAGAGAATATTGTGCCTTTTATGCATGGGTTTTTCCTGTTGCAGTCACCTCCAACCATTTAGGGGCTTTGTTTTAATTATGCATGTGTTTTCCGACTTTTAGAAGTTGACTTGCTCTCCCCTTGCATTTCCCCCACATTTTCAGGATGCTGTTTTACCCCGAGTTTATAGTCTGCCTCGATCCCAAATCAAAAGCCAATCCTGTGCATACTTGTCACTTCAGGTTTTTCTCCCCACACCCATTCTTCTCCCTCCCACATGTCTGTATCCCTCGTCCAATCCCTCCTCTCGAAGCCATTATCAAGTGCACTAGCTAGAGAATAATGCCAGAATACCACGAGGCTGCTTATTTGATTTTTTCACTGCGAGTGTGGGTCAGTTTCAGATCGAACTGTTAAGAAAACACTGAAATCATCACAAGTGACCTATGCCACTGCTTATTTGGTCAGTTTCACAGTGAGTGTGGGTCAGTTTCAGTTCTCCACAGGATGGAACAGAGCCAGGCTGATTTGCCGCCTTTACCTTACATGTGTCCTCTTATAGGCCTTTGTTTCTTTGTTTACAAGTGCAGTAGAATGATGAAATGTTCACAAATGACCATGCAAGTGTTTTTATTTTGTTATGACCCCTGCATTGAGTTTTGCAGAAACAAGTTGGTGTGTGTGGAGGTGGGTTGTCTGGACCCTTCTCTGCTTTGGCTGTAAAATGGCCACTTAGTTCAGATCAAATGGAAGAATCCTGCTGCAGGGCTGGCAGGGGCTGGTGACGTACTTTAAAAAATATACTTCAGCCAATTACAAAGCAGTGTTTTCAGGGGGAGGGACTCACACAGGTTTCAGAAGCTCTGTATTTTCTCTGGGGATGTACAATTGATCACAAGGTACTCGTGGAATTTCTTGGGGGGGCAAAAGCCCCTGTGCATAGTGTTTTGAGAATTTGACTGCAAATACTGTGCAGTTAGAGAGCAGCAGATCCTGCAGAAACAGACCATGCATAAAAGGCCTTAACTTGTTCTTCAGACAGAATAGCTTCAGCTGGTGGGCATCTGTTCCATTTTCCAAGCTTAGGTTTTACTTATATTTAAACAATGGGGTGGACCCTACCCCTATCCTGCTGCTCCACTGAGCAAATTTCAGTCATTTATTGATTAAAATATTTATGTCTTAACTCTCCTTTTTGCTTCAAGTTTGAAGCCTTCCTCCAACTTAAGTGGCTCTTCCATTGGAGGAAGAACTACTTGTCAGAGAAAAAATCCTAGGAGGATGGTTGGCTCCACCTCAGTGCTTTTTAGAGGACTCCACAAACTATGTTCACCTCTTCATGCTTCTGTTCTTCTGTGGTTTTTTGAGGCAGGGTAGGTGCTGCTTTTGAACAAAACTGTTTCTTATCCCCACCCCCATTACAAATCAATCTGTGTTTTTCTAGAATTGGAGAACTGCAGGAGATGTTGCTGAAACTCTCCAAGAAACAAAATGATTGTGAATTGCAAGCGAAATGGGACTTCAACAAGTGAGTCGCTATACTTAACTGTAAGTCAGCAGTTTCCTGACTACACTGCAGTTATGGAGGGAAAGGCAGCTGAACACACTGATTATGGAGGGACCAGCTAATCCTTGGGAGAAACCTTGCAGCTCACATATTCTAGGCCATGGTTCCCCAAACTTTATTGAGCCTTTGGGCACTTGTGAAATTTTGAGAAAAGGGTATTGGGTGCAACCACAGAATGTCTGCCATGAGAGATGAAAACAATAACAAAATGGCTGGCATGGGGGGCAGTTGTAAAACACTGAGAAGTTCAAAGCCAATTATTCTCCAGCGATGGAGGCGTCTGTTCCTGAGTGGGTGTTCCATGCAGATCCAAAAGTGAAGTCTTCTGAAGCATCTCTTACTTCAGTATAGGAAAGCCAGGATTTCTTCTTGTCTTTGGGGAAGAAGCAAGAGGCTTGCTGAGCACTTGAAACACACCTGGAAAGAGTCAAAACGAAGTGTCAAGTTAGAAGGTGAATGATTAAGTCAGGTGACTCCCAGCCAAGATCCAGTATAAAGAGAAGCCTTGGGGATTAAAGAAGGCCAGGCTTAAAGCACTTGTCAAGGAAGAAAGTACTCTGTGTCCACTACTTAACACTGCCCCACAATAGGCAATCCAGAAAGGAGCAAGTGGTGCACATCCCATAGATTCTGGGAGTGGCAACAGCCGATATGGACCTGGTTGTAGGTGAACATCTTGGAAGCCTGAACAGGGAGCAACACTGGGATGGGTCTAGTTCTCCTGATAATGATCTCGTAAATTTCATGCTCTTTGAAGGAAGAAGGACAGCATGTTTTTTCAGGGTAACTTTTGGATTTCCCTCTGGCCTGCCACAAATTATTTGAAGGTTTCTGCAGACTTCACCAACCGCAGCCAGAGGGAATAGCTGCTGAGAAATGCATTTGTGACAAAGACTAATCCCACACATACTGAGTGACTCCCTAAGTAGCGTGTCAGAGTCCACTTGATGGATAACCTGCTCCCTTCCGAATGCAGCTGAATGTGCTTGCAGGCTTATCTGCTTACCCTTCCCTTCACTTGCGTTTCCCTCTCTCTTTTGGGGTCTTTCATGAACGACCTTTGCGTCAGTGTTTCTAAGGAACAAGCAACACCAACCGACACAGCCTTCTTCCTGGAGCAGGTCTCTCTCTCTGCTCCGTCTTCTGAGAAGCTGCTTATCAAAGACCTAAACCTGAGAGTCACACAAGGGAACAGTCTGCTGGTTACGGGGAACACGGGCACAGGGAAGACATCTTTGCTGCGTGTCCTCGCTGGCCTTTGGGAAAGCAAGCAGGGTGAGTATGTCAGCTTAATTGCAGTGTGGTCGTGAGGAACACCTGCCCTGTCGGCAAGCTCAAGGGAATGAGGTTCTCTGCACAGAGGCCAATGGACGGGCAAAGACTGGACTTGAGTTGCTGGGGAATGCAAATCAGCCTTCATTGTTTCTAGATACCAGGCCCACCCTTGGCCCATTTAAACGTGGGGTATCAAGAGATATCCATTTACTTGCTTAACATCATTGCCCTTTTTATGCTGACATTCAAGCCAAACTCCTTAACCCACTCTTAGTTAATTGGAATGGAGCTTTGGACAAGTGCAAGGTACAGCTGTTTCTTTCCGGACAAAATCCTGCCACGATAGACAGGGTTAAGCAAAAATCACAGCAGCTATGACCATAACAATACTAAAAAAAAAGGGACACACATGTACAATAAAGCATTTATACACTGATTGTAACAAGACAAGCTAATACAATGCAAGAAGAGTGAAAATCAAAATTGCCTCTTAAATAAATCCAATCAGTCCGCCATCATAGGATCAATACAGCATTACGTCTATAATAAACG
The DNA here is from genome assembly GCF_029931775.1 of Euleptes europaea. Taxonomy (NCBI): domain Eukaryota; kingdom Metazoa; phylum Chordata; class Lepidosauria; order Squamata; family Sphaerodactylidae; genus Euleptes; species Euleptes europaea. The sequence goes on from NC_079317.1 coordinate 36,569,422, forward strand.
GCTGCAAAAATAGGAAACTGTAACAGAAGCCGCAGAGAAAGTAACGATAGACAGGGTAGCAAAATGTTTGCAACTATGGGGCTCCAAGAATTTAAATTTTGACTTTGTTTAGTCATAGTTTTGCACTGTTTAGTCTTTGTACTTAATGCGAACATATGCCAATAAAGGTGTTGTTGTTGCTTGACATCATCCCATCAGGTGTCTCTGGCCACATGGAAAACCAGTAATCTGTGAAGCTCCATCCACGGGCGCACTGAGAATTGCTGTTTGCTGCACACGACCATGCTTGCAGAAGCACAAGTTAAGGCTTCTCTCGCTGTGTGATTAGATTCTACAGATGTCTGGTTTCCCCATGCATTTGCAGCTTCTCTAGGGGATACCTTTGTAGGCAGCAACTTGTGTGGTAAATGAGTTGTTTGTTTCCTTTTGGGTAATGATAGTGAGCAAAATGTCAAGTGGCATTGGAGAGCCAGGCAGTTTGTGTGCATTATTTTTACATTAATCCAGATCCATTGGTCGTTGCCTTCTTGTGAGATAGCAAAGCACAGGATCAAACTAGGCAAGATGGAGAACTAGAATCTCTCAGCTTCTTTTAATTATAAGCTTTGTGCACGTATGGCCCCAGTGCAGATTTTAGCTGTGCAGAGCAGAGAGAAGGAGCTTAATCCTTACGCTCCTATCAAAACTGCCTTTCCTGTTCTGCTTTTAGCCCCAGAAGGGGAGAGAAAAGGCAAGCATCCTTCTTTTGCTCACACCTTTCCCTTTGAGGGCTAACCGCTCAGGAGGGGTGATTTCAACTGGCAAAACTGCATGAGGGGAGTCATCTCCCCTTCACCCCCACATGTGGCCTCAGTCCAGATTAGGCTCCTACACCGCTTCTATTAGAGAGTCAGGTTTGGTTTCCCCACTCCTCCACACAAAGCCAGCTAGGTGACCTTGGGCTAGTCACTGTTCTCTCCGAACTCACTCAGCCTCACCTACCTCACAAGGTGTCTGTTGTGGGGAGAAGAAGGGAAGGAGATTGTAAGCCAGTTTGATTCTCCTTTAAAAAGGTAGAGAAAGTCGGCATATAAAAACCAACTCTTCTTCTTCTATTAGCATTTTAAAAACTGTGGGAGGAACCAGAGTTTTGAACTATAGTAGGTTTGGCAAACCATTACCACTCAGACTGTTCTCCCCCTTTCCTCCCCCCCTTTCCTCCCGTCTACAAAAGGACATTTTGGAGGACTTTGATTCATAGGGTCGCCATGAGTCAGAAGTGACTTGACGGCACTTAACACACACACAATAGTGGGTGGATAGTATTGGCCTCTTATGGAGTTGTTGTAAGGACCAATAAAAGAACATGCTTTTAACACTCAAGTTCTTACATAGCTCCTGAGTATGTTGCATTGATGGGGAAGTGTTGGGCAAATGTTCTTGCTGGATTCTTTCTGTTGGATCTCTTCAGGGGATGTCCACATGCTAACCTGTTTTGGCCCCCACGGGGTGGTGATCTTGCCACAGAGGCCTTTCTTCACAGACGGGACGCTGCGTGAACAGGTGAGCTGCTTTGGCACTGGATTCTCCAGGTCCTCTTGCTGCCTTTGGGCTCGTATGGCAGTTCTGCTGCAGCAAATGCCGCTAAGGGCTACTGGCCCACTGGGAGCTGACTGGGGGTGGTGGTGGAGCTGGGGCCACTTATTCTTTTCAGCCAGTGTAATATGATTGGCTGGGGCCACTTATTCTTTTCAGCCAGTGTAATATGATTTTTTTCAATTAGGTGATTTACCCTCTGAAGGAGATCTATCCAGTTTCAGGTGAGTGGGAATTCACTAGAATAGCTGCCTCCAATGGAATGAAGTAACTTCTCTGACTTTCTGGGCCTTTTTCTCTATAGTGTGTGTCTGTGTTGCATGAATCTTCTTTTGGTTGCTTTATCTTATCCGGGGGGTGGGGGGAGATTGACTGATCCATCCAGTATATTAATTCAGGGGTGTTCAGTGTGTAGAGAGCTTCAAAACATCACTCAGACCATGTGCAGATTTGGCTGAAGGGATGGAACAACACTTTTTAAAAAACCAAAGCCAAGAAAATGTATGCAGATATGCTTATCCTGTATAGTGCATTCTGAAGCTAGAATATAGTCTTCTAAGGACTGAATCTGTTTTATTTTTGGATGCAGAACGTAGTAACCCCCACTGTACCCTTCCTAATTGATTGCTGGAGGCAGCCAGCAGGGCTGCAGGAGGAAGCCTGTGAGTCATATGGGGGGCTTCATTTATCCAGTGTAATTTATGACCCTCCACAAGCTAAACACCCATGTTCTAGTGTGACTGTGTCCTCCATCACCATTTTTGTTAGCCATTTAATCCTTGATCAAACACGTTCTCTGCCACTGTCTGTGCTGTCTGTGCCTCATTGTTGCTTAAGTACAAGATCCCCCAATTCTGCAGGTCATCATCACATTATTTTTAGCCCAATTTGTTCCCTATGAAATCAATATCTAATACTCAGTGGAGAGCCTATGGTAAAATTATTAAAGAAGCATTCCATGTTAACTCATATTTGGTTGTTAAATACCAATGTTGTGAATAAAGCAGCAGAAAGCAGTGTAGGTTGCCATAATTTTTAATTTTAAAAAGTCAGGCCTGCCAAACCAGAGCAACATCTCAGAGATACAACACTTTGTTTCTAAAACATCTGGGTACTTGGCATCCTTGAAATTGTTATCTTTAGGTTGCTTGGGGGTGTGTTTTATTATTATTTGAGTAGCACCATTGGTGTACATAATACTTCACAGAGGGAGTTTTTTTTGGGGGGGAAAGAGGTCACTTTCTCTAAGCTTACAATCTAAAATAGACAATGGCAAAAGCAACAGAGGGTAGAGAGGAAGAGACGAAATTCTCAGTGAATTAATATAAGCTGAAACTGTTACACATACTTAAGTGTTGTGAGACGGTTGAAGGTGAGGACATTAGGAACTGAGCCAGAGGCCTCATGGGGGAAAAGTGGGCTTTGAGGAGGGATCTGGAAGGAAGAGTGAGAGATGGCACAAAGTATGTGCTCAGGGAAGGGCTTTACAAATGTAGGAGACACAAAGGGGGAAAAGATCTTGATAGTTGTGGATCATTAAGGAGCTTACAAAACAGCATAATTGATACGCAAAGCATTCATTTTTAATAAATCATCCGCACAAAAAGATAAAATGTGGAGAGGGTATCTCTTTACGTGCTTGAACACCACTTGGTTAGTTGCCAGGCATCAGAGGTATAAATATGGGAACTGAAAAGACATTGAATTTAATGCGAGAAGAGTTCACACAATATTCTGTGTCTGATTTGCAGTAGTTCATTAACACAAACAGATTGCTGCTAGATATGGCAAAGATCAAGTGATAACGTGTGTGTGTGTGTGTATGAGAGAGAGAAATGACCAGGCAGTGTCCCTGTGAGAGACTGAGGCTGTTTGGGACTTGTTGGTGAAAATAAAATTTAAAACTAATCAGGAGTCAGAGAGGCCTTCACAAAGACTATCACTGAAATAAAATGATGCTTTATAAGAAGGCAGCTGGCTCTGCTTTCAAATTGTCTGGAAGATCATCTTAATACAAATCTAATTCATTTCTGGTAAATGGAAGCCAGCTCTTACCTGGTTATACCCTGCTCCTGTCTCAATAAGTATTGGCTCCCAGGGCCCTCCTGAGCTTTTTCTCAGATACTGGCCTGTTGAACTCTCCTCAGTTGCTGGGCTAACTCTTGTTCTGCCATTGCCTTGGGTGTTCATGTGTGGGATTGCCAGCTGAAAGGGCTGGTATAGATGAAACACTACCAAATGCTGAGCCCTCAGCCACTGTTGAAGGATGCTTTCAGATGCTAGATTAAGTAAGAACCTGGGTTGCTAGATTAAGTAAGAACCATTAGTTAACGCTTTTGTTGATAAAATATTTAAGCGCAGTTAAGTCCTGTGGCAGGAATTCAAACATCAGGAGCGAGGGATGGGGAAAGATAGCTGTGGTCTGCTCCCAACTGTGTGTGTGTTAAGTGCCATCAAGTTGCTTCCGACTCATGGGGACCCTATGAATCAGTGTCCTCCAAAACATCCTATCTTGAACAGACTTGCTCAGATCTTGCAAATTGAGAGCTGTGGCTTCCTTTATAGAGTCAATCCATCTCTTGTTGGGTCTTCCTCTTTTCCTGCTGCCTCCAACTTTTCCTAGCCTGATTGTCTTTTCCAGTGACTCTTGTCTTCTCATAATGTGACCAAAGTACGATAGCCTTAGTTTAGTCATTTTAGCGTCTAGGGTCAGTTCAGGCTTGATTTGTTCTATAACCCACTGATTTGTTTTTTTGGCAGTCCATCCGTAACTCCTCCAGCTGCATAGCCATGGATAAGCCATTGGCTGTGTCTTGCTTGCATTGATCCAAAATGTGGAGATTTTAATTTGCTGATATCGGATCCTAAGGCTTGCTTCTGTGCCACGTAGGCAGCAGTGATTTCCCCCACCCTATCCCTTTGTTTCATATCCCCATGGTCTGCCTGGTAGTTCCAGATCTGAAGCCTGTAGATAGCAGTGGCCATCCTGTTCAGCTTTAAGCACTATCCCTGAATGTTAAGCTCTTCCTGGATGGCACAGCTTTTAATGTAAGCTAAGAGCATACAGTCTTCTTCACGTAACATGACAATTTTTGGAATTCACTCCCAGAAGATATGGTGATGGGCACTGGCTTAGTTGGCTTTAAAAGGCGGCTAGGCAAAGTCATGTTGGGATAGGTCTGTCAATAGCTGTTGACCATGGTAGCTAATTTAATCTCCAAGTTAAGAAACAGTTTAGCTCTAAATCCTGTTGCTGGTGGAGGTGTAATCACCAAGGGAGAGCTTCTGGCTTCCTGGATTGGTCACTGCGATCCAGCACATGGTTCTTTCTCATTTTTAAAGGTCTGAACAGCTGAGAGGTTTTCAAGCTTTGTTGAGCTGTATTCAGAGCTACAACTCCCTAGATGGTACAGCTTTCACTGTTCTATTGTTGAGTGTGATTTCTTGCCTAACAGGGTCTGCAGATGATGAAAGGATACTGAAATTCCTGGACCTGGCCGGCCTGGTGAGTTATCAAGAGAATAAAATGCATCATGTGTGGACTCGCTTGCCCCACTTCTGTGGTTCAGTGTAGGAGGAAAGTGGCTATAAATCCTTATCTGGGTATGATGTTAATGTCAGTGGTCAGTTCCTAGAAAGAGGTGCTGGATTGGAAGAAGGAGCTTCTGCCTGCCAAGAAATTGCACCCTCTAACCAGGGAATCTTTCCTTTTCATTCTAAATGCATGGGGTGTAGGCTGCAGTTAGAGAAATGAACTTGTTTTTCAGATGGTACCTTACACATAAAGACATAGCAAAAGCTAACAAAGATTATAATGGGAAGTGCTGGAAATGTCAGAATACAGATGCAACATTTTATTGTATGTGGTGGGAAAGCAAGAAAATACTGGATAGAGATACACGATGAAATGCAAAAGATATTAAAACTTACTTTTGAGATGAATCTGAAAAATATGCTAGTAAATGTTTTACCAGTATTCTAAAAAAACAAATTATTCAAGTACAGGGTGATGGCAGCAAAAGAAATATATGTAGCAAAATGGAAGGCAGAAAAATATCCAGATTTGAATGAATGGTTGAGTGAATTAACTGAATATGTGATTATGGAAAAACTAACATCCTTTATACATAATAGACCAATTTCAGATTTTCAAGAAAAATGGGAATTTTTTTTTAAATTATATAGTTGGGAATTAAGAATAAAGTTAAATCAAAACAGAAGATTTAGGTAATATATGTTTCACAATAAATGTTATTAAATATGATATTGAAAAGATAGGGTAATATAACTCAAAAAATGTAAATTTAAATAGTAAGCTCCATACAAATTATATTAATATTTATGTTTTATGTTTGTTTTGTGTATTGCAATAAAACTTTTAAGACTTTTTTTAAAAAGTGGAATGAACTTGGTACATGCTCAGAGGTACACTCTTCTCTATTTCACATTTTAAAGGCTGGGCATGGATACTTGAAACTGGTCTCAAGGTTGAGCCCTGGTTCCAATTAATGTCCATCATATGAACAAAACCAGAGAAAGCTCTGCTGGTGGCAATTACAGCCAAGGCAGAGTTCCAGAGAGCAACAGATGGCAAAACAGAGTCGATGTTGGTCACTGAGTGCAAATACTGGGGCAGGACTGAAGGAGAAAAATAAACAATGCCTTTATTGGCTATATTCACCTTAGTTGAAGAATGCTGGAATAAGTTTTGCTTTTCATGTGTTTTCTGTCTGCTGCAGTCCGATTTGCTAGTGAGGACAAGAGGCTTGGATCAGCCAGTAGACTGGAACTGGTAAGGCTCAGGGATTTGACGGCAGCTTGAAAGGGGGTGGGGAGTCACATGTGACAGCTGCAATTCAGAGCCCTGCAAGCACTCTTCCACTTCTGGCTATGGCAGGCGGAGCTCTGAGCAAGCTTTGAATGCTTGTCATAGTCAGTAATGGGAGAGCCCCAGTTTTGAGCATGACTACGTTAAGTTCCCAGAATAGGTATCAGCAACCATCTCCCTTCCCACATGGCACCACTTGTCGAGACCCTCTAAGATTTCCCTGAGGTACAGACCTGAGGTAGATGCTGGACAGAGTTGAAGGTGCCGCATGTTGAAGGACTTGGGGAAATAGTTGGTTAATTCTGCTACGGCTGTGAGGGGTCCCTTATGGAGTAACAAATGCTGCCCTTTAGTCCAAAGGGCAACTAGCCCACAAGATGGGCCTAATCACCAATGGCTCTGCTTTTTTCTCTTGCCACAGGTATGATATCCTGTCCCCAGGGGAGATGCAGAGGCTGTCTTTTGCCCGTCTTTTCTATCTCCAGCCCCAATATGCAGGTGAGGAAGGGAAATTAGACTGGGAAGGAATAGTATGGCTATGGTGATGGTGAAGCCTTTGATACTGATTGGCTGTCTTGGAGGGGGATTCAAAAAAGGCCTCTGGTTGCCACTGGCTCAGTTGTGAGATCCTAAAACATTTCTCCAGTTTTATAAAAACATCCGATAGGCTAATCCCCCTGCAGCAAGGGTTTTTCATCCCTAGCCACCCCTTGCATGAGGACAGGAATTTATATTGGTTCTTGGGGTATGATGTCATCTTGCTTTCGTTCACCTTCCCCCAGCGGCAAGATATAAAGAATCACTTCTTTGAGCTACTGGAGTGTTTTTTTGTCTTTCCTTCCTGGCTCCTTGCTATGCTGCAATGCCTGTAACCAATAAGCAACCAAATAAGAGCCTTTGATCAGCTATTTGCATCTCATTCTGATGCATTCCCCATTACAGCCAATGAACTGAGTTTTGGATGAACAGCACCGAATTTCATTGTCAGCTAGTGGAGAATTTGGTTTAATTGTAGCAATGGACCAGCTTCCTTGAGGGAGCCCCTAAAAATGGCCACAAATTGTGTGCGTTGGGGGGAATAGTTAACCAGCTTTAGTGTATGATTTGATAAGGTAATGGACACAGTCAATTTTCTAACCCACTGCCAAACCACACTCAAGAGGAAGAGAATGGAAATCATGGGTTGCCTTGGATGGTCCGTATCGAGGGTACTCCTGGTTGTTTTTTGCTTGCAGTGTTGGACGAAGCAACCAGTGCTCTGACAGAGGATGCTGAGAATGAGCTGTACAGGATCTGTGCACAGTTGGGGATGACTCTGGTTAGCGTTGGGCACCGCAGCAGCCTGGAAAAGGTAGGAACGGCTAGTTGATCCGTCTGTCCAAGCAGAATTGCTGCTGTAAGAAATGGCAGACGGGTTTGCAAACTCAGACAAAGAGGCTGTCTTGCAACTGAGTTCTCCTTCTCAGCGAAGGGAATATTGGGGGCTAAAGGGGGAGTGGATTGAAAAAGATTCTACCTCTGAAAGCTGTGGTTCTCAGTTTGTACTGACTTGCATTTCAGTTCCATAGCTGGATATTGAGACTGTGTGGAGGAGGAAAATGGGAACTAACAAGAATCAAGAAAGACTGAGCCTGCCATGGACAACAGAAAATGGAATGAAAAGTTCAGATGGGACAGTTGCCAAAGTGCCTTGGAAGCAGCATGCCTTAGGGGTTGAAAGAGGTGCACTTTCAGAACCAGCAGGTGCAAATGAGGTTTCTATGACCAGAAGACGTTCATCTCCTGCTGAAACATAGGGTGGAAGGGCAAATTTTAAATCTCATATACAAAATTTCCTCCAGACTGTTCACATATTAAATCGGAAAGTTTTCCTCAGAGGGGAGGGGACACTTCTGCTTGCATCTCCTTTCAGAGAGAATAACTAAATGGTGCTGAAGAGAACTGAATGGAGTTGTGAGGACTTGTTCTGAAGGATCCACAGCGTGAACAAACCCTTCTCATCTGTGCCTGAAAGAGGGTGTGTGTGTGTGTGTGTGTCAGGCTTCCTTGCTGCCTGGACAGGAACATCCATATGTCGATTCCATTGTCTCTACTCTGCACAGGATCCTGTCTGCTCTTGGTACAGGGTCAAACTCCCTTGATACTATAGCAACCTCTTCTTCCTCAGGAAGTTCACCAGTAGAGGGGAAAAAGAAAAAAACAGAAGAAGGTATTCTAGATTGTAAGTGCTGTATACCTACCAGCTCTTTGTATTATGGCAGTAGGTAAAAGGTGAAGGTGGTCCCCTGTGCAAGCACCAGGTCATTCCTGACCCTTGGGTTACGTCACATTTTGACATTTACTAGGCAGACTATGTTTACAGGGTGGTTTGCCATTGCCTTTCTCAGTCATCTACACTTTACCCCCAGCAAGCAGGGCACTCATTTTACTGACCTCGGAAGGATGGAAGGCTGAGTCAGCCTTGAGCCGGCTATCTGAAACCGACTTCCGTTGGATCGAATTCAGGTCATGAGCAGAGCTTGGACTGCAGTACTGCAGCTGACCTCTCTGCGCCACGGGGCTCTATCAGGGCAGTAGGTTTACTTATATGTTTTCCACAGAGAAACAGAATCTCAATTGGCAGGGCTGCTGGTAATCTCAAAGCTGGCGATATACATGTGAGCTCTCCAGCCAGGGAGATACGTGTGCAGTGGCGGACTCCTGCAGGTGCAGCTCACATAGAAGTAATGTAAAATTATCCTTTTTGAGGCAGGTGGCCATTCCTATCCTTATGGCAGAGCTGCTTGCAGCTTATAGAGTATAGCGACATAATAGAGAACCTGTGGAACTTGTGCATACTGCTGAAAGACAATTCTTGGTGGGGTATTTTTTTTTTTTTTTTTGGTGCTGTTTGCTTTTTTGAGGGTTTTCTGGTCTTCATTTGGGTTAAAATTAGAATTAAAGCTTGAAAATGTATACTGGTTTAAAAGTTCAGAATCCAGAAGGGGTTTGAGGCCTCCTATAGTTATTAGAGCAGACTTCCACACAGCGTCCTGTTCTAATGTTTCTTCCATTTGTGCAGCTGCAGTGCCTTCCCCGTTCTTTTCATCACATCTCAAAAGCATCAAGTGGTAAAATCAGGAGGTGAGCGTGAAGTTGGGATAACGTAGAGAAATACCAGCCAGTCTTGTCTTGACAAATGAAGGGTTTTGAGTTGTAATTTAGGGGTAGATAATACAGACCCCAGCATTTCTGTTATAATACCTTATACCAAAGCCACAAGTGTTTTGTCCTACCTGGGAGTGCTTCTGGGGGAGAAAAGGAATCTGATGTCCAGTATTAAGCAGCCCACACTTCCTTTTCCTCAGTATGCTCTTCATAACTCTTGGGGAAATATGCCTTTGTGGCTTTGTCAGCGGCTTCCTAGCGAATAGGCAGCATCCTCTTCAGTAAGGGATTGTTGAAGGGGGACGAGGGATTGCTGTTTGCAGAACACTTGGGTGCTCGGTGGTGCAGAGTCACTTTAGGTATTTGGGCTACTGACCCTACTCTTCTGGCAGAAGTTTTTTGTGTCCCTCAATGATCTCCTTCACCGCCTCGTGATCATCCAGGGTTGTTAGATCTCCTAGCTCATTGGCTTTGTTTTCTACAATTTTCTTCAGAACCCTCCGCATAATCTTCCCTGAACGGGTTTTAGGCAACCGCCGAGCCACCTGAGCCAGAAAAATAGGAAGGGTTAGAGTGGGTTGGCAAAACCTCATTTACCTAGAGAAACATCTCTATTACAAATGGTGTGTGATATATTCCTCTTTCAGTCTCACCCACATGATTTTCTATCCCCACAGATGTATTTTCTCCTGCACCATACACAGATAAGAACATTTCCTTAGGCTTCCTAGGGGAGGATGAGGGGCCTCCTAGTGGATAGTATATCAAGAAATTACTTAATGGCTCTAGCAATAGGGGTATTTGCTCCATAGCTGATTTCCCCCATTTACTATAACCTCAACAAAACTCCTGGCCTTGAAGTGTATACTTAAGGAACTTCCTACCTGTGTCACTTAAAACCTCCATTCCCCTCCAACCCCAGAAACCAGGTTAAGTGGCCAGTACACCTTAGTCAGAACCAAAAGCAAGTTGTTCAATGGTCTTCAAAGGACTATCAAATTACATACAAAAATATGTGCAGAAACTGGTTTTAAGCAGCCCATATGGTTAATAGGCACATAATCCAAATATCCTGGAAGCATTTCAAGTGGGCACTCTTTATGTTCTCAGTGCTGCTGATTTATACCTAAGTATTCTGAATAAGTCAGCAGTAAGATGTAAGGGTTAGAATATTATTTATTTAGTTCATTTTTACCTTGCCTTTTCCATTTTATCCTCATAACAACACCCTTGTGAGGTAAGGCTGAGGGTGTGTCACTGGTCAAAGTCATCCACCAAGCTTCCATGGCAGAGTGGAGATTCATACCTGGATCTCCCAAATCCTAGTCCAACACTAACCAATATACTACACTGGCTCTCAAAGATGATGTGTCAAGAAACTGGCCTTCTCTAGCCATTTCTTGGCCTTCCAAAATTTTTAGTTCAGGCCTTAGGCCTAATTAAGTTACTGAAGGCCCCTCTCTGGAAAATTAATGTCATGATGACTTACAGTTCAAAAAGAAAGATAAGGGATGAGATGGACACAGGTGCCAATGAGATCATGGGAGTGTCAAGGCTGACACCAGGAGCAAGTTTTGCACTCACATTCCATCTCATTCGAGCAAGGAGACCTGGGCGGGGGTGGGGTAAAGGTGAGCATATACTAGCTGTAGAAGTGTATGGTCAAGTCTCTGCATCACGCCTGATTGGTCAAATACGATCAAGCCAGCTGTGGGCTGTGTGACATAAAGCAAGATCATTCAGTCTAGTTTGTACATTTGGGTCACCCTTTTGACTAGGTTTGGCCTTGCATGGCCAGAATAACTGCTTTTGGACTTTGAAACTTTTATCTGGACTCTGTACCTTCAGGGCTGACCAGGTACCATGTAGGTCAGAGGACTAAAGCCTGACTAAGTATCCTAGGTTAGCTATCTAGTTTTATTATTTTCTTCCCTGTTTTTGCACTGCTCTTATATTTATATATTCTTACATGGTTCTTCTAATAAATGGAGAGCCAGTGTGGTGTAGTGGTTAAGAGTGGTGGTTTGGAGTGGCGGACTCTGATCTGAAGAACCGGGTTTGATTCTCCACTCCTCCATATGAGCAGCAGAGGCTAATCTGGTGAACAGGGTTGGTTTCCCCACTCCAACACATGAAGCCAGCTGGGTGACCTTGGGCTAGTCACAGCTCTTATAGAGCTCCTCAGCCCCACCTACCTCACAGGGTGTCTGTTGTGGGGAGGGGAAGGGAAGGCAATTGTGAGCTGGTTTGAGTCTCCCTTAAGTGGTAGAGAAAGTCAGCATATAAAAACCAACTCTTCTAAATCTTATTAATCACATTCTGTGGTGTTACTTGAGTTTGGGGGCTTCGATTTAAACCCAGTACCTTGGCCTATTTTGGCTACAATCACCAAAGTAATTGTTTTTGGGACTCAACTTGCAAGTGTCCCTATCTTGCAGGGCAACCTTCTTGATTAATACCTGGCAAGGCTCTAGACTTGGTCCCTTGGTCTCTCAGCTGAGGGTTAGCTTAGAGGAGCTAATGGTGGCTCATCACACACAGATCAACCTTTGGGTAGCAGCCATAATATTTGTCTTTTGAAATTATACCACACTACATACTATGAAATTTGCTTTTGATTTTCTGGGTTCCAAATTAACCACTGCAAGGTCATTCATGACTGAAGAAGATTCATACATCGAAACAGGAATTTAGCCGGCATCCTGTCTTTTGTTGTGTGCCCTTCTTCAGCTTGTAAACCTCTTTATAGAATTGTTATTTGAAGTTGTATATAATATCTGCATTGAAACTGTTAATTGCTATATTTGGCTTGTAAAAATTTTTTTTGATAAGTGTTCCTAATTGTTGCCATTTTTTAATTGTGGACATATTATAGTACAGCCTTGTATTTTTGTAATTACAATAATCTTTTGTATTTTCTATTACATTCTGCATATTACATATCGCAATTTTGAACTATATATACCTTTTGGTGTTTTTTGCCGCTTCTATAATTATTTTCAGACTTCTGGTTCTCTGTACCCCTTGTTCTTGTTGTTCAGAGGTTTCCTTACTCTTGTTTTGTTGGTTCATTACCCTGGGGACTGAGCATTCAGTCCCCAGCCGTGAGCATTTTGCTTTTTTGACCTGTCACTACCCTTGACATGATGTACCATTTTATATGTTTTGTGTTTGTCTAGAATTCTGTATTTTGATCATAGAACATATGAAGCTACCATAAACTAAACTAGACCATTGGCCTGTCTAGCAGTGGCTCTCCAGGGTCTCAGGCAAAGAAACGTCTTTTTGGCTGAGAGCCAGTGTGGTGTAGTGGTTAAGAGCGGTGGTTTGGAGCAGTGGACTCTGATCTGGTGAACTGGGTTGGTTTCCCCACTCCTACACATTGAAGCCATCTGGGTGGCCTTGGGCTAGTCACAGTTCTATTAAGAGCTCTCTCAACCCTACCTATCTCACAGGTGTCTGTTGTGGGAAGGGAAGGTGATTGTAAGCCAGTTTGATTCTGCCTTAAGTGGTAGAGAAAATTGGCACATAAAAACCAACTCTTCTTCTTCTATTCCCAACACATGCTGTCATTTAAGTGGAGACTTCAAGAATGCAGCCTGCATGCAAAGCATGTGCTCTACCGTTCAGCCACAGCTCCTCTTTGAAGCATTTTTTATTACCAACGTACTTTTGTGTTAAAGTTTGTATTTAATCGCTCAGCTGTCATGATCTGTTTTTACCTTGTATCCTGCCCTCAGCCAATATCCAAAGATGCGCCAAACAAAAAGTGCTAAAAAGGTGCAGTGGAAGCAGAAACAGTCTGCTGATTGTTACCTGGACATATTCAGGAGCAGCATATTTTGCTATCTTTGTGGAGACCAGCTCCCGAAGCTCAGAAGCTAAGCTTTCTTGGGACAGAGTAGAGCCTTTCTTCAGAACAATAAATGCGTAGGCACCTGCAGAAAGAGAAGCCAGGAACAGAATGCTCAATTGGACATGCAGAAGGTCATATGAGAGACCACATTGCTATGCCCCTGCTCACAACTACGGGCTACTTTTGTTGTTATCTGTTACAGGAACCCCCTCCCCATATAGTAAAGACATCAGGTTTTATCAGACGTTTCCAACCGCCTGCAATGAGGTCAACAGAGAGAAGGGCAGGAACGTGCAGCTCAGCAGAAAATCCTCTCCCCAAGAAACTGTCATTTGATAAGATTACTTTGAGCTGTCCAGGCCATGCATGTGCAGCCTCTACTGTGCTTTCCATATGCATAAGTATTGCCCTGGTTTCCTGGAGGAGTGAGACCCAAACAAAGCATAATGTCTTTTTGTATTCTCAGTACCTGATCTGGTACTGTGAACTGAGTTCCCAAGCACTTCAGGGGCCCAATTTGGATTGGGACCATGGCATAGAATCATAAAGTTGGAAGGGTCCACCAGGGTCATCTAGTCCCAACCCCCCCTGCACAATGCAGGAAATTCACAACTACCTCCCCCCCACACACACCCAGTGATCCCTACTTAATGCCCAGAAGTTGCCCTCCCTCTCATGATCTGCCTAAGGTCATAAAATCAGCTGGCAGAAGGCCATCTAAAGGTAAAGGTCCCCTGTGCAAGCACCGGGTCATTTCTGATCCATGAGGTGATGTCGCATCCCAACATTTACTAGGCAGACTTTGTTTGTGGGGTGGTTTGCTAGTGCCTTCCCCAGTCATCATCCCTTTGCCCCCAGCAAGCTGGGTACTCACACACACACACACACACACACACACACACACAGTTTTCCTAACTCAAAATGGCCCTAGCAGAGCTGCCTGCCTGCTGGCTTTTTCTCTTTACCCTTCTCTATGCCTACTGTTCATCTTAAAACACCTCGTTTCTTCAACTCTTACTAGTCGTGGACATAGCCAGGCACTCACTCCAGCTGCCATTCCAAAAAGCCTGCTGGCTGAATGGGATGAGCTGATCCCTTCCGTGCCTGCAGTAGATGTAGAATATGCAAGCCAACATTCCACTGGAAAGTTCTCTCACAGTGCAAGTCCCAGTGGAGGAGGCAGACACAAGAAGTAGCTGAACTAGACTGACAGTGCAACTTGAAGCATATTTACTCAGAAGTAAGTCCCCCTTGAGCTCAACTATCCCTGGTAAATGTGCTTAGGATTGCAATCAAAGTTAGGCTTACCTTCTCCTTTGATCTCATGAGGATATCCAATCACAGCTGACTCTGCCACGGCACCATGGGTATTCTGAAATACAAACAGGTTTGTTGTTTTACTTCAGGGATCCTGATAGGCTGGCAGAAACATGTAGCTCACTAACCTTGGTATAGTCAAAAGAAAAGGAATAGAATAGAAAGGCCCTGATGATGCAACCCTTTTAAAAAAAATACTATTAATACGTTAGATACTGGCAGACTGGAACCAAAACATGTCATGGTATCTTGTGGTATAGGACAACCACGTGGGCCAAGTTTCCACATTGAAGCTACACAACCCAGAGAGTTTATGAGGGAGGAGATACTTAAGCAATGAGTGCTTTAATTGACTACATGATAGATGAGGTGACCTCTTTGGAAAACCAGTGTGAGATGATTGCAAGAAGAAACTATGATTGTTTGCCAAGCTAGTCCCCACTGCTGTGGTATCGCCCTCAGAAAATTGCTTGAACAGATGTCCTTCAAAGCCTTCCATCCTTGCTTTGCCTTATAGCGTCACCACAAGGACTCCCTGAACTGACTGGAGTCGATTCGTAGTTGATTCTCTGAGGTTCCTGTACCCTCTTATCTGAAAAGTGCCATAGGTACATTTTGTCTGGGGAGGGAGAGACGTTTTGTATTTCCAGGGCCCTATATATTCCTCATTCAAAATATTCCTAATTCCACATAAAAAAAAAATGCTGTGAGTGGAAATCTCAAATCAGAGTTCGCTATTTAGTTATTTTTTTAAACGCAGGTGTTAATTTACACAGTTCTGGGTCTGAAATGGTTTTTCAATGGCTAAGGGGCTGTTCTCTCCCAAATCAGTGCAGAAGGAGCATTGAGCTAGAACAGGCGTGTAACCACAAGAGGGGACAGCATAGGCACCAACACAGCTAGTGGTAGCTACCAAGGCATAACATTTGCCCATTTGCTTAGGCTACTTCTGGGGTTCTGCTGAGACCTTCTATGACAACAGAGGGTTCTGTGTCACCTGCTAAATTCTGTGGGTCTGCCCCTGCCTTACCACAACATCTTCTATCTCAGCAGTGCCCAGTCTGTGCCCACTGACATTGATGACATCATCCAGACGGCCTGTCAACTGGTAATACCCTTTGCTTGTCCGATACGCTCCATCCCCAGTGAAGAAATATCCTAGAAAGATCAAAGCAACGCCGATAGTTGTACTTTAGTGTTTTACTGTGGTGGTTTTCAAATTGTTCTGTGGTACATCAGCATTTCTCAAAAGCTTATCTGAGATAACTTAAGAGATAACCTTCACTGAGAAACAGCCTGTCCTTCATGCTGAACTTCCCCTGCAATCTATAGCTACAGGGGACTAGTAGACGTAGTCTGTTCTCTGCTGTATTAGCCAAGGTTTGTTTGTTTATATATCATGCTTTATCTTCAGTGGGGACTCAAAACAGCTTACAACATCAGGCTCCCTGCCTCCATCTTATCTTCACAACAACCCTATGAGGTACATTAGGATATAGTTACTTATTTACTTCATTCAGACCCCACCAGTCTCCCCAACGTGGACCCAAAGCAACTTACATTGTTTTTTTCTCCATTAAATCCTCACAAGAAGCCTGTGAGGTTGATTAAGGGTTTGAACCTGGATGTCCCAGATCTACTCTGGCTCCCTCAGTTTTCATGAACAGATGTCTGGTAAACCCGTGTCATGAGTGTACCACTTCAGTCTGCAGGGGGAAGTTCACATTATGGACTACTCCCCCCAAACAACCAAGCCAACTGGGAAATGTTCCCTGAAAGCTGAACATCTTTAAGCCCTTGTGTTAAACAAATGGTACAGGGACCACTGAAGCTATTGTAACAATACTCCAAGTAGAAACCATGATTTTTTCCTTGGAAAGACACCAGCCCCCCTCACTATAAAAAGATATTTGCACTTCATAGTATTCTTGCTGCCTCCAGTTTGCTGGCCTCTGTCTGTACTGATTCTAATAAAAATAGTAATTACTGAGGAGGACAAACCACATCAGAATTCTTGTGGATAAAATATTCCATGGGACCCATCCTTCTACATTTCCTTGGTGACCTCAACAAACTATATGGCTTTCAAGTGCCACATACATGTTAATGACACCTGGTTCTACCTTAAGGTTGCCAACCTCCAAGTACTAACTGGAGATCTACTGCTATTACAACTGATCTCCAGCTGAGAGAGATCAGTTCACCTGGAGAAAATGACCGCTTTGGCAATTGGGCTCTATGGCATTGAAGTCCCTCCCCTCCCCAAACCTCACCCTCCTCAAGCCCGCCCCCAAAATATCCAGGTATTTCCCAACCCAGAGCTGACAACCCTATTCTACCTCCTTACCCCTGAACCTTCCCCCTCCATCCATCCAACATCCTTGACTACCTCTCTGATATTATTTCCACTGAGACATCTCATGGCCTTCTCACTATGTCCAAGATTTTTCTCCAAAGCCTTCCTCTCTTCACACATTCTCCCTATCCATTGATGTCACCAATCACCCAATAGACCAGGCACAACATCTTGGTTTTATCTTTTCTCTGTTGCTCCCCATTTCCAGGCTGTTGCCAAATCATGCCCCTTTCCCCTCTTAAAATCTGGAAAATGACGGCCCTTCCTCTCTGTTCCCCTTGTTGAAAACTGGTTTGCGTTCTGATCATTAAAAAAAAAAATTGCCTTCACTACAGCAACCTCCTCCTCCTTGCTGGTCTTCTTTCATTGCACCTCAACTCCCTCATCTTACTCTGCCACTCAAATCATTCACCTCATCATTCTGACCATTCTTGTAATCCTCTTTAAATCTCCACACAAACTTCCTGTTTGTTCCCAGATCCAGTGGAAACTCTTCATCCCTATCTTCAGATCCCTATATACCTCCGACTCTCTGCTGTCATATCTTCACTCAAGACCTTCACTCTTCCAGCTCTGCCACCCTCATCCATCTGAAGGTCACCTGCTTGCCCTTTTCCCCTTGCTGCCTTTTATACCTGAACTTTTCCCCAGGATGTTTGTGCCATCTTTCTTCCTTCAAATTCCTTTTCAAGGTTTTGTACTCCTTCTCTACTGAAAGGAAGCCTAAGCATAAAAAAAGAACAGACGCACATTTTCCCCATGTTTCTTTCCACCCTCTAATCCCTTTTATCACAGTTTTACATTGTGAACTCAAGGCAGGGATCTGTCTTCATGTAGTCTGTCAAGCACTGTGCAGATCAAAGGAGCTGTGCTAATAATTAAAAAGATCTTTCCATTATGCAATTGCAGAGGGAGGTCACTGCCTCCAGCACCTGAATGTCTAACTAGGTAAATGAAAAGAAAGATTGTTTTCCTTTCTGAGCATACATAGAAGAGAGGGGGCATGAGTGACTCAAAATACGTCTGCTGTTCAATAAGTAGCTGAGTGTAATAAGCTGCATCACAATCCTTTCTCTAGTTCCACAAGCCCTTGCATACATAAAGCCAGAAGAATTCTACCTACTAACCCACATTGGCCTTTTAGGCATGGCTGTTTCCCTTGTGGTCACCCCTCCGACAACTTCAGGTTTTTGCTTTGATTATGCATGCCATTTCTGAGCGTCAGCAGCTGCCTCGCTCTCCCCCTGCATTTCCCCACATTTTGCCTGCGTTTTCAGAGACCTGTTTTATCTCAAATTTGAAAATGCGGGCAAAACGCGGGGAAACGCAGGGGGAGAGCGAGGCGACTTCTGACGGTCAGAAACGACATGCAAAATCAAAACAAAGGCCCGGAGTCGTCAGGGGGTGACCGCAAGGGAAACAGCCATGCATAAAAGGCCATCCAGAGCAACACACTGTTTTCATGCCTCCCTTTTTCAACCAAGGCTGTACCTGGGTAAGGCATCAGGTAGGTCTCCAGGAATCTCTGGTGGTCATTGAAAATGGTCCTTGCCATACCTGGCCATGCCTGAGAGATGCAGAGAGCTCCAGAGACATCGTTTTGTTTTAAGACTTTTCCCTGATGGAGAAATAAATAATTGTACGATAAGGCTAAAAATAGCTCTTAGTCTAGTCCTGAACAAATTTACTTAGGTGTTAAGTGAGGATAACTCCTAAGTTAGTGTACACAGGATAGCAGGATAGGAACTTGTCTCCATTCTGCTCATTCTACAAAACTATATGCTTTTGATCTCAAAAAAGTGACAAACAATTCCTCTGTTGATAGTTAGATTTTCTATCAAACTTAGCAGCAGTCTGGTATTTTCACTCCCTACCTCACAGCCATTCTACTGTTGTGCTGACTGAGGAATTTTATTTGAATTCTGAAAGAAGTCATATGGACTACAAAGTGCATTACAAGTCCTCAAATAAATATATAAAATGTACCTTGTCATCCATTAGGGATGGACTGATGCCAAACAAGGGTCTCATGGCCATTGCTGGAAGAATCTCAGCTCCTGGGTTCGAAGGGCGAGGCGCAATACAGATGCCTCCTGTTTCTAAATAAGACAGAACAAAATAGGTGATTCTCTTAAAATCTGGCGAACAGGAGGTTCCCAACTAGAAAAAAATTCCCCCTTTATATGATCTTTAATATGATCTTTGACTTGTGGAAAAGTGAAACCTGCACTCATGCAGTCAACAAAGCCCTGGATACTCATAAATCAAATACTTCAAGAACTGGGAATGATACTGTATTTTACAAGATTTTCACATTTATACATCTGAACCCACTGTAATGGCAGACTGTTTCTTCAGGCACTTGAAAAGCACCAAGTTTGCTGAACTGCGCACATAATCCTTGCCTAAGTGAGAATTGCTTTCCTAAGGGCTCTAATATTACTTTTGTTTTCCTACCGGTTTGCCACCAGGTATCAACTACAGGGCATCGTCTGTCTCCAACCACATGGAAATACCATTCCCAAGCTTCCGTGTTGATAGGTTCTCCCACTAAAGAGGAAGGAAAAGGCAAGCAACATATAAACCATCCAATAAAGTCTTCAGCCTTAGAACTAGCCCTCATTGGAATATGTGGCTACCTAGCCCTTTCATCCTTCTATATATTCTCCACGAAGTAGTGTTGTATTAATATTACTGATTCATCTGAAACTTCAATTCTGAATCCCACCATCCTATTCCTTGAGAAACCCTGGTCCACAGTAAATGGTGATTCTAATATGACAGCCATAAATATGCTAGCCAAGACTAGTTGCTTGGCTTGGTACACACCTGATCCAAGGATCTTGAGGGAAGATCTGTCATATTTCTTCACCCAATCATTCCCGTATCTCAGCAGTAGGCGAATAGCAGTAGGGGCTCCATAGAACTGATTTATTCTTAATCTTTCCACAGTTTCCCAGTAACGTCCTGGAATATGAAACAGATCCAGTTACCTCAGGAGAGGGGTCCTTCCCCGCCTGATACACAAACTAGTCATGCCTTCCCCTCCTGCTTCAGCCAGCCTATCTTTAAAAAACCTGCCTGATGATACATTCATTTGCACAATTGTTCAGTGTCTTTGTTTCTTTTCTTTTCTTTTCTTTTGCTTTTAAAGCCAGAATCAACTTTTTAAAAATTGAAAACCAGAGTGTGTCCAAAGACTCATTTTATGGAATATACATGGAAACATATTGCTTCTTTTCCTTACAAGTGAAACAATGATCAATGATAGTTTGTTGTTAACCACACCATGATTAAAATTTGGCAGAGTAAGTTGAGAAAGGACCAAGCTGGTCTAGGGGCTGGATCTAGCCATGGGTCACCAGTTAGTCAGGCCAGCCATGCACCTTTTTATGATTTACCTGGATTAGGGTATATTGGAGTGCTCTCAAAAAGGACTGTAGTTCCTCCATTACACAAAGGCCCATATACCACATAGCTGTGTCCTGTGATCCAACCAATGTCTGCAACGCACCCAAAGACATCTCCATCATGGTAGTCAAACACGTACTGCAGGGGGGAAAAGGTAATAAAAGATGAAACTTGGAGCTTTTCTTTTGTACTCAGTGAGTTTAAAGAATAACTCTCAAGAAGCTGTTCACAGCTGGGGTGTCCTGGAGTGGCATACCCCCAATAACTGTTATTGGCTCTCCTCCCTGGTTTTGATGTTGTGCATTTCTGTGCTTATATGTTTTATTGAATTATTTTATATATTATTTCAAATTATGTTTTAAGGTTGTAATGTTTGGCACCTTGAGGATGCTGCTCAGGTGGAAATTAGAAAAAGAGTTGGTTTTTATACCCTGATTTTCTCTACCTTTTAAACTGGCTTTCAATCACCTTCCCTTCCTCTCCCCACAACAGACATCTTGTGAGGTAGGTGGGGCTGATAGAGTTCGGAGAGAACTGTGACTAGCCCAAGGTCACCCAGCAGACTTCATGTGTAGGAGTGGGGAAACAAACCCTGTTCACCAGATTAGAGTCCACCGCTCTTAACCACTACACCATGCTGGTGGCATAGGAATTTTTTAAATAAATAAATAGCATTTCTGCTACTGGGAAGCTCACTAACATTCTTACCACTTCATTTCCCTCTCTTGGGGGAAAAAACTGGTAGTAGTAAAATATGCTCATGGAGTAGGAGACCATCACATATATCTCTTTTGATAGGATAGCATGAGAGTCTTGCCAGTCACTTATGAGTTATTTTGCTCTTGTAATCTGTAGCCTGCACACTTGTTTAGTGAGGCAAAAGGTCATTCATGCTGTCCATTGCTCTTCTCTCAAGTGGTGCCATAAATATAGCTTCATTCATATTTCTCAGAAAGCACTGGGACAAAGCAAGTATCTCATTCATGGCCTAGGTTGTGTTTTTCTTGTCCTCTGTTGATGTGAACTGACATTGATGGTAGTAATCACTAACACTCGTGAAAGATGAAGCTTGTGAAAAAGACCTCTTGAAAAGACATTCTCTAATATGATGTAAAGAGTGAATGAATTCCTCTTCTTAAAAAAAAGGCGATGTGTGAAGGTCTAGAAGGGAAAGAGAGAAGCAGAAAACCTGAAAATGTTGAGTAAAATGTAATGTACAATTAATCTGTGATTCTCATCACACTGTTCTGCAGGACAATTTTCAGTATGTCATTCAGACTTCTGCCTCCCCTTCCATCTCTTACATTGCTTGTCATTGCATTTAAAAATTCTACAAACATTCCCCCAGCCAGGAGGAGACCACTTGCTCCACAAATGCTCTGCAAGGTTTACCCCAATTGTCATCTTCATGGACCACCTGGTTCTGTATTCACATCTCCATCACTGTGGTGTGATTTTTCACTGTTTCACTTTTCTGAACTGTAGCTGCTGTCAGCTTTCTAATACAGTCCTTGAGTCAAAACCATTACAGTGTGTTCAACAATGTCTGGATTACATACTCGAACCCATTAGCAAATCCTTTGCTTTTCTTGGGGCCATCCTTTGTTCGTTCACTTCCTGCCTGTTTTTATGCCAGAATATTCTCCGACAGTCTGTCTCAAGTTTCCTAGCTGTTGCTTTTGGAGCTGTCATTTCAAGCCATACCCTCACCACTTTCAAGGCCATTATTGGGGATGCTGTAGCAATGACCTAATGTTGACAGATGAGGATTCCAGAGGGGGTGGAAGTATTACAGTGTTTGCAATGGAAAGTTGGCATTCTCTGTATTGCTTCAGGCGCCACCAGCCTGCTGTTAACCAGCTGGGAGAAAGAAGCAGGAACTTGTTCCAGTCCTGTTTCATAGCTTCCAAAATTAATTGGAACAAACTATGCTGGACTGTTATTATCTTGAGAGCATTTTGCATTCATATTTCCTTACACGTGCTCCTGTTTTCTACAACCCCACCAGCAATTAGCAAGGTGTCCATTGTACAGCAAGTGTTGTCAGGGTGGGGGAGCCCCTTTGATCTGCATGGCTTCCTGGGTCTTGTCTATATCTGACATAGACTAGAAGGGTAGGTCAGAACCCAGTCACAGTAACATTGCTGAAATATTTTCCACTAAAAATTGTCGAAGGCTTTCACGGTCAGAGTTCATTGGTTCTTCCTACAAGAACTTTCCACTAAGTTCTAGGATTTGACCTGTGCCAAACAACTCCAGGGGAGGTGGTGAAAACTGATCTCATGACAAAGAGATTTGAAGACTAATAACCCAATATAATTGTTTTTACTCAAAAGTAAATCTGAAATCATGGATTTCAATCCAGATAAACTTGGTTAGGATCAGCTGTCAGATAAAAGTATTCACCCATGGAATTCACTGGAACTTATGGGTACATGCAAATGTTCCTCACCAGGAGCAAAAACAGCTCAGGGATGGCATCTTTCAGCAGGAAAATGGTTGGGGAAGAAAGGATTAAAGATCCTCCCGTGCCATTCGTCCTCTCCAAAAAGCAGCTTCAGTGGATGCATTTGGATGCATTTAAAAATCTTCTCTAGAGATTAGGGGCTGGATGTAGATTTATCAGGACTCCTGCTTTTGTGGTAGACTTCCCAACCCACCTACCCACCAAATCCACACCACTCAGTTGAGTTGGGGAGGGGGGTGATCAGCAATATCCTGATGTCATTGCCTTGTTTCTGACGAGACCCAAAAGTGACATTGTGTCAAACCACAGAGTTCTGGTCGAATGCTAGAGTGTTGCTGGCAACATGATGAGGTCACTTCTGTTGTCAGTGAGCCCCTCCCTCCCGAACATGAGTCACCTGCCAGTTGCCAGCCTCAGCCTAGCAACCTTAGGGCAGAGTCTGGGGAGGGTGGTGTTTGAGGAGGAGAGGGAGTTCAGCAAGGATGTGATGCCATAGAGTTCACCATCTGAAGCTATTTTCTCCAGGTAGGGGAAATACCTGGAGATTTTGGGGGTGAGGCCTGGAGAGGGTGGGGTTTGGAGAGAGGAGGGACTTCAATGCCATAGAGTCCAATTGCGAAAGCGGCCATTTTCTTCAGGTGAACATCTCTTATCAGCTGGAGATCAGTTGTAATAGCAGGAGATCTCCAGCTAGTACCTGGAGGTTGGCCACCCTATTTCCAGGGGAACTGATCTCCTCAGTCTTGAGATCAGTTATAACTTTGGGAGAATTTCATGCCCCATCTGGATGTTGGCAACCGATTGCTCATTGCTGCCTGCCTGGCCTTGTAACGGCTATGCCCTTAGTCACTGTTAAGCTTGTGACTAGACAGATTCCCCTTTCACGGAGAAGGAATAGGAGCCAGCAGGGACAGGGATGTCTTGGAGATGGTATATATGAAGAAATGCCACATGGCAGATTAACAGAGTCTTGTTTGTCCTCTGTGAAGTTTCCAAATATCTCTGACGTAATATATTTGGGGATGTTTACCTTGTGTGTGATGGCAGTATATAGCAAATAGCCAGCCTGGGTGTGGACCAAGCCTTTGGGTTTTCCAGTGCTGCCTGAAGTGTAAAGGAGGAACAGAAAATCTTCACTCTCCAAAGCAACAGGCTCACAGGTCACATCCTCTTTCATCATCGCCTGTCACGGGAAGCAGAGAAGCAGTCTCAGTGGGATCACAGACCCAGGGTCTCCTTTAGATTCCCATGTACTGTACCAGAACTCAATTGACAGTGAAGCTCAGTGCAACTCCGCCCACTATTTCTCCCTTGCCCCACTTGCATTTCTAAAAGCAAGTCTCTAGTCCTTATGGCTGAACAGAAAAGCTTGAAAGTATGTGGACTATACCTGGTTCACTTTCAGAAACTCAAGAAGTTTGCTTGCTTCTCCTCTCTCATGGTTACTATTTCCCATCATGCCCCTTCTCCTACTATCCATAAGTTCCACATATACTCTTTCCACCATCCAGACTCTCATTCATTAACTTTCTTTACAGCTCTCTCTCAAGTTGATGCCTAGAAAACTGTCAAAAGGTGCTTGAAGGGACTTAAACACTGAGCTTAGGATGGGAGCTGAATTCTATAATTTACAAAAGTATGGGCAGGATGGGCATCACCATTTAAGGTTCCAGTCTACAAACAGCATTACATAAAATCAGCCACAAAGATCCCTTTACTAGCACGACATCACAGCCCTTGGAGTTATAAGACAACCAAATGCTCCAGTCCTGCAGTCAGACAGCACTGCCTTTGATGTGGTACAGCCACAGGATGCATCAGAGGACAGGGTCTCTCATTATGCCATTTTGTGTAATTCTATGAACCTTTCTGCCCATTGAAGGCACAGATGCCAAGCAACTGTGGGCCCACCTCATCATCATATATTAATAGAGCACTGCTTCCCTTGCCAGGATTAGGATGCTCTTGAGCCAGCCCACATCATGCTTGTACCACTGCTGTCATTGTGGCAAGATAAGACACCATTTCCTAGTGTGCACTCCCTGACTGTTTTATGGGTAAGGCAGGAGTTCTGGTGCTTGTACTACATTCATCATAATATATGTAGGTGGGACAAATGCTGATGGAAAGAGGACTGTGGGGGTCTACAGATGGTGCACAGGATCTCTTTCCCCGTGTTGGGGACATGGATCTCACCTCTTCCAGTGGTATATCCAGGGCTGACATGGGAACCTTTCCTTCTGTCCTCTTTGAAACAAAAACAGGATCTCTTTCCCCGTGTGGGGGACATGGATCTCACCTCTTCCAGTGGTATATCCAGGGCTGACATGGGAACCTTTCCTTCTGTCCTCTTTGAAACAAAAACGTGTTTCACCTTAGGACACAATTTCACTGCCTCGTCCACCATCCGCTTTAGTTCAACAACCTTGCCCCCTCGCAAGCCCTGGTTCACTGTGATCACTGTTTCAGACTGAGCTGGAGAAGTTGAAAGAAAAGACGTTAAATGCAGTGCATTGTGGTCTTCCCCTTTGGCCCAAATACTCCCCACTGCTTCTTAGACTGAGTTAAGAAAGAGATTTTCTAGTATATTTGTCTTCAGCTGGTAAAGGACACAAGTGGCCTAAACTGTGTCACATCTACGGTTGCCAACATCCCGGCTTGGCCTGGAGTTTACAATTGATCGCCAGTCTACAGAGACCAGTTTTCCTGAACAAAATGGCATTTTCAGAGGGCAGCTCTATGGTATACCATAGATTCTAGGTGAAAATTCTCTCCAAATTCTCTCCTCCACAGGTACCACCTCCAAATTCCAAGAATTTTCCAGGTTAGCATTGGCAACCATAGTCACACCAAATGCATCACAACCTTTCCCTTATTTTCTTTGGAAAAAACCCCAGAAACATTGAAGAATAGGAAGAAAACCATAAAAGGAAATCAGACACAGGTGTTTTCTTCATGGGGATAACCCTGTGTAAGAAATGTCATTTCGCTGAGGAATGTCACTCGCTGAGTGCCCATTGCCTGCCAACATGCTGGTGGAAAAAAAATTAAAACTCACAGGTGGGCAATGGCATGGCTTCACTTCTGGGGGAAACCCATAAGTGATGTCATGTCACTTTAGGAATCAGTAGAAACTCTATAGTTCTACCATAGAGCTTCTGGTGAGATGATAGAGATCAGTTCACCTGGAGAAAATGGCTGCTTTGGCAATTGGACTCTATGGTATTGAAGTTCCTCCCCTTCCCAAAGCCTGCCCTCTTCAGGCTCTGTCCCAAAACTCTCCAGTTATTTCCCAACCCAGAGCTGGTAACCCTACTTCCAGGTGATGCCACCTGTGGCTGAACCCTAGACATAGTCAGTTCTCCTGAGCTGCCAGGCTGCAGACCTGGTGAGACTTCCTGCTCTTCACTCCTTTCACTGTCTTCTGTCTGCTGTGGCTCCTCTTCTCACCCTGCTGTCTCCCTCTAGTTCCTCTTCCTCTGAGAAAGTGTTGGCATGCTGTCCCACGACACCCAACCCCCAACACCAGCAATTCCTCCCTTCTCGCCACAAGATAATACCTTGGTAACATTATAACAATCTGTGTAACAGGCTCTCTGAATTTCCACTTTCGTTTTTTAAAAATAACTCTGGCATTTAAGAGGAAAGGCATATGTCTCCTACAAAAGGGTATAGAGACTTACTTCTTAAAAATTAAAGCTAGGAATTCAGAGACCATGATAGAGTGTTATATCATTCTAACAATATAACAGTATTCAATTGCTGACTAGCAAAAAACAAAATGCCCCCCATAATAGTCCCTTTGTATAGGACACATCTGCAGGACAGGAAGCACTTACCATCTTGGATCCTCTCCGCCAATGCAACAGAGCTGAACCCAGCAAATACCACCGTGTGTATGGCTCCAATCCTGGCACAGGCCAACATACTTGCTACGGCCATTGGACAGGGGGGCATGTAGATGGTAACGCTGTCCCCCTTCTTCACTCCTTCTCGTTTCAAAGTGTTTCCAAGGCGACATGTCATCTCCAGCAATTCTCTGTCCAATGAAAACACCTGGTAGTTTTGCTACAGTCTGGTTTATTATTCCATGAACCCACTCTGAGTCATGCTCACAGATGGCGAACATTATGAATGCAGTCTGAATACCCATGTTTGGTTTCTGAAACTTTCCACTAAAAGTAACTTCAGTGGGAATGTTCTGTGCATGAGACTTGCAAACTGACTGGCACTCAGGATTGACAGTACTGTGGTGGAAAGAGTATACCTGACTTTATGCTCTAAGATCCTAGGTAGCCATGTTGGACCACAGAAAAAATCCAAAAACAAAAGTTACACAATACTTTTTATCAGGACCAACCCGAAGCTCATACAATAACGTTCAAGTTTCCAAGTTCTCTACAACTCTCCACCAGGCTGAATGTTAAAGAAAATGTGTGGGGGGGGGGCAAGATAAAGATGTTTCTGGCCGTGATGACAAGGCCGAGTGTTGTGCATGTTGTACAGAATAATTTATGTTATGTGGTACTGGGCAGAGCTGGTTTCAAGTTTCATCTACACTTTCTGGGAGGAAGGATAAAAAGTACTTTCCATTTAAGAATATAAAAGCCAGTGGTTAAGGACTCTCCAACAGTAGATGGAACATGAGAATATGAGAACAGAAAGAAAATGTGGTAGTCCTTATATTAAGACATTTGGAGAATGGAAGCCAAATTGGGTAATATAACTAGTGGGTGGGTGGGGGGAAAAAACCCAGAAGTAAAACACTATCCCAGATCCTCTTCCTCCAACTGAAAAACAGAACACTTAATTTGATGGCTAAATTTCCAAGGAGTCACATTGGTCCATAACAAAATCCCCAAAACAAAGGTGCTTTTATTAGGAACAACAAAAACATTACCAAATGATCCACTGCATTCTTCACAAGATGCAAACCAGAGGCCTTTAACTTCATAGCATGAAACATCTCTTCTCCTCCCTTTTAACATATTGCCTGATAAAGAATTCTGGAGAACTCAAAAATTTGCAGTTTCGTTCCCCCTCTCACACACTAGATAACACCCATTTTGGCTTCCATTGACTTGCTAGTTTGTTAATATAAGGACTTATGATGCTCTCTTTGTCTCCTTGGCCTTTTAAGTGATGTGTGCTTTCTCTTTGGTTCTGAAGAGTTCTACAGAACTCAAAAGATTGCACACCTTTTGGTGATATTTTGGTTAGTCCTAGTAATAAGTATGACATTATTTTGATTTGTTTTTGGACTTTACACATTGATTGGTTCTTGTAGGTTATCCGGGCTGTGTAACCGTGGTCTTGGTATTTTCTTTCCTGACGTTTCGCCAGCAGCTGTGGCAGGCATCTTCACAGGAGTAACACTGAAGGACAGTGAAGATGCCTCCACAGCTGCTGGCGAAACGTCAGGAAAGAAAATACCAAGACCACGGTTACACAGCCCGGATAACCTACAAGAACCAATGAACTCTGACCGTGAAAGCCTTCGACAATATTTTTACACACTGATGTTTCTACTTAAATTATTTTACCTGGCAGAGCACAGGGAATGCTGAGATGTACAAAACAAGTTATTTTGCCATGATGTGAGGATTATAAACTGACTGGACTGCGATATTTTCATTATTTAAAAATATGAGAAATGGTGAGGGTCTGCAAATCCCCCTCCCCGGCTTCTGTGTGAACAGGAATAAGAAATAACCTTAACCTGTATGTAATTTGGTCCTCTTGTCCCGGTTCATCTTTCTCCCAGATTAGGGCCACTTTATTTGGGGCGCTGTGGACATGTCGATCCAAACAGTTGACTGGAAGAGAAGAAGACTCTCACCATTGCCGGTTGGGCCATCTTTTTCTGCTTCAGCACAAAGCCACAGCTGACAGCCTGTTCCCAAGTTGTTAGTAATGTCGGTGACTCTCTTATGTACTCTTTAATTATAGACAAAGTCTTACCCAATATACTAATTTTGGTATTTCTCTTGACCAAAATGCAGCCAACAGCTGACTATACCTAATACCTCAAACATACAGGTGAGGGGGGGGGGAGACAAAATGTTAAGCTTTTAGCCTGGTGTTCTCTCTGAATTGTGCAATATTTCACTAGTATCCAGGTCTGCAGTCAGGCCAATTCCTCCAACACAACAGCATTTCCGTTTGCAGGTGAGGAGGCATGTGATTTCCACCAATTCCCCCTCCCACTGCAGACCCCCACTTTGTCCTCTATGCCACTCCTGAGGGGATTAGACACATTCACGCAGGATATGTTAATCAATAGCTGTTAGACATGGTGAGTAAATGGAATGTCCGTATTCAAAGGCATTAGACCTCTGAACACCAGTGTTAGAAAACCACATCAATTTTTTACTCTACTATTAATCAAATTATTTGTTTCCCTTAATATTTTTTTAATATTTTTGCATAACCACCATACATGCATATATGTTCCTCTTTCCTTTCCACATTTCCAACAGATTCCCTTATCTCCCCTATTCATCTTGGATATCATAATTGGGGTTATATGCCATCTACGCCCCGGTTTGTTGGCCTTCCAAAGCAACTGTGTGAAACAGGATACTGAACAGGAAGGACCACTGGTCTGATCCAGCCGGGCTCTTCTTATGTTCTCATGACCCCCTCCCTGGAACAAAATTTCAGAAACACATTTCTCCCACTCAAGTGTGATTTTCTGCTCCTTAATTAGGGAACCAGATGTTCAGCTGAACAATTTTATGCTGATAACAGGATACTAATCTGTGAAAAGCCCTGGATAGCCGGGTTGGCCGTGGTTAGTATTTGCATGGAAGACCACCAAGGAATACCAGGATCATTACACAGAGGCAGGTAATGGCAAATCACCTCTGAATGTCTCTTGCCTTGAAAACCCTATGGGGTCACCAGAATTCGACTGCAACTTGACGGCAAAGGAAAGAAATCTGTGACAAAGCCCAAACTTTCATTGCTTGCTGTAATGAAAAGAGAACCATCTGCCTCAGAGAAACACACACTGATCTGTGAGCCCTGCCATAAAGTCCTCATATTATGTTCAGGGAAAGAAGCAAGTACATTGTATGGTGGCAAATGGAAGAAAGACCATTTGGCTATATTGTCATTGAGGGGTAAGCCCTCAAAATCATGACATAACATGATTGGTTATATGCAGGCTTGGCAGGAATTGGGTAGCTTGTCCCCTCCCCAGTATAGGATTGGGCCCACAAAATCCCTCCCAGCTGGAAGCAAAGGATTAAATGCTCAGCCAAAAACCTGCCAAGAACAGAGGGTCAGGGAAGGGAGAAACAGAGTAGAAGTCTGTGCCACTGAATGCAAGAGACCATCCTTTGTTTAATGTTCCTGCTGTCTTGCATCCATTCATCTGGGAGAAATGCCAAGGCAAGGAGTGACCTGTATAACTTAGTATTCTCTCTTCTTCTTCTTCTTCTTCTTCTTCTTCTTCTTCGTATTCTGCAACATCTGTAACTGTGTCCTGAAATAGTCCCATGCCTCTGTGTTTTACTTTGTTTAGGATGTATGCTAGTAAATGAATATTTGTTCCTTCTGAAGATCTCAGGCTGCTCATAAAACTCTTTCTCACAGGCCCAGCTGCTCAACCACACAAAGACACCAAAGACCTGGCTAAGCTAGAGGGACAAGTAGGGGTGAAGGAAGACAGAAAGAGCCATTCCTCACAGACTTTGGCACTTTCAGTGAGTCAGACCTCTGGAGGGATGAAAGAGGGGGCAAAGTTATCTGATTGGAGCAGTAATTACCTGAAAGTTGGTCTGGGGGTAAGGCCTTCCTGCAAAGAGAGTTCAGGCACCCCCACATACACACATGACATCCTAGCCTCTCAATCACTCACAGTCTGGAAAGGGGGAGGCATTGAGGATCATTGACACTTGCCCCTGCTGCCTCTTTCCTAGTTTTCATGCTGTTCCCACTACACTTATCAGTGGGGAAATTACCTGCTCTCTGGTACCCGTGGAAATGAGTCAAATCCCTGGTATTTACAGGTGAAAAGATCTCAGTAGTATATGTGGGGAAAGACCTTTCTCTGCCTGAGACCCTGGAGGGCTGCTGCTATTGTGGGTAGATTGACTAGTGGTATGACTCAATATAAGGCAGGCATAGTATGTTCATAACCCCTGCCAATGCACTAGCCCCCAATCAGACAGTATTTTGCTGTTAATTTAATTGAAGAAAACTGATTAGTAACCAAGTAGCCTTCAAACTAAACAGTGTCCACTTAAATTGCACAGTCCATAACTGAAGCTGTACCCAATAAAATGCCTTACTTCTAGAGACTTCTAAAACCTGGTTCACAGGTTAACCTAAATAATAAACATCCTTTAGTGACAGAAAAATTATCAGTCCAGGTTGTAGCAACAAAGTTGGGGTCATGATAGATGGGTTGTGTCATCAGTCATGAGTTATTCGTGTTGGTAATTATAACCAGGAGATCCAACAGTGTTTAAATGACTGAGATGGACATTTCACTTTGAACTTTTCTGTTTCAAATTCATGTTTGTACAACCTACAACAGAGTGTCCTGAGGCAACCTACAAACAAATAGTACAACTTGAAAATACTTTGCCCACATTGGGTTTTCCCCAGAGTCATCCCTACTCCCTAAGATCAATTGCACAGCCTGACCCAATGTACTCAACCTAAAGTTGTACAATTCCAACTTAATTATTTGAAACTCCCCAGAATAAATCAGTTGCACAACCCAGATAGATTAATTACACAGTCTGGAGTAGGTTAATGGCTCATCTCATTCAGCGGTACACACCACTTACAATGCATTGTAAGTCACCTTGGGTGCCAGTACAGCAGACAGACCAGTACAAAAACACTATAAAATATTGATATTAAAGATATTGGAGGCAATTAAAATGATGGAGTTAAATTCTGGAAACAACTGATTATTCTGTATATGTATTAACTTAGATCATCAACTGATGCCCTTCTCTGTATACCCCTCCCCCACCTGCAGAGCCTTTTTGTGATGGCCCCTCATCAGCAGAATGCCCTCTACTTAGGCATTCTTCTAGCCTCCAATCGAATCTGTTTCAGACACCAATATCAAGCATATTTATTTACCTTGACATCTGAGTGAGTTAATGTTTTTGTGTGTGTTGCTGTTGTAAACTTGTTTTTCCTCTTTGAATACCTCTCTGTAAATAAACCCTAGTTTCCTTGCTTCAGTGGGGGTATAGTTACTGCCATTTTTATCAGTTGCCTAGTTTTAACTGATTTTATTTATTGCTGATTCGCACTGCAGTTTAATTGAAGGATTTTGTATTTGTTGTTTTCTGCCCTGGGAATCTTGCTCATCCAGAGACTGTATGAGCCATTGCTGATAACTTTTCAAAAACACATGCCACTTAACGTTTTCAGGGTTGACACCACATCAAAAAACGAGTCTATCATTTTATAGCTCATATAGTCAAAGAAGACATGAAAGGGCAATTGTGTTTGTTTATTTTTTTCCCCTCAGCTGGGCTCTGATACTAGAATGGAGCCTGGCTGGGGAAGATTGCTTGGGATATCAGAGGCCTTTTATGCAAGGACGTTTCCCTTTGGGCACCCCCACCAACTGCTTCGAGGCTTCCTTTCGATTATGCATGCCTTTTCCACCCGTCAGAGGTTGCCTCGCTCTCCCTGTGCATTTTGGCCATGCTTTCCAGATGCTGTTTTAGCCAGAATCTGGAAAATGCAGAAAAAAAGCATGGCCAGAGCGAGGCAACCTCTGACAGGCAGAAAAGGCATGATTAATCAAAAGGAAGCCCTGAAGCAGTCGGCGGGGGTGACCACGGGGGAAACATCTCTGCATAAAAGGCCAGAGAGAGGAAACCAAATTATTATAAGTACTCAGGCATCAGCTCCATGTATATTTTGCCCAAGGTTCAAATGGAATACACACATATCTACAATGAATTGTGAGCATTAGTCTGATAAAGGAATGTTTTGTACAAGACATATTACTTCAGAAGAGATGCAGCTATTGCACAGTATCTTATGTTATGTTCTTATCCAATATAATAGTAAAAGGGGAAATATAGATGTATTATATGCAGTAGAAGGGGCAAAAGCTCTGAGTTCCATAAACAATCATATTCATTAGTGAAAAATAAGGAGTGGTGTTTTGGGGGGGGGGTTTAAAAGAATGGTATGTGCATTTTCAACGATGTGTTCAGCATTTCCGCCATAATGCCATCACTAATTATTGCGCTACAGTTTGAGCTCTCTTGCCCCCACATTTGGTAAAGAGAATGAACATTGTAACCTCATGTTCTTGAACCACCAGGGTGCAACAAAATCATTTTACTTTTAAGTGCAACCTGGCAAATAACTGCAGGATATTTTTGAAGAAAACTTTTAGGACAACATGTGTGTGTGTGTGTGTGTGTGTGTGTGTGTGTGTGTGTAAAGTGCCGTCAAGTCACAGCCAATTTATGGCAACCCCTTATGGGGTTTCAAGGGTTTCAGAGGTGGCTTGCCAGCGCCTGCATAGCAACCCTGCTATTTCTTGGTGGTCTCCTATCCAAATACTAACCAGGGCTGACTCTGTTTAGCTTCTGAGATCTGACAAAATTGGGCTATACCACGTTGCCTTCCCTCCCTCAGTGGGGTTACTAACTACTTAAATCCATCAAGAGAAAGTAGTTCCCAGACTACACTGTATTAGGTCTTACTCTATGGCCTCTCCTTTCTTCCTTCCCAGTGTTTTTGTCTCCTCCTCAGACAGCAGGAGAAATCAGTGTAGCCAAAACACTGATTCATATATTGAGCAAAACTTGAGAGAAAAGTATGGAATTTTTATAGGAAAGGGGGGGATTAAAAAGATCCACCCTGAAAGGAAATGTTCCTTCAAGCAGACAGGGGACAAAGAACAGCTGGCTTCCTACTCACCTGATACATTCAGCTGCCCTCCAAGGAACCAGGACAAATGGCCTTGCTGTAGGTCGCAGGAACTGACACAGTGAAAGGGGGTGATCCATGTGAGCCTGCTTCTTCCCAGAGCACCCCAAAATGTGTCTGGCTGTTCCACAGACAGCTGGTACAGCCCTTGGTGGTCTTTTGGGCCAGGAAAGGCTGCGGCTTCTGGCATGTACGCAGTCAGAGGTCCCCTGCTCCATGCTCTGGTTTTGCAGGATGAGAATCTGCCCTTGGGGGCAATTTTTGGAAAGCAAGTTCTAGCCAGCAGCCACAACATAATCCTGTGGTACAAGAGCAGCCCTTCCCCACCTCTCAGCCAAGAAAATCTTCTTTGAGCATCCGTCCTAGTTGAAACGCTGTTCCTGTTTTCCTGGCAGTGCAAAATGTGTGTCCATTGTTCCCCTTAGCACTGAATTGTACGTCCACATTCAGAGAGAATACACTGCAAGAGGGTTCCACTCTCTTCCTGGAAAATACACACATGTATGTTCTTCTTCCCGAAGAGCAAATGCAAAGGAAATTTGATCCCTTTGATGGGAGGAGTAGGGGGTGGGTTTTAGGAATGTCCAACTGAAATAAACTTCATGCTAATCTGAATCAGCTCCTGAACCGAAGCCAGATTCAGCTGTGGCTTGTATGCATAGCCACGTTCAATCCCGACTGCACTGTGTTCGCTCACATTCTTGCAGTGCATTCCTCTTTCCTTCCTTGAGGGGGAGATTCAGAGCGGTGACTTCTGTCCTCTGAGATAAATACAGCTCATAGGATCGTGAGATAAAGTTAAACTGTTGATAGACTTTGGCATGCTTTGGGGCATGAGGGATGTATAGATAGCCATGTGCCAGTCTGTGATAACAAGAAGGTGTTTGTCTCAGTAGATCAGATGTACGTGTTTGTTTTTCCAGTACAATGAATTAATAGGGTACATGGTTGTTTCCAAAAGACACTACTTCTCTAACTCCACAGTTTTCATGCTGTATTCCAAGAAACCCCCATGGATTCCTGGAAGCTTGCCAGCTTCCTCATGCCCAATAATGACAGGCAAGTTTCCCTCAAGGACACTTTGTTCACCATCATCAAACAATGGAGTAGAACAGATGAGGATCAGTGGTTTCAAGACAAGATGACCTGCAGTCAAATCCTTTAGGGTTGCCAACTTACAGGAGGGGCCTGGAGATCTCCCACTTTTACCACTGATTTCCAGAATACAGTGATCAGTTCCCTTGGAGAAAATGGATGTTTAGAGGGTGAACTCTTTGGCATTGTACCATGCTGAGGTCCCTTCCCCTCCCTAAACTCCACTCTTTCCAGGCTCCATCTCCAAAATCTCCAGGTATTTCCCAACCCAGAGCTAGCAACCCTACCTTTGTCTTTTAGGGATTGCCAGACAGCTTTTGGCAACTGCTTACTTTCCACAGCTGCAGTTTGTTCTGCAAGTATCACCAAACCAGCCGGACCAGTTTCTGTGCTGATCATGCATATTTTTGGTAAGTACCGTCCCTACTTCTAGCAAGACAAGGACAAATTAGTTACCCTGAATGACATTGTTCATTAGGTGAAAAAGAGTCTCCTCTGTTAACAGCTATGCAAGTAGATGAGAGCCAGCAAGCAGTTCTTTTCCTATCACAGGATTGTAGAGATGAACAAGTTGTTCCCAGTAAACTTCTCTCTTCAATTCAACCCAAGTCATAATTCTGTAGATACAATTTTGTGAGTAAAACACCAGTGTTCTGAACTCCCATGAGAAATCTGTACAGGTTAAAGCTTACACAACCAAGCACCACTGTAGCAGGAAGTACCTGAGCTAACTGGTATGGTATTCAAGACAGTGTGAACATTGTGTGTGTGTAAAGTGCCTTCAAGTCGCAGCCGACTTATGGCGACCCCTTTTGGGGTTTTCATGGCAAGAGACTAACAGAGGTGGTCTGCCAGTGCCTTCCTCTGCACAGCAACCCTGGTATTCCTTGGTGGTCTCCCATCCAAATACTAACCAGGGCTGACCCTGCTTATTACTGCTACTATAACTACAGTGTGGTCTTTTGTTAGGGCAAGGACAGGGCCTCAGTTATCTCTGCCTGTCAAATACATTGCTTTGCTGCATCAGAGCAATTGTCTAGTTAATCTAGCATCCTGTTTCCAACAGCAACAGTGTGCTCACAAGAAAGACATGAAGGTGATGGACATTTTCTCGTTTGCCCCCAGCATCCCAAGGTACACTGTCTCCAATTTACCTTGTTAGACACTGGAGAAGAATTGGAAGGATGCTGCCAGCCAGCCATTTCGGCATCAATAACAATCACCACAGTTTTGGGGGCTGGAAGAGTGAGAAGATGACGCACAAAGAAAGATGAAGGCCCGGTTTACACAAGCTGAAGAATGAGGTGGCAGAACAGAATGCATCACTTTGGACAGCAGATGACGGATTCCTGCTCATGGGCCTTCATGTACAAAATCCTGTGCATATAGAAAACTAGCTCAGCAAGGGAAAAAATTCCACCCTCTCTCTTTGCTTATTGTTCTGGTCTGCTATTTTTCAGGGTTTTTTTTAAAATATAGGGGAGCATTCCAAAATGGGAACCTCCATAATTCTCCCCCTACCATCAGAAGTGGTCCAGTCAATACAATCACTACTGCATTCATCTACCTACTTCCCACCTGTACACGTACTCCAGGCCCAAGAGAAGGCATTTGGGGAGACTCTGCAGTGTGCATGAGCCAGCTGTGGGAACCATCTGCTGTTGTTATGACCTTGATCATTCTTGTTTGGAGCAACCGTGACCTCTGAGGCTGTAGGATTACAGCACTTATAAATTTCTCATCTGCCTAAATGTTCAATTGTGCAGATTTCTACTGAGGTCATTCCAGAAAATAAGATTTCAAGTACTTTTACAAGTGATAATAAGAAGTCCTGATCTTTTCCCAGGCCAACTGCAAAGCCATCATTAACTCTTCTCCAGTAACTGCATCCATTGTGAGGGAATTACTGTTTACCATATTCACTGAAGTTGGTAAAAAGGAAAATTTTTCACTCTAACAAATGCTGCATAGCTATTTGTTGTGGGGATGGAACAGTAGGGCTGCCAGATCTCTCTTCGCCACTGGCGGAGGGTGGGGTTTGGGGAGGGGAGGGACTTCAATGCCATAGAATCCAATTGCCAAAGCAGCCATTTTCTCCAGGTGAACTGATCTCTAACAGCTGGAGATCAGTTGTAATAGCAGGAGATCTCCAGCTAGTACCGGGAGATTGGAAATCCTCTGGAACACACAGGCAACAGCCCACCATGCCATTTTGAATATTCCCACAATTTAAAACAACAACAACATTTGCCTTTTCTCTTGGTGGACTGCAAGCTATGTCTGTCCAGCATTTATGTACATGAGGGCAATCAGTATGAAGGGAAATGTTCACTTTGTTCCCACATGAGGCTATCCTTTGGAAATTGGAAGCAAGTCCAGTAGTCCCACTCTCCCCTTCCACCCAGGCAGGATGTACGTGCAGGTGGGACATTGTTTGTGATTAGGCCAATAAAGGGCTAATAACACAAAAGTACATTTGAGTCAACACAACACTTCCTTTCAGTGCACAGTTGCAGGAAATGCCTGTAGTGATTCTTATAGTCACTTTTGGAAATTAAAAGCAAAGAAGTCACATTTTAATGGCACCTCTCCGTGGTTCCATGAGTCGCAGGCACAAAGCTGAGAGACAGAAAAGACTTCCTTTATGCTTCATGTCTAAATTGATGTTTCCTAAATCAAGAGGGCCATCCTAAACTGGGGAGAGCAAAGATATGCTTATAGAGTATGTGTCTCTGCAATGCTTAGAAAACATCACACCTTTTTAATTTCATTTATTGCCTGCCTTTCTCACTGAGACTCAAGATGGATTTCAAAATATAGAAAACAATTCATTTTATTCTGTTACATATTTTAACATTTTATTCTTTTAAAAGTATGTTGTTTTCTTCTTCGATTCCAGAAAAGAGCTTAAACATTGTACTATGGATCTGCTTTAATTGCCTCAATATGACCTTTAACAAACTTTCAAATGTCTTAATTTCTCAATCAATCCTTTAGGTTGTTTGGGGGAAAGGATCACACATGTCTTTTAACAGTAGCGGACTCTGATCTCATAGTGACCCCATCTGGTTAGGATGTAGTTGGCACTTTTAACCCTCATTTAGGAAGACCACATGCAAACACATTTCAATGCCATTCAAGCCAGCAGCAGGTCACATGTTTCTTCCAACTGTCCCAATTTATTAGGACCTGAAAGTCCAATTGTCAGCCAATAAAGCAGCTACTACATTTGACTCAGTATACTGATGATTATGCTTACTCTTACATGGTGCTTACAGTTTGCGCATATTTTATAATATTGTAATCTAAACTATTCATTTACTGCTGATTGATCATTATTGCTAAGTTTATTACTGACTGCTGCTACTGGTTTGATATTTTAATTTGTTATTTTTACAGTTCCTTGTTTTAATTTTTAACTGCTATGCTGAGAACCATCTTGGTATAATTTTAATGACAGAAAGTCAAGTTCCAAATGCATAAACATAACTAAGTAATTAATTATATGCTTTTCATTATGTCCTTTCCCTCCCCACCCCTTGCCGTTTACAAAAGTTAATGCTATTGAAAAAAGGTTTCCCTGCAGCTGGTTTGATATCTAAGATTATGGGAGCAAGTCCAGCAGATCTACTTAGAAGTAGGAAAGATCCATGCCAAAACTTTGTACAATCAACATAAATCTTTGATGATCTCTGGCTGGCTCAATCGTACTCTTTCTCTCACTTTCACATGCACACAACTTGTTCTTTGGGCGGCTCAGATTTTTGCTTCCATAAGAAACTTCTGCTTTAAAGAAGAATTAACTTCTGCTTGAAAGCAGTATGTGTGTGTGCATATGTGTGAGTGTATGTGTATCTGTTTGTGTGTGGGTGTGTGCCATCAAGTCGCAGCTGACTTATGGTGACCCCGTGGGGTTTTCAAGGCAAGAGACATTCAGTGGTGGCTTGCCACTGCCTGCCTCCATGTGGGCTGAGAGAAAACTGTGACTGGCCCAGTACATACTGAATCCAAGTTAAGCTGCTTGAACTTAAGAATGCTGGAATAAACCATTCTGCCTGGAAAATGCAGTAATATGCAACATCTTCCACAATGTTCCAGTTGTACTACATCTAAGCTCATATGTCACTATGTGAGCAATAAACATTGCTTTATAGCAGAGTTAGTCAATTACATTGTGAGAAGGACCAGTCCTCTCCTGACCTGGAGCCAGCCGTTCCTGAAAAAAGTTTTTGATAA
Source organism: Euleptes europaea (assembly GCF_029931775.1). Classification (NCBI taxonomy): domain Eukaryota; kingdom Metazoa; phylum Chordata; class Lepidosauria; order Squamata; family Sphaerodactylidae; genus Euleptes; species Euleptes europaea. The sequence continues at coordinate 36,608,636 of NC_079317.1, forward strand.
GTGATAGTTCACTCCCAGCTGGCATTAACCTGCATGCAATGCAGCTCAGCTCAGAATAATAGAATCAGAGTTGGAAGGGACCACCAGGGTCATCTAGTCCAACTCCCGGCACAATGCAGGAAATTTACAACTACCCCCCGCCCATATCCCTAGGCACCCCTACTAAATGCCCAGAAGATGGGGAAAAAACCTCCAGGATCCCTGGCCAATCTGGCCTGGATGAAAATTGCTTCCTGATCCCAAAGTGGCAATCAGCATTACCCTGGGCATGTAAGAAAGTGTCAAGAGAACCAAACACTGGCGCAACCCTTCCTGCCCTCCCTCTCATGATCTCACTATTTTCACAGAATCAGCATTGCTGAGAGATGGCCATCTAACCTCCAAAGGAGAGCTGTATCAACAGAAGCTGGGGTATATCAACAGAAGTATAGTGTCCAGATCACGTGAAGTGATGGCATTGCTTTACTCTGCTCTGGTTAGACCTCACCTAGAGTATTGTGTTCAGTTTGGGGCACTGCAATTTAAGAAAGATGTAGACAAGCTGGAATGGGTCCAGAGGAGGGCAGCAAAGATGGTGAAGGGTCTGGAGACCAAGTCCTATGAGGAAAGGTTGGAGGAGCTGGGTATGTTTAGCCTGAAGAGGAGAAGACTGAGAGGGGATATGTTAACCATCTTCAAGTACTTGAAGGGGTGTCATATAGAGGATGGTGCCGAGTTGTTTTCTATTGCTCCAGAAGGTCGCACCAGAACCAATGGGTTAAAATTAAATCAAAAGATTTTCCGTCTAGACATTAGGCAGAATTTTCTAACAGTTAGAGCAGTTCCGCAGTGGAACAGGCTTCCTCGGGAAGTGGTAAGCTCTCCTTCCCCGGAGGTTTTTAAGAAGACGCTAGATGGCCATCTGTCAGCAGTGCTGACACTGTCCTTCGGTGTTACTACTCTGAAGATGCCTGCCACAGTTGCTGGCGAAACGTCAGGAAAGAAAATTCCAAGACCACGGTTACACAGCCCGGATAACCTACAAGAACCAGTTCTTCCTAATGTTTAGCTGAAAACTCTTTTGATTTAATTTCAACCCATTGGTTCTGGTCCAACCTTCTGGGGCAACAGAAAACAATGAATCATCCTCTATATGACAGCCCTTCAAGTACTTGAAGGTGGTTATTATATCACGTCTTAGTCATCTCCTGTCCAGATTAAACACATCAAGCTCCTTCAACCTTTTCTCATAGGACAGTCTCCAGACCCATCACCATCTTCGTTGCCCTTCTCTGGACATGTTCCATCTTGTCTACATCCTTCTTGAACTGTGGTGCCCAAAACTGAGCACAGTACTCCAGGTGAAGTCTAACCACAGCAGAGTAAAGTGATATCATCACTTTGCATGATCTGGACACCATGCTTCTGTTGATACAAAAGCCCAAAATTGCATTTGCCTTTTTAGCTACTGCATCAAAGTGCTGACTAATGTTCAGTGTATGATCTACTAAGGCCTTAAAAGGCTTTTGTCTGGTTTGAAAGCTAATCTAAGGCTCATCTGGTTGGTTTCTAACTACATCGGGTTATACCTCCCACTTTAGTCGTTCACATCTGTTTGTGGGCATCTTTCATAATCACTACTATGATATAAAATGTATGCTTGCTGTTTAGGCTGGCATGAGCTAAGTCTGAGGTAGACTGATAAGTTACTGTGACTTTTTTCAGCCTTCAACATCTAAGCAAAGCTATCATTAGCTAGCATTTGGGGTTTTGTCTGTTTGCTTACATGCCTTATTTTATAGACTCCTTTGTTTTTCCTGAATAAGTTTCTGCATTGTTTAGGTTCAGACTCTTTGGCCTAATTTTAGTTAGGGTCCTCTGGGCCTGATACCACCTCAGCATTATTAAGAAGGTGAACTGCATTGCTTGTAAATTGCTTGTATTGCTTAAATGAAAAAGGATACATATATTTCATTCATGACCAAGGCACCTTGTTGACATTACCTACCTTAACCTAAATGTGTGTTACAGTGGTGGAAGCAACCTTGAGTAAAGGTGCCAGTGTGAAAGCCAGGTCCACATTTTCTTGTGCTTGTGTTAACCTGCTATCTTTACTTACCTGGAATATGTGACGAGGTAGTGGCAGAAATTCTGAATGAGACACCAGTGTTCATCTCCTGAGCTTGTATGGTAAAAGCCACTTTAGGATTGGGTCTGGCTGTGGGAATTATATTGGTGTGACTAGATTAATGGACACATAACACCAACACCACGGCCATATCCATACCCCGCAATTCTAGACAATTTTTTATTTGTAATTATAATTTGCATTTGTTTGTAATTGACTGTTGTCTGTTTTCATATGCTCCGCTTTTGTATACCGGAAAGAGACTTTTTTTTTTTTAAGGGAGGGTTCTAAAAGGTAGTGATTAAGAGTCTACAAAGCAAGAAGTCTATTTTACCTGTGCAACAAACCTACCAGGAGAACTTCAACAACCCACCCTCTTTCAGAGGCATCCTTTTCTCATCTGCAATACAAGAATAACAATAATACTGACCTAACCGACAGGGTGATTCCAAGGACTATTGCGATAATGTGTGTGAACAATTCAAACTCTCTAAAGTGTTATATAAATGCTAACCATTGTAATGTGGATGCTATGGTTTGGAGTCATGTGAGGAGGTGATTTGTTCTGTTAGTTGTGGATTATTTGTGTTAGTAAATGTGGATGCTTCCTTGATGGGAAATGTAGCTACCAAATGGGGAGTCTGAGACCAGTCTATGTATCTGAAAAAAATACACAGAAATTTTGCTGTCTGAGCAGAGAGCTGTGATTTTTAGGTTTGGTTGGCTGAAAGTGCAGCATTATAAGAGGCAGGGAGTGGATCATTGTATGATTATTAGTCTCTCCCCTAGAACATAAGAACATAAGAAAAGCCATGCTGGATCAGACCAAAGCCCATCAAGTCCAGCAGTCTGTTCACACAGTGGCCAACCAGGTGGCTCTAGGATGCCCACAAACAAGACAACTGCAGCAGCATCCTACCTGTGTTCCACAGCACCTAATATAATAGGCATGCTCCTCTGATACTAGAGAGAGTAGGTTTGCATCATGACTTGTGCACCAAATACATCTTCAAATTGCCACTCTCTGGTTGTTACCTTATTAAAGGTGGCCTGTCTGGCATAATAGAGGTTTCATACCTTTTCTGTGGTAGTTCCCAGTTTATGGAATAGGCTCCCAAAGAAGGTGAGGGGAGCACCATCCTTATAAACCTTTAGGAGATGCTGTAAGTTTACTGCATGTACCAGAGTTTTTCATCGAGTGTAGATGGCAGGTTAGTGGGGGGGGGGGGAGATAGGTTTTATTGTCTCCAGGTGCTTAATTATATATTGTAAACTACCATGAACCATAAATGGGGCTATATTATAACAGAATAGTCCCAGAAGGTGCTTTATAAAAGGGAATGGACCACTGTGCATAGGCCATATTAGCAGTTTGCTGCACATGTTATCCTGTTGTCATTTCATTATTTTCTGCTGATGTAATACTGCTTTTCTTCATTACGTCCACATTGTGTATCATGCTATGCTCATTCAGGTTTTGGTAGTCCTAGTCCTAGTACATTGGTCATTTGATACCTCCTCATATTGATTCAATTGACCTTCCCCTGACAGCCAGCGTGGTGTAGGGGTTAAGAGCGGTGGATTCTAATCTGGAGATCCTGGTTTGATTCCCCACTCCTCCACATGAGTGGCAGACTCTAATCTGGTGAACCAGGTTGGTTTCCCCACTCCTACACATGAAGACTGCTGGGTGACCTTGGGTTAGCCACCGAGCTCTCTCAGCCTCACCTACCTCACAAGGTGTCTGTTGTGGGGAGAGGAAGGTAAGGAGATTGTAAGCCGGTTTGATTCTCCTTAAAAGGTAGAGAAGATCAGCATCTAAAACCCAACTTTTATCATTATTAGATGTCTCTTTGTGTGGACTGTAATCGATTCACACTGTGTAATTGGCTTTGAATCTTAGTGGGAAAGGAAGACTACAAATACAGAAAATTAAATAAAGAAGGAGTTACTATCAGCATCAAACTGCAGATGCAAATTTAGGCAGAGTACTGTTTATGGTCAAAACTTCAGAGTCCTGTGACACCTTAAGGACTACCAGATACATTTGTTAGTCTTTTAAGGTACTACAGGACTCTGTTGCTAAGACAGGTTTGTTTCTTGCCTCAAAATCACAGGATTCGGATGGAGATTGGGAATTTACAAATATTAAAATACTACACCTCTAGTATATGGCAAACCTTTGTGGCAATGACAAAGCCCAGTCCTTTTCTCTCTGTGCAGTAACTTGTCCCAGTACAGGCCCGTGCAAATGGTACTTGAAATAATTGTGCCGGAACAATAGATATCTATACCAGTGTGGTCTGTTTGTTTATCTGTAGTGACTCAGATCCACCCTATTACTTAAAGAACAGAATCAACAGTTGGTCACCACTGTTGTAAATCTAGTTGCTGGTCAGGGCAATAAATGAAGAAACAAGATGTCTTGCAACAAGAATTCCAGGCTGTTGTGCTTTCATATCTCTAGCAAGCCTCCTTTCTCCTCTATCTTTATTTTAGGAATTATTGTGATAATGGTTGGCAAATCTCTTTCCAGGTGCATTTTTTTCCAACAGTCTGTCAACATAGATTGGGTTTCACTCATGTACATGCACACTGTTTGGCATAGAAGATCTTTTTGCAGGCTGACACAATCTCACCATGCTATAAGAACCCTGAACTCTGACCCTTCTTGAAAAGGTCATATGTACTGAAGACAGGTTATGGATATTTATAATTTCCCCTGGACTTGTGCTCTGCTTCATTAAAAAAAATATGACACTCTACTTTTGTTAGCAGTTTATCTCCCATGCTTGCATGCAGAATATCTGGAGTCCACAGAGTCTTCAACCAATGGGCTGGGACCCTCAAGTGGGTCATGGGGCTACAGTTGTTGGGTTGCAATCTCCTATACAGTCTCCTTTTTTACTGCTTTTTTAAAGGACTGCTGTTCACATGCATGCATAGAGAGCATGGATATTGCTCTTCCTGCCAGTCTTTGCACACATTTTGCAAGGACCAGGAGGACAGTGGGGATGGTCACTTATTAGTGATGAAGAGGATTCCTCCATGTTGTGGGTCTTAACATGTTACTGACAGCCCATTCCTAAACACCAAGGACAAAAGACCTCAGGAGGTGAGGAAGGGGCTGCGCCAGTGCCCGGGCTACTTACGCCGCCGTAAGTGGCCCCAACGCCGGTGGCGAGGCCCTGATGCTGGTCTCCCAGCACTGATCCCCAGGGATGCCAGCTGAGCCTTCCACCAGCGCCCCACCAGCGCAAATCTCTGTGCCGGAGTCCTGAGGGGTATGCCAGCATACAGTTCCCAGGCGTGCTGGGGGGAGTGGGGAGCTGCCTGTAGGCAGCTTCCTGTCCCTGTTTGGCCCAGAACACCGGCATCGAGAATGGTGCTGCTGAGTCTGCTTTTTAGCAGGTATAGCATTGCTGTTCTCTATGGGGCGAAAAGCCCCATTTTTACAAACAAAAAAAAGCCTGTCAAAGGCTTTTTTAAATCTTTCCGCGGCCATGAAAGAGTTTTGGAGGCACAGTGACAGCGCCTCGGCCATGCTGTCCCTGGCCGCCGAAAAGTTAGGAATGGGCTGTTACTATGACGGAACCTCCTGGTGCTCAATTTGTGTTTTCTCTCCCTGGTAGGGTTGCCAGCTGCCCGGAGAAACAAATTTTCATGTTCCCTTAATAGAGGCTTAATGGGATATTATTTACCAAGCAATGTTATTTACCTCCATGCCATGAAAAGCTTCAGCCACCCATTTCCACACATTAAGCCTTCAGCGTGGTTAAGGTGTCGAACTAGGTTCAAAACCCTACTCACGCCATGGAAACTTGCCTGGTGACCTTGGGCCAGTTGCACACTTTCAGCCCTGACCCTGGCTAATATTTGGATGGGAGACCTCCAAGGAATAACAGGGTTGTGATGCGGAGGCAGGCAATGGCAAACCACCTCCGAACGTCTCTTGCCTTGAAAACACTAAGGGGTAGCTGTAATTCAGCTGTGACTTGATGGCAAAAGGGGGAGGGGAGAGGACACTTTTTCTCCAGGTTTGTTGAAACTGCAAGTCCTCTGTCTCTTTTGCTCTGCTGCCCAAAGCTTGATGCTGATGAGGTCATAATTCTGCTCCCCCTCTCTTTTTGTCACATGACTCTGATGTTACATGTTTGCAGCTCAGGGGGTCCTAGGTCTAAAAAGATGGAAAGCCACTGATCTAAACCATATTTATTTATACAAATATATCACAAGTATATCTACCTTTACAGCCAGAAAAGTGCACAACACAATGGTTCTGCCCATCTTTAGTTCTGTTTTATTCTGATTTATATCTTTACAGAAAATGGCACAAAAATCACAGGTTTCAAATGACTAGAAGTTGTTACAACTTTGTATCTTAAACACCTCAAATAACAACTTTTCTCACCATATGTACATTATTTACACACCATGGGCTATAATCTAACACGCCAAAGAACTGGGAGACAAAGACAGAGAAGGATTATGTTGGAAGATCAATCATAAACGAAACAACAACCCAGTAAAAACACCTCTTGTCGGAAATGAGGATAGGAAAGGGAACATGGGGATTTGCTAACCTGGGGCCTTCACTGAAGAAGAACAAAAGGACAATATTACTATGAAACTGAGATTTCTTATGATTATGTGGACATGACTTCAGGTCAGAATCTTTGACTTAATTGACTGTGTAAGTCACCTGATACCCCTTTTATTGTTGGACCCCCAAGATGTCCATAAGTGCTTTATTTCACATTGCACTCCTGCACATAATAAGGATAGCTAAAGTTGCACACAAATAATGTGCGTTACATGGGCGATTTCACACATTCATCCTCATCATTTGAGCAGCATCAAAAGACGCTTTCTATGTGTGAATCAGCAATTGCAGACCTAACTCTGACAAGGCTTCCATATCACCTTAAAGGCAACTCCTTACAATGTAGTCAGTTCACACAATGATCCAATAATAATCAAGTGCTGAGCAACCCAGTGATGCGCACTTATGTGTGAACTGGGCCTTAAGCTCTTAGGACTGAAAAAGTCATAAAAAAACTAAGCTCCTTCCCTCCCTCTTCCCTGAAATTTGGCTATTAGGGGCCTACAGAGGTTTTTCTCCATTTTTCCACATCCATTTCAGGACCATTCCATCCTGAATTCAGAGTACTCTCCCAGGCTTAGTTTGGCCCAGGTTCTCTAGGAAAGAGCTTCCAAATCAGATGCCATGACACCCAAGCAGACTTATGTCCTGGCACTTCTCTTTTTAGTATCTAAGTGTTCCTTTCTGGTTTCATAAAATTCCAGGACTCTATAAGGAAGGACACATATGGAAGGTGTCAACCACTATTAGAATGAACTCAGTGTTATATGCAACTATTTCAATGGATTTTACCCCAAAGTCATCTGAGCTAAAGGGGAAATTCATTCAGCCGTTCAAGGATACTAGGACAATATTTTGGGATGCTGTAGTTTGGGTGCCACAAACAAGCCACCACAAGGGCATGTTCTGCAAGGGAAATTCAAGATTGCACTGGAAGGGGGCCTGGGACTCTCTCATCAACAGCGATTTTGCACTGAGGAAGAGACTCTCTCTCTGAGGTAGGGTTGCCACCAGGCCAGTTGCAAATTTGGCCCAACTTTTAAAGGAGGGAATGGCTTCCTTTTGTTTGTCTGTTTTTAAAACTCAGCCTCAATGCTAGGCAATTAACAGTTTAAAATATTATATATTTACATAAATTAACATATAAAAATGAACAGGGTAGTTTATTTTTCCTTCTGTGGAAAAGTCATAGTAACTTGACTGAGACAAGGAGAGACAGATGTGCTCTGACAACGAGATACACTGAGAGATGATAGTCGTCTTTTAAGAGTGGGATGAGAATGGGAGAAAAATGACTCAACCAAGTGAAAAGAGAGAAAAAAGACCCAACATTGGCTTAGTGGCTGGTACTGAGGAAATCATTGTCCTCGCTAGCTTAATTTTCTTCCTGGGACTAATATTGTGGTGGTTTATGACCCTCCTCTCCCCAAAATGGGGAAAGGAGAAGAGAGCAGAGCAAGAGCACTCCTGAGGGCAGGAAGGGCAAATGCAATGTGCTCCTGAGGGGAATCAGTCTCTAGACACACCTGAAAGAACGTGGCCTGAGCCTGTGGATCCCTGAAATCCACAGAGACCAAGTGGGGGACTCCCTCCATGTTTAGTAGGGGCTGCAGGAGGAACCCTGTTGGTCTGAGAGGAGGCTGTGGCTCCTAGAAGAGTTAGTCTTTGAGAAGATGGCTGATTTCCCATTGTTCCCTTCCCTCTAAATCAGCTTCTCTTCCTCTTGTGATAAATCTGATTTTTCCATTTGCCGTTGGTCCTCTGCTGTGGCCGCCTCTTCCTCTTTCTCTGGCTTCCTGATTGGGGTTGCAGGATCTCCGGGGATGGTCCCCAGGACTTTGGTGCTGTGCTCCTGAGCTTTGGCCCTGAGGGCAGCAATGCTGTTCTCTCTCAGTTCTTCCTGGGAAATGGTGGTTTTGGAATCTGGGCCCCTTTCTTCCTTGTCACTCTTGTCAAGCTTGGGCAGGGCCTGGCGCTCCACCTCTGGCTTCCTCCCCGCCTCAGCCGCTGCCTCCAGAGATTTTTTGTGCATCCCTAAAAAGAATTGTTGGTATTCGGGTTTAGAAAAGCGCCTGGGCATGGGAAAGCCATCTTGAACTGAAAACAGTAAAGATAAAGAGAGGCCAGAATTAAGGAAAAGCAGAAAGCCTTGCTTCAAACAGCAGTCACAGAGAGCCCATTGCACTGGGCCCTGCATGGCGGGGGGTGGGGGAGAGACACCTCAGGCCAGTTCTCTGACAGAGAAAGGTCAGACCTGGGTGAGAAACAGGAACCAATGCTACATGAAGGCAAGTCTACACTTGAATGATAACCCTTGTACAGACCTGTAATTTTAAAAAAACAGGAAAACTTGTAGAGGGATTTCTATGAGTGAAGATAATAGCAGGGCTGGGAAGGGAATCTGTGCTTACAAGTGCAGATATCACCTCTCTAGTTTGTTTGTTTTAATTGTTTCAAAAACTTTTTGTATTTTTCTGCAAACCTGGAGTTTCCTCTAGGGTTATAGTAAAAAATTGACCCTATCTGTACATGGCCCCATTGTGTGGATTTCTTAATCCACATTTAGAATTAGATCAAAAGATATAATTTTTAAAAGTATACAGAAGGCTAATTTCAAAAGGCACAATCAAGTGTTTTAAAAAGTGTCTGGAGCTGCCTACTCCAGAAACTTAGTGAACAACTAAAAGATGGAGCAGAGGAACCCAGAGTTGTAAGGACACAACATTGTTGGGCTTTATGATTCTCAGCTGTCACAGATACCAAATGGTGGCGGATATATGCTTCATGCAGCAACTCTTATATAAGCAAGGCCTTGGTGAGGGAAGTCTAAGTACACTTTTGCCTATAAGGCTAGTTTTCTGCTCACTCATCTCAACCCCTCTGCCTCTCCCTCTCTCTCATCTCTGGGCTTCACATAGACAGAAGTATGAAGCAAAACACATTTAAAGAAGCCAGAAGTTAACTTTTACTTTAGTATTAGTTTGAAAAAACAGAAGACAAGAGCCAAGCAAAGAGCAGAAGCGCAAGAAAAAAAAACTCCTACTTTCACGTAGTAGCTTAGACATCTTTTAAAACAATTAGACAAATTCATGGAAGGATACATCTATTAATCACGATAACTAAATAAACAGGATCTCCATTTGCACAGCTAGTATACTTTTGCAAATCAGACGCTAAAGGCAAACAGAGAGGGCTGTTGACTTCATGGGCTGCTTCTAACCTCCCTAGAGGCAACTGACCGCTGCTAGAGACAACAGGCCGGATAAGATGGACCTTGGATTTGATCAGGGAAGATTTTTCTTATTTGCATATATCTGAACAAATTCCTCAACCAGGAGAGCTCAGGGGTGAAAGGAACTTCTGTAACCAGTCATCTCAGATGTGCTAAGAACACCTGGGACATCACAGCAGCCAAAAAGCTTACAACTGCTTAAAACATGACAAAATCTTTCAGGGGGAGAGCCTCTGGGGAAAATAACACTGAATGCATTTGTAGATAATTATTCCAGCACTTATGAGCCAGAAATGTTGGCATCTTTTCAGTACATGCATATTGTGTGTACCTGAAGTTAAATTCTTGCCTTTGCAACTGGTGCACATGATGTTCTATCCACTGCTTGCACACTGTTTCCAAAGCAGAAATGCTTCCTGTTTTAAGGACTTTGTCAAATATGAAGCAGCCACTACTTTCTTCCCACATAAGCACACACAAAAATATCAGGCAAATTGCCATGTTCTTAGGATCAGCATCTTCTGAGAAACTGAGATTCTTGCAGCACAGTCCTAAGCAGAGTTATACCCTTCTAAATTCATGGGCTTAGAAGGGTGTAACTTTGCTTAAAGATAGCACTGTTACTCCGTCAACCTGATGTGATTGGATTTCCCCGATATTATGGTCACCTAAGTAGGCATTCACTCCCTAGAGTTGCCAGAGTTATTTTGCTAAGGGCTAGTGCACATTACATTCACTTCAGGAATGCAACTGCAAGCAGCCTCTCTGTAGTGAGTTCTCGATGCCTTCTATAACATTTAGAGCAGCCTACCATAACGGTTGTGGTAATCATATCTAAAAAGGCAGGTTAAGTTAGTCGAGGTTATCCAAAATCGCCAAATGTCCAACGTTATTTTATGGAACAAAAAATATATTGGGTCATTATCTATGACAGAGAGCTTCCAACTACACTTCATGTATCATATAATGAAAAATGTGCTAGTGTTGGACTGTATTTGTTGTCATCCCAGAAGTCTCTATAGTCAACTAGCAACCAGCACAAACATCTTGGAAAGGGTGCTAAGACTCTTGACATGGTATCAGTAATCTGCATGGGAGAGTTTGCTCTAAGCGTTATAACAGGAGGGTGTAAAACTTACCACAGAGAGATTGCAGCAGCAGCACTATCACTATGGGTGTGTGACAGAAGCACCAGGCCTAAGAATATTATTATTATTATTTTATTTTATTAAATTTATATCCCATCCTCCCCAGCAAAAAGTAGGGGGGGTATATACAGGTATTAAGGAACTGGTGTTACATAAGTTCAATAGATTTTTAACCCTGAAACAACGCATTCTTAGTAGCCATTATTTTACCTTTAAATAAACTTAAGAGTCTACTAATGCAATCCTGAACAGAATTAGAACCTTTTAATAGTGTAATTCTAAGAACACTTTCCTAGGAATAACCTTCACTGAGTAGACCAATAGACATGCTTAATAGTGCTCTCTCAGTCCTCTGCTTTGCATTGCAGTCTCTAGATTCCAAGAAAAAAAAACAGCAAACCAGTCCCTGCAGCAATAATTCTTGTGCTCATCTATAAACTTCCATGGTCTAATTGCTTATTCCTTTCTATTCTGCCAGGACCCTGACAGGGAAACTGGCTAGACGAAATCAATTCCATGCTCAAGTTTGGTCTCTTACCCAACAGCCAAGGAGCGCAGGATTCCATTATGCCATCCTTGGCCGACTTGAGGATGGACTCTGGCAGTGGGATGGAGTGACGTACCATTGCACCATACAGCCCGTATTCTGCCATTACGCTGCTCCTGCCCCAGCATTTCTCCCTCTTCCGCCATTTGGCTCTTCGATTCTGAAACCAAACCTGCAAAGAGGATCATCATTATGTAAAGGCAGAACAGTAGTGCCCTTTGACGGCTGCACACTAATTTAGAAGGGATTTTAAATGAGTTGTTAGGAACCAAACTTCTTCCTTCACATAAACTAACAGATATATGCTTGCATGTTTGCTTACACACAAGAATCAAAGGCCAAACCAAGATTGGCTTCTTATAATAAACCGTGTTAACACCTAGGACTTCTCTGTCTTGTTTCTTGCTATACTCACGGCATGAAGCCATTCATAGCCTGGGATCTTCATATCTCTCACACTGGAACCAAATGTCCTACTATACTCCATGTGCCAGTTAAATTCCTCAGACAGCCTTCTGTGGTACTCTCAGCTAGGAGTGTCCATTTGGCAACAGTCAGGTCACAGGCTTTTTCTGTGGTAGGCCTACCAGAGAGGGTACAGCAAACGCCTTCACCTGCCACTTTCAGGAAGCTGTGCTTTGTTCCAGAGGGTGTTTGGGGGAGGGTAAACTGTGTGCTTTTGGTTTTAAACTTGGTACTGATTGGATATGATGTTTGTATCCTTCCAGCTTTTGCTGTTTTGTTAGCTGCCTGGAGTCTCAGGAGATAAAGCGGGGTACAAATATTTTAAATAAAAGATGCAGATGATCCAAAGATTGGCAGGGCTATGCAAATGGATACAGGAAGATCTAATCCCACCTTTCCTCTACCAAATCTCCCTCATGACTTGCTCTGATGCTGCAACTGCAACTAGTGACATCACTGAGACAAAAGTAGGGAAGGCTTCCATTGTGACCCCAAATTGAACTGAGCTACTTCTAACATGACAAGAGCAGCAGCGAGAAAGACATCTTGTCTTCTCATACATCTCTTGTTGCTGTCTTGGCTCCAGATGTTCTAGACCTGAAGACAGCATTCATAACAACATGAAGCTCTGGGCCAATCTATGCCGTTTATTGTTTTAAATAATATCCCCCCTTCCCTGTAATGCTAATCACATCCTGTATTTATTTTATTTAATGTATACCCCGCCCTTTCCCAGCGAAGCATGAGAACTTGGTGTGCCTCTCTTCTCGTCACATGGACGCATACAATTCTGGGATAATACACATGCACATTCATCACTTGATATTGCAGTCATACTTACACATATAAATGAATGATCACAGATCTGATATCACAGATAGACCTTTCTACCATGCCAAACGCAACACTTTTAAAAATGAATTCAATTAATGCATTCAGCTACCTGCCCTTTATTTGTGAATCACGAAGGGAAACCAAGTGATAATGCCCACCCATACCACATGCTTTTACTACACCAGGTATCAGCACCTGGAGCCACAGGACAGCTCCAACCCCCATAAGCAACAGTAGAAAAGGGCAAGAGTCCAGCAGCACCTTAAAGACTAACAAGAATATTTTCTGGCGGGGTATGAGCTTTCGTGAGCCACAGCTCTCTAAATGCAAAAATATTTTCTGGTAGGGTATGAGCTTTCGTGAGCCACAGCTCACGCTGTGGCTCACAAAAGCTCACACCCTACCAGAAAATATTTTTGTTAGTCTTTAAGGTGCTCCTGGACTCTGGCCCTTTTCTACTACTGCAGACAGACTAACACGGCGACCCACTGTGAATTATCCCCATAAGCAACATTACCCAAAAACCTTACAAATTTTGATCAGCGCTTCGAAAAATAAAATTGACTTGGGCCCTAACGAACCACAGGACCCCGCCACCTAGGGCCCCCACCCTTTCTCCAGGCCGGGCCCACTTGCCCCCTTTCCTTTCTCACAGCCCTGGCAGGAGCCCCCATTTCCCAGCTCAGCACAGGGACGGGACTCATCGAGCCCCTCTGTCTCCCTGTGCGGGCGGCTTCTCCGGCTCTCCCCGGCGGGGGTGGGCTCTCATTCTTTACAAGCTCGTGCCTGAGCGCTGCTCCAGCGCGGGTGGGGGGACGGCGTGTCTCAAAGAGGGGGGCGAGGGCCTGCCTGGCAGGAATCTATTAGCGAGCCTCCCCTCCTCCCCTCCCCGCCTTTCCTCTTTTTGCCGCCTCGGAGAAGAGGCATCAGCTTGGAGATGAAAAATTGCTGGCGGCCTATTCAGGAGGCGGCCAAGGAAGCGCCGGGGCCCCAGGGGCAGCCCGGGCCTGATTGAAAAATAAGTTAATTTCGGTTTCAATCGATGGGCCTCGGGCGCTGAAATATCACGGGAAATTAAAGCGGCTGCTCCCCGGGGACCGGCGCCATTGACCCGCGCTAATTAATGCCGGGGGTGGGGGGGGGGGTGAAGCTCCCGCTCGCGCCTCCGCCAGGCAGCCGCCGCCGCCGCGCCCTGACATCTCCCCGCACGCTTGCGCCACCGGCTTTTTCTCATTTAACTAATTAGGCTGCAAAATTGGGTGTTAATTTGTTTAGGAATCCTTAAAAAAAAAAACTGTTCTCTCTCCCCTCCCCCCCCCACCACCTTTATCTCTTTTCTCTCTCCTTTCCCTTTCCAGGGGAAGCAGCCGCCCTCCCTGGTGGAATGGAAATGAATGGGGGGGGGGGACGGCTTGCGGGCAGATGGATGCTCGGGGGGTCACTCCGCAATCTTCTCCGACTTGATTGCTTGATTAGGTCGTTAGCACATTTTAAAAAAAAAAAATGGCCCGCCGTCTGGCGCTGGCCTGATGAGTGGGACGAGGCGGGAATCGCCTGGGTAATTTATCTTTTTATACGGCGAGGCGTTTGATTTCAATCTGCAGATCTATGGCGGCGCCTTTGACACCTGTTTAGCACTGCAGCGCCGGCGGCTTAACCCTCTGGCGGCTCCGCCGGGCGGGCAGCGGGGAAGGAGGCCGGCAGGCAGGCGGCTCTGCGCCCGGGGAAGGGGGGCCCCGCCCGCCTTCGCCTTCACGAGCCACGCGGCTCCTCTGCTGCGGCCGCCAGAGTGCGCAGCTGGCTCCGCGGGTGTCTTACTGGGGAGCGCAAATAAGCTTGCGCATATTTGTGTGTGTGTAAAGCGCCGTCAAGTCGCAGCCGACTTATGGCGACCCCTTTTTGGGGGGGGTTTCATGGCAAGAGACTAACAGAGGTGGTTTGCCAGTGCCTTCCTCTGCACAGCAACCCTGGTATTCCTTGGTGGTCTCCCATCCTAATACTAACCAGGGCTGACCCTGCTTAGCTTCTGAGATCTGACGAGATCAGGCTAGCCTGGGCCATCCAGGTCAGGGTTGCACATTTTTACCCAGAAAGAAATCTCACCGAGCCTAATGGTGCTTATCGTCCAACAAGCATGCGTAGTAACGCAGGCTTGATTAAACTGTGCCGAGTCGCACGGTTATTTGGGGGCAAGGGGGTGATGCCCACGAAGCAGCATGGGACGCGTATCCCAGAATCTTTTGCAGGGTTACCAAGGACGTTTGCGTCCTGAGTCAAGGTATTTTGGTGCTCAATATAGATCCAAATGAATGCAGAAATTGACGTTTGGCTGTCCTTTACTAGCTCCCCCAAAACCTGTCATCTGAAGCAGGCTGTCTCAGCCTGTGTAAGGGTGGGCTCAGGCCTGGTCTTGTAATGCAATTGCTTGGGAGGGTAAACTGGCTTGGATGATTGATCTCTTGTATAAAATAGGTTGAGCCCCTCTGGTGTGTAGGGAGATGTCAGTTATTTAAGGCTTCAGCAGAAGATGCTGTAGGGCAGAAGAGTTCAACCTAGTAAGGCTTAGTGGGGAGGCTTAGTCATAGATCAAAGGAAATACTAGGCCAGAGACAGGGAACTACTTTGTTTTGTTATTGTCCCCCCACCCCAGAGAGCTGAAAGTGGTTTCAGAGAAGCTTTGCTTCCCATGATATACACTGTATGTTCATGTTCTGTTTCCAAGGTTTGCAGATTTTGGGGGGAACAATTCAAAAGCCTGCAAAACAGTTCACCCGAGCACTTTCCTTAAGCACCAATTCTTCTTTCAAGTCACCTTCAAATCTGGGGTGGGGGGTGGGGACTACCACTTGTCTCCAGCCCTAGTTGCTTCAGTCCATCTCATTCTCTTTTACATTCACTGAAAATAGTCACTGCTATGAGCACACAACAGGATACAGATGATCATTTATACTGTGATAATGTAGAGAAGTGAGACCAATTTTACCAAGGATTCTGCACCTAACTGGAAATCTAGGAATAAGGGCATGGTAACAGTGGCCTTCCAAATTGGCAGAGCCACTAGTTGCTGCGTGTGACTATAGCTGGATTTGGGGCATGATGTCTAGAGTCACCGTCAAGCCTCTTTTGTGCTGTTTATGTGAATGTGTGGTTGAAGTTGATATTATAAGAGACATTTGTAACGAGGGTGAGCATTCTGACCAATGCAGGTTTTGTAGCTGTTTTATGGAGATTAGTAAACAACAACAACAACCATGATTTCCTAGGTGGAAACGGTCCACAGAAATGTCACTGAAGCTTGCTGGGACCAGCGTCGCATTTTCCAATTTATTTCATCTTGTGTTTCGTTCAACAGTTTGACCACTAGGTGGCTCCATGCTACGAGAATTCACACTGCCCACAGGACCTTCACTTCCCCACTTATGGTGCAGGGAAATCTAGTCAGCCGTCTCCACCAAAGGGGCAAATGTTGGTTGGTCAAAAATAGCCAAAAATGGCCTAGTGCCTACTTTTGCGCAATAGAAGAAGAGGAGCTGTTTTTTATGTGCTGGCTTTCTCTACCACTTAAGGAAGAATCAAACCGGTTTACAATCTCCTTCCCTTCCCCTCCCCACAACAGACACCCTGTGAGGTAAATGGGGCTGAGAGAGCTCTAAGAGAGCTGTGACTAGCTCAAGGGCTCCCAGCTGGCTTCATGTGGAGGCATGGGGAATCAAACCTGGTTCTCCAGATTAGAATCCACTGCTCCTAACCACTGCTCTTAATGATTACACCAGAATGGCTCTCAATAGGTGCTCTCTCCAGAGTTTATAAAGACATACAATATGATTAACCAAACACAAACATTTATCAATTATGAATTTTCAAAAGAGGGTGGGAAGTATCATCTTTTGTTGTGCTCTCTTCTAGACATGCAAGGACAGAACTTCTTTAAAATATCAGTTGTTTTTCATCTTTCTCTCAGAAGTGGGAGTTTACTGGCATGTCCCTGGTTCTCAACCTCATGGTACTATATTATAGAAAACATGGCCAAGGACATATCCTGTTGTTGCTTTCTAGTGCTGATATTCAGAGGTTTACTGCCTCTTGATATGGAGGGTCCCTTTCATCCCCATGACTAGTAACCATTGATGGACCTGTCCTCCATGAATCTGCCTGATTCCCATTTGTGTGCTCATCGCATGTATGGTCACGGCCATCTACGTCACTAGGTCTCCGAAGAGGTAGCATATAAATGTTTTAAATAAATAAATACAAATGGGTGCCACCTTACAGGTGAGTTGTTCCATGCCCTCTTTATAGAGTGCTGACTCCCCTGGTAATACTGAATCCTGTAGGAGGCGTTGCCGCTGTAACACAGAGGGCAGGCTGGTGACTGCTTCATCCTCTGAGTGTCCCGGTTCAGTTTCCAAGAGGTCATGGGGACATGACACTAACTGGTCAGGAGGTGGAGCCCACA
Organism: Euleptes europaea; assembly: GCF_029931775.1. Taxonomy (NCBI): domain Eukaryota; kingdom Metazoa; phylum Chordata; class Lepidosauria; order Squamata; family Sphaerodactylidae; genus Euleptes; species Euleptes europaea. Next base: position 36,626,028 of record NC_079317.1, read on the forward strand.
AGGAGAGTTCTGTGCATCTCAAGTATACGGCTACTGCATTTTCTTACGGTGCCCTGTCACCATGCAATACTATCCATGTGAGGTATCAGGTCCTCATAGATTAATACAATCCAAACTATACCTGTGCTGCAATCAGAAAGTGGGAATAACCTACACACAGAGAAGTTACCTCAAAGTAAGGCAAGCTGCTGGCCACATGACAAGACATGTATTATAACATCTAGGAATCAGCTGGAAGAACACTTTCGGGGGGGAATGAACCATTTTAGGGATGGGACCGGACTCTTAAGTTCTGATGGTGGTGGAACTATCTGTTATATGTAGTTCCATCCATGATTCTTTGAATAAAATGTAGCTGACAGGGCTGCAATTTGACGGGGGAGACTGGCGGGGAAGAGGGATTTTAAATTTCCCCACACACACACCCCTTGTGCAGCTTTTCATCTGAATATTGACACCACCAAGTTCTTTTTGCCCCTGGTGATGAACCCAAACATAAAAACAGCAAGGCAATTTTCAGTGAGAGAACAGAGTTAGAGGACAGGGTTGTTGTTGTTTTTTTAATGATCAAACACCTCTATCCCCTGCAACCCAGGTAGCTCCAATGTATAAAAAATAAAGCACCCTAGAAAGAATTATGTGATAGTTTTGAGAGTTGACAATGTACATCACTCCCCTGCAAACTATCAACCATGTATAATATTTTCTTTCTGAATACCATATGCTGGGGGCAAAACAAACAGGTGGACACAATTGCCATAAAACCCAGCTTGCAACTTTCTCAAAGTAATTTGTGCAGCTACAGTTGCTGCAAATAGAACGCTGAACCAAATGGAGATGGATGATTTCATCAGGGCCACAAGCTGCATATAAGGCACAGGTGGAGTCTGAGCCCAAAACCGCACATGTAACACAGCACTATTTTACCAAAGGCAAACTGGTTAATTTCCAGCACAGGCTCCCCCTTCAATTTATTTATCCCACACTTCATTTTCTACCCAGACCTCCCCCACAATGAATCCCCCTTCAATTAATTTACCCCCAGATCAATTTTCTGGCTTGATCCCCACAAATCAGTTTCCCTTCAATTAATCTATTCCCCAAATTAATTTTCACCTCTGCTTCCCTCCCTCCAAAAAGAAAAAAAGCTACATATTTTTCTTACAGATGTCAATGATACAGTTGAATAACCTGCCCAGGTCTCTCTCCTTCAGTCTCCCAACTGCATTAATGCTGACTCTGGGACTGAGTTGAGGGGGCTAGAGGTGGGCTCCCAGATGCTGAGGATAAAGGTGCTGCAGATTGGAGGGAAAATAAGTTGGCCAATCAGCAACCACTGATGGTGAGCCAGCATCTTCACCTCATCCCTCCACAATGATCCAGTGGCCTCAAAGAGCAGGTGCCTGGGTGAAGCCACTCATAGGAGCAGGCAAGGAGCAAACATTCCGGATCCTATTTGTGTGGTGTAGGGGTTAAGAGTGGTGGTTTGGAGCAGTAGACTCTGATCTGGATAACTCCTCCACATGAAGCCATTTGGGTGACCTTGGGCTAGTCACAGCTCTTTTAGAGCTCTCTCGGCCCCACCTACCTCACATGGTGTCTGTTTTGGGGAAGGGAAAGTGATTGGAAGCCAGTTTGATTCTCCCTGAAGTGGTAGAGAAAGTTGGCATATAAAAACAAACTCTTCTTCTTCACCAATGCATTGGTTCCAGAGACTCCTAGCTTTTTTTTTGGCCACTCTTCATCTTGCGGACAAAAACCCTCAAGCTGTCAGCATGGTATGCTGTGTGAACTAAATTAGGAGCTGCTACTGGAAAACAGGGTCAACATCAGCTGTAGTCTGGGGCTTTATTGTTTGTTTGTTTATTTACCTCATTTCTATATCCTGCTTTCCTCCCCAATGGGGCCCCAAAGTGGCTTACAACTTTCCCCGCCTCCCATTATATCCTCACAATTTATTATTTATTTAGATAATTTGAATGCTGCCTCTCCAAAAACTGCTTGCGGTGGCTCACAACTAAAAAGAACAACGACCCCATAAGGTAGGTTAGGCTGAGAAATAGTGACTGGCCCAAGGACAGCCAGGGAGCTTCCATGGCAGAGTGGGGATGTCTAAAAAAACAAAAGCCATCAGAGTAACCATTCACAAAGTTTCACTCAGCCCTTTTGGCACTGCGTGGCAACAGTTCCAGCCTTGCAAACTTATTGTATATCTGTCTTGCAATGGGGCAGAATGCCCACTAGAGGGCCATATATGATGCCCACATATATTTTATATCTATGCTTCCTTCTTGAGCCAGCATGGTGTAGTGGTTAGGAGCGGTGGAGTCTGATCTGGAGAACTGGGCTTGATTCCCCACTCCTCCACATGAAGCCAGCTGGATGACCTTGGGCTTGTCACAGTTCTCTCTGTACTCTCTCAGCCCCACCTACCACATAAGGTGTCTGTTGTAGGGAGAGCAAGGGAAGGCGATTGTAAGCCAGTTTGAAACTCCTTAAAGGTAGAGAAAAGCGGGGTATAAAAACCAACTCTTCTTCATTTGCATGGTATATTGATGTCACTGAGAGCCAGTATAGTGTAATGGTTAGCCTATTGGACCAAGATCTAGCTTGAAATCCTCCCAGTCACTATAGTTCAACCTAACCCACTTCACAGGGTTGTTGTGATAAATGGGGGGGGGAGAAATGGTATATACTACCTTGTTCTTAGGAGGAAGGAGGGGGGATGGGATTTTATGTTTGTACAAAGCCATAGGAAATGAAGTGGAAAATATTCCACACTTTCTCTTACTCTCAGCCTAACCCACCTCGCAAGGCTGTTGTGAGGATAAAACAAGGGAGAGGAGAACCATAGGCACCACTTAGTATAGACAGATGGAACAGTAGTTAGGAGAACAAGCTATGAGCCAGGGAACAACAATGAATCTTCAGTGATTAACCTACCTCTCTGATTTAGCACTACTGCATTTGGGTTGGTATCTCCAAGGGAAAATCTGCATAGTGATATTGAAAGTGGTCAGATGTTGATATATAGATATACATCTGAGCCTTGAAGTTCAGATGTGGTGGTTACCATATAGCCACAAACGGCTCTTGGCTATTCACATGGCAGGCAGTAGTGATTCCAGGACCACTGCAGGTGATGCGCCCTGACAGAGAAGACTCATACTGTTGCAGAAGGAGGAGCATGGCTTTTTGCAGGCAACTGCACTGGCAACTTCATGCTTTTCTGGCTTTGCACTGATGTACCAAATGAGAGCATGGGGAAACTGCCTTACAGTCAGATCTTAAATTTCACTTCTGCTATGAAAACTGAGCACAACAAAAGTAGAATTTTGCACACTCCCTGTTTCAAGTGTGATTGCTGTCACCCATATTACTTGAGGAATTCTGGATACTTTTCAACCTCCAAATTTCAGGTGCTTCCTTTTCTTTACCCAGTTCTTTATGTGTTCAATCACTTTGTCTTTTGCATTATTTCTGCGCCTCATGTCTTCCTCTCATATATTAAAATCTAGGCTGGCTCATAGTCAAGCAGACATACCTACACATGAAGCTGCCTTATACTGATTCAGACCCTTGGTCCATCAAAGTCAGTATTGTCTACTCAGACCAGCAGCGGCTCTCCAGGGTCTCAGGCAGAGGTCTTTCACATCACGTACTTGCCCTAGTCCCTTGAACTGGAGATGCCAGGGATTGAACCTGGGACCTTCTGCATGCCAAGCAGATGCTCTATCACTGAGCCACAGACCCTCCCCTCTTTTGGTCTATGCCAAATAATGATCCTGAAATCAATGTCATCTTCCAGCTGATTTGAACAAGATTCTCCTCACTAGACACTTGGTAGTCTGGATACTGCAAAACTTTTTCTCACTTTCACAAGGTCCTAGACAGGTTTTCTTTTACCACCAACAGTGCTTATTCTCTATTATTCCTGTTCCTAATGACTCTTTGTAACTCTTGCAACAGATATTGGGGGGGGGGGGTCTGCCTCATGAGGAGCATTGTACATTTCTCTCATTCAGCCAAGATTAGACTGTTTGTAAATTTCCAGTTCTAACTTCCTTGCAGAAAGCTGCATAGCTCTTATAAACCAGGAAGTACTTTACAACTGTCTATTCAAATGCATGTCAAGATTATTGGCACTGTTTATGACGACATCATTTTCTATGACTCTGTAAAAGGGATATGAAGTTAAATGAGCATAGTAAAGATGGCAGATTGGCTGCATAGCTGATCACAGTGTAGACAATCGGCATAGCTGCTGCTGCCGGCAAGAAGTGAGAACAGGAGTGCAGTCAGACACCAGCACGACTGGACAGAAACTTTTCTTGCTAAAGACTTCAGCTAGCTGGTGAACTGACCGTTAACGTCTTTCAGAAAAGAGTATTTGAGCCTGCTGTTGAAGGCCAGGTACATCTAAACATCTTCTGGCAAATAGAAAATTCCTCTATGACCCCTTGTCATATCACATGTCTTTAAAAAGCCAAGGTTTGCCCCAGGTTTTCAGAATAATTAAAATATTGCTTTTATCTCAATATGGAGAGTTAGTGAATCTTGGCTTACAATTAATTACCTGAATTCATCCTTAGCCTAAAAAGAAACCCTCAACCCCTTCTTTGTAGCTGACATGCAGACATCAATAATTAACCATGTTCAAATGCCTCAAATTAAAAACAACAACAGAAAATAAAATAAATGGAGGAAGGGCAAGTGGCTAATTCAATTTTAATGCAGCATACTGCATCTCACAATGTATTTCCTTGAATAAACTATTGTTACATTCCTTATGCTGGTCTAAATTTTCTCTTGATTCATTCCCAGTGTCCAAAACATGATTTAGAAGACATTAACTATATTGGGGTCAGTGTGTTGAGGGATCTAGAAGAATGCATTTCAACTATGCCTGATAACTTCCTTGATGTGAAAGTTAGCATTGAGAATGATTTCCTTTTACTGTCCCTATGGCAAAGTAACACTAGAAAAATCAAAGTAAACATTATAAACATTTGCATCCGTTTCCAAACAAGGACAAGCATGGAGGTGTTTCATACTGCCATGTTTCAGCAATCAAGTCTTTATTAGTAAACTTTAATATCTCTTCCTTAGCGTGTTGGCGGAATAGCGACAGCCTTGCAAGCGATGTACTTTAAAAACTGGATTTGAAGTTTAATGAAAATTAACTGAAGAACTGGATTTGAAGTTTAATGAAAATTTAGTCTAACTGATGTGGAAAGAGCTCTGCTCTGATCAAGCAGCTCACATTTTGCAATATCAGTTAAGCAATCTGATCTCATCTTTTGCTCCTAAATTTTGATGAACCAGCAGAGCCCAAAGACACACTAGCACTGAAAACCTGTGCCAGAGAAATACCTAACACTGATGGAACCCTCATATTGGTAAAACATTCCCAGTACAAAAATGAGACAGAGCAAAGGCATGGTGAAGAGAAGTAAACATCCTATACTTATGCAGGGCTTGTTCCAGTCCCTTGGATACTATAATGTTATGCCATCAAAAAAGATGGTGTCAACTAATACACACACCCTGAATTTAATGGACTGCCAAAATGACTGCCCCTCTCCCTGCTCCAGCAGCCAGAATGGTGGAGATCCCCCAACTAAATCTGCAGCAAATCATCACACACACCCTGGATAGGTAAGACCCAGCCAAGGAACTCTGTGCCTCATCTATCAAAGTATGGGGCTACATCAGTCTGTTCTCATGTCTTTAGTACGCCAACGGAAATTTGGGAACATGATCCAAGGGCAGTTTGCATGAATAGCCAAGACTCACAATAACGTGTTCTCAGAACACTTGCAGTTTCCCAGACTCAGGTCTTCAGAAACAAATACCTGAGAGGAGTCCAACTCCACTGTTATAAATGGGGTTGCAAAAAGAACTACACAGCCAAGTCAAGAAAGCTCCTGAACAGACTCTCCCTTCCTAACCTCCAAACGCTCCAAGTATGCAGAGCATTCAAACACTCATGACAAAGTATATCCCCCATATACACTACAATGTAGGACAGCTATGTATAGCTTAACAACTCTTTATTGTTCAACAAGTTACAGCATATTTTGCACACAGGGGATGTATGCAATGTGCTGAATGGAGGACAGCAAATCTCCCAAAGCAGGTGAACTCTCACCATGTACCAGTGAAAGTAATGCTGGTGGAGTCTAAGTATTCCACCCACCTGACTCACTGCAGGCTAATGACTACACATTAGTCTTTTTCTGCCTGCCTGGTTGCATGCGGTTTGTGGAAGGCATGTGTGTACCGGGTTGTATGACATCATGGTTTCACTAGGCCATCACTTGTACTTTCCCCGCATGACTAATAGAGTGTTAGTAGTGCTCAGCATCATGACTGGTGGGTGGTGGCAGAATTATGAGGGGTGGTGTGTGATTGCTTGATGGTGCTGCTATGCTGGTGCTTTTTAAAACTGTACTTCTGATTATGTCAGCATTTGTTCTGGCCCAGTATCTGCTGAAACCAGAGTCCGTTCCATGTTTTGGTGGGCTCCAGGCAGAGAATACCAGGATCCCTTCTCCCCTCCTCTGCCATATCAACTCTTGACTATAGGGAATCTAGAGCAGAGCTTCTTCTGTAGATGTCAAACCACATGGAGAAATAAAGTTCTCACAAGAGCCCCTTAACTGTTCTGAATTCCCAGTAATAAATACAAGATAAAATGTAATAAAATAATGTGGCATATAATTGCAATTATACAAATGTGCATTCTTTTTTCTGCTTTTAGCTAACTGAATTTTTTTGAGAGTTTTTGTGTTGGCTGGAGGAGCACATGCCAATATTTGATTTGAGTGGGCAGTCGACTTCCATAGCCTCCTCAATCTCCTATTCTATACAAGAATCTCCTGTCCTCAGTAAAATACTTATGGTCTAATAATACTTTGGTGGAAATAACCCCACTGAATAGACTTGGATAGGATTCTTAGTAGACCTGCTTAGTGCAACCCTGAACAGAGTTACATTTCAATGGACTTAGAGGTTATAACTCTATTTAGGATCACATGGCTACTCACTAAAAATCTGTCTTTGGTTCTTTACCATCTCCCTCATATTGACCATTTATTTTATTTATGAGGTACCCATTCTTGTTTGCATACAGAAGACACTTCTGTACATACTGTGCAAGACGTTTGCATACAGAAGACACTTCTTTACATACTATGCAAGACTTTTGATGTCAATACATTGTAAAACATTTAAAAAAAACAAATTCAATGTTAAGGACATAAGAAAATCCCTGCTGGATCAGACTAGTGGCCCCTTGAGTCCAGCATCCTCTTTCATACTGTGGCCAACCAGCTGCCCTGGAGAGCCAACAAACAGGGCATAAAAGCCAAGGCCTCCCTCTGAGTCGCCTACTACCACTGGTATTCAGAGGTTATCAGATGGTATGTTTTTTGACAGTAGAAAAAAGAGTGATTTATCATAGGCCATTAAAAAAAATTCAGCTGCCTTCCCAGCCAGATGATACCCAGGTCAGCTTATCAACAGTACTACAATATTAACATGATATATACAATAAAACCTCACATAATGAAAAATGCCTAAAATATAAATTCCAAACACCGCAGCATTTAACATTCTGTTTCCTAACTGAGCCAAGTATTTATCATCTCAAACCTGATAGAGTTGAAGAAGAGGAGGAGTAAGAGGAGGAGGAGTTGGCTTTTATATGCCAACTTTCTCTACCACTTAAGGCAGAATCAAACTGGCTTACAATCCCTTCCCTTCCCCACAACAGACACCCTGTGAGGTAGGTGGGGCTGAGAGAGTTCTTAATAGAACTGTGACTAGCCCAAGGTCACCCAGCTGGCTTCGTGTATAGGAGTAGGGAAACCAACCTGGTTCACCAGATTAGTGTCCACCGCTCATGTGAAGGAGTGGGGAATCAAACCCGGTTCTCCATTCCAAACCTCTTTATCCACTACACCATGCTGGCTCTGGGAGGTGCTCTTGGGGGAGTTACAAACGTCAGGGTACCACATCTAAGAGGACCTTTCCTTCTCTGTACATCAAGCAACTCTTCATCAACAGAAACCCAGAGCAGGGCTTCTTCTGTGGAGGTCAAGCCATGTGGGGAAGCAAAGTACAGCAACTGCAATATTAGGAGCAACGGAAGCTGAGTTTGTTCCACCACCCACCACCAGCAGCAAGGTAGTATTACCACCTGAGACCAGAGAAAAAGCTGTTTCCTAGCAATACAGAGGCTAGCTGGAGAAACTGTCTGTCTCGTGGACACCTATCAAGTAAGCAGCATGCACTCTGAGCATAAACAAAAGAATTGTCTAGCTGCATATGCTGAGCTTGTGGCATGCCCTTCTGGACCAAAGCCACAAACTAGAAGGAACTGTAACATTTTCAACTGCAAGTAATAGCCATGAGTGTTTTATGACCTCATATATGAGCCAACATCAGTTGAATGCTACCTATAAACTCCCAAGGATAGAATTCTTCTGTGCTCTCGTTTAAAACTCTGACATGAACCTGCGTGGCAATACACACTCTTGATGTCTTGTTACCAGCAAGATTGACAAATTGGAAGGAGTTCAGCAAAGAGCTACCAAATGATTAAAGAGCTGAAGCGAGGGTGATTTATGGTGCATAATTTAAGTAAACAGTTTTATAGCTTGGTAAAGCACTGACTAGGGGAGGGAGGGCTATGGGAAGGTGAGAGCCCAAAGGACACTGCAGAAGTTGGAAAAAGAGTATGCAAATATCTGAGGTATACATAACCAAAGTGGAGGGGGGAATAGATGTCATCTGAAGACAGTTAATAGCTTATTTGTATTAAAGACTTAACCTCCTAGCATACATAGTTAATCAAATTATACATTGCTAATTCCAGTTTCTGTTAACAAACTCTTAACATGATTCAGACAACCATAAACCCAGCAATGTTGCCCTTCCTTTGCGACCCCAAATGTCATTTACATGACCTATATCCTGTCACAGCTGAGTTGAGATGTGAAGCAGTGGTTGATATAGCTACAACTATACCCTGAAAAAGGAAAGTAGAGCAGATCCATCCTACTATATGCTGCATGCCAGTTGCAGATTAATCCCACTACTAACAGTGCACTCCTATGCAGAGTTATAGCAGTCTAAACCCATTGAAATAAATGTGCTTAACCTGGAGTCACTCTTTGTAGGACTGCAAACATCCTTCCTTTCATATTTTAGGCATTGCACCTGTGGAGCTGACTCTGAGCAGCAGGAATGCTTTTTAGGTTGCTATGAAGGTTAGTCCATCCTGCCACATAAGGCTCTCTACTGCATCGTACATCACATAACAACCTTGCAAACTACCTAAACACTGCACACTAGCACCTGTGCTACACTGGCATATAAACCAGGGTCAGTTCAGAGGTATGTCCCAGCACTGGTCATGACTTTGCCCTTGTTTGCCAGCAGAGGTGCTCATCATAAGCTGTAAAGTTGCTGTTGGCTAATGCTAGGCTAGTCCAGTTATGCAGTCACTGAACATACAAGACCAACACACACAGAGACAAAATACAGTGAGACAATAAATTGGTTAACAGAAAACAGTGGTCAGTTTTCAATAATCAGGGACAATTTTAAAATGTCAGTGTCCTATCAGCTGATGTTGTTAGCAGTCAGCATTTAAACAGAAAGAGACGAAGATGCTGCTGACCCTTGGCTAATAAACAATTATTTCCGTACATCTTTGGGGTACATTCTTCATCTTATGACAAATTCTGAATTTGCCATTAGAGCAAATGGCAAAAATTCTCACTGATTTTAGTAAGTATGCGTTTCACCTTAAAATAAATTCCTAGGATTAGAAAGAAAGAAAAACTTGCACATATAATGTAAGCCTAATTCTCATTGAGATTATTAACCTTTTCTGGGTTTTACCCCTTCTTGCTGCAAGTGGAGGTTCATATGACTGAATGTACCTTCATACAAAAATTATCTCCACACAGAAGACTAGACATCTGGGAGGAAGAGACTAGCCTAGCTGACTTATCAACATACTAGTGGGGGGGTATATGGTACTGGGTATATGCAATATGGTATTGGGAAGGGGAGGGTGCTGTTCAGAGGCAACAAGGTAAAAAATTTCACTGGATTAGGGCAAACCCTTTGCCATGAGCCTGCGTAGATTTTTGAATCCCTCCCTGGGACACTGAATTACTGTACCATTCCCCTCTGCTCCTTAAATGAAAGCTGAGAAAATTAATTTTTTAGATCCAGAATTCCAGCTCTCTTTTGCTTTGGACCCTCTCCAATCTGTCTTTAAAGCAATTCTTTCCTCAACCCGGGAACACAAATAACCCCCGAGCCTTCTTTTTTAATGACATTCCATTTTGGATCAGGTTAGCCGTTCTTCCACCAGATTCCCTCTCCGTTGTTTTCCCCCATAGCATACATGCAATTAACTACATATATCCTTGTATCATACGGCAAGACCATGCAGCTAGCAGAAAACCAGGCAACCTTAGACCCCAAACAGACACACCAATTCAACATTTGTTTTTGAATTTGGGTTTAGATATGTTGGTAGCAAGACCTAGAGAAGCCTTCAATGTAATCCAGCACATCCGCATTAAAAGGTATGTTTCCCTTCCTGAAGAGAGTAAACAATACTGAAAATAAAATTAGTGTTGTGTCGCCCTGAGGTCTCATAGCAGTATGATTACCTGTATCCTGTCTTCAGGAAGTTCTGTTTTCATAGCCAGCATCTCTCTCGCATAGACGTCAGGATAATGGGCTTCATTGAAGGCTTTTTCCAACTCCTCCAGTTGATAGGATGTGAATATTGTCCTGAAGGGAGTAAAACTTACTGATGAAAAAAAAATAAAACCAAAATTCTGAACAATCCTTAAAAGATGGAGGGTGAAAAGGGAAGCTAAAAAAGATCTCTCCAGGATCAGATGAGCATGCCTATTGTATTAGGTGCTTTGGAACACAGACAGGACAATGCTGCTGCAGTTGTCATGTTTGTGGGCTTCCTAGAGGCACCTGGTTGGCCACTGTGTGAACAGACTGCTGGATTTGATGGACCTTGGTCTGATCCAGCATGGCATTTCTTATGTTCTTATGAAGTGGTTCAAATATGCAAAAATGGTTAAAACATACTCTATAGATGGTTCAGCCACAGCGTAAGGAAAGCCATCAGAAATGAAAATATTTTATATATAATTCTTGGTAAGGACAAATCATACTGAACTCAACCTATTTTTTCCAGCACATTTAACTCAATGAGAGTTACTCCCAAATATGCATGCATAGGATTTCTAGCCTTTCAGTGCTATTGAGTTCAGTGGGGGATTTAAGCACTTGTTTGAATCCTTCCCACTGAAACTGATGGGACTTTGGCTGGGGACTCTCCATAATCATATATCACAGGGAGAAGGAATAGCAAAGTTAGCAACTGAAGGGTGAGGTATTGGTCAAAGTAAGAAAAAGGAAGAAGGGGATTCAGAAAGCTTTTTAAAACTTTATGGCAGTCTCCAGTTTACATTCCATCATTTTACTGTGCAATCCTAAACAGTTAAATCCTTCTAAATCCATTACAGGATTGCAATATAAATGGGCAATCTTCCTCCATAGTCCTTCTGTCTCAAAACAAAATCTGTTTCTAAGAAAAACTATCAAAAATTTACCTTTGGGGAAATTACCAGCTCCTATAAATCCCCCCACCAAATAGCACCCCAAACGTCTGTCCAATCGTTCAGCAAAAAATGAGGCTAATGGACTGTTGTTTATTTATTCTATTAGTGACCCTCTCTTCTGCAAAGAACCCACAGTAGAATACATGAGTCATGTATATAGATGATCTTTATGTATTTTAATGAAAGTAAGATCTGTGTTCTCACATCTAGGTTGTGATTTTAAGCATGCTTACTGTACATACAGGTAAGCTCCTCTGAGGTCAAGGTGGCTCATTGATAAATAAATGTGTTTGGGACTGGAGTGTTAAACAAAGTTCCTTAATCTAATACATCTTTGTTGGTCCATGAGCACATTAAAATGAACCTGCATTCTTTCTTTTCATATTCTCCCCTATAGCACATTAACAAGCCACCTCGGGCAAATTCCCTGGAGATGCGGCATAGAAATTATCTAATCAGTAATAATAAGCTCCATAAGGACACTAGCTAGTGGATACTACAATCATAGGGAGCAGTAATAATAACCACTATGGATTAAAAAAATAACTTCCAGATTAGCACTAGCATTACTTCCTTCTGTGAAATGTAACATCACAACCACTGTGTGCACACTAGTCCTAAAACAAAAATATCACAAAATATTTTATAAAATGTCAAATTCATATTCATCCAATATAAATCCAGTTATAGCTTTCCATCTTTTTTATTTTAAAAAACTAAGTTTCCATTCCCAAGCATGTTTTGATGTAGAGAGACATAAATTTCGCTCACCCTCAGCTGTATGTTGGAGGTTGGATTTTATGGTGAAATTTATGTACTGAAGTGTAAAACTAATTTTTCCACAGTTTTTTTTTAAAGTTTAGTTTCATTTCTGGAAATACAGCATTTAAATTCACATTATTTTAGAGGGGACTTTCGGTTCCTACTGAGAAAACTGGTAATGAGTAACATCAGCCTCAGTTTTTCATCCCCTAACAATCTGAAAATTCTTGTCCTTCCTCGTCTGCTAATCCTATATTTGCAAGGGACCTGGACACCGTAGAGATCTCTGACACATCTGTGATACCACTGCTGCTAGCACCAGCGTCAAGCTTTGCTCTACTGTGTTGCAATTGGACAGTAAACATCCTCTTGACTTTACCTCTTTGAAATGAGGCATTTTACACACAGTGCCCCCTTCCCCTTAGTCTGCATATCCCCCAATGGAAACACACACAGTTAAGCCTAAACCACATCTGGGAGCAGAAACAAATGGAAACACAACTTCAAGGGATGGTGCCCAACAGAGGAGACAGTGTACAGCTTTCTTCCACATTCCCATTTTACGGCAAATCTGCATGAATATGAGGCTACCCAGACCTGTTTCTGAATCCTGGAAAGCCACCCGTTCTATGGCTAATCTACCTAGGAATCAATCTGCATTCCAACACAATAGTCTAATAGGGCGTGTTTAACATTAGAAGAAATACAGCTTTAAAAACCAAAAAGTAGTTCAGGCCACTAAAAATAAAACAAAATATATTGTAAAGAATTTACGTGTTCCCGATAGGACAGCCCAGATGCTTTTGAATTACCCCAGCATTTAAAATCTAAAGGATTGTACCAGATCAATAACAGTGTTAACAAAAGATGCTTGTTAATACAAGACACCCCTTCTGCAATCAACCCTTTATTGAGATTTTCTTTTGTATCTGCAAATTTTCTTAAGACATTTTTGTTCTTGCCTTCGCAGAATCACAGCCAATATGGATGGACTAAGCTTCTTTAACCATTCTAGTCTCTTTGTTTCTTTCTGGGCAAATTGAGAACTCTCACTGTGCATCCTTAAGATTTGGGGAAATGGGGGGGTATAATTTTTTGGAACAGATAGATTTGCTGTTAAACACAAGTGGTAGAACTTATCCTTTTGTGACTTAGCCTTAAATTTCGTTTCTTAAAAATCTCCCCCATTAGTCCCTTTTGTTTAGAAGGGAGGCGATGTTCCCTTTTTTGGGGGGGGGGTTTACACACTTGAGAAATTTCTAGCTCCTCTGTGATCTGTCTTTACTTGTTGGACAAGTACGGGTGCTTCCCCCCACCCCAAAAAAAAAATCAGATATACTAGACAAGAAAAAGAAATAATCAATGTAAATTTGATATTATGGCCAAATCCAGTGCCTGATTTCTAAGATTCTGGCCCCGCCATATTCCAATCCCAATAGGAAATGTACCCCAATTCTAACCTTGATCTAGATTTTGAACCCACTCCCTTAGATTAGTCCAATTCTTCTAGCAACTGCTTGCCAGGTTTGTTTGGACCACGTCTAGGAAACTGAGGCATGATCTTTGCCTTAAGAGTAGCAAATCCTTAAAGGGGGGGGGATCTGAGTCCTCAGCCAGCCTTTTCCAGTGACATTTTCTTAATCCACACATTCTGCATCTTACCAAGATTAGTCTAATTATGATCAGACCATGATCGGATAAATGGATGTTGCCTCTCTCTCCTTTGTTTTTTAGTCAGAAAATATCGGAATTGTTGGTGCCTGTCTGAGGATAGCCCACCCACCCACCCACCCATCCTCACAGACCACTGCCAGGTCGGGCCAGGTCAATTGCCTTGAAGGGGAGGCAAAAGGGCAGGGACAGGGTTGCCCCACCAACCCCTAGCAGACCAGGAAAATGAGAGCACATTTCCTTGGGAAACCTGGTCACTTTCTCCTCTCCTCAACGGCTTGTCTTATTTCCAAGCTCTTCGGTCCGCTCTGGGAACGCTTAAAACACTTTTTATTGCTTAATCAGCAGCCATCGACGGCGGGCGAAAAATTGCAGCGGCAACATTGAAACGAAATGAAACAAAACAAAACAACTAGTCGGTTGCATGACCGGTGATGAGAACGCCCTGAGCAGGTGCCAGCCATGGGAGGCATCGGAAAAGATTGCACTTGGGGGGTAGGCGCTGTCTGCATTTGTAAAGGGTCCCTGCCGTTGCAAACAACAACCCCCCCTCCCCAGATATATATATATTTTAATTGAAGAGCGCAGCCCAAAAGATCGCTGGAGAGCGATCGACTCGAGCGGGTGCCGGCGGACAGCTCCTTGGGCGCTGCGTCTTTTGACAGGGGATGGCTAGGCGAGGAAACTGGGCGACCTCCTCCTCCGGGAAGGATGGCTGCAGCTCCTCGGGAAAGGGGAAAGCGGGGCAGGGCAGCAGGCCAGGTCGCTGGGACGGGGAAGATTCCCTTCGCCCCTTCTGCCAGCCAACGAAAAGGAAGACAATAGAAAAGCTGGCCGGGGAGTCCACCCGGGGGTCGCCCTCCCTGGGCCCACCACAGGCAGCCGCCTGGCCCTCTGTGGCTGGCACAGCCCCCCCCCCCGCCCTCCCGGGACCAGCAGCCTGAATCTGGCTCGGCTGGCCTGGTTGGGGAGTGGGTGGGTGGGTGGATGGATGGATGGATGGACGGACGGGGTGGCAGGAGGCCTCCGGGCCACCGAGCGAGTCCCCCAGGGCTGAGCCTCCCGCAAGCACTCCAGGCTTACCTGTGCCGCCTCTTCTTCCGCTTCTTGCTCTGGTTCAAGGAGGATTTGGACATCTTTCTGTCGCTGGAGGAGACATCCTCGGAATCTGGGGACAGAAAGGAGGCAGCGATGGGTGGGGAGGGCGCCGGCAGCTCCCCTCCTGGCTCCCCCAGACGCTCCAGCCGGCCAGAGCTTGCCCACCAGGGTGCCTCGCTGGCGGAAGGGGCTCTCGCTCCGGGCCTTGGCGCTAACTTGCCCGGATCGGGTCAATGGGGGGCTTTTTTCGTTTGCTCGGCTCCGATTTCGTTTCCTTGGGCGTGGGGGGAGTTCCTCGCTCGCTCCGGGCTCATACCCCTGTACGGCAGCCGCGGCGTGTCCATTCTCCCTCCTAGGCTCGGATCCTAGTTTTATTTCGAAGCCAGAAATTTGTCTGATATTCCTCTCGCTTTTCTATTTTAAACTTTAAAAAGTGGTGGGTTAAAAAAAAATTAGCCGAGAAGGCTCAATGCTCTCCAAAGCGCGGGTGTCTGACAGCAGGATCGGGGCGGGTTTTAGGAGTGAACCCCCCAAACCCTGCGGATCTCCGGAACCCTTCCTGCCTCTTATCCTTTCCCTGGACCCTTTCATATTTATAGGGCAAAACACCTAAAAAACTGAAGTTTAAACGGGTGTGTGTGTGTGGGGGGGGAGAGATCCCATCGAAGGGGGATCAATATACGCCCTTAAGTAACGAGAGGCATTCAAAGCTGCCCTGCCCGTCATTTAAATTCTACCCAGGTTTTTCATTAGGATCGCTCTGGGTGTCTTTTCTGTAGTTTAAGTGTTTATTTCGTTGCATTCCCTCGGGGTTCGTTCAAATAAATCGGAGCCTCGACCTCCGCAAGAGCGGTCGCCGCCAAGCAGCACCGGGGCCCACATCCCGCCCTCGTCCGTCGCGCTCTGGATGGAGGAGGAGAGCCGATTCGGACTGGGTTCGAGCCTGGGCCCCCCGCCTCTCCGCCCGGGGGCTCGCCGGCCGGCGCTTCTCGTCCGCCCCCCTCCACGAGATTCGTTCAGATTGGTTTGGACGGGGCTGCTCTCCGTGGGGTGGGGGGAGGGAGGCTTGGCGGGAGGGGGCCCCCTCGGAAGTCAATGCGCAGCGCCTGCCCAGGGGCGCCCCGGAGGCTGCTCTGGCCCCGGGAGGTCCCCGATCCCGCGCTAGTCCCGACCGCCCTGCAGTGCAGGCCGGAGCGCGGCGATCTCCCCCGCCCCCTCTACCTGAGCTGGCCGTCTGGCTGTGGTCGAGGTGCTGGGGGCCCCGGGGCAGCGGCTGCAGGTGGACGCCGGGCGGCTCGGCCAGCACCTCCAGGAAGGTGGGCTGGGCGTAGAAGGCGGGCAGGCCGCCGGCGCTCAGCAGGCCCATGCCCACGCCGCCCACGCCGCCCACGCCGGCGGGGCCCAGGACGGAGCGGGCGGCCAGCAGGTGTCCGGCGGGCAGGGCGTCGCGGGCGGCGCGCGGGTGGGGCGGCGGCGGCTCCTTGTCCAAGCCCAGCAGCTCCTGGATGCCGAAGCCGGTGCAGCGGGGCGCCGCGGGGGCCGAGGCGGGCTTGGCCCCCGGGGGGGCCGCGGCGGGCGGCGGGGGCGCGCCGTCGGGGGCCTTGGGCTGGCTCGGGAGGCCGTGGGCCAGCGCCTCGCCCGCCTCGCCCGTCATGCCGCCGCCGCCGCCGGTGGTCCCTGGTGCCGGCTCCGGGGAATGCGGGGCAGCCCCCCGCCTCGGGCCCCTTTTATACGCCCAGCCCGCAGCCCGCGCGGGGTCACCGCCCAGCAGCCAATCACAGGGGCCGGCCCTGCCGAAAAAGCCAAATGGGACGGACGCGGGGGGAGGGGGGGAGGAGGAGGAGGGGGCAGAGCTGTCCAGGGGCGGCCTGGGGCGCGCGGCGGAGGCGCCCGGAGGGTCCGAGCCCGCCCGCCCGAGGGCAAGCGAGGGCGGGGCAGCGGCTGAGGGGCGGCCAGAAGAGGCGGGCGCGCCGGCTGCGGCAGGTGGGTGTGGGGGGCCTGGGGGGGCTCTGAGGCGGAGGCTGCAAAAAGCCCTCCGAGGCCCTGGGCGCGCGCGGGGGGGAGGGGTCGCGGGGAGGGAGCGCCACTTAGGGAGGGGGGGGGCACCTGTCGGAGGGCCGGCGCCACCCGTGGGAAGGAAGGCAGGAAGGAAGGGGCGGCGCGCCGGGGCGGGGCGGGGTGGGGGGCTCCTTCGCCGCAGAGGTCAAAGGCAGGGCAGGAGCGCCCCGGGGGCAAAGGGGCTCCTGTTCCCCCCCCCCCCCGTGCCCGCTTCCCCCGTGCCACCTTCGCAGCGCTTCCGAGGGCGCTTCCGAGGCCAGGCCGCGGCTCCCCTGTCCCGCTCCAGATCCCAGACGGTTGCAAGGACTGGCGCGCTCGGCGCGGCCCCGGGGGGCTCGTCGCCATCCCCTTTGCGGCCGGCCCCCGGCCTGCCTGCCTGCCTGCCTGCCTTCCGTCGCGGAGCCCGCATCTCCTCCGTGGGGTGCGGGTGGCTCACCGCCAGCGCGCCCAACCGTGCGTTCCGCGGGGCTGAAAAGGGCCAAAAGAAGCGAGGGGAAAACGTTTTTCCCCCCCCTCCTCAAAACGCGTCGGAGAGCGACAGGTTCGTAAAGAGTTCGGAAATCCGTTCCTGGTTCACTCTTGAATGCGAGGAGAAAGTGGCTTCGCAGGGGGCCGCAGTCGCCACGAGAGTGGGGTTGGAGCGTCGGTCTCATGACGGACGTCAAGCAAAATGAAATGTACAATGACTGTCGGGACTGGATGCAAATGTGAGATCGACGTGGAACCAGGGCCAACTAGGAACTATTCCGGGGAACACACACCAAAAAAACAACGTCTGAATGTATTCCTGGTCTTGATGTAATTAGCTTTCTAGAACCCGAATTAGTGCTTTAAAAAATAACCTTCCTGGGGGTTTAAAAAATAACCTTTCTGGGGGCGGGGGACTGAAGGCAAATCCGATGCATGCATTTAACACGGAATTCTGAAAACAAAATACATACATTGAACACAAAATACACATATAGAAATCCGACATATATCCAACAAATGTTGAAATCAAATACACTTTATTTTTAAAATAGAATCTGGATCTAAAATGCCCAGTAATTTAAAAAGATTGGCCACCTTCACTGTGCTAAACATGTATTTGATATCTGATGTTTTGTAAAATAGGTTAACTCAGCACATCTCATGTGTTGAAATCAAATATTCATCTGAAATTATAATTATTTTAAAAATAATTGTAATGCAACGGTTAACATTTATATTAATAGAACCATTTCAAATGCGTGTAAATTAAAACGAATCCAGATTCAAATCCAGTTTAAAAGTTTTTTCAAAAGTTTTCTGTGTTAACTTTTTCAAACATGCCTCACTACTTCTTTCACCTTAAACTTTAGCTGCAAATTATCTATAAGCATAAGAGATTTGGAACTGGAAGAATATAACCATATTCTGAACACAAAGGAAACAACTGTGTGTATGAAACACTGCTCCTTAAACACCTTGTCCATTAATTATCTAAACCCTTGCATTTAATAAAGGGAAGCATCTCTTCTATCTTTGACAAGCAAATAAAGCATCTTTGTCCCACAGGCTGATATACTTCCTGACATCTCTTGTCATATGCCATAATTATATAAAAAGAATCTCCTTTTTTGGTCAGGTTGTGGACACTCACGGCCACTTTGTGTAACATAAAAATTATCACATGGAAGTCATGTTTGTATAGAAACCAACATGAAATATGCATGCATGCATTCATCACACTTGAGAAACTGCACATGCAGTTCAAGCAAATAGCACTAACTTCCATGTATAATCTTTGTCTTCTGTGACCTGAATGTTCTATCCTTGATTGAGCTATCAAGGTGTTACAATAAATAATAAAAGCATTGTGCACCAGTTGTGATAGAAAGGGGACAATTTTTATTCTAGCAGTCCCTAGCTCTGCCCTCACACAAGGTCACTTCCCAAACTCTTCTTTCTGTCAGCATAACCAAGCATTCACCTTCTCCCTCCGTGTGTCAAAGTAAACAGTTGTATTATGAATGCTTATGTGTCCTATATGAGTCAGTAACCACAGAAAAAGGGTGGCATCAATCAGGGATTTATAGGGTTTCTGCCCCTTTCCGTTAGGACAAAGTCTTTTTTAAAAAAGACCATAAGATGAGACAGAAAATGATCCTTGCAATACCTGTCAAATTGTAACCTTCTAAGACATCATGTTCTTGGCTTCTTATCTACAACCATGAGGTCTAGATACACAGTTGTTTTTAAAAATAAAGTTAATTTGTTTACCAGGTTGTTTTAAAATTCTGCCCTTCCTCCAGGGAAGTGTACTATAAATCAATCTCTTGATCTTGACAATAGCTTGGTGTGTTCCTAGGATCCAAATGGTTAGATGCTCAATCTGCATATTGTTTTGTTTTTAGATCACAATGTTTTTGCCATCGGATCACATATTCAATTCAGAGTGCAATTTTCACATATAAAAAGATGATGGCTGTCTTTCCAGTTAAGAGACTTCAAATAGGACTGGAGGGAAATCTCTGCCTAAAATCCTAAAGACCTGACTTGGAAATCTCACTGCCAGTTTATTAACCAGAACTAAGAAAAGAGCATACCCAGTGAACAACCTTCAGCATCCACATGTGGCATTCTAGGTCTGTACAGCAGGGTTGTTTGTTTAATTGTTTTGCTGTAATTTTTTTAAAACTAGAGGATTCTTTATTGCAGAACCACGTAATAGTGACACCTGCTGACAGCTAAATAAATAATCACAGCATGCACTTTGTTGTTCGGCTAACCAACAAACTTCTAATGAGGTGATCAGGATTTCTGGAAGCTCTGTTAATAGCTCTGGAGTAAGATGTACAGTTTGTTAAAGCTTTAATATTTGCTGGGAAAGTTTGCAGTTACTTTGTAGAGGCCCAAACCCAAATAGTGGTCAGAATCCCTCACGGTAGGCTTAAGCATACTTAACTCTCTGTTGAGTTTATTTATTTACTTTATTTATAATCCACATTTTTTTGCTGTGGCTCCAGGCTGATTACACAATTTGAAACAGTTAAATAAGAACTATATAAAATAAAACCAACAGTGAATAAAACCAAGGTACAAAATCTGGGAATAATACACTAACATTGTAAAAATTATGAATTACAAAATTGGTGGAAAAGATGCAACGAACAGTGTAATATGTACAAGGAACAAAGAAATGAACACTGACTAAATTTCACAGATGCTAAACAACCTTATTCCCTATTATAAAAATGCCCTCCTGAACAGTACCCTGTTATACAGTTGTATAAAGAGTGTGGGAGCATTCCTGACCTCATCAGACAGGCTATTCCACCAGATAAGAGCCACAACAGAAAATGCTCAGCTATGGGCAGCTGACAGTTTTACCCATTTGAAAGGTGCACCTTCAGAAGGCTTTGCTTAGAAGCAACCTGATTCCTTATTAGAAAAATGTCCTTCTGAACAACTGATCTGTGGACTGTAAAGGCAGCCCTTTATTTAATTCAATATTCAATTTCTTTTATTGTATGTGTCTGTTGTGCACTTTATTATCGTTTAGCTTTCTCATACAAGTACCTTCTTTCTTCTTTAAAATCTACTTTGGAAATTGAATTGTTTTCCTTGTGTGATGAGGAGTTTTGCACATTCTGATGTATACAAAAGCAATGTTTTCTATCTAGAAGGTTCTTGCTTTACATGCTACAAACCACAAGAATGATATCTAGACATATCCTTTGACTGTTTAATAGGACAGATGTCTTAAATGCTTCACATGTCTCAATAGAGGCAACTAGTACATTTGTCACTTCCTCTCTTTGTCACATCATAGCAAGCAGTGTAATGAAAGTTCACGAAACATACACATATTTCAGTGATATGGGTGGGGAATCTGTGAACCTTCCTGAGCCAGCAGGTGAGCTCCAACAGTTCCCTAAGAGAAAGCAAGCAAAAAATATTGACACTTCGTAGTGTATGGTGTTCTATCGCACACCTGCTGAAAGAAGTTGTAACAGGAAAAAGGGGGAGCAGAGGATGCACTGATGTGGTAGGACCACTTTCCCTCAGGGAAAAACTGCCTGCCTACTGACAGGAGGGGAGGGGTTGTGGCTCAGTGGTAGAGCATCTGCTTGGCATGCAGAAGGTCCCAGGTTCAGTCCCTGGCATCTCCAGTTAAAGAGACTAGGCAAGTAGGTGATGTGAAAGATCTCTACCTGAGACCCTGGAGAGCCACTGCTGGTCTGAGAAGACTTTGATGGACCAAAGGTCTGATTCAGTATAAGGCAGCTTCGTGTGTTCATGGGACAGTTTAGGAGACCAGTAAACTGTTGGCTTGACCCTCTGTCCTTAACATATCAAAATGCGTCTCCAGGAATAAGAGTTTGTGGATCCTTCAATACAATATTCTATTTCCTTCTGTAAAATAGTAATGGTAATATAGAATTATTTGGATTCATGCTATCAAGTAACTAAGAAATTCCATAAGCAGTACTTTGTCTTTCAAAAGGGAATACTTTTACCTAATCCCCAAAAGGTCAATAGTTAATTTGACAAATACTCTTTTACTTTTAATGGTTTCACTATGCCTCAAATTAGGTCAGTTATGCGGGCAGTGCTAACAATGGTTAGATTAATGTGAAAATTACACAACCCTAACTGGTGCTTGCTTGCTTCTTTATGTACAACATTTCCAAGGCTCAAAATAAAGAACAAAATAAAAAGGTTAAAAATTGTCACCAATAAAATCACAAAATTAAAAATAATATGCTAAAAACAGCATTAGAGAGCCAGCATGGTGTAGTGGTTAAGAGCAGCGGACTCTAATCTGGAGAACTGGGTTCAATTTCCCCCTTCATCCACATGAAGCCTGCTGGGTGACCTTGGGCCAGTCACAGTTCTCTCCGAACTCTCTCAGCCCACGCAGAGGCCGGCAACGACAAACCACCTCCAAACATCTCTTGCCTTGAAAATCCTAAGGGGTCGCCATAAGTCAGCTGTGACTCGGCAGCACTTTCCACCGCAAAAACATCATTAGCAGTTAAAAGAACTAAAACATTAACACCATTTATGACCATACAGGCCATATACTTTCTGAACAAGAGAGGTCAAAACCTCTCTAGAAGGTTTTGCAAAAGGAACTCACCTCCTCTGGGAGGTCATTCCAGAGCCTCAGGCAATTGTGGTAAAGGCCTGGCTCCTTTCAGCAGATGTTCTTACCTCCCAAAGCAAAAGTAGTTGCAGAAGGGCCTGACTCACCAAGGGCAGCTGCTAATGGCGTCTTACACAGGGCGAGGCAGACTCAAATAAGCCCCAGACTATGTTGAAGGGCTTTTAAGGAATGCCACAGAACCTTTAATTCAGGAACAGACAGGCTGTAGTTTCTGGGATGTCTTCGTATGAAGACCCACATAGAACAGTCAGTTCTACAGGTTATGAAAGCATGGATTAGCATGGCAAGATCTGCCTTCTTCAAGAAAGATCTACTGTACAATAAAAACAGTTGGTCAAGGCATGCATGATCCAAGTGTCTCTCCTGGGTTCCATGCCTGCTCCTACTATGCTCCTCCAGAGAATTGTGATTCTCCACCGATATTACCATTCCTTTGTCTGGGTTCAGTTGTGCTTTATTTAACCTCTTCCACAGGACCACAGTTTGCAGACTCTTGTTTAGAACTAAGACACGGCTCCTTAGTTAACATACTATAGAGCTGCATGCCTCCAATCACAAGGCCATCAAAATCTAGTCCAGTGCAGACAGGTAGGTCTAGTATATGACGTTTCACAAGCATAGGTCCCATAAAAATCTGGGACTGTCCAATGGTTGACATGGAGATCATCTAGTTCTGAGCTGCACAAGGGTCTTGACATGAATGTTGAAGTCACCCAGTCTGATCAAGTCATGGGGTTCTGTAACACAGTATGTCTTCAGATATTTCACTAATGATATCTTGCAACATCCCTATTCTCATACCATTTATTTATTTAAAACATTGATCAGCCACCCTCCACCTTGCAGAACTCAAGGTGGTTTACAAAGTAAATAAAACAACAATTAGAAAAAACCCTAAGAGACCAAAATTTAAAATCTCAATTAGCACTGCCAATAAATAAAAACTAAATTAGTCAAACGCAATCCTAAATAAAATTGACTTCAACTGCCTCCTGAGGCTGCCACCGAGAAGGCCCTCTCTTGTGTGCCCACCAAATGAGCGTCTTTGATTGGTGGGACAGTCAGGATCAATACCAAAGATCATTGTCTGTGCAAAACTCTCCCCTATGTTTTGACTCCTTGCTACCTAGTGCATGCTATATTAAATTCTGAAATAGGATATGTTAATAAGTGACTGCAATAGTTTTCTTTTAAAATGCAACTGTATTTAACAAAATGTTAATTTCACAATAGTGGTGCAATGCAAATACCTTCAGCAACATTTACTGTCTGCAGTTACAGACTAGGCAGGTATGTCCGGTGCGACCACTCAGATCTTCAGAATAACTCTAAGCACTTTGTGGAGTACAATGATACTCTCTAGTAGCTTGTGTAGCCTTAACTTCTAGAGACCCACAGGGAATGCATCACTAACTTCTAGAGACCTTCAGGGAGGGTCCTGAAGCCAGAAACACTGTGTGTGTACATTAACAAGCATTTTTTAAAAGTACAGGAAATATTTCTCCAAAACAGGGACAGTATTTTAATTTACTTTGTATAAACAGAAACAAGAAAGCTTTTAAGTGTGGCACAGCACAACCCAACAGTGTTACAGATACATGTCTAAATTTGTACAACCCTTCCTGTGAAGATAACACCCATAACTGCTGTGAAATACTCCTCGTGGACCCTTAAAACGTCAGCTGGAAGCTTTAGCTGATCCAGAATACAACAGCCACTCTCTTGACAGGGTTGGACATCTGCAGCTACATTACAACAGTGCTCTTGGGTTTGCACTCCTAAGCAAAATTCAAAATGCTAATTTTACGTAATTTTACTCCACTGAGTGATAGAAGTGTGGTTGCCTAATATTCTGCGAACAAAGAATGTTAACTAATGTGTTCTCTATTCTTCCTGCTACCTACAAACGGTAAGAAGAGTAGGAATCAAGCCCTGAGGTTGAGGAAGGATATGAACTACAGATTTCAGCATCTAGATCCAACAAACGTCCTAAATTCAGATATTTTTTCATGCAATAATTATACAGTTAATTCTTGCACTAGGCCCAGACATCTTTCATCAAGGAGAGCCAGCATGGTATAGTGGTTAAAGTGTTGGACTAGGATCTGGGAGACCCGTGTTTGAATCCAACATGGAAGCCACCGGGTGAACTTGGGCCAGTCACTTTCTTGGCCTCACAGGGTTGCTGTTGTGAGGATAAAATAGAGAAGGGGACAATGATGTTGGGAGCTGCTTTGGGTCACCATTGCAGAGAAGAGTAGGGTATAAATAAATAAATAAATTCTATTTACCAGACTTAAACTGAAAGATGTTGACAGTGAAAAATGTGCTCTCTTCCTTAGCTAGCATGTACTTGTTGTACTATTGCATGCTGCATGGAACCAGGTGGCTCAACTGCCATGAGCACTTACTAGATCATGTCTGTGATATCATTGGCAATGTGACCCAAATCCAGATGTTAATTTATTTCAATTTACAGGCTGCAATTCCAAGAAAACTTTCCTGGGAGTAAGCCCCACTGTATAACACGACTTATTTATTTAGAATATTTCTGTGTTGCCTTTTCAGAGTCCTGCTTGAGGAGGCTTACAATTAAAAACCACAGTACTAAAAAACTAACCATTGGCCATGAGAAACATAAAAATTATCTATGAAACAGGAGCAGAGCATTAAAAAGCTGATGAGATAAAACTTCTAATTTAAAGCCTTAAAGAAAGTAAAGTTGGCGTCAGGCAAGCCGGGGTGGGGTGGGGGAGGAGGATGTTCCAACAGTGAGGTGCCATCACAGAAAATACTCTGTCTCTAGTTGCCACCCACCTCACTTCTGCAGGTGGGGGCACAGAAAGCAGGGCTTGACAGGCAGCTCTTAACTGGTGGGCTGGAGAGTATGGGAGCAGATGGTCCTTCGGGTTCCCTGGCCACAAGTTATTAAAGGCAAGAACCAGCAGAACTTTGCATTATGCCTAAAAGAACTGATGGGCATAATCTGAGGAGACCTGCATAGCATGGTTCCCATAGCCCCTGTGTTTCTGCAGTGTATGTCTCCCCTAATTTAAAAAAAAAAGGTCAATGCAAGGATAACTATTCCTTCACCCCCTCGTGAAAACACCTTCCCCAACATCCATCGCAAAGAAGTTGAATATTGTACTGCTGGTGCCAAACTAGAGAGAATCTGATTTTAAACTGCAAGTTTACCTGCCTTGAGACTTATGAGTAGGATGGGTTAAATGCTTAAATATATAAATCTTATGGTGCCTTTCTGGCAGCTACTTTATTTTCTTCCGTACCCTTGCCCTTTCCTTCCATCTAATTATGTCTATGGATGCAAGCTATAAAAATCAGATTGAACTCAGCGACAAGAATAAATACTCCATTGACATGTTCAGTGAGATCTCCTTGCAGGTTGTCCTTCTCCTGTTGCCTTTCTAAAGAGAGTTCTACTTAATTCTTCGACAATTAGACGTTCTCACAGACATAGATCTTCTTATATTTTTAATCCCCTTTCCCCATATTCAGTATACAACAAAGCAAATTAGAGCGATGGATGACATCTTTTGTTGTCACTCTAGTGTAAGTCACAAACTTGGGTTGACTTTCACTCAGAATCCCCCCCCCCATCTAAGCATGTGTGTGTGCCAAAGTAAATGTGTGTGCTAAAGTGTAACATGTGAAACAAACTACATTGCCAGTGTGCTGGTAAGGTGCTCTATAAGAATCCATGTGTAGAAAACTTGGTTATTTGGGTTTGTTCAAACCTAGTTTTACATAGAATGGTTTACATTTTTAGAAGTTTGAATGTTTAAAAATTATTTAACGGTTATGGAGAATCACCCCAGCATATCCATACATGCTGCAAAGTCTGTATTCTGGTTACTTGCAAGAGTCTTTAAGGTGCTACTGGACTCTTACTCTTTTCTTCTGCTATTGACAGATTAACATGGCTACCCATCATGGTTACTTGTAATTAGCCCCCCCCCACACACTTTTTTTTTTTACAAACGGGTACTTTGTATGCAGACTGATGCCAATACAGATATTTTCCCATAGTATTTTGCAGTGTGTGTCTATTTTCAAAAGATGGAGCACTTTCTGTATGGTGTGGGGCCCACCTAAGGCCAAACACTTTATGTGCCTCATATATCTCAGGACCTCAGGCTGGGAAGAGAAACCACT
The DNA here is from genome assembly GCF_029931775.1 of Euleptes europaea. NCBI lineage: Eukaryota > Metazoa > Chordata > Lepidosauria > Squamata > Sphaerodactylidae > Euleptes > Euleptes europaea. The sequence continues at coordinate 36,652,593 of NC_079317.1, forward strand.
TGGGCAACCATGTTGTGTTTTGTTTTTAAACTTCTGCTCTTTGCTTTCCAAGGTGCTCTGATCCTGAGTTGCCAGTTTCAAATAGTGCTAAAGACAGATGTGAATTACTCCTAATGTATACATTCTCAAATGGGGAGTAATGATTACATCTTTGTCCAAGGAGACTTTGGTGCTGAGATCTTTTTTTATATGTAGCATAGTCTCCTGTACTCCACTCGGGTAAAAGTAGTACAATCTGCAGACTTGGTCTTCTTTCCATCATGCCTAACAACATTTCTCTCTCTAGCCCCCTGCCCTCTCTTAAAGCTCTCTCAGCCCCACCTACCTCACAGGGTGTCTGTTGTGGGGTGGGGAAGGGAAAATTATTGTAAGTCGGTTTGATTCTTCCTTAAGTGGTAGATATAGTCGGCATATAAAAACCAACTCTTCTTCATCTTCTACCTTGGAGAAAGGGGAGGGGTAAAAGTGTAATTAAATTCATATCTTACCAATGGGCTGAAATTTCTTCTATGAGGTGAATGTGAAAATCAAATATGTAGCTACAGGATACCACCAGCTGTATCTGTATCCTCTAAACCTGCAAAGTTTTTAATACTATTTCTTTTCAGCTACACTAATAACTAAGATAAAAATGACTTGACTCTGCTAGTCAATTAGAATATGCAGCAACATATCAGACTAACATCCATCTAAGCCTATCTTCTATCTCCCATGCTTGGGAAGAGAGAGCAAGAAACCCATTAAAACTATTACATGTCAAGAAAAAAATATCTCTTTCGTTTCTCATTGGCTGCAGTCCAGGCTACAAAAAGAAATTAACTGAATATTTAAAAAATATTTTCATCTCATCCAACAAGACCTAGAATTCTAGGTGCTTCAAGTTTTTTTTTTAAGTCCAGCTGACCAACAAATGCCCTGGGGGAGAAATAAAAACAGGTTTATATAAATCAACTGTACAGTCTTCTATACTGCTCAGAATTATAATTCATAGATGTGAAACAGTTTTTAAAACACTTACACAGGTTGAAAACGCACGGCTGTTTAGTCCTGCGATTATCTCGCGAATGTAGTGAATCTCCCTAGTCTACACGCATGATTGTCTGCCACCTGGGGGATCAACCCACCTCCTTTCGTAACTTCCCCAGGTTTTCCTGTTCTTTTCCAATTTAAAATTAAGCCTCGCAACAGCCGTAAGTGCTTGCCAATGCATTTCAGCTCCTCGGTTGACTTTCTGCAGGGAAGAGCCACTGCCCGGCCCCAGGCAGCAGCAACTTTCCGCCCCCCTGACCTCCGCCCCCCTCTCTTGTTCTCTCCCCCCTCTCCCTGTCTGCAGTGCAGTGGGCAGCTTTTGGGAGCCACGGAGCAGGGAGCCTAGCTGGAAGCCACCCAGACACCGCTTCAGCCTCCCAGGCCGGATGCCCAGCCCTCCTGTGGGCTTGTGCGCCTGCTCAGCCCCACCCGAGTGGGCCCTCCTCCTCACCGCCTTTGCATGGTCTCCAACCCAACCCATGCCCTGAAGGAAGTCCCCCGGGGGCACTGAATCATGCTCGCCCAGGGCCCAGGGCCCCCTCCCAGGGCCATGTCTTCACTCTGGGCTGGGGCACCTTGCCTGCCTGCCTTACGGGATCTCCAGGCTGGGTCTGCTCCTGGAGAATCCCACTGCATCCTCTGCAGGGCTGCCCAGGATTCCTGGTGGGGCAGCGGTCCTCACTGCTCCTGGCTGCTCTGGGCCAACTTCAGCACTCCGGGCCAACACACTGCTCCGTTAACGCATGGCCGTTTTGTCTGGCGATTCTCCCAGACTTCACCATGCATTTGGATTTTGGATCGCGGGATAAAAAAGCATGAGACATGAGAGGGAGAATAGCCAGACAAAACGGCCATGCTTTAACGGCCTGTTTTCTTCAATAAAAACACAAAGGTTAACTTCTGCTAAAGTTAAGTACTGGTTAATTCCTTTTGATTTCTCTGGAATGGATATCACTGGAATCTAAATAGGTGTAACTGAGCTGTGGCATTCTGGATCAGTTAGAGTTTCTAAGCTGATCTTGCAGGGAGACTAATATACAGTGCATTGCAGTAGTCTAGTCTGCAATCCTAATGGGTGGGTTACTTACCCCCGGCCCAGAGAAGGCACAACCGTGCTGCCTCCTGAGCGGCTTGCTGACGAGCACTGCAAGCCATAAATGCCTCTTCCAAGAAAACCCCATGGAACTCTCCTTGGAGTTCCATGGGGCTACACCTGCCTTTTGCAGGGGTAACTTGGCGACTGCAAAAAGGAGCATTCCCAGGCCAAAAGGGCTTTGGGAACTGACTAACATCAGCTAAGCCCCCAAGAATGTCCCCTTTGATCCCGGCACGAGCCTCCGCGCTGGGTAAACACTGCAAGCGAGGCTACACCAGCACCCGAGGCTTGTGTTGCTGTGCAGCTCCCCAGAATCCAGTGTAGGTGCCCCAGCAGGCAGAGAGCCAGCATGGTATAGTGGTTAAGAGCGGTGATTTGCAGTGGTGGACTGTAATCTGGAGAACCAGGTTTGATTCCCCACTCCACATGAGCAGCGAACTCTAATCTGGTGAACCGGGTTGGTTTCCCCACTCCTACACATAAAGCCAGCTGGGTGCCCTTGGGTTAGTCACAGCTCTCTTCAAGCTCTCTTGGCCCCATCTACCTCACAGGGTGTCTGTTGTGAGGAGGGGAAGGGAAGGTGATTGTAAGATGGTTTGATTCTTCCTTAAGTGGTAGAGAAAGTTGGCAAATAAAAACCCAACTCCTTCTTCTTCAGCACCAATGTTGGTGCCACTGTAGCCAGCCCAAGTGGCAGTAATGCAGCCACCAATCCAAACCCCTTCCTCCCCTTGTTAGGATTGGGCTGCCCATTTCCCATGTTCCAAAACTGCAAATGATTTGTCCTAAGGGCGTTACACAGAGATTGAAAAGCAAGGGGGATAGAATTGTGCCCTGTGGAACCCCACAAGATAGGTCCCACACTGGTGATGACAACTGATATCCAATAGCAACCCTTTGTGTCTGATCCATGAGGAATTATTTGAACCAGTTCAGTGAACATCCTCTGATACTTACTTCTGCCTCCAGGCACCTCAACAAGATGGCATGATCCCTGCTGTATCAAAGGCTGCAGATAAATCCAATATGAACAACAGAGAGGCTTGGCCTTTGTCTACACTCAGACAGAGGTAATCAACTAGAGCTAACAGAGCTATCTCTGTCCCATAGTCTGGCCTGAAGTCAAACTGAAAAGGGTCTAGAGCACATGAGTTATCCAAGAAGACTTGGAGTTGGTTTACTACTGCTTTCTCAATCACATTGCCCAGAAAGGGTAATTAGACACTAGGCGATAACTGGCCACATCATTTTTCTATAGGGATTCCCCCCCCCCCAATAGTGAATGGATAATTGGCTCTTTGAGTGATCGAGGGAAGGTGCCCTGAGTTACTGACTGATTTATAATAGAGGCCTTTTCCACACAAATGGTTTACAATGTTTCATGCTGTCAAAAGCTATGTTTTATTTTTTTCATTTCCACATGTTTTTTCTTCCGTTTGGTGTTAGAAATGTTTTCCCATCATTTGTCCTTTGTTGTTTTCCTGAGCACTTTTAACACGATGATTTCCACCCTCCATTTTCAAGACAGCTGTTCTCCTGTATGTGAACTTCTTGAAATGGTCTTTATTTCTCCACCCCACCAATCACTCCACTTGTTCATGCCTACTGTTTTGCTCATCTCCCCTCCCTCCACCCATTTCCCTCCCTAATTTTTTTAAAATTGTTTGACAAGAAGCTTAGCAATCTAACACTGGATCGAATGGATGCATGAAGCAAGAATAAACCCCCTCCCTTTTTGCATTCCCCTGGGCTATAAGTCTGCTACTGAGTTTCTCGTTACACACTGGGAAAGCCAGAAAGTTCACAAAGTGGCTTGGTAAAACACTCCAAGCAAAACAGAAAATGAATTTCCCCTCCTAATTTTTTAAAAAAAAATTATTAGTAGATAAGCAATTTAACGATGAATCGAATGTATACATAAATGCGAGAATAATCCCCCCCTTCTACATTCCCCCTTTCTGGACTGCGTTGCTCAGTGGAAAGTTTTGCAAATTCCCAGACAGAGAGGGGGAGCCACAAGTCGATTTCAGGTGAAATTGACTCAGGTGGATTGTGCTTCAGCTTGAGGCTGAATTTCAAGAAGTACATTTGAAGAAGGAGCACCAGGCAAAGCGCTGTTGCTGGGCTTTTTGGTTTAAATAGTTTTGCAAATTCCTGGACAGAGAGAGAGAGCTGCAAGTGGATTCTGGGTGAAACTGACAAAGAAATTCTTAGATTTGCAGGCGCGGGGGGGGGGGGGAACTCTGGTGAATTTCACTTCTCTAAAGTGCTCTGAACTCCGGCCCAGTTGGGGAATCCATTTTTAGGACAAACTTTTCCAAAGGTATATAATGGCAGATTAGACACAAGTGTTTTCCTGTCTAATTGCAGTGTGCATCAGCACTAAAGTGCATGGGCAAAAACTCACAAAAAATTAGGGAGAAGTGGGGGGAGCTCCAGCGCAATCATCCATGACATCACAAATCATGTGATGCTCATGTTTCACCTCTTTACCCATAAAATAGAAATGGTAGTGAGTTATCTTACAAGGATAACTATAAACCATTTGGAAATAAAAATGATTGATACTGATACTGAAAAATGACTGATACTGAACCTGCGGGTCTAAGAGAATTCGACACTGACGAATGACATTGTGTACTATTGGCTGATGAAGCCCTCAAGCGAAACGTGAACACAATCCAGAGTCCACGTACCCATGAACCTCCCCTCTGCACCATGGTTGTTTGATATTTATGTATGACTGAGGATTCCTCAATGTACACATTGGTTCCATTAATAAGATCACTGCTATGGGCAACTGAGTTCCTTCAGCAGTTCCTATTGCGCACGATCTAACTACCAGTTACTGCACATGAGCAGCATTGCTGGTATTGGAATTGCTTCTATCACCTCTACTGCACATGATCAACCCCTGCAACTGTTGGAGTTCCATCCTAGAAAGGCCTTCTCCTCTGTGCTTGCCATCTTTGGGAATAGACCTTTGGGGTTTCTATGAGCCATTGACTGTTTGAATTTTTTGTAACCATTAAGACTATTTGGATAAGTTTCCATTTACCTTTTGGTTTTGAACTCTTTATACATCCATGGTACAGTTGTATTTTGTGTATTTGATGTGCAAGTCCTTTGACTATTGAACATTGGTTGTGAATATATATATTTTGTATTTTGCAACTGGAACTTGTGCTGTTCTTCTTGTTTGTACTTGCTATTTTACAGCACTATTTGTAACTTGTTGTTGCAGTAGGGAAAGGGTCAGCATTTTGCTTTTTTTACATTTTGAATGGGCTACATGAATGTTGTGAAAAACAAGTGAATACTCTTTACTGGAGATAAATATTTTAGAACAGACTACAGGATATGAAAATCATCTCTGTGGTTTGAGTTTATTAATTTTGTTCTTTGGACAACATCTAACAGGCACCCTCAAGAGTTCTCTCTGGTTAAAAAGTTAACCTCTGAAAAGGAAGGAACAAGAGTGCCCAGTGGGAATTTCACTTGCAACACTATGCCTTCTTCGGGGGGATTTCAATTTGTGTAAATGAGTGTTTTTAATTTGTCGTACTATGCTTTATCTCTATTACCATCTCATTTGATGTTAAACCCAGTTTCACCCTCCTGACTGAATTCCATTTGATACATTAAGAGTAATTCTCTTCCCAAAGGGGTTAGACATTTCCTCTCAACATAAAAGTCGCTTATTTTGGATAAAGAGACGATTAGATTTATCTTTAATATTTTAATGGCAGTCGGGATTATTGGGTAGGCAGCCCCGGTTTCGTTTGCTAGTGAGGGATTAGACTCTAATAAACTCTTCAGATTGAGATTTCTCCCCCTGTTTTGCACAAAGTACTTGTATTTATGATTTAAAAAAAAAAACTTCTTTTTAAAGTCATAAATTCCATTTCCTGGTTCCTATTAGTATTAAATCAAGTTGATTACATCTGTAGTGACTATTTGCACATATATCTTTTTAATTTTAACATGCACAGCATAAAATCTTTAATGGTGCAATTGAAGATGCCTGCAACATTCCTGTCGAAACAGATGGAAATGGATCCACTGGCAGAAACTTAGAGGATACAGTGGAGGTACAGAAGAGTCAGAAATAAATGATTTTTCCAACTGCTCACTCAGGCCTTAGGGTGGATTCTTGTATTGGTTTTTTTCTGACATGGAACATGATATCGATGGGGACGGGGTGGATCCTGCAACGTCTAAATTACCACACAAGTTTTTGTTCTGCTCCATGTGCCAGTAAGCCAAAGTCTGGAGAAGCACAAACTATAAACAGCCTTCATCCTTTTACATTTTTAAGATTGATAGCTGAAGACAGACAGGTAAAAGTACCACAATTTTACTTACTTACTTATTTATTGTCCTACTTTCTCACTGAGACTCAAGTTGGATTACAATGTAAGTCAATGCAATAATGAGTGTTCACAACCACAGACAATGATGCCTCTATCATACAATCACCTGGTGTTTTTTTTTTGGGGGGGGGGAAATCATTATCTGTCTCTAGACCGAAGTATCATGCAAGCATTTTGCCTTACCCCCTACAGCAGGGCTTACCAGCCTGGTGCTCATGGGTTGCCATGGCATCCACTGACACATTTTCTGGCACCGGTCAAGTGTTTTGAGGAAGTGGGTGGGGCCAGGTAGAGCTTTTACCCAGCAAGGCTTCTGATTGACTATTGGAGATATGATTGCCTGTGCAGATTTCGGTGCTTTGGCAGCAGCTGCCTCCTCAGCACAAGGATCTGCACTATGTCACTGAAGTTAAGCTGTGGGAATCATTTTATGGCTCTGCCATTTTCTTGCTGCACCATGCCATGTCAGAATTTCAATTGTACCCATAGGCTCAAAAGGTTGGGGGACCCCTTCCCTACAAGGGTACCTCAGCAACAGCGTATTTGCTGAGGTGATGCTAATGGGGGCGGGATATAGTACGATGTGATCAGTGAGTGGGAGAAGGTTAACATATCCCAGGTACGCTCCTCTGAGAGTTCTACTACGTGTAAATGGAAACAGCACCGTCTTTTCGCTGCAAGCCGGGACAAAAATGTGCCGAAAGCAAAGGGCGGGCTATACAGACGGCCTATTTCAGCGGCCATTTAGGCATGGGAGGTCTTGCCTTGGATTTGCCCCTCTCTAGAGGTACATTTTCCCCATCCAAATTCTCAAAAATAAGCCCCCATGCAGAGTTTTAAGAATTCGGATAGGGGAAAAGTGCATCTAGAGAGGGGCAAATCCAAGGCCAAACCTCCCGTGCATAAATGACCGGTGAATTGCCGAAAAAGTGTTCTGAACCGTAGGGAGCACCGTGTGTTCTAGAGACATTTTCTTTAAAATGGGGCAATATGGCAAACCGAGATTGCCGGGCTCCTGTCTCTTAAAACGGGTACAAGAGAAAGGCGAGTGCCCTGAGGTCAAAAGCAAACATGCCTTCACGGCCTGCCTCGGATTTTTTTTTTTTTTTAAGGCTAATCGGAAACTTGGTAATAGAATAAAATGTCAGTAAAGTAGAAATCAATAAATGCTAATGCTCCGGGACTTTCACTGCCAGGCCGGCCTCCGTGCCCCCCTCCCGCTTGCTCCTCTGCACGCCCCCCGCATCCTGCCTCATCCTGCCCCTTTGATTTCAGCCCGTCCTTTAATCCCCACCTCATCAACTCTCGGGAAGGGTTGATCTGCAGGAGAAAATCCCTCATTCGGGGCAAAATCAGCTTAATTTGCAGCAATTTGTAGCAGGTCTTTGCTGGGATTTGAGTCTCAAATTATCCTCGTGGGCGGGGGCGGCAGGCCGCGCAATATGGGCCGCGATTTCCCCCCCCCCCCCCCCGGCCCTCTCGGTTGGCAGAGATTTGTCTGGGGAGTAATTACAGCCGCTCCGCCGCTCGGGTCCCTTCTGTGGGCTCCTCCGCCCGCCCCCGCAGCCCCACGGCAGGGCCTGGCACGGGGCTGGCAGCCGCGCACGGAGCCGCTCGGATTAGCAGCATTCACCGCAAACCCAAAGCAACAATTACATCATTTGCTGGAAAAGACAGATGATGGGGGACCTCCTCGGGCTGGAGCACCCGGGGCGGAGTAGGCTGCCGGTCGCTGCCGGGTTGATAATGGAGCAGCGAGGGAAAGGGAAGCAAGCAGGAGAATTGGGGAACTTGTGGTCTCCGGGCTGCAGATCAGAGGCAGGGAAGTGTCTTTTAATGCTAATTACAACCAAACTGTTCCTCTGCCTGGCAAGCCATGGTGGGGTGCCCCCCCCCCGCACGCGTCGCGGCCCTAGATAAGACGCCCCAAGAAAGCTTCCCATAACGGCTGCCTATGCCTCAGGGACGCCTTAAAACGGACCCCAGGGCTTCCAGGGTGCCTTGTTTGTGTGTGTTAAGTGCCGTCAAGTCGCTTCCGACTCATGGCGACCCTATGAATGAGAGTCCTCCAAAATGTCCTATCTTTGACAGCCTTGCTCAGATCTTGCAAACTGAAGGCTGTGGCTTCCTTTATTGAGTCCATCCATCTCTTGTCGGGTCTTCCTCTTTTCCTGCTGCCCTCCACTTTTCCTAGCATGACTGTCTTTTCCAGTGACTCTTGGAGGGCTGGCTTGTGTGGTTTGTCCTGTTGCTGCTGTGGTTGTTAATACAGAGCACTGGAAACCCTGGTAGTTTTGTGTGTGTGTGTGTGTGTGTGTGTGTGTGTTTTAATCAGCTAAAATATGCACTGGGTTCCCCGAATTCCCAGATTTTATTTATTTTAAGTAAGGCTCTAGCCTATTTCATTGCAGAGTTTGCTCCCCGCCCCCCATATAGCTCTGCAAAGAAAGGGGATAAACTTTTTTCTTAAATGAAAGCTGGGGATTCAGACAACCTGTGGCATTTTTTAAATATATAATGGCATATTGATATAAGGCTATTAGATCACCAACTAAAAGGAAAAGAAACCACCTCTGCAGTGGGGAGAGGAAATGGCTACAGTGTGGGGAATGGATGTTAGGTGGGCAGGACCAGGGAAATACAACCTGTTTCATCCACCCAGCAGCCACTCAGACTTTGCTGTGATCAGAGAAAAGCAGGGGAGATCCTGGGAGGTGCAGGGATGCACCAGGATGCTGTGGGGAAACAGGAAAAAAATGTTCCCTAACAGCATTGAACTCAGGGCAAATAACCTATGCAGTAAATCAATGGATTTACTCCATCTGTAATCAAGAAATTTCCACATTCTTCACTGTTACCATTAACACTCATTTCTGAGTAATTTTAACACCCACAAGATATCTGCTGTCATCGTGCTGAAGAGTCAAACACTTAAAACTCCAACAGTCCCTGTTGACCAGTTTTCTAACTTATGCCTTGTTCTTCTTTTGCCATTTGAGCCATCTTGTTCATACTTTGGGTTTCCACATGGCAGGTTTCCCTTTGGGCAGTTGCTGCCCCCTTTCCCACTGGGCATTTCTAAAATTGGCACTTGAATATTGCTACATTGTTTTGTGAATCAGGTTCTCTGAATCCCCTGTTTTCATTTTTAAAGTGCCTAGTGCCTTTTGTTACAGAGATATAAGGGGAAAGGCATATCTTTGCAACTAAAGGGGTTAAAGAATTACTTTAAAAAAGGAAAGCTGAGAATTAAGAAAACCTGACAGTCATGTTATAATACGTTTATAAGAGTGTTCATTTGCCAATTAAAAATACCACCACCCCAGTTCTGTGGGGGAAATAGCTGCTATGAGGACCAGAACAGCCACATTTCCCTACCCACAGTACTTTTCCAGGCATTTTGTGATCTTTCCCAAAACTCTGCAGTGAAATAGGTTTGGAAAAGATTGGAGAAAAGCTGGGGAAGGCCTAAGATGCTCTGGGGAAGCTGGAAAAAAACCCACTTCCCGATAACACTGAACCCAGGGCAAATAACTCATGTGGGAAAAGGTCATTTTGGTACTGTGAGTGGCTACAGTTCTTATTTTTCATAATCAAAGCTCTGCACTGAATAAGGCATGGGAAACTTGGAACCATCTTGAATCACTTCCTGTGACTCACAAAAGTTTATGCTGGAGTCTTATCTGTTACAGCGCAATCCACAAGGGGAGGAAAGCGCTGAGGAGGCAGCATGACCCTGGCACCAGTGTAAATGCCATTTGCGCCGGCGTAAGTGGCATTTACACCGGTGTTGGGGAGCAGTGCAATAGCACCACTAATGGGCTTGCACTGGTGCCAAAGGGGGCATGCCTGGGGTCAGGGATGGCGTTAGTAAGCTCCCTGAGCCCTTTCGGCAAGAGAACACCCACATTTGCCTGCACGAGCTTATGCCAGTGAAAACAGGTACAGCCCATAGAGCTGCATATGGGGGTTGGGGGAATGTCCCGGTTAGGTTGCTAGCCGCAGTGCAGCAAGCTGTTTAGGAGATGGCTGAGCTGTGTTATCACTGCGACGTCCCCGGCATGGCTCCCTCCCGGATTGCACTGTTAGTCTCTAAACTGCCACTGGACTCCTGATTTATTTTTGCTGGTGCAGAGACTAACACAGCTACTCATCTGGAATTATCTTTTTTTTTAAAAAAAGAATGTGTGTGGGTGAGAGTGTTAAGGCATTTTGTTTCTTTGGCACATGCATGTACATGCATGCGCAGGACCACTAAGGTGCCATAAAGAGTACAGCTTTCCATTTTACATAACTTCTGAAGAATATTTTAAATTCTTGATAATTCTTATTTTCTGTATGACCTTAACTAAAAGAATACTTTCATGTCTTTTAAATCAGTGCAGGCTATTGTGAGCCAATGGATACTTGAGTGATCCTTGGTGTGTGAGAATAAGAATGCACACACACCCTTTCCATCTCAAATGTTGAAGGGTATGCAGCAAGCCCATCTAAAAGTCTGGGAGAACAATAAAGCAAGTTTCAGGGTATGAGCTTAATTACACCACCTGACTTAGTATACGTCAACAGAGTTCTTTGAAACTTTGCCACATATGCAGGATTTTGTTTTCATACTTTTGCCTCATTTTCACAAAGCAGAAACATGTGGGACTATCATTTGTATATATTTTAAAGTCCCAGAGATTTGTGGATTTACAGTAACTTCAAAACGTGCTCCAATACCACATATCAGCTCCACCTAGACAGAAAGGCACACCCAAGCATCTGTGATTATAAGGTTTTACTGCCAGTACCTGTGTGTATGTGTGGAAAATGCCGTCGAGTCACAGCTGACCTATGACGACCCCATAGGGTTCTCAAGGCAAGAGGCATCCATAGTGGTTTGCCGTCACCTGTCTCTGCATAGAGGCTCTAGGGGTAGCCCCCCATCCAAATACTAACCAGGGCTGACCCTGCTTAGCTTCTGAAATCCAACAAGATCAGGCTAGCCTGGGCCATCCGGGGTGCCAGTACCTACTCATACCCTTTCCTTGCTATGTAGCAACAGATAGCAGTGATGTAATGGGAGATTTAGGTCACTTATGCATGGTTTGCTTTGCCCTCCTTTATTCCCGGTTTCAGCCAGGATCAAATTTATCAATTTGCACGTTACCTCATTCCTTGGAAGCTCAATGCTGTTTCAATGCAAAACGAACCCAGCTTTTCCCATTCCTCTTCTGGCCCGAATTAAACCGTTCATCCTGGCTCATTCCGGAGTCACAGAGCATGCATACTCTGTTCTCGGGGTTGAGCTTCAAGGCACCCCTCTTCAAGGCAGCATGCAGATAGCCAAACAGGGGAAGCACAGAAGATTGGCTTCTCTCACAGCCAATCACGAAGCAGTGTGTAGAGAGGCAGGGATTCAAATGCTTCCTGGGAGCTCTTTCTGAGCAAAAGAAAGGCTTTTTTAAAGCGAGGCTTGGATTTCTCCCCCCCCCCTTTTCAGATTGCTCCATTTTTTGTTTTTTGTTCTTAAAATGCTTTTTTATGCAGCAGTTGGGTCTGGGGGGGGGGAAGGAAATCCTCTCAGGGTGAGTACTGCGAAGTCAGCCAATTACAGAGCAGCATTTAAAGGGGTGGGACTTGATTTGAACTTGAGAGACTGCTTTTCTGTATTCATGCCTCCATTAGCACACAGTTTCGTCCCTGATCATTCCAGCCAATGCATACAGTTTCCCCCAACCCGGGTTACTTTGATCCTGGCTGAAACGGGGAATAAAGGAGGTTAAAGCGACCATGCATAAATGACCTTAGTAGCACCACTCCTTTGTCATCTCTTACCTTTGTGATCTGAGGACTTCCAGCATGGTGTAACGGTTAGGAGCAGTAGACTCTAATCTGGAGAACCAGGTTTGATTCCCCACTCCTCCACATGAGTGGCGGATGCTAATCTGGTGAACTGGGTTGGTTTCCTCACTCCTACGCATGAAGCCAGCTGAGTGACCTTGGGCTAGTCACAGTTCTCTCAGAACTCTCAGCCTCACCTACCTCACAAGGTGTCTGTTGTGGGGAGGGGAAGGGAAGGTGACTGTAAGCCAGGTTGATTCTCCTTAAAAGGTAGAGAAAGTCGACATATATAAACCAACTCTTCTTTATGAGTAGCAAAAGTGCAGGATTCACTACCCATCACTATCCTGATGCAAATGTATTGTTTATTTTCAGTTATAGTTTGCCTTTTGCACTGGGAATGAAGTAAGATTACAAGACAGAACTATTCAGTCAATCAATAAGCCAATAATGAACTATAACACTTACACTACAATATTTTAATCTAAGCAAAGGTTCCTAGTAAAAAAAGCTATGCAATCAGCAATCATATTGCAAAATATGATTACATTTGAGTCTAATGGTAAATATTCCTAGTCAAACCATATAATGTAGTGAGACTCGGGCCTTTTCCACACGAATGGTTTACAACGTTTCATGTTGTCAAAAGTTTTGTTTTATTTTTTCATTTCTTTACATGTTTTCCTCTGGTTCTCAAATTGTTTTCCCATCATTTTTTCTCCATTGTTTTCCCTAACACTTTTACTGTGACTTTAAAAAATCTGTTTCCAAGCCAGCTTTCCTTGAGTGTGCAAACTTCTTGTAAAAGTATTTATTTCTCCGCCCCACCAAACACTCTTTGCTTGTTCATGCCCAGTTTTGTTCATCTCTCCTGCCTTCCCCTCCCTCCACCCATTTCCCTCCCTAATTTATTTTTAAAGCCTAGTGATATAACACTAGATCGAATGGACACATGAACGCTAGAATAACTCTCTTTGCAACCCATGAGGTCTTCCTGGGAGATTGCTTCCTACCAAGACCATCAGCCCCGAAAAGCCTGCCCCTGTCCCCTTTTCTGCTTGCTCTAGGAAGAATTGTGGAAATCGCAAAGGGCTGGTTTCAAAAGTGTGCGCATCTCCCTGGCCTTGGAATGTGAGATTCTTGGTTAGCAATGCAATTTGCAAAAGGGATGGAGCGAAATGAATTTTTGAGAGTACATTGTCAAGAGTACAATAGTTTGATAGTTCAATGGTGCTTGAGTACAAAGCAAAGTGGATGGACACACTGGGACTCTAGTTGGATTTTTTGGGGGGTGCAGATGTGCCTAATGGTGGATTATGCTTCAATATGGGGCATCCTTTTTCAGTACAAACTTATCCAAATATACAAAATGGCGGATGAGACACGTGTGCAAGAGAAGCAACATTCCCAGAACATTCCCAGAATCGCCTCATGGGCACATAGGGGCCAATTGCAGTGGGTTACAGTGCTCTCAAATAATGGGAATGTGTTTCTAAGGCCAGCCACTTTGAACACAGGGCTTTGCCGTTTCTCAAATCTGTTTTCCTGTTCAATGGTGGTGCGCTAAAGCGCATACGTAAAAAACATAAGTAAAATTTGGGGGAAGTGGGGGGAGCATCCAGTGCAATCATCCACAGCATCACAAATGATGGTCCCTCCCACCACCAGAAGATATTGCTTTTTGGGGAAACAGTGCAGACAGGATAAAACTGATTTAGAAGTGAACAGGAAAACCGAAAACAATGTTTTAAAAGTAGGCATGTGGAGCTACTTTGTGGAATGCGATTCCAAGCCTCGCAGATTGACCATGAGGAAAATCTTGAAGAACTGGAAGGAAAAAGCATATTATCCCTAATAAAGGTCACATCCCAAATTGATCCATTACATCACAGCTCTATTCCTCTAAATAAAAGAATACCCTCTTGAACAATTTTGTTTTGCATTTGCAAAATAATAGAAGCATGAGAGCTTTCCTAATAGGCAGACTGTTCCATAAAGTGGGAGCCACCACAGAGAATGTGTGTGATGGGGAAGTTGATGTTTTTACCTCTTTGCAGGGTGGCACCTTAAATAGGCTTTGGTCTCATGGGTGAAGCTGTCACAGCAGAATGTAGCATTGAGGTGGTCCTGCAGGTACATGGGTTCAGTGCCATTAAGAGATTTGTAGGTGATAGAATGCTGAATTGAGCCAGGAACCTGACCTGCAAACAATGAGTTGGCTGCAGAGTGGGAATGATATGCAGGTTCTGCTTAGCACCTTACAGTAGCAAGTCTGCAGCATTCTATACCAGCTGGAGTTTCTGAATTGTCTCTAAGGGCAGATCCATGTAGAGTGTGCTACAGTAGTCTAGCCCCAAGGTAACCGTAGCATAGATCCATCACATTCCTGCCTTCAATTGTTCTAACAAATAAGGGAATGAGAGCGATGCTTGCAATACTTGCTACTTTTATGTCTAATAAGCATTAAAGTTGTGTGCAGATATACCCAGCCCCCCAAATTTAGAGCCATTTCACCTCTCATGGGCCCATGGACTCTAACAGCTGTGGTCAGACTAATGTGCACAGAAGGGAAGTGGGATATACCATACCACACCGCCTTAATGATCTGGTCCCATTCCTTTCCTACATTCACACATTCAGAATGTATGCATACAGAAGCCATCATGATCAGGAATGCCACAGTTCCAGTGTTCCTACCCTTGAAGATGGCTACATGCATATGTTTTTAATAAATGTGGGAGCTGGGCCCATGTTCTGGAAAATGCATGTAAGAGGAGGCAGAACCAGTGGACTTGATTCTACTTCCCCTCCATCAATATGTCATGTGTATAGCACTTACCTCTTTTATGTGTGTGCATAATGGGTCCCTGAAGTTGGTAGGCTCTTGGCAATTGCTCCTTTTGTCCACTGGATATATGTGGCATGAACAAATACATAAGATGCCCCCTTCCCCAACTGTTTATCGTTGCCAGAAGCAGACACTAAGCAGCTGGTAAACAATGCAATAATGTAATGATCTATATAATGAGAAATAATTTGCATTCTATGGAAAATAGGCTGCCTGGATTTGGGGACCTGGAATATGGCAGGCCTGGTGTGATGTAGCTATCTTAAAGTTAGCATTACTTTGTTGAATTATTTTCATTGACAGGCAGGCTGATCCTATGATTATACTCCTCTGGCAGCCTCATGGTAGACATGCATGAAAAGCACCAGTGAATCTATGGCAATGGTCAAGCAGCCCCATGATATCACTAAATTCCCTTGCTTGTGCATGCACACACACATCCCTACCAGATTACCAGGAAGAGCTGACAGCATCTTCCCCTGTCCAGAACTCCTTAGTGCCCTAAGTAGGAGAGCAAAATTTATAGTCATAAGGCTACTACAGCTGCCACCTAAACGGTATCTGAATCCCCCAGCATAGCAGCAGCTTATGTACTTTTGCCTTAGAAAGGCAAGAGCCACAGAGGGAAGGAAGAAACGTTGGGTTAATCATGGCAGCCAACCAAGAGAGGGGCTCTGGCTCAGTAGTAGAGCATCTGCTTGGCATGCAGAAGGTCCCAGGTTCAATCCCCGGCATCTCCAGTTAAAGGGACTCGGCAAGCAAGTGATGTGAAAGACCCCTTCCTGAGTCCCTGGATAGCCACTGCCGGTCTGAGCTGACTTTGATGGACCGAGGGTCTGATTCAGTAAAAGGCAGCTTCATGTGTTCAATGGTTAGGAAGCTTCCTGCACAGACAGCCTGTAATGACAGGCCCCTTAGGGTCTGGGTCCCACCAGAATAACAATAATCCAATACAAACATTGTTTGCAACACTGCACACAAAATGACTGTATTAGTATAGCTTACTCTGACTGGCTGCAGCCCTCCAGGCTCTCAGGCAGAGAAAGGCCTTTTCCAACACCTGCTACCCTAGATGCTTTTACATGGAGATACCAGTCACTGAACCTGGGACTTTCTGCGTGCGAAGTTGTATGTAGGATGTATGAATATATATCTTCAATGTTTCTTTCAAATTTTGTGTATGCTTCAAAAAACCATTTTAGGGTTCCTATTTTCTATGGAAGATTTCCCATTTTTCATTTGTTTGTTTTTTCATACCATTTATAAGCTATACATTATTTGCATTGTTGTACACAAAGTCATCTGTGATTTGCTTTATTTGGCTCCTTCTCTCTGAAACAGCCACATTCTGTCCGTCTATCAAACTACTTCCCTTTTTTACACAAGACCCACTCCTTCCACAAACATTCCTCACATGAATACATGAACACATGAAGCTGCCTTATACTGAATCAGACCCTTGGTCCATCAAAGTCAGTGTTGTCTACTCAGACCGGTGGCAGCTGTTCAGGGTCTCAGACAGGGATCTTTCACATCACCTACCTGCCTAGTCCCTTTAACTGGAGATGCCGGGGATTGAACCTGGGACCTTCTGCATGCCAAGCAGATGCTCTACCACTGAGCAACAGCCCCTCCTCAACCCCCAAAGCTTAATTTCCCCCACAGCTTCACTTCTAACAGACACTCTCCTACCTCATCCCCATCTCCACTACCCCTTTATATTATCCAGGCTTCACTTTGCCAGCCATCTCAACTGTCCAGTGAGTGTACGGCAGATGAAACCATGTGGGTTTGCAAGCTCAGGAGGATATTAAGAGGAGAAGAGTGACATGATGACGATGTTAAAAAGATTAATTTTTGAGAAAAGGAAACTAAGAAAGTTGAAGGCACCCATTGGTTGGATATTATTTAAAGGTCTGCAGTAAATCAGTGGACGAAGCAAGCTTATGACTGTCTAGTAAGGAAAAGATGATAAAAAACGGGCATAGAAAAAGCAAACAGGAAGAAAAACCATGGAACCCAAACAAGGGAAAAGCAAAGGGGAGTACATATAAGAGGGAAGGAAAATGAGGGAGAGAGGGAGGGAGAAAAGGGGAGGAGGGACAGATCGAGGTGGGGGTGAGAGACTATTTTCTATAATTATTGTGGATTGGCTCGGATTAAGGGCAACTAGCTATCTCTTGGTTTTTCCTTTTTATATAACAACTAATCTCCTTCTAATCAGTTATTATTAAATTATATTCCATTTTTAATTCATTCACAGATCACTGGTGGCACAATTCGGACATCTGGACAGATAATTGAATAGAGATAATTTATGTAAATGAGGAACAGTTGTGTACAGAGGTGGGGGAGGGGAAAGTCCATCTTTTACCAGGCCAGCGATCTAAGCAGGAATTTCTGGGAGCTGCCAACGTTCCCCAGCAGCATACAGTGGGTGCAACACAAGGTCAAGATGGTCTTCACATCAAGTTATTGACATAGAGAAGGAAACACTGGTGTCTTCTACCTCCACACCTTGCAGTCCAAAAAGAGCTCAATGCTACTCTTAAGTTGTAGTCTGGTCCTTGGAGGGAAAGCTTTTGCCTCCTGTCTGAAAAACAAAATCAAGTGTGAAATGGCAGCTATCATTACAGGCTAGGTGACGCAGTGCTTATTTTCATAATGCATAGTCAAACAGGGTTTGTTAATTGCTTCATGAATACCCTTCCAGAAGCACTAGGCTTTCCTAATGGTACATGAGGAAACAACAGTAGGGTTGCCAACCTCCAGGTACTAGCTGGAGATCTCCTGGTGTTACAACTGATCTCCAGCCAATAGAGAACAGTTCATCTGGAGAAAATGGCCACTTTAGCAATTGGACTCTATGGCATTAAAGTCCCTCCCCAAACCCCACTCTCCTCAGACTCCACCCCAAAAACCTCCCGCTGGTGGCGAAGAGGGACCTGGTAACCCTACACAACAGTTAGGCGAGACTTGGCATATAATATCCCACCTACCCCTTCCGTCCCTCAGGAAGCTGGATATAAAGCCATCTAACTGCACCCAGGCATAAAACGCAAACAGCATAGATCCATTCAGATTCCAGGCAGGTAGGTCATATTAGTTTGTAATAGCAAAAAAAAAAAAGTCTGTTTTCTTCCTTAAAGATTAACAGATTTATTATGGCACAAGCTTTTGTTGACTGAACCTGCTTCATCAATGAAACTTATTTGTGGCATTGTTAATATGTTTGTAATGGCCTAAGGCTATATGAAAATAAACAATTCATCAATGAAATTGTAAGATACGGGACACAGATGTAATTTCTGGCCTTAAAACAAACAAACATGAATTTAAATTGAGAGCTTTTGCAGACGATTTATTACTTATTTTGAACAACCCGAATCAATCAATAAGCTCTTTGTTGGATGTGCTGAAGCACTATGGAGAGGTTTCAGGATTTAAGATTAATCAAGACAAGACTCAGATATTGTTTAAAAACCTTCCAAATGAAGAACAAAAGGACTTTATACAAACTTCAAAATGGGAGAAAACAAATAAAGTACTTAGGTACATGGATTACAAACAAAAGTAAGGACCTAATAGTTAATAACTATGTTAAACTGTGGGAAATAGTTAAAGATATGATATCTTGGTCTAACAAAAATATCTCCTTTTTGGGACGTATATCAGTAGTTCAAATGAATATTTTACCAAGACTGTTGTTTTTATTTCAGAATTTACCAATAATCACACAGACTAAATATTTTGATTTGTGGAGAAAGGACTTGTTGAACTTTATTTGGCAAGGGGAAAAACCTAGAATTACTTACAAATACTTGGTTGATTCAAAGGAAAAGGGAGGATTTGCTCTACCAAACTTTAAACTATATGCAGAAGCATCAACTTTCGTATGGCTAAAGGACTGGATTCAACTGAAGAATACTCGCTTATTGGATTTAGAAGGTTTTGACAATAGATATGGGTGGAATGGTTATTTGCGGTATGATAAACTTAAAACACATAAGGCATTTCAACAACATACGGTTAAATCTGCTTTAATAAAAGTTTGGCTAAGATACAAACATCTAGAAAATAGAACACCACTATGGATCTCTTCACAAGAAATGTTAATGCTATGGCCATTGAGACCTTCCCAATTTGTAACATACCAGGACCTTTTAACATGGGATCATAACAAATGTGCCCTAAAGGAACAAGAAGAATTAAAGGAACATCTGACTTGGTTTCAATATCATTAAATAAATTCTGTATATAAAGAGGATCTGAAGATAGGTTTTATTAAAGATAAATCAATTCTACAACGAGCGTTATTGGATAATAATGACCACTTAATTTCAAGGATGTATAAATTGTTTTTGACAATACATACAGAACAAGATCAAATTAAACCTACGATGATCACTTGGGCACAAACATTAGGTCACAATATCCCTTTGAACAGATGGGAAAGACTTTGGTCAAAAGACATGAAATCTATACTTTCACAATCATTACGAGAGAACATATATAAGATGATCTACCGATGGTATTTAACACCAAAAGAGTTAGCTAAAATGTATAAAACAATGTCACCATACTGTTGGAAATGTAAAGACGAGATTGGTTCTTTTCATCATACATGGTGGTTATGTGAAAAAGCAAAAAACTTTTGGGATATGATCTATAATGAAATAAGACTGATATTACAACAGAATATTCCTAAAACACCTGAAATGATGTTGTTAAGTATTATACCGGAATCTATTTTAACCCACAGAACATTTTTGATATATGCCACTAAGCTGCAAGATTGGTATATGCAGCAAAATGGAAAATGGAGATACCAGATAAAAGTGACTGGATACATAAAATGTTGGAACTGGCAGAAATGGCTAAACTAACTGCATTAGAAAATCATAAGGAAAATATGGAATTTGTGGGAGAATGGGAGGCCTGGACGACATATTGTGTAAATGAATTTAATGTGGGAGAAGTTAAAGGATATGAATTGCTATAATTCAGTCATCAGTATTAATGATGTAATGTAAGACTTTAGATAGCTGAAAGTTTATTGAAAATTAACCTTTAACATACTATTATGAATTAGAATATAAATACAAAGGGGAGAAAAGGTAATCAAACAGATTGTGGGGGGTGAGGGGAAGTTTAAAATGTTAGTATTATGTATTAAGATTGGAAATATATTGTTTATATTATTAATCTATGAAATCAAAATGATTAATCATGTAATTAGAAAACAATAAAAATTTATTTTTTTTAAAAAAAACAATTCATCAATGAAACTGCTTGTCCTTAAAGTGCCAATAGCCTCCTTTTTGAACGTTCAGGTGATTTCCAAAGATTTCCCCCCCCCTTCAATCAACTTGCTCTGAGATTTGTAGACAAATTTGGGAATTTCCAACCAAGTCCAGAGTGCTTGGGGTAAATATAATTTCTTAAATTTGCCAAAAGTATAATTGATGGATGAGCTAAATGTATCCCTCAAATGCCCCTCTACTACTGGTGATAGGGTGGGCTCACCCAACAGTGGGGCATAAACAGATACTGATTTCTCTAAACATTTTGTTCATCCATAGGCACTTTTTCTTTGCATTTGCAAACCTACCTGAATCCATTCATATGTTGTCTATCTTCTGAACAGGAGAACCGCTTATCTGTGCAGTATTGTGCAGTTACTTTGCTAGCTGGTCATACGTTACTTTGATGGCATAGAATCACAGTCATTAATTTGGATGTTTGCCTTGGGATCCTCCAGACTGTTTCCTGTTAATGCAGTGGAATTTGAGTGAAATTGTATAGTTCTTGCATCAAACTGATAACCTCTGCTTGAAAGACAGTTCGGTTCAAGCGAAGAATTCTTTTTCCCAGAACTGACACTTTCCCGTAGTGCAACATTACAATAGGGCAATTAGGGTTGCCAGGCCCCTCTTCGCAACCGGCGGGAGATTTTGGGGGCGGAGCCTGAGAGGGTAGGGTTTGGGGAGGGGAGGGACTTCAATGCCATAGAGTTCAATTGTCAAAGTGGCCATTTTTCTCCAGGTGATCTGATCTCTATTGGCTGGAGATCAGTTGAATTAGCAGGAGATCTCCTGCTACTACCTGGCAGTTGGCAACCCTAAGGACAATATTGTATCACATAGGATGCTAAATATTCTGAATGAGGGAAGGAATCAATTCATTTTATTGGGCAAATGCTAAATTTTAAATTGTGAGGTCAATGACAATTCTTTTATGGTATGAACTCATCATAAATTGACTGCTGGTTTGGGGGGGGTGTTTTAGTGAACTACTCTTGTGATTGTTCCAACACATGTCAGGACTTGACTTACAATGTTATGTAAGCAGATGTGAACTTTACCTCTGAAAATACTGTCATTGACTCAGCTGCTCCAGCTTGAAGGGTTTTGGTGTAAGATACAGAAGAACAATCCCAATAATACATTCTCCTGCCAGGATTTCCTAGTCCACCACTCTAACTACTACTACACGCAAGGCCTAGTCAAACCACTCTCAGTTTGTCTATTTATTTAAAACATATAAATCCTTCTTTATTTCCTTAGATTTAAGGCAGCTAGCAATACAACAACAAGTGGCAAGGACGCAAAAACATAGGAGTTCATTAACAAAATAAAAGTGCAGCTGAAAATGCAGCCAAATCTACCAGAACAGTTTACCCATCATCATGTGAACATAAGAACATAAGAAAGGCCATGCTGGATCAGACCAAGGTCCATCAAGTCCAGCAGTCTGTTCACACAGTGGCCAACCAAGTGGGCCTCTAGGAAGCCCACAAACAAGACGACTGCAGCAGCATTATCCTGCCTATGTTCCAAATAGGGTTGCCAGGTCCCTCTTTGCCACGGGCGGGATGTTTTTGGGATGGAGCCTGAGGAGGGTGGGTTTTGGGGAGGGGAAGGACTTCAATGCCATAGTGTCCTATGTCCAAAGCAGCCATTTTCTCCAGGTGAACTGATCTCTATCGTCTGGAGATCAGTTGTAATAGCAGGAGATCGCCAGCTAGTACCTGAAGGTTTCACATTGCATACATGGCTGCTTTAATGATAACTACCCTTCGTGGGAACTAACATGCATCCAGCATTTTGAAATTTAATCTTTATGATGTGCAATATAAGAGGAATCTATATGAAGGACTGATGAAGAATTCTACCCATAAGAATTTGAAACGGCCGTATCCTCCATCAAGTTACTCCTCTAAAATGGGTATTTCTGCTAGAATTGCACACTTACCTGCATGGGACTTATAGAAGAATGCAGCACCTAGCAAAAGACCTTGCATTTTTGTGAATATTTTTGTTATTGTCTGTGTCACCATCCATGTGGACTTGTTTGGTTGTGCTTGTTATTTTTGTATGCTTGTACATAACACTGTATGTTTAAATGTATAGTTGTATTTAGACACTATAGGATAAATAGTGGTTGCACTTAACAGTAATTGTTATTGTACATTTTTGTCGCCCCTGTACTGATTTCCTAATCTCCTGATAGTAGTACAGTGGTGTCTTTTTCTCCTACTAGTACCTGAAGGTTGGCAGCCCTTGCTATCTGAAGAAATATAGACTCAGGCTTATAGATGTCTCTAGGGAGAAAACGGCCAAGTTGAGATGCCACCACAGAGAAAGCTCTACTAAGAGTCCTTAAAGAACCAGCAGAATCTAAATCAAGAAGTGAATAGTGGACTTCATTGTGGTGAAAGCATTCAAAAAAAATTTCTTTCTAAATTTGATTGCATTTTAACCCATGGAAGGAGTTCTGATGACACAGGCTATCTAAAAACATTATAAGTCCCCTCCTTCCCCCCTTGTGCCTGGGAAATCAGATTCAGGAACTGTGGTGTCGTGAGTTTCTTCCTGCACTCATTAGTCAAGTTGTACACGAGCTGAACCTTCCAAAAAGGCTTCAAGATTATCCTCATAGACTAGACTGCCCTATTCAGTCTGAAAGGTTACCAAGACATGTACAACAATGGCCAGAAAGCTTCAGAAAGGGACACAGCTACCATATCAGATGGCCATCATGTGATAATCCAGGATAATAGATCCAAGGCCACCCCCAGAACGCTTTTAGAAAGTGTGAGAGCCTATCAAACACAAGACCTCACCAGCTGCCAACCCAAATAAGCTTTGTTTTGTCTGGAGTCAGCTTTAGTTTGTTACCTCTGAATCACCAATGGATTAAATGAGAGTTAAGACCGCTGCTCTAGAAAAAAAGAAACATAGAGCTGGGTGTCATCAGCACAGTGATGACACCCATCTGAATCATCTCTCCCAGGAGTTTTATGTAGCTTTTAAACAGTATCAGGGACAAGGAATGGAAGGAGCAATAGTTCCCCAGTCCCAACTTCCAGCAATGACAAGTCAAATATGACCAGATCCGCTGCAAAATGTTCTACCAATCTCACTCTTTATCTGGAAATAGCTGATTATTAACAGTATCAAACATTGATAAAATAACCAGTAATACCAATGGTTATACTCTCTCACTTTCCCATGTGAGCCATCGAAGCAGTCCAAAATGATGCTCTGAAGTCAAACTGAAATGGGGCCAAGAAATCCATCACATATAGGAAGGCTTGGAGCAGGTCAGCTGTCTCTCACTTGATCACCTGTTTCAATAGCTGTACATTTGAAAATGCCATATAGTTTGAAAGATCCTCCAGAATCACAGGTTATTGGGGATGGGGGACTAGAAGAACTTCCTTTATGCAACTGAAAAATTTACCTTCTGCTAAAAAGGTGTGGAGCAGGAGGTACCAGCTTCCCTTTCTTGCTGCAGCCCACTGGGCCCCATCAAATTTTGTTCCTGGGCATCAGTGGACCCCCAGGAACAGCAGAGGGGGTAAAGTTGGAGTCTGAAGTGGGAGGCAGGAATTGGTGGAAATCACTGTTTCCTTCTCCACAAGTGGAAATTCCATTCTATTGGAGAAACTGTGCAGTTGGATACATGGTAAATGTTTTTACTTAGAACTGGCTTGCCTCTTTAGCATGCAGTGGAAACTTCCCCCCAAAAACTCTGGCTCTTTAGAATTGTCTGTAGATTGGGACCACCGGTACATTCACTGGCAACCACTCAGGTTTCCCAGGATACAGTTTTAAGTTGTTGTAGCAATGGGGAAGATTTCTCTATTCTAACCAGCATAATTTAAAACTTGCAAGGTTTTGAATGTACCACTTAAATGAGTGTTGCTGAAGGGGAGGAAATGTACCCCCCACACACACCACACACAATACCGAGTCCACTTTGGCCCTTCCCCAAGCTGGTAGAGGATGATAGTAGGATGCAATTCCCAGCCATGCACTTTGCACCTCGGCTACTGGCTGGAGCTCAGGCATAATGTACCCAATAATTTATGAGGAAGGGGTTTTGTCCTTTGGAAATAAACTTTTTGGTACATTCTGCCTCAGCCCCAGCCAATCAAGAAGGTTTCCTTCACCTTCATACAGAAGCTAGTATTGTAGGAGTTGTGGCCCAGTGCTTTGCACAGAATGTTCCTGGTTCAATACCTGGTATCTCCAGTTAAAAACAGAAGGGACAAAATGATGCATTTATTTATTTATATCCTGTTTTCACCCCAATGGGGACCTGAAGTGGCTTAGAACATCATTCTCCCCTCCTCCACTTTCTTATCACAACAACCCTATGAGGTAGGTTATGCTGAGAGAATGTGATTGGCCTAAGGGTAGCCAACAGAGTTCCACAGGACACTGGGAATTTGAACCCAAGCCTCCCAGGGTGATACTCTATCTACTATGCCACGTTGGCTCCCAATTATGTGAAAGATCTCTGCCTGAGATCCTGGAGAGACAATACCAGTCAGAGTAGACAATACTGACCTTGATAGATAGGGTTGCCAGGTCCATCTTTGCCACCGGTGGGAGGTTTTTGGGGCGGAGCCTGAGGCGGGTGGGGTTTGGGGAGGGGAAGGACTTCAATGCCATAGAGTCCAATTACCAAAGCAGCCATTTTCTCCAGGTGATCTGATCTCTATTGGCTGGAGATCTGTCGTAATAGCAGGACATCTCCAGCTAGTTTCTGGAGGTTGGCAACCCTATTGACAGACAAATGATCTGATTCAGTATCAGGCAGTTTCATGTGTTCATGTGGTGTATCAGCAGAGGAGTCACGCCACTTAATTTCTTGGTATCTTCTCCCTGAGGAGGAAGGGAGAGAAATAAATATGAAGGAGTTTGAGGCAACAGAGAAGAATAGTGTGTGTGTGTGTGTGGGAGGGGGAAATCTCAGCAGCTGTCAACTTAATAATACCATAAACTGAGATTCCAGGAACACCTTTCCCCCTCGCAGTTATAGTTCTAGATTTTCTTCAGGAAGCTTCACCTTACTGCCACAGGTGCTTGCATTCTAGGCTGACACGTTCTGAAGGGCAACACAGATTCTCTCCAAAGCTTGGACATAAAAGGATCGAGAAGCAGCTTTGCCTCACTAACAGGATAGTCAGCTGTTTCAAGTTGAATATACAACCATTGTTTCAGGTGGGAAAAAAAGAACATCATATGTACTCCCCCATCTTTTCAATGCACTCCTTCCTCTTCACCTTTATTTTGCTTCTGCCTCCCTTTTCTTCTTTAAATTGAATATATTGTTTCTTGAGGTCTGTTGATTCAGATTGGCTCACCTACTTGAACCATTCATATTGTTTTTTTAAGGCATTTTTGCAATGATGGTGATCATCATTTTTTTGCAGTGGACAGCATTGCTTTTAGATGTTATTAAACTGTTACTAGATGTCTCATGCTATTGGATTGCATTATTTTACACCGGTAATCTCTCTTGAGTCTCAGTGACAAAGGCAAGCTATAAATAAATGAAACCTGTATTTTTACATTTAACTGCACAACAAGAACAGAATTCAACAAATGGAGATTTCCAAGTCATAATGCCGAGAACATGTTTTCTTACAGAATTTCTATCTTGGATCTTTTAAAAGCAAACCTTTGTACTATCAAAAAAACTTGTTCAAAAGATAGTTCAGGAAATTGTTCTATTATTGTTTTCTAGTCACAAAAAAGATAGCTATTTTGCCATACCCAGATATTGTGGTGGTGGAAAGGGCTGTCAAGTTACAGCTGACTTATGGCAATGTTGTAGGGTTTTCAAGGCAAGAGACATTTGGAGGTGGTTTGCCATTGCCTGCCTCCACGTGGGCTGAGAGAGTTCTGAGAGAACTGTGACTGGCCCAAGGTCACCCAGCAGACTTTATATGGGGCCATCCACCCAAATATTACAACAACTAAAAAGGGAAAGGAATTGCATTTTAGAATTTTAATTAAGGCTGTAATCCTAACCATATTCACTGGGATACATCTTACTGGTTATAGATCCAATGAATTGCAAGCAGAATAGATATTTTCTATCTCCCCCTTCGTTCTACAAATTCCCCGCTCCTGAAAGCTGGGGAAACACTCAGGGAACTATGCAAGGTGTATTGTAAGTAGGGTTGCCTATAGGCCTGGAGAAAAAAGTCCTGTGCTTTTGATAAAGATTTAAAAGATATGCAGCACAATTCTAAGAGGGGGAAATGAGCTTAGGGAGCCAACTGACCCTTATGCCAGCATATCTCGGGACAAAGCCGGCGTAAGGGCCATTTATGCCAGTGCAGGACCCCAGCACTGCTCTCAGGCACCGGTGCCGCTCTGCACTGGTGTAACTCAGGCACAGAGCTCTGTGCCGGTGTTGTTGTGGGTGGATCATGACACGTGGCTGGTGTTAGTATGCTCCCTAATGCATTTCAGCATGGGAACGCCCAAGAAGAGCAAAGTCCACACTCCGTGGCTGACCTCTCTCCCTTCTGTACCCAAACAGGTACCCAATCTCCAGCGGCAGGACACAAAGGGACGCCCACACACTATCAGGTAGGCAAGAATCTGTTTCCCCAACCTCCTTCCCCCTTTTCCCTTGTCCGTGGCTGGTAGCTGCCTCAGCAACACCACCTCCCGCACCCAATCCTGCCAGTGTGGCAGTCCAGCAGGGGCAGCATGAGCCGCAGACCCCCATCACCATGGCCCCCTTACACAAGAGGGTTTGGGCCGTGGGGTCTGGCCTGGGTAGTGTTGCCAACCTCCAGGTGCTCCAAAAACAATATATATGACCTAAGCTGTATTTATCTTAAAGACATTAAAAAAAGGAACAGCTATGATGGCTATATCAATATCTTTTCAATACCAGTAAAACCTGTTGATATATAAATATCAGAACACAATGGTAACTTTTGTAAATACTCATTCCTTTAGTTCATTTTCAAATAAACATATTTTCATTGCTTGTTTCATTTTCTTATACAAAAATGGCAACATATAATTATCAATTTTCAACATACTTTTTAAATCAATGAAAATGGCGTAAACAAATTAAATTAAAGTCAATAGAAGGGGAATACAGGTTCTCCGGTAAATAATCCCTGTTTCCGAGAAGTCCTTCATCAGCCCCCCATTCAGGCTCTGAGAGTATGTTGCCGCGTGTTGTCACTTGGTTGCCACTTTGTCTGTGAACTAAATACATATTGGATTTTTAACATTTTTTAATTTTAAACTTTTTAACATTAGTAATAAAGTATGTTTACATTGCATCCTGTATGATAATATTGCAAAAAACATTTTACAAACTTACCCAACGTATTTTTAACTTTGGCTCAGAACAACGGCAGACCGTCTAACCTCTAGGGGTATAATTGCGCATGCGTAATATATGAAACCTATGGACTATTTATACATAATTGGTTTCCACTCTTTTAAATTTAGTATTGATTCTTAACAAAACTTAGTATTTTAACAATTAAAGACAAAAGTTTTTAGCCTAACTCAACAGCAGCTGAAATTTATTAACATTACAAGAATCCCGAGAAATCACATGCAGCATTCAGTATTTACAAAAGTTAGCACTGTGTTCTGATATTTATATACCAACAGGTTTTATTGGTATTGAAAAGATATTGATATAGCCATCATAGCTGTTCCTTTTTTGTATAACCTCCAGGTACTAGCTGGAGATGTCCCGCTATTACAACTGATCTCCAGCTGATAGAGATCAGTTCACCTGGAGAAAATTGCAGCTTTGGCAATTGGACTCTATGGCAGTGGTTTTCAACCTTTTTTGCTCCATTCCCCCCTTTCACCATTGTTCAGAATATAATTCCCCCCTTCCCAAGATAGTCTAACTCAAAAACAAACAAACTACAATTGTACATAATCTACAGGACATCATACTTGGTTGAATAGTGGTCCCAATCCCCCCCTGGAACCCCAAAATTCCCCCCAGGGGGGATTCCCCCCTTGTTGAGAGCCCATGCTCTATGGCATTGAAGTCCCTCCGCTCCCCAAACCCTGCCCTCCTCAGGCTCTGCCCCAAAAATCTCCCAACGGTGGTGAAGAGGGACCTGGCAACCCTAGTGGGCCTGGGAGAGCTACCAGGGGAGAGGGCCCAAGCTGTTGGCTATGCACTGGACTGACAACTTGGTTTTTTGCTGGGCTCCTCCTCAGACAGGGTTCTGGGGGGGGGGTGGAGCCCCACCACGCTGAGTGTTGTGGGTAACCACTTAATCCTTTAACTCATTCCCTTGCAGGAGCAGACTCTCGTGGAGCAGCTGCCAGGGTGGACCCATCTTTTGCTGTTGGTTTGGACACGTACGCCAGATAGGTGAGGGTGTTTTGGATGGTGCCAGCCTTTGGCGGGAGGCTGGTGGCAGCAGAGGTCTGACCCATGGGCCCTGGACTGGACTCCCTGCTGACCCCAAACGGACAGCTATGACCTAACAACAAGGCACTCATGGTGCCTTGTTGCAGATGCACGGGTATCTGTTTCTTACTTCTGCAGGTGAAGATCCAACAGGGCGGGCTCCGGCTCAGACCATTATCCCACCAGCCCCCCATGTCCTGGCCACAGACCAAGGCTGCCTTTTGAAACCAACGATTGTATACATCCAACTGCCCCTCTTTGCCCTCCACCCCATTTGGACTTTGCCCCAGGAGTAGAACACCCATTTACCATGAGGTTAATTTAAGAGGGAGGGATCAGCCATTCATACAGATGTGTGGATCTTTCCATGACCCTGGCCCTCTGTGCCACTGACAGAGACTGAGCATCCCTGGCCCCACCCTTTCCCACCCCTGGGCTGTGACAGGTGCTCGGCCCCCATACGGATCCACATTGGTTCCGACAGCCCTGTCCGTCATGGCTCTGCTGCCTCCCTACAACACCTCCAAGGAAGGCAGTGGCATGGTTGCTGGACACGTTGATGCAGTTGCAGCCACTGACAGCCAAAGACAAACAACCCCCTTTTCCTGCCAGCCATGGTGTACCCAAAAACCCTACAGGGAGTGGACCAGCGCCACCATAGTTACACCGCAGCCGAATGCAGCATCACAGACACACCTCAAGACTGCTCTGTCCATGGGCATCTGAAGGTTTTTATGGCATGCAGGTTAATAACATCCCATTAAGCTTCTATTAAGGGACAGAACAGAACATTTTTTCTCTAGGCAGCTGGCAACCCTAGGCGCAAGAGGGTGCAACTTGATGTGAAAACCACAGACCCCATTTCCCATTTGTGCAGGCAAAAGTGACATAAGAAAGGCCCTGCTGGATCAGACCAAGGCCCATCAAGTCCAGCAGTCTGTTCACACAGTGGCCAACCAGGTGCCTCTAGGAAGCCACAAACAAGACAACTTCTGCTTGGACAAGGGCTGGTTTGGATCCAGTCCATTGAACTTAATTCTGAGTAAATACATTTAGAATTGGAGCACTATATTTCATAAGAAATATAGAGATTTTCTATTTGGGCTGGTTTAATATGTGGATTTGCCCCCTCAGAATCTAGCATATTCCTTTGCTCATCCACTTTTTTTCTGGTGCTGATAAGAGTTACCTGCTGTCACACTAAATCTTAATCTCTTGCACGTATCATGGAAATGTTATGGTGATCTTGGCCATACTTATAGAACACACCTTCCTTCTTGCATTTATAGGCAAGGAGAATGAGGGAAATGATCGTTCTCTTCATCAGTGGTCTCCACGTTCAGAATGATCCATGAACTGATACAAAAGATACTGCTAGGCGTTTGGTTGATCTTGGAAGCAAGGTAGAGACATATTGCCCTCTGGAGTTCTTTCTTAGTCTGGGCTACTGCACCTATCTTATTTCCAAATAAACAAAGTAGCTGCCAGTAACACAGGAAATTTAATCATCAGTTCCTTTACCACACCAAGGATTGGTTGGCAGCACATGGACCTACAGCTATGTTTATATTTTCAAGTTATTCTCTTAGCTGCTCTTCAGCCACTATGAGTATAGTCTCTCCTTTAATTAGCATTAAGAACATAAGAACATAAGTTGAGCAAAGTTGATCTAATTGTATGTATAGGCTTGTATAGAAGGCAGTGCTCCCAAAAACAAACTGAGAACCAGGGAAGCTGCACGGTGTCAGTGCAACATGATCCAAACAACTTGCTCCTGCCCATAACAGGGCACTCACATTCTGGACCAATTGAAGATTCCCGTGGTTTTTGTTTTTTCCACAGTGAAAATGCTCCCATTTAGAAGTTACCAGAACATGTGCAATTGGTCATTTTATCAGCAGCAAATTATGCTTAACTAGGGTTGCCAATTCTGGGTTGGGAAATTTGTGGAGATTTGGGGAGGGTGGATCCTGGGGAGGGCAGGATTTGGGGACAGGAGGGACTTCAGCACTGTAGAATGTCATAGAATCCACCCTCAAAAGCAGACATTTCCTCCAGAGGAATTTATTGCTGTGGTCTGGGGATCAGTTATAATTCTGAGAGATCTCAAGGCCCCACCAGGAGGTTGGCAAGATTCCTTGCCTCCAAAATACTTTGAGACTTTCTTGAAAGGCAGAAGCTGTCTGGGGCTGATGGCATCACTTGGACAAATAATTAAAGCTCATGCCTAAAACATCTCAGCTTTCAGATTATTCCTGGGGATACTTTTAGAAGAAATGTTGAGTTTTAGCATTAAGTCTCTGAACACAAATTCATTTGACATGCCATTTATCAAGGACAAAATTGGTCCTGTGTACAGAATGGGCTTGCAGCTGGAGGAAAGTGGCAACGATCAAACCTGGATTAATCAGACTGCAGTTGGTGAGTCTACTTTAGAGGAAGACATTTGCTGACAGCGACCTCACATATCACGGTCAAAACTAATACTATTATAATTAAAAAACAATTACATTTCTAAAGCAGAAGCATAAACAATAACATACATATCAGATCTCTTTAGTATAATTTATTGCTAAAGATCTTCCCTAATCTCATTGCCCACCCTCCAGAGAAATGGAAGTCTGAGCCACCTCTAAACGCTAAAACTGAGTCAGATGGTCTGAAAATAAGGATTGCAATTGGTGAGTCAGTCTACTTTAGAGAAAGAATTATATGGTAGTTTTTACTATGCACTCTATTGATGAGGCATTAAATGACTGGACTTAGGTCAGGGGTTTCCAACAGGTAATCTGTGAGCTATCAGTCCATCACTGACTCCTGCACAGTAGCTTGTGCAAAAAGAAGCTTTATTTCATAGATTTTTTCATAGGATTTCATAGGATTTTTTTCTGGGCTGCTTAGCTGATGGCTTCATTTCTGGTGCTTCATTCTGTTTCTAGAACAAAACTTGGTAAGATTCTTGGGTGGGGGGAGGAACTCAGGATGTTTTTCATTATTCAGAAATAGGTTGATGATAACTTTCCAATGTATTTGTTTGCCATTATGGCAACCCCATAGGGTTTTCAAGGCAAGAGACATTCAGAGATGATTTGCCATTGCCTACCTCTGACCTGGATGGCCCAGGCTAGTCTGATCTCGTCAGATCTCAGAAGCTAAGCAGGGTCAGCCCTGGTTAGTATTTGGATGGGAGACCACCAAGGAATACCAGGGTTGCTGTGCAGAGGAAGGC
This sequence comes from Euleptes europaea, assembly GCF_029931775.1. NCBI lineage: Eukaryota > Metazoa > Chordata > Lepidosauria > Squamata > Sphaerodactylidae > Euleptes > Euleptes europaea. The sequence continues at coordinate 36,684,707 of NC_079317.1, forward strand.
ACTGGCAAACCACCTCTGTTAGTCTCTTGCCATGAAACCCCCAAAAAAGGGGTTGCCATAAGTCAGCTGCGACTTGATGGCACTTTACACACACACACACACCTCTGCATAGTAATCCTGGTATTCCTTGGTGTTCTCCCGTCTTACCACTAACTTGGGCCAACTCTGCTTAGCAGCCAAAATCTGACAAGATCAGGCTAGCCTGGGCTATCCAAGTCAGGGCATAGCATCATTTCCAATGTATCATCATTTCCGATGTATACAGGCAGAACAAAAAGCAGAGGGCAGGGCTAGTCAACTGGCCCTAGTCCACCCAACATTTCAGAATCTGCTGTTTTACAGTCCAACGCCAGGGAGAGAGGGTAAACTCTCACATACTACAGATAATGCGTTGGTCAACATTATCATCTCTTTTTTTTTTTTACTAAGACCTACCTTTACCTTATTCTTTAATGGCAGAATTAATAAAGTGCTTACCTATATCTAAGCGCTGTAAACTTAACAATAAAAAGGCCCTGTACTATCAGAACCAACTTTATTTCTGAGGATAATTCACAGTGGGCAGCCTGTCTGCAGTAGTAGAAAAGCTCATACCCTACCAGAAAATATTTTTGTTAGTCTTTAAGGTGCTACTGGACTCTTGCCCTTTATTTCTGAGGTCACCCAATATTTCTGTTGCTGCTATTAACAGTTCATTTCACTACCTACTTTCTTCCTGCTCTGATTTTTGAGTGTTGTTACCATCCTGGTGTCCTCTGGAGTTTGGTTGGTGTTGTTTTAACTTAGCAGTTAATACTTAACCAAAGTGTAGTGTTTTCTTCTTTTCCCCCTCCCAGTAGAGCCTGTCACAGGCTGCTTAATTGAATTGTATTATATATGCTTTGCTAAAGACCTTCCTTATTCCAAGGTTCCTATCTTTATTGGCTCCCTCCAGCAGTGACAGAGCCACACCCCCCCTCTGTTGCTTCCTCCTGGGCCAAAAACAAGCCCTCCACTTTTCCTCCTGGTGCCTTTCCACAGACAGACGCCCCCCCCTCGCCACCCTGCTTCCTCCACACCAATCTCCTTATTACTAACCCCCCCTTTAGACACCGACACAGACACCATTAGTAGCTCCCCTTTCCCCTCCCCTCCCATAATCTATCTACATATTAAAATGAGTTTGTCCCTGATTTACATGCGTAAGAAGGGATGTAATAATGAGGACGTAGATTAGAAGATTTAGCACAATCGTTTGTGTAGATTGTGTCCCATCAAAGGGCAGCTCTGACGAGCCGAGATTAAGGAGCAAACAGCTGCCGCTGGAATTCAGTCCATTTGTTTGTTTGCTGTTTTCTCTCTCTCCCTCTCTCCCTCTCGACTCCAGCAAACAGTCTCATTAACATGCAAGTGATTTGCTCCTTAAGCCTCCCCCCCCCCATTTATTATTGGGGGAGTTGCCGACAAGGACTTTGCTGAGCCTAGGCATGGCCCACTTCTGAGAGATCGCCATGCAAATCAAGATTAAAATGGACAGTAATTAAAACATAAAGAGAAGGGGCATGACACCTTTGGGAGGGGGGAGTCCTAAGGTTAGGCTATCAAGGCAGGAAGCGGAGAAGGCATGACAAACTCTTATCTCCCTTTGAATGGACTTCCTGCTTGCCCATACCTTTCTTACATCTCGGTAGCAAAACATGTTGTTGTGCTCATATTCCAGCTTTACTCTGTGTGGCTCAGGAAAGGGATGGCTTCCGTCCAGTTCTTGTTCAAATCCCTGCCCTCTGCCTCCGTCAAGGTTGCCCTTTTTCACTTCAGCCACATAGGACGCATGTGACTAGATCACATCCTCCAGTATTCCTCCAGGAGTCAGTGCCACGAGTCAGTCTGGGAATATTTAAACATTTCTAAAAATCTGTAAATTTTGAAAAACGACATATTTGTAAAATATATAAAAGAGCCCTTTGTTTGGTACAGTCGTTAGAGTGCTGTACTAGGATCTGGGAGACACAGGTTCAAATCCCCACTCTGCCATAGGAGGCTGGTGGGTGACCTTGGGCCAGATGTACACTTTCAGCATAACCCACCTCAAAAGGTAGTAGTGAAGATAAAAATGGAGAAGAGGAAAACAATGTAAGCCACTTTGGGTCCACGTTGGGGAGAAAGGTGGGGTAACATTAAACAAATAATAACCAAGAGAATGTTTCTGCGCACAGACACAACACCTTTCAGATCCAACTGGGATCTGTAGCATGCTCCCTCACATCTGGGATTGGGGTATAGGTTTTCCATGCCAGAAGAGAGGGGGTAGCTTCCAAGCCATTTGAGCCACCAGTTTATTCTCGTTTACAAATTAAGCATTGCATCATGGTATGAGTTAAGTATTATTATTACTATTATTATCATTTTCAATTACAGTCTGCCTTTCTCACTAGGACTCAAGGCAGATTACAGGTATAATAAAAAAAGGTTCAGTCGATCACTAATATGATAACATCAATAAGATAACATAAGTCAATTATTACTCACTGTCAAATGGTTGTGGTGGCAGAAGTAAAAAGAATATCTTTAATATTTTTGTCAAATGCTAATATTTCTGTCAGATGCCTGCCAAGCACTACAGCAGGGGTGTCGAACTCAATTGTTACGAGGGCTGGATATGACCTAAATGTCCCTTGGTGGGGGCCGGGCCCATATGCCTCGCCAGCCCAGATCGAGAGGAGGGAGGGTTGGTTGCCTCAGCTGCCCCGCAGGCTGGATAAGAACTCTCAAGGGGCCAGATATGGCTCTCAGGCCTTATATTTGACACCCCTGCTCTACAGGCTCCCAAGACAAAGATTCCCTGCGTCCCCTCCCCATTCATGATGCAAACATGATGGAAACAAATCAGAAGATTTCTCCAGCTCCATCAGCCCGCAGGATGAGCCGGACCCTTGAGATTTGTCTCCCTCGCCTCCCATCCCACCTCAGGGGTCAGCTGATGAAAGCCCAAGAAGACTGGAGGGCAGTCTTCCTAATGCCCAGGCTAGGGAAAGGAGAACATGCTCATGACCTGTTTACCATCTTTGTTTAACTCTGTTGCTTGCCTAATAAGAATTGCTGGTCAGCTGAGATTTCTAGAAATAATGCTTACTCAGTTACTTTGCTCTTTAATGAGCATTGATAGTTGGTAGCTACTGGACACATCTCATAATCTAAGAAACTGGTTTGGTCTGACAATGCCAGCAGCAGAGAAGACATACAAACAGACCCAGCTTTGAGGTAGTGCATTCCTCACCCAGACTTTGATACCAGACCCAGACTGGTTTGAATCATTTCCTCACAGAACAGACCCAAAGAATTGCCATTGGAGACCAGTTATCATCAATGTAGAACCTATCCTGTGATTTAATGGCTACAAGTGAACAAATTGCAATTAAATCCTGGAAAGAAAGAAGGAATGCTGGTTGAGAAGGCAGAGGTTTTGGAGGATATTTTGCTCTCCACTTTTGATGGGGTTAAGTTGACCCTTGCTGACTCAGTTAAAAGCCTCGGAGTTGTACTGGACCCAACAAGAAGCAAGTTGCAAAAAAAAAAAAGCCTTCTTCCAACTCAGCCTAACTTGGAAAATGGCCCCTTACCTTGACCTGGCTGATCTGGCCACCTGGATACATGCCATGGTGACATCGAGACTGGACTATTGTAATGCAGAGTACATTGGGCTCCCCTCAAAATCAATTCAGAAACTCCAGTTGGTGGCAGAATGCCGCAGCTTGGCTATTGGAAGCTAAATGGAGCATGCATATTACTCCCATTCTACAGTCGCTCCACTGACTGCCCATCAGTTACTATGCTCAATTTAAAATGTTGGCTATTAAATACAAAGCCCTTCATGTCCTTGGGCCCTCATATCTGCAAGACCATTTCTCCCCATACTCTGCTATGTCAGCTTCGCTCATCTGAGTAGAGCTTTCTGCAGGTGCCAGCCTGCAAATGGGCAAAATCAACAACTGCCCTATGCACGTGCCTTCTCCGTTGTGGTCCCCACCTTATGGAATGGCCTGCCTGAGGAGGTCAGGAAGGCTCCCACTCTGCTGACTTTCTGCAAACTATTCAAAACTGAATTATTCCAGAGGCACATGGTTGGCCACTGTGTGAACAGACTGCTGGACTTGATGGACCTTGGTCTGATCCAGCATGGCCTTTCTTATGTTCTATGAGTTTTCTATGCAGGCAATAGGGTAGCATTGTACAAAAGGCTTCATGAAGGTACTTGGATAAATCATTGGGGACTGTGGTGTGTACTACTATGTATAGTTTGCTATGGGTTGGATCTAGGGTTGCCAACCTCCAGGTACTAGCTGGAGATCTCCTGCTATTACAACTGATCTCCAGCAGATAGAGATCTGTTCACCTGGAGAAAATGGCCACTTTGGCAATTGGACTCTATGGCATTGAAGTCCCTCCCCTTCCCAAACCCTGCCCTCCTCAGGCTCTGCCCCAAAAATCTCTCCCCAGTGGCAAAGAGGGACCTGGAAACCCTAGTTGGATCCTAATGTAATTTTGCATCATTTAATGTATCATATTAAGACTCATGTCTTAGTTCAATTCTTTTTTTGTTTTAGACTTCTAGTTGGGTCTCCAACCCAAATTCTGTTTCATTGTTTATTGAATGTCCCATCTTGTTGATTGTATTGACTTGCTTTGTGTAATCCGCCTGGAGTCCAAGTGAGAAAGATGAACTATAAATAAATAAATAAATAAATAAACAAATAAATGTTTTGAGGGGATATCAGGGACCCCCTAGAGATCCTTAGATAGCATCATCTTCAAGCAGTTTCTGAGGTCATTCTTGACTCAGAACCTCTTCAGGAAATGATTATTATTACAAATGCTATGATACAAATAGACACCCTGTGTACTCTTATTTGGGCATTCTGATCTAATCTTGATCACAGCTAATACAGTGTAAATCCAATGCACTGGGTGATAATCTTGATACACAAAAATGGATTTCCGGACATAATCAAAGCCTTTAATGTTTTTGCAGGGTATCTGATTTAAAACATACTCTAGCTTTACTCAAGCTGTTCACCACTGGCTGCTTAAGAAGTTAACTAAAGCAGTTTTGAAATGCTTTTTGTGAGTTTATTCTCCTGATGCTACCTGGGCTGTGACTACAAGGCATTTATACAGTGGGAGAATTATCTTGCAAAAAAAGTGTTCCCATGCCTGGGAATAGCTTTCCTCTCCTTTTAAAAAAATAGGCAAGTTTTTAAAAATTGCCTTTCAAAGAATATCTTGAACAGATTTTCCCTAGAGATCAAAACGGAAGGGAAGGTGCCAAAAAGATGAAAGAAGAACCAGAAGGCAGAAGCTGTCCTGGTGCACTTGCACAGGTCCTAGGTCATCACAGGCTCTAGGGCTTCAAGTATTCCAGCACTGGGCAATCAGAACAGATGCCCTGGTTCAAATTAACAACCACAATTTTGCCTCCTTTCTCACTTAGCCGACTGAACAGTTCTGCAGTTCTGTGCTCAGCAGCAGCCCTGCACCAGAAAACTCAGCTCAACCACTGATGTCCTGACTCCAGCAGGACACAATCCTTCTAGCCCCCAACATCATCCAACCTGCAAGGTTATCAAACAACCAGTATTGTCCCAAATATTCCCTTTCCCCAGTTCACTAGTAAATCAATATCCTTTAGATGGAACAACAGCTCCCACTGGCCTGTATCTAACTTCAGACTCCAGAGACTTTTCTTAAGAAGGCGCTGCACTTTCTGCAGATTCTTCCCTCGGTCTGATTGCAGCCCACTGAGATGTCAACAGACCCTCAGGTACAGCATAAGGGGGAAAGGGAGGGTCTGCAGCAGCAGAAGGGGGGAAATGGTGGAAATCACCACTCTCTCTTAACAAAAGTGCCTATTAAATCTTTGGAATGCATGGTTGGACACAAGCAACTGGACTGGATACAGCAGAAGATTTCTGCGTGTGCTAGAGTCCTTGTGCAAACAGAAATATGTTAAAAAGAGCATGCAGGCATCTTGCACTATGTTAAACATATTGTATCCCAGTTTGCATTTTCGTTTATACAATGCATTGTGCAAGTAAATATCAGGATCTATGGGTATTGCTGTATAACTAGTGCTATTGGATGAGCAAGTTGAATTTTGCTAAAGGTGTTTACATTTCTGTTCACACACTGCTGGATCCAACAGACTTATTTATTCTTATTTTGCAATCAGCTGGTCATATTCATATTCCTACTAAATGTGGGAAGTGATTATATTCATAGCCATAGTCAAGCAATACAGAAAGAATTGTTTGGGCAGCGATATTTTTCAGGGCACAAAGGTAATGGTATACGGAGAGTTGTGCCCTAAGATCGCTTGAGATGTTACAGAGGATTGCAAGGCACAGCTCTTGGAGCATAAATTCAGAGGGTGACACCCATGTAAGGGAACCTTGGACCAAGTTCACACATCACATTTGGCAGCTGCTTTGGACTTCTTTCAAGAAGGTAATGAACAAGGGATAAACTGTAAAATCACATCAATGCTCCTTACCAAAAATACTAATAAATGGATCTAAGATTAGGGTGGCAGGGAAGGTGTGTTGCAAATAAAACAAGATTAAAATTTTTAATGTACAACTCTCACTGATGAACTTTAACACTTTTTGACTCTTCTGTACTTTTTGGAAAACAAATACTTTGGCAAAGAGCCTTTTTTCAATTATGTCTACTTAAGAATCCTACCTTCTGGATTTGGCTGATCTGACCACACTGATCCCTGCCACTGGAGCTTCTCAGCTAGATTACTGTAATTAACTCTATGCAGGGCTACCCTTGAAAACTGCAGTTGAGACAAAATGTGATTGCCTGTCTGAATGACTAGGTGGGGATGAATAGGTATGATCACAACACGCCCGTATTAAAACAGATATATTGGTTGCCAATTTGCTTCTGGGTTCAATTCAAGGTGCCCTGGGGCCCACATAGATGTTAACAAAGCCATCTACTCAGAAGTCTGGATAGCATCTCCTACAAAGCAGGCTTCCTCAAATAATGCCCCCTAGTTGTACAACAGCCTGCTTGAAGCAGAATGCCATGCCATCTCTCTGCTGGCTTTGGTAAGGCTTGTAAGATTCGGATATTTCCAAAAGCTTTTTATTAAGAGCTAATTGTATTGCTGGGCAATCAAATCTCTCTTCCTCTTTCTGGAATCTTTTATAAGGATCAGCAGTTTTCAAGGTTTTTGAACTTGTGGTTAAAAAGAGGACTGAATTTTGATTTGTTGGTGTGACTTTGAAAAAATTATACTTGCTGCATCCAAACATCATTGGATGCTTATTTGTTTAAAACAGTTCTATCCTTCTGTATTTCCTTATATCCAAAGCTTGATTGTGCTCGGGTAATCATTTGCAACTGGATTATCTTGTATGGACATGCCAATCTAGTTATGAATGATTGCTATAGAGCATGGATAGCATAATATCTCAAGTGTCACCAGGTACTTTTCTTGAAAAACACTCAACAGCCATAGGCCTTAGGGGCAGTTACTTAATTCCAGGGGGTACTGCATAGGCTGAATACTGGACATTTTTTACTCTAGGCACAAGCAGGTTCTACATACCCACACTCAAATAAATTGCCAACACCAGTATGGAAAATTCCTGGAGGTTTTGGGTGGTGCCTGGGAAGAGAGGAGCATGGGGAGGGATTTCTGTCAAGATTACAAGTCTGTCAGATAGTTTGACAGGTGCAGGATAGATCAGTGAGATCTAAGGATGATGTAATCAGCCTGGAAAGTACCTGGGGAGCTAGAGAAAGCTGGCCTGATCCAGTTAGAGCCAGGTGGCTGATGCAATGCAGTAGCAATACCAGGATAATTGGATATCTACTGTGATTGGTGGCTGCGTCCACCAGGTGTATATAATGAAGTGAAACCGCAGTTCTATGCGGGATGTTATGAGCAGAGAGTGTGAAAGGAGTATCTGTATATATTTCTGCACTGTAAAATAAACTACACTTTTCCTATGTGGCCGTGAACTTTCTGATGGGTATCCTGGACAAGACTGCTAATCCGCTTGGCTTCCGCGTCAGGGTTATGGGCCCAGCTCCTCTACGTTACAGGAGTGTTTCTGCTACACTGCGCAGGTTTTATGTGTGGTGGTAGATAAGCAGAGTCCAGGATTTTCAGAGGCTACTGGAGAAGTGACGGCTGTGTGTGAGTAATAATGGCACAACAATCTTTTATCCCAGTGGATAAACTCACCTCAGAGAATTACCATGTTTGGTCTGTGAGGTTGGAGCAGTATCTGAAAAGGGAGGATTTATGGGATGCTGTGGAAAGACTCCCTACTACAGCAGCCGAGATTGCCAAGGACATAAAAGCCCTTGCCAATATCACCTTGACGGTGGGAGATGACCAGCTTATTTTTGTTGTTGGAAAAGAGCATGCAAAGTTGGCATGGGATAGTCTGCGAGCAGTATATCTCCGGGACTCAGCTGGCACGCTGCTAGCACTAATGAGGCGGCTTTATAGATGCCATAAATCACTGCACACGCCGGCCGCAGCCCACTTGAAGACCCTAGCAGAGTTATTCAGACAGCTGGAGTTGAGGGGAAAAGTTATATCTGCGGAGGACCGGGTGTATTTGCTTTTGAGTTCTCTGGATGCGAGCTTTGATGTTTTAGTAACCTCGCTGGAGAGCCTGGCAGCAGGGCAATTAACCTATGAATACATGACTGGACGAATTCTGGAAGAAGAGGAACGACGGGAGGAAGGACGTAAGCAGAAGACAGCAGCCCAGCTGAGATACACCCCCGAGGTTAAATCAACGAATCGCCCATCTGCCGAGACCTCAGCCCCCCAGCGCGTTTTTCATCCCAGGCAGAGAGACTGGATAGAGTCTACGCTGAGGACTGCAGCCGAGCTGTTTAGACAACCCCGAGACGGGCAAGAGGTCTACTCAGCGCAGAGCCAGTGGCAGCAGCAGAGGGGAGGCGACGGAAGGCAGAGTAGGAGCTACAAGCAAGATGAGGAATGCGTGATGTTTGTCAGAAAGTGTTTTCTCTGTGGGTCCTCACAACATTTGAAAAAAAATTGTCCCCAGTTAGCCAGGAAAAAGCAACCAAAGAGACAGTCAGTGAATGGAACTTACATTGCTGTTGTGCTGGCAGAGGCTGGAGACAAAGAGAACATTTGGCTCTTGGACAGTGGGGCAAGTACATGTTTTGTTAACAAAGCTTCCATGTTGGTTAACCAAAAGCAGTCTGCTAAGTCTAATGTAAGTCTAGCAGATGGGAGACACTTAAAGGTACACTTTGAAGGGGAGGTGTTTTTCCCAGAGTTAAAGCATAAGTTTCAAAATGTACTTTGTGTGCCTGAGTTACAGTATAGTTTGCTAAGTGTTTCTGTGCTGGCTAAGACTGGTTTTAAGGTGCAGTTTGAAGGAAACACCTGCCAGATAAGCCAGGGGGAGGTTGTAATGTTAGAAGGACACTTGCAAAAGGATGTCTATGTGGTGCATAGAAGGACAGGAGAAACTTCTATGGTAGTGGAGTCTGTGAATAAAAATCCACATAATGAGTGCATACACCTTCTACATAGGCATTTTGGCCACACCTCCTTTTCCATTCTAAAGACCCTGAGTGTGTTAGGGAAGGATGACATTAAGTTGAATGGGTGTAATTCTTTCCTAGATTGCACTGTCTGCAAATCTGTTAAAAGCAGATGTAGTCCAGTGGCTAAGGTAAGCCAAATGGTGGCAACCAGACCTCTGCAAATTGCTTATTTAGATCTCTGTGGTCCATTTCCTGAGAGAACCGGTACGCTTTATGCATTGTGGATGATTTTACTCGCTATGGCTGGGTGTATCTGCTGAAGCAGAAAAGTGAGGCATGTCAAACCATCAAGTATTAGATTAAAAGGGTGGAAAGGCAGCTAGACCTCAAGGTATCCAGTATACAATCTGACAGAGGCGGTGAATTTGTCTCTAGTGCATTTACCCAGTGGTTAGAAAGCAAGGGAATTGAGCACAGATTGGCTAATCCCTGTGTTCCTCAGGAGAACGGTGTGGCTGAGAGGAGGATTGGTTATCTAAAGTCAATGTTGCAAGCTTTGATAGAGGATGCTAATCTAAAACCCAGGTTCTGGGGGGGAAGGCACCAAGGTGGCTTGTTATTTGATTAATAGACTTTGGACCTCCAGCATAAACAATATTCCCTACAAGGCATTGTACAATAGAAATCCCTCTTTAAAGCATTTAAGAGTGTTTGGTACAAAGGCTTGGGTGAATATACCTTTAAAGAACCGCAGAGCAGGTGGCAAGAAATCCAAACCGCTGATATTTCTGGGATATCAGAATGCAGCAAAATCTTATCGCTTTGCTAATGATCAGAACCAGGTATCTTTTAGCAAATCTGCGAACTTCGGAGAATCTTTTAATTGGCCACGCTTACATGGTACTGAGAAGGTTTCTGAAGAAGTTTTATTGCCGGCTAATGGACAGCCAGAGGCAGATGAAAGTGTTTTTCTTGAAGTTGTTGCAAGCAGGGAAACAGTAAAGGTTGAGACTCCAGAAGGAGGGGAGTCTAGTGGCACGGTGGTCAGACGGTCAGAAAGAAGTAATAAAGGAGTACCTCCACAAAGATATGGTTTTGAAGAATGTGACTTAATCAACCACGTGTCTGTAATGGAACCTGAAAGTTACAAGCAGGTGCTTTCTCTTGGTGATAGAGAGATTCATGGCTGCAAGCCATGGGTGTGGAAATGAATGCTTTGAAGGAGCACAAGGTAGTTACACCAATGTATTTACCAAAGGGACAACCTGTGATAGGTTGCAGGTGGGTTTACAAACTCAAGCAGTTGGCTGATGGTACTGTACAAAGAAAAGCCAGACTAGTTTGTAAAGGGTTTGCTCAAAGGAGATTTGTTAACTTTGATGAAACTTTTTCACCCCCAGTTCATTGTGAAACCATTAAAACAGCCCTGGCAGTTGCAGGGTTGAAAGGTCTGAAGGTTTTCCATTATGACATTCAGACAGCTTATCTAAATGCACCTTTGGTAGAAGAAGTATACATGACTCAAATTCCAGGGTTTGAATTAAAGGAAGAAGGCAAAGTACTAAAGCTGAACAGAGCTTTGTATGGTTTGCATCAATCGGCCAGAGAGTGGCACAAATGTTTAATTGAGGCTGTTAAAAAGTTAGGCTTCACACGGAGTGTTGCTGATCCTTGTTTGTTTTCAAGGTGCACAGGTCAGAAGGAGTCATACGTGCTGATTTACGTGGATGATTTGTGTGTAATAACCAATAATGAGAGTGACCAGGAACAATTTCAGAAACAGCTTGGAGAACGCTTTAAACTGAAATGTTTGGGAGAGATAAGAAATTATCTTGGGGTAAAAATAAACAGACAGTAAAGGTGTTTTTTACTTGTCTCAAACAGAAAAAATAAAACAGTTGCTGGAAAGGTTTAGCATGCTTGATGCTAATGCAGCTGAAACCCCAATGGTCACAGGTTATTTATGTGAAGAGTCTCAGGAACAAGAAGAGCGTGACAAATCTCTGTATCAGTCCCTGATAGGAAGTTTGTTATATCTTGCTTGTTGGACTCGCCCAGACATATATCAGGCGGTACATTGCCTGAGCAGGAAAAATATGTCACCAAAGCAGAGTGACTGGAAAGCAGCTAAGCGTGTACTCAGATACCTGAAGGGATCTGTAAACAACCAGTTATGCTTGAATGCATGCAATGGGGAACTGACTGCGTATGCAGATGCATCATGGTCAGATCAGGGGAACGCAAAATCAACGACCGGGTATGTGTTGTATTTTGGTAAAGCACCCATACATTGGAAATCTGTAAAACAGTCATTTGTAGCCATGAGTTCATGTGAAGCAGAATATAGCGCTGTGAGTGAATGTATAAATCAGGTGGAATGGTTTGTCTATCTCATGAAGGAACTCAATGTATCTGTACAATTACCAGTAAAGGTGTATACTGACAGTCAATCAGCGCTACAACTTGCGACTGAGCAAAACTTTAAAGGCAGAAGTAAACATATAAGAATAAGATATGTCAATGTAATTGAATCTGTGAACAAAGGCTTGGTATGTATTGTAAAGTGTGCCAGTGCTGGTAATGTGGCAGATCTATTTACAAAAATTGTGGATTGTAATAGATTCATGAAACTAATCAAACTAATCTGAAATCCTTGAGAAGGAGTGTCAAGATTACAAGTCTGTCAGATAGTTTGACAGGCGCAGGATAGATCAGTGAGATTTAAGGATGATGTAATCAGCCTGGAAAGTACCTGGGGAGCTAGAGAAAGCTGGCCTGATCCAGTTAGAGCCAGGTGGCTGATGCAATGCAGTAGCAATACCAGGATAATTGGATATCTACTGTGATTGGTGGCTGCGTCCACCAGGTGTATATAATGAAGTGAAACCGCAGTTCTATGCGGGATGTTATGAGCAGAGAGTGTGAAAGGAGTATCTGTATATATTTCTGCACTGTAAAATAAACTACACTTTTTCTATGTGGCCGTGAACTTTCTGATGGGTATCCTGGACAAGACTGCTAATCCGCTTGGCTTCCGCGTCAATTTCACCTACAGAGGGATTTCATCTAGAGAGCCAGCATATTGTAGTGGTTAAGAGCAGTGGACTCTAATCTGAAGAACCGGGTTTGTTTCCCCACTCCTCCACATGAAGCCTGCTGGGTGACCTTGGGCAAGTCACAATTCTCTCAGAACTCTCTCAGCCCCACCTACCTCACAAGGTGCATGTTGTGGTGTGGAGGAAGGGAAGCCGCTTTGAGACTCCTTACAGTAGAGAAAAAATGCGGTATAAAAACCAACTCTTCTTCTGTGTGTGTGTGTTAAGTGCCGTCAAGTTGCTTCCGACTCATGGCGACCCTATGAATGAAAGTCCTCCAAAAAGTCCTATCTTTGACAGCCTTGCTCAGATCTTGCAAATTGAAGACTGTGGCTTCCTTTATTGAATCAATCCATCTCTTGTTGGGTCTTCCTCTTTTCCTGCTGCCCTCAACTTTTCCTAGCATGACTATCTTTTCCAGTGACTCTTGTCGTCTCATGACGTGACCAAAATAAGATAGCCTCAGTTTAGTCATTTTAGCTTCTAGGGTCAGTTCAGAACTCTTCTAGGGTCAGTTCTAGAACTCTTCTTCTAGAATCTAAGATATACTATAGTCTGTTTCCTCCAGGGTAACTCATCTCTGTCTGGGAGAACAGGCCTCACCTGGTGGTTTTCAACCCTACTAAATACACACATGACTCTGCCTTATACTGCATCAGACCATTGGTCCACTGAAGTCACATCACATCACACCATCTACTACCTGACCAGCACACAGTGGCGGAAGCATCTCTAGATGCCTGGACGCAGTGGTGGTATTCCAAGGGCCAGCTGCATGCAAGCAATCTTCTCAAACCTGTGGTGGCCTAGCAGATCCAACAGACCAACAGTTTTTCTGTTCAAGTAGGCTGGGCTACAGCCACACTGCCATTGCCAGGTTTATCTCTTCCCGGCCTTGAGAGGTATTCTTAGCAACATGACCCCGAGTGCAAGGTAGGTTTGCCCAGAAGAGGATGAGTCAGCCAATGAAACAGCTGCCTTATGTCACATCCACAGGCAGATGAGGGTTAGAGGCACAAAGGGGGAGGGGAATAAAGGGGGCTGTGTGCCTTTAAGAAGTCTCTGGCTGTCCTGGTGTCTGTGGTGCAGTGAGGCAGGGAATGCGTTGCTGATACTAACCAAGTTTGCCAGCCATGCTTTTCTCATGGCTCCCACACAATGGCCCGTTTTTTGCCCACCTGCCGATAATGCTTAATTAGGCGAGGAGTTGATTAATTTGAGGTAATTGACAGCTAATTACAGTCCTGAGGGCTCATTAATTTGACGTCTTGTCTCAGTGAATTGGCTGCAGGGGGGTCAGGTGATGTGCAATCTCCCCCCCCAGCTTTTCATCATACTTTTGCCTACTTGTTACTCACAAGCCAGTAGAACTATTGCAATTCACCTGCATGCATTTCAGCAGAACGGTCCAAAGGAGGAATGTGGCAAGCAGTAGAAGAGCATTGAACATTGTGGGACTACAGAGAAGGAAAGCTGGAGGGAGGGGTAGTTCTAAAGCCCCAAATTTAACAGTTTCGGCTTATTTTCCTTAATTCATTGACTCAGTTCTCAGTTGCTCCAGAGATCAGAAGATCTTACTAGACATTACCAGAAAGGAAGGATGTGCCGAAACTTTGTATGAAACAGCACTGGAAAATCCAAAAGGGTCAGTCACACTTTTGGACAATCCCCATACCTGAGCAGAAGGATACCTGTTGGAAAGGAAATTCATAAAAGAATAAAATAATACATTGAAGTATCAAAGAGGTATACTGAATGCCAGCTTTGGGCATCCAGACTCTTGTATTATCTTATATATCAAGAGATATTTATTTACTTCCGTTATTTTATTTATTTCATTTATATACCCTACCATTCTCCCCAGTGGGACTCAATGCAGTGTATATCTTTCTCCTTGCTGGTTCTCAACGTGATGTCCTTTGAGCTGGAATCAAACCAACAGTCTAAGGATGAATAATTAGACACGTTCTACAATCCTCTACTCTACTAGTTGAGCTATCAAAGCAACAGACAGATTTGAATGACAGAGGTATCAAAGGAGACATGAATTGTAGAGATGGCACTTTATACGCACTCTGAGTAGCACATGAATCTGCTAAGATATGGTTGTGGTAACTAGAACTACTTTTACAGAAGAACTTCACTGGATCCTTGCTCTCCAGACTGAACTACAGTAGCTTCATATTCAAAACTGAAAAGTGAATCCATGGTGTGCCTGTCTCCCTGTTATAGGTTCTCACCTACCTCTCTTGAAATTCCTTGAAGAGGCCGGTTTTTAAATACTGTCAGATTTGGGCATCACAATGAGTTGGTTACCACGGTCTTAAAGACATTTCTATAAATTTCTATGCATCAAAACTATTCTATCACAATTGGTCATTCATGAGACTTTTTTCAGAAAGGATTGATCTATAAATGCTTATCCATTTCTATCGTCAAGAAAGACCATCCATCCAGCAAAACAAAATAGAAGTTTGGCAGCTTCCTACAGAACAAACTACATTACAATTTGGCACAGAGAACAGATGAACAACAGAAAAGATTCTGCAGAGTAAAGCGCTCTAAAAAAAATTAGGCAAAGGCCCAAGTCACTTCCTCTAGAGCAGTGGCTCCCAAACTTGGTGCTCTGCAAAACATCTCCTAGTGCTCCATGAAGAGATTGGAAAGAAAAATACTACTGTCATTCGGTTTAGTATATAGATGCTAGGTGAAAATTAGTGCTTCGTGACAAATTTCTCTCCTGTAAAGTGCTCCATGACTCAAAGTGGGGGAATGGGAGGCATGGAGAAGGTATTGTGAAAATGAATTTAACTTAGCAAATATCCAAGGATTCAAATTAATCTGAATGTATAGGTTTATATAAGCGAGTTATTATTAGTTTTTAAACGTTGAAATATATGACATAATCCTAGGATAAAGAATGATTTAAATTAGAAAATATATGCAAAGGGAAGTACTAAGAGTATAAATGGATAGAGGAGGATGGAGGGGAAGTCAATATTTTTCTTTTTTCTTTTCTTTTCTGACATTGATTAAATTAGTAATGTTTATATCTTTTTAAATCAATATAATACATATTGTTCTGATATTATTAAAAATAAAATAAAAACTTTTTTAAAAAAAAGACTCAAAAAGTTTGGGAATCACCGCTTTAGAAAAAGGCAAACACAAACAGAAGTGCTCAAATAGACATTACACCAGTTTCAATTAATTCTTTTTCAAAATAAGTACTAGAACAGGATCTAAATTCAAATAACTCTATTTTCCATGTCCAAATACCAATTTCCTTCTTGGGGAAAAACAATATTAATCATGGGTGATTCAAATGAGATCTCATCAATGAATTTTACAATTACATTAATATGTCCTTATCCCTACAAAAAAAAAAAATCAACGGTTGAAAAAAAATACTCAAAGCCCTCAGCAGATGACATTACTATTGTATTGAATTCCATTTATGCTGCCTTAGTTCATTCAATAATCAATTTCACCCTGTATAACTTGGTCATCCTTATATATATTACAAATGTCCATGACATGAGTTTGTCATTATACTCATTTCCCTCCTCAATGCCAATATTGAGTTCCTTGGTCCACAGAATACTTCCAGCTGGAAAGTCTTCCTTGGAAGAACTTTCCATCTAGCTTGTGACATAGTTATCATACTTACCATATTATATCATTCTATTTTATCCACATTAATAACTTCCCTGCATGGTGCTATATCACATATCTCATATTAATGGTCAAACATAGATAAACGGCTCCTTTTTCTGGTCAAGGCCCTATATCAAAATACTGGTATTAGGGTGCGGTGTAGCCCACAAGGTCACCTTACAAACTTGATCAAGACCAAAAAGGGTGTAAAGCAGGGATGCATACTTGCCCCACTGCTATTCAATTTTTATATAAATGATATTGATAATCACCTTAAGGATCCCCAGTTTCACTCCCCTAACACTGGTAATAGGCATATTTCCTTTCTCCTATATGCGGACTATCTGGCCCTATTTTCTAGAACACTCATGCCAGTGGGCATGAGGAGGGCCCTGAGAGCTTTAAATCTATACTGCAGAGAAAATCAGCTTGAAATCAATGTGGGTAAGACAAAAATCATGGTCTGTGACAGAAAACCAAAGAAACATAGGTGGGAAATTAATCAAAAAGAAATTGAGCAGGTCCTCAGAATAAATACCTAGGGGTGGTCTTCCAGGCCACACAATCAAAAACCTCGCATATTAACTTGATTGCCTTAATTGCTCAGAAATCCTCTGGATCAATTCAAAAATTCTTTTGGCAAAAAGGAGGGTGGCATATTCCAGCTGCAATTAAAATCTTTTGAGCCAAGCCACTTGCCCAAAGAACTTATGGTGCCCCTTGGAGCATTACTGGTAATACAGCCAGCCTGCAGAGAGTGCAATCTAAATTCCTCAGAAAAATCTTTCAGGCTCCGAATAACATGTAAAACGCAGCCCTGAGGATCGAGTCTGGGATGACCACAGTCCAGACCAGTCTCTGGATTATCACCTTCATGTTCTGGCTAAAGTTGTTAAACAAAAAAAAAGGGTTGATAACCCTGATATTAACAGACTTCTTTGTAGCACCCTGGCAGTTAGCTCTTAATAAAAAAATTGGGCCACTATGGGCTCTCTCGTCAGCTCCTCTTATCAATGATTCATGATTCGGCCAAATAACTTATTAAGACTAGAGTTTTTGAGGTAGAGAGGCCGCACAATCTGAATAAGATTCAGAATCCCCTCTTTAGAAAGGACCTGCTTATTAGGAACACCACTATGCCTTATCTGTCAGATATTACAAATCATGAATATCGTAGGGCTTTTATGCTCCTTCGATGTAATGCTCTTCCCTCTAAGTTTCTCAAAGGGATATATAATAAAAGGCCAATGGATGCACGAAAATGTATATGTAACCAGGACGCATTAGAAACCACTGAACACGTCCTATTTGAGTGCATGTTATATGATCATGTACGATCAGGCCCTGTGATTCCGTTAGTGGATTGTCCCAGACCTCTCAGAAAACGTCGTCTAGAGCTCCTTTTGTCAGACACAATACTAAATTTATCTGTTAGTATGGCTAGATTTGCCTGGCCAGCAACTAAAATAAGACAAAATGCACTTAAGGCTCTAGAATAACCAATCTATGACTAGAATCTCTACTGTTTTATGTATACTTTGGAGGATTTTATCCCTTTATTCCAGTTTTTAATCTCATCTACATCTTTATCTTTTGTATTATCAGTTCATAACTATTTAGGTATATATTAAATTAAATTTTTTTGGGATATTTGAAGTCTATGACTACAAATAAAGTCTGTTGTTGTTGTTATACTGGATCTGTGCAGAGGCTGAAATCAAGCTTATGCACTGTAGTGCCAGTGCTATCTGTGATCCTTATGCCTGGTATCAAGGGTTGGCAGGTCCCTCTTCACCACTGGTGGGAGGTTTTTGGGATGGAGCCTGAGGAGGGCGGAGCTTGGGGAAGGGAGGGACTTCAATGCCATAGGGTCCAATTGCCAAAGCGGCCATTTTTTCCAGGTGAACTGATCTCTATCGGCTGGAGATCAGTTGTAATAGCAGGAGATCTCCAGCTAGTACCTGAAGGTTGGCAACCCTACTTATGCCTGGTGTCCCAAACAGCAAGTAGCTCTTAGGCTCAAGCTGTGATAAACTAGTCAAGAGAAAACTACAGAAAGAAGAAGAGTTTGAGGAGCTAGTAACAATAGTACATATGCTTGTGATTGTGAAAAACAGGGCATGAATCGGAATCAATGCAATCAGCTCTTGGCAATTTAGGGTTTGCCAGATAGAAACCTGAAGACCCTGTTTGCCTCCTTAAAAGCTTGAGGCCATGCAAAGGTGGAGGAACGGACTGGAAGAAGTGCAAATGCATAGCAGCTGCAGAACTGTTAAAGAGGCAAGCAGGCAGGACCTCTGGGTTATGACCTGGCAGCCCCACTTAACATGCTTAAAGCACTATTTGAATTATCGTTAACTATTACAAACATTGGAAAATGCTCCTGGTGATGATAATATTACTAATACTGCTACTTCCAGTGATAGTATGTTGGAATTGCAGCAAAAATAGCAAGCCTATTTAAAAAATTTAAAATTAAAAAAATTAGTGATATTTTCTAATATGGAAAGTTTAAAAAAGCTTGACAATGCTACTTGGCCAGTGGAAACAATGCATATGTCAAAGTTGCTGTAATAATAGCATAAGCCTTCCACTGGCTCTTCTGTTGGAGGACAGTGAACACACAGTGAACACTCTTACTGAATCAGACCCTTGGTCCATCAAAGTCAGTATTTTCTACTCAGACCAGCAGCAGCTCTCCAGGTTTCAGGTAGAAGTCTTTCACATCCCCTACTTGCCTTGTCCTTTTAACTGGAGATGCCAGGGATTGAACCTTGGACCTTCTGCATGCCAAGCAGATGCTCTACCCCTTTTGCTAGCAGAACAAATCTGCAGGATCCAATCCCAAAAAAGAAGTTGAAATGTTTTTTTGTAGGTTGTGTGGATGCAAAAACAAAAACAAACCTTGGCACCAGGAAGCTAGGTGAAGTATGTATATATCACTTATCCTGCAGTTTATACACTGGTTACTGATTAGTTTCTGGATACAATTCATGGTACTGGTTCTCGCCTACCTTCGTGGTTTAGCACCCGCATATGTGCATGACTGCCTCCCCTGATATGCTCTGCTGAAGCACTTCTGTCCATCAGATCAAAGACTTCTGAATGTGTCACGCTACAACTGAGTAAGATCAACAGTTGTCTATACCCAAGGATTCTGTGTTGTGGTCCCAACTGGTGGAATGGCATGACTGACAAAAACAGGACGGATCCTACAACTCCTATCATTCCATATAATGTAAAACAGAACTGTTCAGGAGGCCATTTTTATGGAGTAAAGTTGCAGTTATCTGTAGAATTTAAGATAGTCTTCATTCTGGACAATATATTATAGTCTTCGTTATGTATATCAGGCTGGTGTTTTTTTTAAAACGTTCTTCTCTTATTTTGCAATCCAACTTTAACTCAGCTCTATCACTATGGTATGCCATAATAAATGTCACTGCACTGTTCTCCAGTTTTGCAATGTTGCTTTTTTAGTGTGTTCCCTAATTTTGTTAGTTCTACTTTTTTTTTACTGTTCCTACTGCATTGTTTTTAGTTGTACTTTGCCTTGAGCCTCAGTGAAAAAGGCTGGCAATCAATTAAGTAAATACATAAATAAATGGCAGCCCCAACTAACCTATAGACCTATGAGTAACATGGTAAGGTCATTACTTTCCAAGAATGGAAACAACCAAAGTTAGTAACAGAAATTTAAGACACAGAAGCAAGCTGTGTTTCTCAAGATGTAGATAGATCTTAAAGCACCCCCCAAGCTGTGAACTTGATCCTTTATGGGCAGTTTGGCATCATAAAAAATTGGGCCAGGACGATTTGCCAACACTACTGTCTACAACAAGGGGGGCATGAGCCAGCAATAGGAACATCAAATGCATCAAATGAACAACATTGGGAGGGGCTGTGGCTGAGTGGTAGAGCATCTGCTTGGCATGCAGAAGGTCCCAGGTTCAATCCCTGGCATCTCCAGTTAAAGGGACTAGGCAAGTAGGTGATGTGAGAGACCTCTGCCTGAGACCCTGGAGAGCCGCTGCCGGTCTGAGTAGACAATGCTGACTTTGATGAACCAAGGATCTGATTCAGTATAAGGCAGCTTCATGTGTTCAATGTCGTACCTTACTATACCTAGTGCAGGTCTAATGAACGGCTGACCATCACTAACAAGGGAAACACAGGATGGCACCAAGCTTAGTTCTTGGATTCTCAGAATGCGGAATGGCAACACAAACGAGTCTGGAACTGGATTATAGTGACATGTCACAGAGCCACTTTTTGTTTCTAACTGATTAACTGGTGGGCATTTTGTATCACAGAGGTATGTATGCTTAGTAGAAGAAGAAAAGAAGAAGAGTTGATTTTTATACCCTGCTTTTCTCTACCATAAGGAGTCAAAGTGGCTTACAATCACCTTCTCCCCCCATCCAGCAGGCATCTTGTGAAGTAGGTGGCATTGAGAGAGAGAGTTCAGAAAGAACTGTGACCAGCAGGCTTCATGTGGAGGAGTGGGAATCGAACCTGGTTCACCAGATTAGAGTCCACCACTCAGTTGGAAGGGTAGGGAATCAAAAATGGTTCTCCAGATTAGAGTCAGCCACTCTTAACCATTACACCATGCTGGCTTTCTAGATCTGGCAGGATGTCACCACATCTAGTTTATCCTTGTCAATTGGCGAATGTGTGTGTGCGTGCGTACTGTCAAGTCACAGCTGATTTATGGTGACTCCACATATTTGCTAAATATTGCATGCTTTTTCTGGTCATTTTTAAATAATGTGCAGGAATATGACTTCACAGGAATAAAAATTTTAAAATGCAGATTCTCAGGATACAAAATTTGATGCTATACAGAAACAGACTACTTAGAATCTTAAGAACTTACAGAGCTGCCTTGGTTCAGGACCCTATAACAGTTTTGAGTAGCTTGAGCTTTCCAGGATCTTGGGCAGAAGAAGAAAAGTTGGTTTTTATATGCCGACTTTCTCTACCACTAAAGGAAGAATCAAACCGGCTTACAATCAGCTTCCTTTCCTCTCCCTACAACAGACACCTTGTGAGGTAGGTGGGGCTGAGAGAGTGTGACTAGCCCAAGGTCATCCAGCAGGCTTCATGTGTAGGAGTGGGGAAACCAACTCGGTTCACCAGATTAGCCTCCACTGCTTGTGTGGAGTGGGGAATCAAACCCAGTTCTCCAGATTAGAGTCCACCGCTCCAAACCGATACTCTTAACCACTACACCACACTGGCTCTCTAGATAAGGGGTAGGGTCTTTCGCCATAGATAAGGGGTAGGGTCTTTCCCCATATCTGCTGTCTTAAGACCTTATAATACCAGGGGCTGTACTTATGATCTTCTGCATGCAAAGTATTTATTATACCACTTAGCCAGGACCTCATCCTCTTATTTATTAAAACATTTATATCCCGCCTTTCCGCTTGGTTCAAGGCTGCTCTTGAATTAACTTCCTTGTGTAGTAAATTCAGAGGCTAGGAATGCCATTTGCTTTGCTATAATTCTTCTCAGGGATCTCAGTCCAAGTTGTCATGAGGTTCTTGGCGCTGACCAACAGGGAAATGGAAGTAAAGTGACTATTTCCTAGGTACTCAGATTTTAAGGCAGTGCTGCACAACTTGTGACCCATGAATGGAAGCTTAATGGGGGAGGGGGTTCAATAAGCATCCTGCTTTTGCTGTCTTCTTTGGACTGAAGGTGGGGGGGCGTCAAGCACACAACAGGCCACAAAACATGACGGAAGAGCGGTGTGCAGTTTGACAAGCCCACTAGGCCTTCTTGAAAGAGACATAATGGACTTCTTCAACTCTTCACATGACCTGCCGTGGAAAGCCTAGGAACTTTGTCCAGAGACCATATCCCTCCATACTCACCTAGTGAGACATTGGAGGCCCTAGGTGCAATGACTGGAACTGCTGGTTGGAGAAGCGTTTGCTTGAGCCCGTTAATTAGCACAGTAACGGCGTCTGGGCTCCATTAGCCAGCCCATGTGGTAAGCGCCCCTCCCCATCCATCAGCCTTTCCCCCTAATGAGAGCTGGAAGAGGGACACTCACAAAACATTGCCTCAGAATAATATTCTGCTTTGTCCCTGCCGGTAACAAGAGCTGACAGGATCACTACGTCCATTTCTCTTCTAATTAGCACACTTCCAGCTCGGACTGAGCCAGCAGCCAGAGAAAAGAGATCGGACAACCGTACCGAATCACAAACACAAAGAGGCCCATTCCCCATAATTAGGTGAGACAATCCCTCAGTCTTTTCTCGGCTGGAGCTTGCCTGTAAGACTCTCGCTGTTTTGGTAAGTCCCGGCAACACAAGTTACACGTCTCCCCAGGACACTAATAAGCCCCTAATTGTCTTCCGCTTCACACGGCTCTTTCCATGGGTCTGACTTTGGAGAAAATTCTTCTAACAAGCAACAGCCAGTGCTGCCTGCCCCACAAACAGCAGTAAGACTCGCCACGAACTAAAAAGAGGGAGGTGGACAGGCAATGAGAAAACTACTGAGGCCTGCTTGCTGAATCATAAAGACCAAAGGGAAGGATGCCAGAAAGCCTGACATCAGCTAGTTATTTGCCAGGGGCAAAGTCTGTCCTTGACCCTGCCTATTCTTCCTCCAGTGGCCAAGCATAAGGCTACATTCCTCTTCCCCATGAGTTTCTTCCTCTGCTTTTCTTTTTCCCCTCTTCTTTTTATTACTGCGAATCAAATTATACTATTTGGGCTGTTTTCAGCAAGACATGCTTCCTTGAACAAATATTTGCCAAAGGATCCGCTTCCACAGTGACTCTGGAATTATATAGTACACCCCCCCCCCAAATCAGATACTGCAACTGGGCAAATTTTTATGAATCACACCACTGCATGCTATTTTGTGCGTTGTTGCTCTTTGTTAGAAGATCTAGGAATGAAAAATAGTGTCCCAGCTGGTTCATCGGTTCCATTTGAGTCATGGCAAAAATAAAGGGAGGAGAGTAAGTCTATAAAAGCAGTGACATGGACTGAGAGAACAATGGAATAACTGATAGTTATACAAGTATCCATACACAAGTACTTGGGTTTTCAAATGTGAACACAAGTACACCATGATGGGTAGCAGTGTTAATCTGTCAAGAGCAGTAGAAAAGAGCAAGAGTCCAGTAGCACCTTAAAGACTAACAAAATTTCTTCAGAAGTGAGCTGTAGCTCACGAAAGCTCATACCCTGCCAGAAAATTTGTTAGTCTTTAAGGTGCTACTGGACTCTTGCTCTTTTCTACAAGTACACCAGTTGTCAATGTGCTTCCAAGTTTTTCTTCTGCAGACATAGGGTTACCAACTTCAAGGAGAGGCCTGGAATTCTCCTGAAAATTACAACTGATTTCCATATTACAAAGACCAGTTTCCCTGTTGGAAATGGCATATTTAGAGGGCAGACTCTATGATGCACTATAGAATCTAGGAGAAATGAGAGGCATAGAGTGATATCACATCCTTGCTGAGACCCCTCCCTTTCCAAAACTTCACCACCCCCAGGTACTGTGCCCAACTCTTCAGAAATTTCCCAAGCCAAAGTTGGCAATCCTGGGCAGACATGCTAAAGTTTCAGAATTCCTCGCCACATGCCACATTTTGCTTCCCATATTTCTGTAATTACTTTTAATGCAATCACAATAGAGGCTAATCCTCAACTGACATTGGTTTAGCTGAAGGGACAGGGAGTAGAAGGGAATATACTGAACTGGGCAGCTGCAGAGACGTCTTTGCTGCTCTTAACAATATTGTTAATAAGGGGTTTGGAAGCAGAGCTTGATCTCTCCAGTAATGCAGGCACAGATAACCAAGAAGTCAATATTTTAAATCAGGAAATTGAAGAGTGGATGACCTTGCCTTACCAGTAGGAGTTATAGTGGGAAAAGGGGACTATTTTTTAAAGAAACTCCATACCATTTGCATCTATTTCAAACCAATTTGCAAAGTGTTCTCCTGAGCCAACATTGATAGTGCTGTTGGTCCCTCAGTTACTCACATATTCCTTGACACGATCTTGATTGGAAAGGGGAGCAAACAAGGAACAAAGAAATAAGACAACCCTATAGGAGGAAGTATACTATAAAACAAGAGCTCTCGACCTAGTTAAGACTACACGTTTCCAAGCCCAGAGATAGGAGAAAATCTGCATCTCTGATGAAGCCAAGTGACATGCCTGTCTGTGATAGGCTCAGTGCTTGGCTAGTCAGTCAGCTGGTAGGGAGTGAGGTGAAGCTCCACTTTTTTCCTGCCCCAATCAAGAACCTTTGGATTTTATCCCCAAGATTCAAGGAGCAATGAAATGCTAGGAAATTAATTAGCGATCCTCATTGTTGTGACCGCTAATGCAAGACAATTAGTAAAAACAAGCAGAGAAAATAGTTATTATTTTCTGAGTGGCATAAAACATCCAAAATGCTCAATTAATTAGCAGTTTTTAAAAAAGGACAGCTGGCTATGTAAAATACTTATAGTGCCCCTAGACGAGTTGGTGTTTCAAGCTGCAATCCTATGCACAGCTGCCTGGAATAAATCCCATTGAACGCAGCGGGCTGACTTTTGAGTAAACATGCACAGCACTGCATTATGAAGGATTTAAACAGGTGCATTATAGTGGATATGAAAATGAACGAGACCAGGTCGAGAATCTGTTAAAAACAACTTTGTGCAAAGGCTGGGAAGATGAGGCAACCAAGAACGGACTCTGGAGGCAAGGTAAATTAAGAATTTACCTCATATTGACCAATTAGGCATCAGCAATTTGTAACTTTGCCAATAATTTTCTACATTATGCAACTTTTGGGGGCCAACAAAGCAGAACACAAAAAGCCAGCAAGGCATGCATCTGGGTAACTGCAGTGGCGGAGCAGAGAAACCATTTATTCCTCACCTACCTATCCAGGCCCAGCAATGTCCCAAAAATGTAATACCTGGGCATTCATTAGAACCTAATTTTAAAACCACATGGCTTGTTCTGATTAACTTTTGCTTGAAAGAAGGGAGAGGGGAAAACATGTTATGTGACAATTCTTTTTGTCTTCAATGAAGTCTGTCCTTCTCCCCCCCCCCCCTTTAATCCCTGAAATTTTGCAGCCTGCTGGAGGAAAATGGTGAGTTAAGAGTCTTAGTATATTGGAATCACCCTCTGTTGTGCTTTCTCTTGGCAAGGTGTTTTTAACAAAGGCAGCAGGGAGTGCAGGAGTATCACTCACCAGGGAGCTATGGGACAGAAGTCAACAGACAGGTCAGGGGGTCAGCAACTTCTATAACTCATCAAAAAAACCCTTCATTCTATGTGAAACTTAATTGGCTGGAGTCCACTGCTCTGAACGTAGTGTTAAGTAAATGTTTTAGTCACTAGTATCGTTTCAGTTCAGAAACAGTCCAGCTTGTTACATTTGACATAGCCATTTCACTTTCTCTGGTATGGCTTTCGCATGGCTACATTTTTCTCCATAGGCCAAACCAAAATGAGCCTCAGTGATTTTGGGAGAGGACAATTTTGTGAGCCTTGCTGTAGAACACACAGAAGTCTTAGGATGCGGGAGACTCTGAACATATATAAATGTCTGGGGTCATATCTTGTAAAAACGTGTTAAATGTTTTTAAAATTTATTTATTTATTTGATTTTTATTCCGCCCTTCCCAACCGAAGTCAGGCTCAGGGCAGCTAACAACCAATAAAATACAGTTAAATAAATACCCTACACAAATGTATAGACTTAACATTTACATTCCTTAACAAACATTAAAAATTTAAAGACAGCGCCCTTATAAAACTAATACTAACAATAATGATGGGGAGGACAATCAGTGAGGGCAATGGAGAAGAAAGAAAGGGAGAAGGGAAGAAAAGGGAGGGAAAACAAGGGAAAAGAGACAGGGAGGACAGGAGCAGGGAGGGCACCTCGAGTGGAACCTTTGCTGTCCTCAACCATAAGCCCAGTAGAACATCTGAATCTTGCAGGCCCTCTGGATCTGAGCTAGGTCCTGCAGGGGCCTGGGTCTCATCCGACAGAGTATTTTTCTTTCCAATCTCTTCACAGAGCACTAGAAGATGTTTCGCGGAGCACCAAGTGCTCTGTGGAGCAGAGTTTGGGAACCGCTGGTTTAGAGTGATTAGGACTCATATTCCTCTCTGAGGGATCTCAAAATGTCAATGATTTGGCAATCAGCTGTGAGACTTTTGCAAGCCATTTTGCAGATAAAATCTTGTCACTCTGCCGACCACCCTACCAATGTTGATATAATGAGTGAACTGGAACACCCTTGGCAGTCTTCAGGTCCTGTATTGAACCAATTCAGCCGACTCTCCTGGACCAATGTTTACAGGATCATATTTATATTTAGTATATAGGTGCCAGGTGAAAATTAGTGCTCCATGATTAACGTCTCTCCTGAAAAGTGCGCCATGACTCCAAAGTTTGAGAACCGCTGCAACAATTGAGCAGGGAGTGAACTAGCGAATGCAATGGAGGCCGCATAAGTCTTCGCAGCCTTCACTGCCACCTCATATCATAAACGTCCTATAAGATGTTCTTGTAGCTTCATCACAAGTATGCCACCCAAACCCACTCTAGTCATCTTAGCTCCTGCTTTTCCATCCATAGCCCCATGGTATACCAAGGAGCTAACTTAGAGCGAGGGTGAAGAGGATGTTGGGGAGTGATCTTGTCGATGGCTTCAGAGATGGCAGTGCCAGTAATCTAGCAGCACATCTAATGAGTTGCTGGGAGCTATTGGATCCTGCAGAGCATTCTGAAAATCAATTGGATCCATGATTCTCTGCGGGACAGCATAAATCTGCTCACTACCTATGCGGAGGGGGCATGGGATTCCCAGACAGGCCTTCAGGGCAAAGTGGTCTGACCACAGCACTCCGTCTGAAGAAATCAGACACACATCCACACCCATACCAAAGATCAAATCCAGCGTGTAGCCTGCTTGATGTGTGGGACCTGAAACAACCTGGAGCTGTGCTGCCTGTGGAAGGGCACTTGTCCATTTGAATGGCACCTCCACACAATTCCAGCTAGCTTAGAAATGCAGCAGCAGCCAGTTTTTCTAAAACCAATCATGTGGCACCTGTCAAATGTGTTAATCAGGCCAACAGAGTTGCCCACTTAATTTAGACTGCCAGAAGTATAACAAGTCCAACAAAACACTCTTAGACGTCAGAGCACCAGTTTCTTCATTCATTCGTTCACTTCAATTTGTAATTCCATATTGTGAGAGGCTCCAAGGACTGGATCGGAGAAGGTGGCATGCTATCTCCTCAGATCTCAGAAGCTAAGCAGGGTCAGTACTTGGAAGGGAGACCACTAAGGAAGACTCCGCAGAGGAAGGTAATGGCAATCCACCTCTGCTTTTCACTTGCCTTGAAAGCCCCTTGTTGGAGTCGCCTAAGTCAGCTGCAACTTAATGGAACTTTCTTAACACACACACATATGGTCTGGATTAGATGGAAATGAGTCTGCCCTATAAATCTCCATGGAAAGGGTTTGCATAGCAGAGGAGTAGGAAGCAAGACTTCCTTCCCTTGTCATTCCAATTTGATTCACAGATAGAAAGCCCTGCACAGCTAATGTGACCACATGGATTGCAAAGAAACATGGGTGAAGGCAATCTGAGGTAATGAAGGTGGTTGAGGGCTTCACTGGGGTAAACCCAGCCAGGGCTCAGAAGGTTACAGGAAACCAGTACTAACTGTAGAGTGCTATTACAACGCACCTTTAGTTACTAGTTTTGAATTTGAAGAGTTACAGCCTTCTCACCAAAAAAACTGGTGGCCATGGAACAGCCTGGGTCAGTTGATACAAAAAGCCATCATTTAAAGTCTACAATATTGTGCATACTTGGACATGTGACTAAGATTCAATAGCATATGTAGCACTTTCTCATCTCCTCCTGTATGCTTTTCAAAGGAGTACATTCCAAACTGTGTGTCATCTAGCTGCACTTCTGAGAAGATCTAAAGCTTAACTCCAGCAAGGATAAGAGTCACCAGGTAACTTTACTCTTGAATCTTGTCTGGATTCAGTATAACTGATTCGTTATTACTTACTGGCATCCAAGCCCCAAATTCTGGCCAGACATCTTCAAGTCCACCAAGGTTGGATGAGAAGAAAGCATCAGTAAGCCCACAGCCTCATAAGAACAACAAAGTTTTATGACACAGAATCCAAGGAAAACATTTCTCCTTTGGGACCATCCTGTTAGGAACAGATAACCCAATAAAAACTGTCCCCCAAAGTCTGCCAGAATCTTCATTTGCATCACCAACACCTTGTGGTGTTCCCTGATACTATGGGCTGCTGCAAGACTTAATGGGATCAACAGGGTACACTTGAATGGAATACATTCCTCTTGTTGAAGGTCTCCTATTCTCCAAGCTTGTTAAGGTATGGAAATACACAGCTAAGGCATTCAATTAACTCTATCCTTTAGTGACACTGTGCAGCTATGATTACTGCATAATATTTAAAATCACATTAGATTGAATTAATTGCTAATTAAAACCAGGTATTTCTGCCTTATTGTGTTATTACAAAGCTACATTTTCATTGTGGGCCACTGGAGAAGGAAGAAGTCATCCTGAAGGAAGATAATTCTTTGTGCGCTCATCAGAGGAACTCTACCACTGGTTGAGCTTAAAAAACACTGTTATGAAGAACAATGGCAAAAGTTACAATCAAATACACTCTCTAAATGTGTGAAAGCAAAGTGAATTAAGTATAATGAAAGATGGGATCCACTTTGTCATCTTAGTTATCATTTTGGAGTTGACACAAGAGACGATTGAGGCTAAATTTCATAAATCTTGTAGAAAATATTAAGTGATTTAATTTTAAAGGGAACAGATCTTAACTTTGTTATAATATTTCTTTTCTATAATTTTGTGGAGGCACTTCTAAAGATGAAGCTTTTGGATGGTTCAAAGAGAATGCCTTAACTCCAGTATTTGAAAACAATTAGCTTAATTTAGCTCATACTAGTTCAGTCCCATTAAGTGTTTGAGGTAAAAAAAAACCCGCTCTGAAACAAAGCTAGTCCTCTCTCCATGGCAGTGACGAGAGAACTGAGGGAGGAGCGCTCCTCCCCTGTCATGTGACCATTGGGCGGGAAACCGGCTCGCTCTCGGCCTGGGCGAAGGGGAGGGGGAGCACTTCAGGTGCTCTGAAGCTTGTGAAAGCTTTCTAGCCAGTTCTCTGTGGCTGGCCTGCGCAGTTCCCATGCACTGAACAAACTTTCTCTCAGAGAATAAAAATTAAGACACAATGGCTTGGATCAACTGATATTTTCTGCAGATTGAATGGATATCCATTTGCAAAATGAGGCTTCTCTGCCTCCATCCTTCTGCTGCAACTCAGAATGTCTCCCAAACCCCTGCTTCTGGGGGACAGGAGACCTCCAGAAACAGCATGAGTAGGGAGTTGACTGTAGTGGAACAAAGGAATTAGCAAAAATTGCCCCCTATTCTGTCCATTCAAAACCTCTTATGTTCTTCCCCCTAAATTCTTTTCCCTATTTTCTTTTTTCTGTATCTCCGTATATCAAAAGCCTCTGGTGTGACCAAGCCACTTACTCTTCTGCTTGACTTCCATACTTTCCACTCTTCCCATACTGTATAATGCAGGTTTTGGTATTGTTCCATATGTATCACAAGGCAGACAGACATTAGCAAAGATACTTCGTTCAACACAGTTATCAACATTCAACAACTTAGAAATTTAGAAATGGGACTTGGATTTCCACTGAATTCACACATAGTTTTGGGAATAAATCTCATTGAACTCAGAGAGAATTACTTCTGAATTAACATGAACAGGAACAGACTACAAGACTCATTCCCATCATATTTACTAAGAAGGAAGCCTCAGAAAATTCAGTGGGATTTATGTTCAAGTGAACATTCACAGGATCAAATTGACAGTTAGTTAAAAGCGATTGATAAAATACAGGTAAGTGGCAGCTTCTGTATAGTAACATCACACTTTCCACATTTTACGGGACTGTTTTGAAAATGCACATTGCTTTATTTATTATATGAACACCAATCCAGAACAAACAGGTTACTTTTCAAGAGAATACAAATTATATAATCTATAAAAATACAATGCTAAAATACCTATGGATATAAAATATATAAATAACCCAAGATCACTACTGTACCTTACTGCCTTGGCCATGGAGGATAAATTTCCAAAACATTTGTTTTTTTAAATACAGAAGAGTAGTAACTAATCAAATTTGGGATTCATGCCTTGACCAATAATATGGACTTACCATGTGTTGCTTAACCTTTTCAGTTTCACAAACTTGTAGTGCATTTCAAGACTTTTTGAAATGCAAACACACAACACAGTCAAAGTGAATAATATCCCATGTATTTTAATACACGAAAGTTAAAGCAAAACTTTAAATATTTTATGTTGAAACAAAAGGGAATGAAAAATAAGTAGCTTTGCAACTTTGCAAAACTAAGAAACATTGCAAATCAAACAAATATAAGAATTTTAGTTCTTTTTAACGAGAAATAAAAAACTAGGCAGTCACATACATGCACGCCTTATCTATTCATCTGCTCAACTGTTCCTCCTTTTTAAAAAAAAAAAAATTTCTCCTGCTTTTAATTTTTGTTTGCTTTTCACAATCACTTGCAGTCTTGCTCTCACATCAGCCTAGATGTGATCTTTTCACATGTAAGTCCCAGTCTTGGAAAAATGTGACCATGTGAAAAACTTAATCTGCTTCAATATGGCAGACTTGGCCGAACTATTTATGCTTAATATAACAAAGGCCTCTGCTGTACTTAGGTTGACAAATACATAAAGATTTAAAGGCAGAAACACATAATTTGACAGAATTAAAAACTGCTCTACAACATAGATTTTTCACCCACGTGTTAAATAAAGTGCCTGAACAGCGAATCACTGAAATTTGTGTGTATGTGTGTGTGAGAGAGAGGTTCTGCCCAAAAACCTATATTTAAATGCTTTTTTTTCTGAGCCACAAGGAAATGGCATCATAGTTTTTACAGGCTACAGTTCAACAATCGTCAAACTCTTGTTTAATTATATTACAATGGGAGTGATTTAAGCATATGTATAAATTTCCCATTAAAATTAATGGGACTTAAAGGTGCTTATGATTGGCTGTACTGTAATTTTTAGTATTATGACTTCTTCTGGAGAAAGGAATCTGAAAGCAAAGCTCTGCTGTGCTACTTGTGAATAAGCAATTGTAAGTGTGGCCCCCTCCCTAACCAGGAGATACAAACTACATAAATTATTATTGTTCTCTTGCCAAAGAAGCCAATTTTGCTGAATTTGCTTTCTAGAGTTGTAAAAACAATGTAAAGGCAATGTAAATTCCATTTTGGAAAGATTTTAATTTCAACTTGTCTTACTTCTTCAGGTAGAGACTGATACCAAACTAGACTTAAACAGGACAAACTGATAAAGCTGAGCGTATAGCTCAGGTTTCTTTATTTTACAGGATGTGAGGCAAGATACCTTCTGGTTCACCAACCCACTTATCAATACTATGGCAGTCAAGGACTAAACAGAAATAAAGTTCAGGGTTGATAGATGGCTCCCTGTGCCAACCAGTACCTGAAGCAATGAAACCCATGTGAGGAAAAGAATGGTAACAAACAACATCTTTTCTGTGATGTTTGCAAATTCTTATTAGCCACAGACAATGCTCACTTGTGAGAAAGCCCGCCTGCCCTAGGATTAGCCAATGCAATGTTTTCTTAAATAATGTATACATAAATATATATAATTTTATATTGTTTTAAATCCAGCGATCAATTAGTTCTTCCAGCATGGCAGTTACACAAAAGATGTTCTAATCCTAAAAAGAGTAGAGAAAGGGACACACACAAGAGCCATGCACACAATGACTCAGAGGCACATGGTGATACCATCAAAGAATCTTACTTTAAATATCAGGTATTGCAGATGCATAAGACCATCACTCTGATGAAATTGTGTTAAACAAAATCAACTTCTTTTGGCAGAATGCTCAGGAGCAGATAAAGGCCAGGGCCCCACTGAGGGATCTGGTGTCAGTGCTTGCCAAATTAGTGCTTCTCATCACAAAAAGGACCAACAGACAGGGGAGCATTTCAGTAAGCTAAAGTCAGCCAGTTGCCTTTCAGTTCCAGCAGATGTAGAATTCCGGTAGTTTTCCATTAGTCAGGTGTATTTCTGTGCATACTCCCCTTTCACCTACTTTTTTGGTTTTTCCAGGATGTTCAGGAATTTCCCTCTGGTCATTTCTCTAGCTGAAATCAGAAGGGGGAGAAAAAAAACACTATAAAAGCGGTAAAGTGGGATACATTTTAAACATTTAACCTCATTTGTGAAATTCATATAAAATGACTGTCTGATGCCAAGCGGTAGCAGAAAAGATATAAATGAAGCAATAAATTTGTGCGGCACTTTAGAGTTCCTAGAAGCCCAGAAATGCAGGCCAAACACTGAGACCATCAAAGCTCAGCCATAATATCCACAAGCTGTCTCATTTCATACTGTACCCGCGTCCTTTATTCCTACTGCAGAATAATACTGGGGAATCACTTTAAGAGCTCTTTCAGGTTTTCTATTATATCTATCTATGAATAGAATAACCTAGAGTGCCATTGCTCCTCTTCAGGGCATCTCTTCCTGGATGCTATAACCCTTCAGAGATTATGGACCTCTGTCTCCCTCCATTTCAAGATTACTTGTCCCTGGATGCTTATGATCTTAAACATAAATGAGACAGCGTTTTCATTCCCCCTTGGCAGTGATGCTCCCTGGATGCTATAATATAATGGGGGTTTATATTCCCTCAGTGTAGCTCATCTATGGATGGTGTGTTAAAGTAAAGTTTATAGAGCTCTGCTCTACGCCCTTGCAGTGTATTGTCATTCTCTGAATGTTTAATACAGCAAGGCAGGGCTTATATGTTTCTGTCTACATCATCAATCTCTGGGTAGAGCACTGCAGGGTTTTAGATAGCTACTTTCCTGCAGAAGTATTTCTGACTTGTAAGTCCGATGATTCTAGTGAAGGTACCCCAGTGTTTCGTATTTCAAGGAAATATAAACTTCTTAAGGAGAACTCTTTGACCAATTTCCTTGTTATGTGGTCTCCTCATGTTTATGTAATGAGTAAAATGGCCAGCAATAGGGGGGATGGGGGCTAATATACTGCAAAAATCCCTGCGTGTACAACTCCTTGTGGGATTCCCACCAGCAATGCCCACACAACTCTCTGGCAGGGGGAATAAATATTACTCCAAGTGCACAGGTTTACTTTTTGCTACATGCGTTAACAGAAACTGTTTGGACATGCAGGGCTGCAACACTTTGTTAATGATCAGGGTTGCCTTTGAATTAATAAAAATGTTTTATATAAATTAATCTAATCCATTAATCTTGCAATTAAAAAAAACAGTTAATACAACTAATAAAAACACCGTAGGGAATGCACACAGGATTGCAGAACCACAGCTCAGTGAGAGTCATGCTTTACATGCAGGAGGTTCCAGGTTCAGTTCCTGGCATCTCTAGCTAAAGGATCTCAGATAACAGAACTAGAAAAGAGTCTTCTCTGCCTGAGACCCTGGAGGACAGTTGCCAGTCACAGGCAACGTTATGGAAATAGATGGACCAGTAGGTTCACCCAGTATAGGGCAGCTTCAAACATCTATATCTCATTTTCTAAAATAATATGTGTTATGAAATGTATGTTCATCATCTAAGAACAAAAAGGCTTTTGAAATCCGTGATGCTTAAAAACACTATACTTGGGCTACGTCATGCCCAAATAACCCCTCTCTTCAGAACTCCTCTCTGATACATATACAAATCTAATCTTTTGAGCAAGTGATTAAAACTCATATTATTAATCAATTAAGATTTCTTTAATCGACATCTTTATTTAGAGAAAGTAAAGGAGTGCCGCCTCTGTGAATGATGGTTCTGTGAACTTAGGCAGATTAAGGGAGGGAGAGAAGGGTTGTGCCAGTGTTTGGCTCGTGTCCCTTTCTTACATGCCCAGGGTAATGCCGATCACCACCTGGGGGTTAAGAAGCAACTTTCCTCCAGGCCAGATTGGCTAGGGATCCTGGAAGGTTTTTTGCCATCTTCTGGGGGTGCAGGGGGGAGGTAGTTGTGAATTTCCTGCATTGGGCAGGGGGTTGGACTAGATGACCTTGGTGGCTGTGATGGACAGGGCCTCTCAGAGGATGACAGAGGCCCAGGTCACTTGCATTTTTGAGGCCCTCCCGGTGGTGGGCGCCTGGCTGTGTCAACCACTGCCACCAGAGCAGCACATTAATGCACAGGGTTCAGAGCAGCACATTAATGCACAGGCGGTGCAGCCTGGTGATGGGACACAAGTTTAAAGCTGTATGATGAACATCTTCCTTCAGTCAGTCAGCGCATCCTTGTGATTGTATGAGTAATGTTCATTTGGAGATAGCATCTAAGTCTAAATTTGAGGCTCTCTGTGAATGTGAGGCCCAGGCCAAATAGCCCTGCTGTGATGGGCCCTAGTGATGGATGCACAGCATGTACCGAACGCTCAAAGCATGAGAACAAACTTTGGTTTGGGTGAAATATTATGTGTTACTTTTGTGTTCACAAACTCTGGAGCCTAGAGAAGAGCAGGTACTGGAAAGAAGACAGAGAACACTGGGATCCCTGTAACCACAGTTTGTCATGTTTAGTGTTTGCAGGATCTGATGACACTAAGCACAGAAGGGGTACTGAAGATAAACATTCCCCCCACTTCCCACAGATGCTTTCCATAGGTCAGAAAATGTGCACAGGTGGCTTGATAAATTCTCAGCAGAAAGCTATTGAAATCTGTCCTTCAGTGTTACTCCTCTGAAGATGCCTGCCACAGCTGCTGGCGAAACGTCAGGAAAGAAAATACCAAGACCACGGTCACACAGCCCGGATAACCTACAAGAACCTCTCAACAGAAAACTCCAAATAGAACAAGATCCACGACGTGATATCTCAGTTCTGTGAAGAGCTGCAGGAAGACCTCCACAAATTGGGTGAGTGGGCAACAATGTGGTAAATGAAGTTCAATGTAGGTAAGTGTAAGGTGATGCATGCTGGAACAAAAAATCCAAACTTTAAGTATACGCTAATGAAACAATATAGTTAGAAAGTGGTCATATGATTGACCACATTCAGATTCCATTTTATTGCACCACCTCAGCCTTTAAATACATGGGTTTAGTGATGACCAATACAGTTACACTAGGGAAAAGGGAGATCCAAAGCTATCACATGACCAATTCATAATATGCCCAGGAGAGGAAAAAGTCAAATCACATCCACTCAGCTTACACTTTATTGTCTGAAAATGGTTATGTAAATTGGCCCTTGCTATGTCAACTGAAACAAGCAAGTACTTTAATAGCTGTATCCTCCAAATATTCTCGTGATGGGAGACAGAATTGCACATATCTGTGAAGTTCAGAGGCTATAAAAAGTAGATTTTTCAGTAAAAAGATACAGATGATACAAAGCAGTCATTTTATTCAGTCAATTCGTGGGTAAAAAACTCCCCTTCAAAACATAATCACTGGAAGTTTGAGGTTCTAGAAATTTCATGTCGAATCAAATCCCACGCCCTATTCTTGCTGAAGTTATGTCAAACTGCAGCATTATCAGCTGATGGAGTGGAAGTTTTCCACAGCACCAGTCCCATATACGAGATATACGAATGTGTGACAACTATGTGCCCCTGAAGAGGGCTGCACCCTATAAATCAGACTGCAAGCACTGACTAGTTCTGCGCTCCAAGTGAAATTACTGTGAGTTGGGGGCTGCTCCAGAGCACGTGCCCTCCTGTTCGCTTGTCATCGGAGATGTTAACATTTCTGATTAATTCACAGACCTCTCATTTTATTCTTCATTCCTTTATCCTTGCTATCCTGCTCGGCTACAGCTTAAAGATTCTTACCGACCTGCTACAATAATCACCACCCGCTCACCCTTCCCCCCCCCACCTGGTGAAATTGTTTAGTGATGCCAACCATGCTTTTAATTTGCAAGACATCAGACACAGAGGTAATTTATACCAACATCTGTTCATTTCTGACTTCTGAAACAAACTCGCACATGCTGCTACGAAATCCCATTAGGAGCAGGAGACAGCCTTCTGCTATTCTGTATTCCTCTTCTCCACACACACTAAGGAGGCAACTAGGCTCTAAATTTTAAAAGGTACGATACAAAACTGAGGGAAGGTCTTGATAGCTATCAAAATAAGGCTACCGTAATCTACAAGTGCCAGCCAAATTGCAAAGAGAAATTTCTGATTTTTCCTATCTATTTTTCTTGCATGTTGCTGCTGTTTCTCTGATCTACATACACAAGAATCCTAGGATGGTATATTCCTGATAATGAGTAGAAAATTCAGATTCGACAGAACTCGATTCCAGCCTTTCTGGTATTTCTTCATTCATAGTCCATTCGTCCCCTGAATATGGCTGAGACAACCACCCCCCGCAGATCTCTACTGGTAAATGTTCTTTTGTTGTACCTCATGAGGAATTTTGTTCTAGGAGTCTCAAAATTGTTTTGGTACAGATGCAAACAAGAGGATAAAGAAACTGCCACCTACAACCTAGATGAAATTGTTGCCATTAAAAAACACAATAATAGCTGTCATCGCTGGCTACCCAGGGGAACAAGGGGAGCCAGTCACTTAGTGCATAGAGGTGGGTCTTCTAATAACTGATTAAACCAAATTGTATTGAAACCCTTGGGAATATTTTTAAATGGTTGCTTAATCCAAAGGACTTGCCTCTTGGAGGTGGGGCCTCAGTGCAGATTTCATTACACTAGCAAACAACCACAAAAATCTGTGCAGCACAGAACACAAACATGAACAGCCGTGTCAGGGCAAAATTTACTATCTATCCTATGCAGTGCATCTATCACCACAATAGAAAATCAACAATAGCTACGACTGCAATAGCTCAGTTACAAATTAATCTCCTCAGTTAGATGGGGAAGTGGGGGCACTGAAGACCACGGAAAATACCAATTTAGGATGTAATCGGCCTAGGTTACAATAAAAGCTGAGTATTTGAACAAATCCACCCTTGCCCAGGAACAGACATTGGGCTGCTATAAATAACAAGAGGCCCCAAACCAGGAATTAAATTCCCCCCCTCATAATAGAGGGATCTCATACCAGGTAGTGAAGACAGGAGGCAGAAGCCAAAACGAAAGCTTAATTTTCCAGTTGCTGGGAGGGTGGAGCACAGTTTAATATAATCTCCTCTTTGGAACTTCAATCCCTCAATCCTGTATTTAGCCTTGTTGCCTTGGTCTTCCTTCCCACTACAAGTGTCCCCAAACTGCCTCCTGCAGTAAATTTTGTGGCTGCTGGTTGAAGAGATTCAGTAGTACAGATTGATTTCTTGCAAGTGAGGAGATGAGGGATTACCAAAAGCAGCCCTGGTTAACAAGATTGGGTACAGAATCTCTTGCGAGAGCAGCCCACTCTGCCAGCATTTTGCATCCTTTCACTATGACATATGGGTTTCATTACACAAAGATTTTCCCGATTTTAACTTTGAGGAGATTACATTAGAAACTCAGGGCTATCTTTACATCTGTAGCAATTTAAAGGTTAAGTAACATTTTTAATCAAATGACAAAGACTCACAATGTTTGGCCTTCAGTCCAAAGTGGAAACTGTGGCTCCGGATGTTCCTTCCAAGGGCAATTTAATTAGAAAAGAACACTCAGCTTGAGACTGGGGCTCTACTCTCATTGGTCCCCAACATCTTGTAAAAAGCCTTCTCATGCATATGGTAACACAGCACCATACTGTGTCATCAGGTCTGGATAGTCAGGAAATAATAGAGGATTTACTCTGATAAAACCAGTAATGAAAGCAGTGACTTACACTTATGTAAGCAGCTGTTACCCTGAAGGATCCCAAAGAAACAAAGTTATTTATGTACAATGATGCCCATCATGTTCACATAATATAATTAAACCATAGCAATATTAATAAACACATACACACAAACACTGATCATCCAAATGCTAGATATTCATGGAGCAGAATGTCCAAGCGACTTTGATATTTCTATTATATATGCATTAAGAATGAGACTTTAAAAACACCCAGTAGATCTTAATCTGATCTTCTACCTTGTATCTGAAACATCCAACAGATGCTTCTCCAACCATTTCTTGAAAATCTCTAATAACAAGGATAACAAATTGATAACAAACCTCCAATTTCCTTACTGCAGCCTTATTCCTCCATTGCCAAAAACCTCTTATGCTCAGGAAATCTGTCCAAATAGATAATCTCACAGTACTTTCAGGTATCAGCCTTTCCCAGATGGGGATGCATTCCTTTTGACAGAGCGTATACAGTTGGAGAGAGGGTCATTAGATCCATTTTGGAAGCTTGGTTCTCATCTTGTCCCGCGCCCAGGCTAGTCCCGGGCGCGGGACTGCCCGGGGGCGCACTTACCGGGCAGGAGGAGGCGAAGCGGATGGGGAAAAGGGGGCAGGGCCGACAGTGCCACAGCCCGCGGGAGCCCCGGGAGAACTGCCGGCCTGGCCGGGAGGGCTGGGGCCGAGCGACTTGGCAACGCCGCCCGGTATTGGCAGGGTTTGCGGGGCGACGCCTCCGCCGGCCCAGGCACTGGGGCGAAGTCCCTCGGCAGAGGAGGAGCCGGGCGGGGAAGGGCCGGAGGGGCGAAGGGACTGGAGCGGGAGCGGCAGAGCACGAGCCGCCGATCAGCTGGGGCGGGGCCGCAGCCCTCCTGAGGGGGAGGGCGGATGGACGGAGCTGCCAGGGGCTGATTGGTGGAGCCCCTGTCAGACAGGAGGGGAGGTGGGAAAGGGGTGGAACCCCGGAGGGCCTGGCTGGCTATATGACGGGGAGGGGGTGGAAGGCCAGGGAGGAAGCGGTGCCGGGCGTCCCTGGAGCTGGTGTGGCTCAGAGGAGCAGGAACGGACCGTGGGCTGAAGAGGAGGAAAGAAAATCCTCTCAGGAGGCACATTCTGAGGCCAAAGGAAGCCCTCTCCAAGTCAAGCCGGCCAGGCCGCGGGGCTAAGAGGCGGGGCCCAAGGGGACGGATCCTCACACATCTGTAGTACACAGTGCTGTTAACCACAACTTTGGTTGGTTTGCCAATTATGTCCTTGGAAATGGTCATTGTCATCTAGACTCTGATTACACTTACATTAGACTACTGCAATGTGCTTTACATGGAGTTGCCTTTGAAGATGATTTGGAAACTTCTCTTGGTCCAAAACATGCTGGTGAGGCTGGCTGAGTATAATACATCTCACTAGCTCTAAAAAACTTAACTGATGTACACTAGACACAACACAAAGTGCTGGTTCTTATAATTAAAGCCCTATATGGTTTACATATTATAAAGAATTTCCCAAGGATAAGAGCGTTTTGCCAGTAGAACAAATTGCTTCAGGGAGTGTGCTCTCCTTTGATAGAGATTTTTAAGAGACTGGACAGCCATTTGCTAGGGATGCTGTTCTTTACCAGGCAGCACATTGGATGAAACATCACAGAGTTTCTTCCAGCTCTGTGGTATCAGTAAGCAATCTAGCTGACCCATTCTGGATCAACTGTAGTTTCTTGGACAATTTTCAGAGGGGGGCAAGTATATCCCAGTAATAGATGCTGCTGGCATACTACTCTAATTTGGAAAACAAAAGACTCCTGACCACAGCCATCACCTGAGAGTCAAGCAGCAAGTAAAGAACCAGGAGTATTTACAAGTTGTGAATCTGATCATTCATGGGGAGAGGCAGCCCATCTAGGACAGGACAGGATTCAGCTCAAAAGTCAGCACAACTATCCACAAACAACAGTGTTATCTAAACTGTGCTTTGCTTTACTGGTCCTCATGCAACCCATTACTGACTCAAGGCACCAATTCAAGGAATCCTCTGCCATCACTATGATTTGGGGAAAATATGTCCTGGTACCACCTTTGATATTCTACCTGATAGCCAGGAGGGGAAATTCTGTAAAGCAGCATCTCCTATTCCTGATTTTGCCAGATAATCCAAAAGGATATGGTGGCTGAGGATATCGAAGACAACCAACAAGGATATACTGTCCCAGTTGACCTCCTTGTGAAGGTCATCTACCATTAAGATTATTCCAAACCCAGACTGAAATGGGAACACAAAAACCAGCTTCCTCCCAACATAACATGCAACTGATTTTCCATATCCTCTATCTCCTTACACATAAATAGGCAATTTGAAATCTATACTGTTTCAGGTAAAATGAAACCATTAAGTTTCTTCCTGCCCCTTCAAACTATGTCTCAGAACTTGCAAGGACTCACCACCTTTCATTCAGAGAGGCGTTAACCATTGCCAGTCTGACAGCTTCACCAGTTGGAGGAGGGAGTCTGAGACTTGACCAGATGTAACTAAACAAAGTCTCAGCCTCCCTCTCTATCCTGTTGTCTCTGTTTAATAAAATTCAGCACTATGGGTCAGGGATCTGTCTTCTTGTACTCTGCAAAGACAAAGACACTGAAAGGCTATATAAACAACCAGTATACTAATATAATGTCGAAGAGGAAGAGTTGGTTTTTATATGCCGACTTTCTCTACCACTTAAGGAAGAATCAAACCAGCTTACAATCACCTTCCCTTCCCCTCCCCACAACAGACACCCTGTGAGGTAGGTAGGGCTGAGGGCTCTAATAGATCTGTGACTAGCCCAAGGTCACCCAGCTGGCTTCATGTGTCAGAGTGGGAAAACAAATTCGGTTTACCAGATTAGCGTCCGCCTCTCATGTGGAGGATTGGGGAATCAAACCCGGTTCTCCAGGTCAGAGTCCACCACTCCAAACCATTGTTCTTAACCACTACACCACACAAAAATCATCTCTTCCAGGACCAGATCCTATAATGTCACCAACTAGTCTGAAAAGCTCCATCAGCCAACACTGTGCAGATACAGCTGTGGCAGAGAAGTATGATGTTTTTGCCACTTTCTAAAAATGAGCAGGAGTATATGTTGGGTTGGATATATCCGAAGTCTTCTTCTACCTACATTTCAGTTGTTGGCCCTTCTGCTTCATAGCTTGAAGCATGATTTCTTAACAGTTAGAGAGGTGTCCTGAAGATATCCCATCATCCTCTCAAGTAAGCTTTCTACTCCTGATCTTCACAGGTAACAGTCTATCCACAATAAAGGGTAGTAGTCCAAGGCCCTTCACACCCAGACCAGTCCTATCCCACTAACTGAGCGTATGACCTTTCAAATGTTTGGGCTCCAAGAGTATTGGAGGAGACCCACTGTTGCCATGTGTGTGTATGTCTGTTAAGTACCATCAAGTCGCTTCTAACTCATGGCAACCCTATGAATCAATTTCCTCCAAAACATCCTCTCATTAATAGCCTTCCTCAGGTCTTGCAAACCGAGGGGCATGGCTTCCTTTATAGAATCAATCCATCTTATATTGAAAATATTGTCGAAGGCTTTCACGGTCAGAGTTCATTGGTTCTTGTGGGTTATCCGGGCTGTGTAATCGTGGTCTTGATATTTTCTTTCCTGACGTTTCACCAGCAGCTGTGGCAGGCATCTTCAGAGGAGTAACACGGAAGGAAAATATCAAGACCACGGTTACACAGCCCGGATAACCCACAAGAACCATCTTATATTGGGTCTTCCTCTTTTCCTGCTGCCTTCATCTTCCTAGCATATTTGTCTTTTCCAGTGAGTCTTGTCTTCCCATCATGTGAGCAAAGTACGATGGCCTCTGTTTAGTCATTTTACCTTTTATGAGCTCAGGCTTCATTTCATCTAGAATTTATTTATTTGTCTTTTTGGTAGTCCACAGTATCCTCCAACACCACATTTCACACAAAACAACTTTCTTCCTGTCAGCTTTCTTCACCGTCCAACTTTCCCACCCATACATAGTAACAGGGAATACTATGGCATAAATTAACTTGATCTTGGTTGCCAGTGACACACATCTTTACACTTAAGAATCTTTTCCAGCTCTTTCATGGCTGCCCTTCCCAGTCTCAATCTCCCCCTATTTTCTTGGTTACAGTATCCCTTTTGTTTGATGATACAGCCAAGGAATAGAAAGTCTTGAACAATTTCAATTTCCTCATTGTCACCCTTAAAGTTGAGTAATTCCCCAGTAGTCATTACTTTTGTCTTCTTGATGTTCAGCTGTCGTCCTGCTTTGGCACTTTCTGCTTTAACTTTCACCAGTAATCGTTTTAAGTCTTCGCTATTTTCTGCCAGAAATGTGGTATCATTGGCATATCTCAAATTGTTAATGTTCCTCCTTCCAATTTTCACTCCACCTTCATCTAAATCTAATCCAGCTTTCTTTATGATATGCTCATGAAGTCTTGAGCTGCTTTATCAAGAAGTACCTTAGCATGGATGCTGTAGTCTTCCCTGACCAAAAGCTTGGAAGACTTTAGCCTATGCCCAGCAGCTATTGCTGTAAAAAAATGAGGGGCGGGGACATTGTTAACATATTAATGAAAATTATCTAAACATATAAATAATACTTTCCTTTGCGTACATGGCAAATTCATAGCTGCCATAAGGGGAGGATGGAGGAGATGCTTATTTTCTTTGATAGTGGTGATGAGTCTGTATCACCCTTTGATCTAACCTAGCAAAGCAACTCTTATGCTGGGCCAGACTGTGCTCATTCTTCAATCCAATCTATGGTATTGTTTTATTGCCAGACCAGCAATGATGACCTAGAAACTCACAACAGGCCCACATTAGTAACTGGGTAATGGTGTTTATTTACAGGCAAATTGCTGTTGTTCAATGATGGAAGGGATGTTTTTATGAACTTACTGCAGAAATTGTGTCCTCTGTGTTTTCTTTTCCTAGACCAGCCCCCATCATCTGGCCAATGAGGGCCAGAGACATTAGCAAGGGAGGGAGGGGGCAGAGAAAAAGTGGTGAGGTGAGCAATAGAGGACCAGAAGGGGGATGGGATTTGTACTCCCCTCTGAGTTCCTTGTGGGTCCCAGCTTGTGTATTTATATATGTGATTAACAGTATCTTAAATATTTAAAACTATGGAGGTTTGGTGTGGAAAACACATGTGTGATGATGACTTTAAGAGAGAAAAATGTTCATAAAATGCTTAGCCAGCAAGCCTGCTAAGGACACAGTGAAAAACTAGTTGAAATATGCAACCTGTGCTTAAGAAACTGAATACAGATATGGAAAACCAAATATAATTGTGTTCATCATTTTGCACTTCTATACTGCACATATTCCATCCATTCATCAGCTGAATATTAACAACATACAAAGGTTTCACTCTGGCCTTCCAAAACCAGTTTTAAAATGTGGTAGTACCTATGTATCAAAGATGGGAAAATGAATTACAAGTCAAAAGTTAAAAACAATAATTGAAACATGGGGTTAAGACTTGTGGTACTAAATTTGTAAACAAGCACAAAGCTGACAAATTTAGAATGTATGGTGAATAATACTGGGCTTCTAAATACAAAAAAAGAACCTGACCATACTAGCAATGTTTGCTCTATTTCTATTTTTCATCACGAAGTGCTGTTCATTGGACAGTACGGCTGGTTGCAATAACAACTCTCTTCCTTTATTATGCACATGTTTTGGTTGGTGATATGAGATTACTACAACTGGATAATCATTTCAGAGGATTATTTAATGCACATAGCCCCACCTTCTTACAGAAGACATACAAATGAGAAGTATCCAAAATTTTAATTGAAATGATTTTTGTATGGAATGGGTTGTGTTCTACAAGTTTGCCTTGTTTCTTATCCTCTACAAGAAAACATTAACAGGTTCTGCTCAGCATTCCAAAGCGTATAATTATGATATAGACCTAATCAGTGTGGGCTCCGGTGGATTGGTGAACAGATAGGTAAAGTACTTGTCATTCCTAGATGGCCAAGTATAAAAACCTACTCAGATCAAATCCACTAGGAACACAGGAATACAACTGTTTTGTTTCAACTAACCTAAATATTAAGATGAATGTAT
Organism: Euleptes europaea; assembly: GCF_029931775.1. NCBI lineage: Eukaryota > Metazoa > Chordata > Lepidosauria > Squamata > Sphaerodactylidae > Euleptes > Euleptes europaea. The sequence continues at coordinate 36,729,064 of NC_079317.1, forward strand.
TGTAGTACCTCCCATTCCAAGAAACTAACAGCAGCCATCTTGACCTCCTTGACCTATGATCTTCTTGACACTTGGTGTAGGGAAAGAGTTACATCTCCTCTCCTTGAAGCCAATAAAACCCCTCTTGATTATAATTTAGATAAGAGCCACTGGATTGAATAATAATGACTGAAACTCCCTTGGCTGTTTCACCTTGAGACGTCCATCACTGGGTTAAACATGATGCTAATTGCATTTGGATTGATTAATTTCTCTCTCTCCTGTCTATTCGAATAATGCTTAACAAAATAATCACAGTACCCACAGCCAAATCTTCTCCGTCAAAGGAATGAAGCCATCAGAACCAGCAGAGATGAAAGAAATGAAGATGACCCGTAATTACTGCTACGGTGATATCATTACCATATTATAGAAAATGAGTGTGGTGAGGGGGGAGAGTGAGGGCTGTGATTATTATTTATTTTTAATGGAACCTTAACATCCCAAGAATGCAGATCTGACACAGCAGAGCATGTAGATATACAGATCTGGGGAGGGGGGAGCCTTATCCATTAAATTGCAAAACGCAGTGATAGCTGAAGCTCTGGATACATTACATGCTAGGCTGTGGTATCAGTCACTCCATCTTTTCATCGAAGTAGCACTTTGTAAATGACTAGGATAGAGATTTAAGATGCCCATCTCCTTAGTGGAACCTTGGACATCCAGTGCAAAAACCACTGTTAACCCTGATGCTAAAACAGCCTATTTTAAACTTGCTGGTTATAGATGGCCACATTCTGAAGCTCTGCATGCCAAATCCAGCTATGATCAAAGGAAAGCTTCTGTTTAGGGCAAAATTATTCCCAATATACTAATCTAAATCAATATATGAACTGCTAACTGAATTAGGTAATACAAGTTTGTTGTGACTTCAAATTGATATAAAAAACACCATATTTGGAAGAATCTGAAGTAGGAAGCAAACATTTCAGTCTTGAAGACACTATTCTGTTCCCCCTACTGTCTAAAACATTTTCCTTGACGAACTTCTCATTTGAGGAAACAAATAGCTTGGCAATAGTATAGAATCTTCAGCCACCTGTGCTCTACCATTCTAATTGCAGTTTATACAGTTCACTTCTCTTAGTAGCGGTTATGTCTGCCCCCTAGTTTCAGGCCGAGAACAAAAAGTAGGAAACAAACAGCTTAAAAAATTTATTCTGGCATAAAGTCAAAAGTGCACCAAAGAAATTCACAGGCTAAACCAGTCAATACCACAGACCAGGAACTGAATTATGAGACTAATTAACTGCAAAAATATTTAATGCCAGAAAAACAAGAACAGTACCTATATATACACACCAAAAGTCCCTAGTGTTAAGTTAGCTGTTACCATTATGTTAATTTGCCACTAACATTTCAACACTAGGACAGCAATCCTAAACTGGTCTACTCAGATGGCAAAAAACTGATACAGGTACTAAGACACCATAGGTTATAGCAGTTTGCACCTTTCCATTTTGGGAAGTTAATTCTTGCCTTTCATTAAATTTGGGGATCTTTACGCAAACCCGGAGGATTCCCCTAGGTTTGTAGAACGTCTGAACTTTCCACATCAATGTATTTTTGGTGGAAAAAACCTTAAAAAAAAAAGATTACGGTTAAAAGCAACCATAAACTGAGAAATTGAAATAGTTGAGAATGGAAAACAACTTTTGCAGAAAACAAAATAAACTGTATTACTTGGACAGAAACAGTCTCATACAGTCACAGGTGCACATATAAGATCATGGTTGGCATGATGGGGTTGCCTAGCAATCAAACACACAAGGTGCTTTTTTGTTTTTTTAAAAAAAGAGGCACCAGGTGGAGAAAGCAGTGGCAGGACTGTTGGTAGGAAAGGAAAAAACAGGGAGGGATGGAATGGAGAGAGCAGCAGAGATAGTAAGAAGGGAAAGCAAGGAACATGCAGTGGTGATGGGAGGGATCAGGTGAAAGAGGGGCAAAGCAACAGACGTGATGACAGGTTTGGAGGCAGGGGCATAAACTACACAGGTAGTGGGACTCAAGCCCACCCTGGATTTCCAGGTGGGGGCAATGCTCCCTCCGGACTGTCAGACCCTCTGGGATGTCCCAACAGGGGCAATTTCTATCTCCTGGCTGCCAGGTAGCATCGTGAAGCTGCTCAGGCTGTCAGGTTCTCAAGGTCAGCCAGTGCTGCTGTCTTTGTAGCAACTTAACAAGTTCTTAGAAAGTACAGGACTGGTTTTATTTGTTTTCTTTTGGTAAAGATAAGAGGGGGAGGGGACCTTCAGTGGATAATACTGCCTGTGAAGAAACAAGAGAGAGAGCTGAAGAGCATGGAAGGGGAAAGGGAAAGATCAATCCATCTAGCAATCAGGAGGCCTCAGTGGTTGGACTGAAAAATGTATATTCTGTAGCCTGCAACACAAACTCTGACGCAAGTACTGCTACATTTGAGTGAATTAGCACTTTAGAGACCAACGAGCTCTCAAGAGAATAGAAGAGTATTACATAATTATCGGTGCCCTTTAACCATTCTAAGCATCTACACTCAGGGCCAGAAAAAATTTAAGGGTACAGACACCAGCAGCCATCCTTTCCAACCTTGCCAGCAGAGTGAAAACCTACTGCAATTTAATGAACTTCCTTGGCTGACTGGGTGATTGTGCTATGTCCTCTCACTCTTCACTCTCCACACCACTGGCGGCAGTCTTGCTATTGGCCACATTATGAAGTCAATGCTTGCTGGAACTTTGAATCAGACATTCAGTGGGAGTTTTTGCCTCCCCAACTCACACAAGCTCTTTGTTCCTCACAACCACGGCACACGGACAGAAGTGGTGGCTGCCTTCCCTTCCACGCTGGTTTCTCCTCAACGTCCTATCGTGAAACTTACTTCAACCTCATAAGTAATGTGATTTTTCAAATGGAGCCAATAGCGGCTCCATGCGGTGCTGAAAGATCTGCACTGGCTGCTCTTTGTTTCTGGGCACAATTCAAAGTGCTGGTTCTTACCTTTAAAGCCCGAAATGGAGTGGGGCCAGAGGTACTTGAAGGACTCGCCTTCTACCATATTTATATATTTATTAATTTTATCATTCTTATAACCCGCTCTACCCCAGCAAATATTGTCCAGCCTGCCAGTTAAGATCTGCCTCACAAGCTATGCTGTTTGTGCCCCACTTTCAGAGGTGAGGTGGGTGGCAACCAGACAGGGCTTTTTCAGTAGTGGCACCTGGCTTGTGAAATGCCTCCCCACCCCCCACCCCGGGCTTGCCTGGCACCTATGTTGCTTTCTTTAAGGCACTAGGGACTAGGCCAACATGTTTTGTTCACCCGGGCTTTTAATTAAGAGGATGATTTTTTAACATTAATTTTAGTGTGGAAATTGTTGTTTTAAGCTGACCCTGCTTTGTTTTTATGGTCTATGCTTTTATACCTGGCCTTTTTTAAATGCCAAATCTTAATTAGTATCTTTGGAGCTACTTATAAAGCTACAAACGGAGGGAGGGAGCCAATGTCCCACTTGGCCCTACATGGCTTTAATTCACACTTTAGGCATTTGCTGCTCTAAAAAGTCATTAGTAAACTTGAATGGGAAAAAAAACCCCTATTCCATTAAAGCCAAAAAGATCCGCTTCAAATTTTGTGGGACAACAAACAGACCATCTATTAAAAAGTCAAATGACAGCTTGGCCTGCTACCCAGAAATATCCTTCACCCAGGCACTTTCAGCTGGGATTTGCACTGAATGACGTTTACTCTAGCTTAATAATTAGTTTTTAGCAGGAGTCCAGTTTGGCCATTCCCTCCTCAGGAGAGAAGAGCAGGCTGAGCGATTCTTAGATTATACGTTCTGATAAAACACAAGCTCCTGACTCCACATATGCATCCCAGGCCACCTGCTCTATGAAGCTGACACAAGGGACCTCCTTGAAAAGGTTTAATAACAAGCCGGAGTTGAATTTACATCCTATATCACAAAACAAAACCTTGTGGACAAAACTCCATCAAAAGATACAACCCAAAGCTGATGTCTATGAACAAGTATTCATCTTATAGTGAAATATAATGAACTTCCTATTAAAAAGGGAGCTTTTAGAGCACTGGCAGGTAAAACCACATAGAAAGTGATAATCCAGATTAATGGAACTGCTTATAAAACAGCAGAAATACTTTGTGTGTGGTGGGAGAAAATGAGACAGGTTTTCCACCCTAGTTTCTAAGAAATATGACCCAGCTGTGAGAAGAGGACAACTAAAAGTAGAGAACAATTTTTTCTCTTGCAACCTCCCCCCACCCAATTGCAATTTTGTACATGGAAACGAAGGAGCTGGGGATACCACCCCTACTTAAAGGGTATTACTTGTTTCCTGGTGATGCTTCATCCTATCCCTGCCCTACCCAAAGCTCCAGGGTTTCACAGCTAATGGAAAAGAAAGATGCAAAGTAGGACCAGCAAAAGTCACTATCTGGGATGCAGGACTGCATAGCCCACTGGGGGAAAGAGATGAGAATTTCTATTTGCAGGATATCCAAAGCACTAACTTGCTATTGATACCCAAAAGGAAAATACTAGGTTAATATTTGTTCTGGTAGGTGCTTATGATTGTAAGCACAAAAGGGAACATAGCAGATTCTCATTTATTTATATTCTGGGACCCTGGCTATTTTTAATCCATTAAAAAACTAACTTGTTTGTTTCCATGAATGCTCCTTTACTTGCATTCTAATCCAGTCAACAGAGCTGAATTTATTTTTTAAACTTTATACTAAATCCAGCATAGCCGTGCAGTATTCTAGCCCAAAGGCTTATGTTTTTGTAAACAAAGCAACTACACAGTAGACTTCCTCATGTGGCAACAGCTCCACTGGCTTTAATCTAGCACTTTGTCATGGCTATTACGGCCTAACTTTTTGCAAATCGGTTTCATACCTGGATTCCTTTGGTTAGCACACCTGGCATTAAAATTAGTTTTAAAATGTGCACACTTGGAAACCAAATTATACGTCAAGTAAACATAGGTAATTGATTCCAGGTTAGCCTAGCAGAGCATTTGCTCCTCCGTTTTAAACACTACAGCAGTCACTGCACACATTTTTGAAGTTGTCTCTACAATCAATAATTTGTTTCTATGGTTGGAGCTGATTTTTTAAGCCCTAGGTTTATACAGCGTGCTTTCATTCACACAGGTTTCACAGATACTTAAGAGTTTTTTTAGGGGGAGGGGAGTCCCTCTTTTGAGCCCTATTTAGGATTGCACTGGAAGGTACTCAGAAATGCAGCTCAAAGGAAAGGAAAATTATATCACATACCTATTTAGCCCTTTTGCCCAGAAGGGATGCTTCCCCAAATTCTGCTCCTGGGGGATGGGGACACCCAGGAACAGCATTTCTGGGGGAATTTTGGACTGCAGTGGGAAGGTAGGAAGGTACACACAAAAAATCACACTTTGTGGGCAGAAAGCCTTCTGTCCATGGAAATGCGCTGGTGAATCCAAGCCAATGCACTTACAAGGCTCCAGATTACTGAAAGCAACTCTTAATGAATATGGTCATCTTTACGGCATTTATATCAGCAATTTTAAAAGCAGGCTGCCTCCAAGAGTGACTGTAGAGAAAAGGCAGCACAAAATGCTTACAAGCAGAGAGAGTCAACTGGTGTTCTGCAGGCTAGAACTTGCCCCCCTGCCATTTCACGTGGCTTCTGACAGCCCTAGCAATTAATCAAAGCATGATGAAAAGTTTACTCAGGGTATTAACTGTAAGGAAAAGAAAAATGAGTCTAATCTGTAAAAGTTATTTCATATGTAAATATTAAAGTGGATTTCTTATTGTGGAGAAAGAGCTAAAATCTGAAACTGTGTTTCTGAGAGGAGAATTTTGTGCCTAAAAACTAACTCTAGAAGTTTCTGAACTGCTGTTCTGCACAGAGGCTATGAAGAAGTGAAAACAGGAGTGGTCTGAAGGAAGAAGCCTGTGATCTGGAAGGGAATCTGAGAAGAAGACAGAAGCTGGAGGGGAAAGGAGCATGAAAAGTCAGCTGAGGAAGAGACGGATTCTTCCCGGAGCAGCGTCTTGGTGTCCTGAAGCCACCATGTTCAATGAGTAGAGCATCCTAAGTATGCCTGTGTCTTCAAGATACAGATAAATCCAACAAACAGCCTTACCAGAAGGAAATCATCTGAGCAACATAAGCACAGCTTTGTGAGTGCAAGCTTGCAGAGGTAGTAAAAGTGAAATTGACCATTTGAATGTATGGTCCAAGTTTTGTTAACCAGTACCTAGTTAACTGCTGAACCCAGTTAACCAGCATGTCTGGGACCAAGGAGTCCCTCCTGAGGCCCTCCACCCAAGCACAAGCTTTTGCCCAGGCAGAGGGAGGCCACTTGGCCAGGCTAAGAGCGGTGGTTTGGAGCAATGGGCTCTGATCTGGAGAACCGGGTCTGATTCCCCACTCCTCTACATGAGCGGCGGAGGCAGATCTGGTGAACTGGATTTGTTTACCCACTCCTACACATGAAGCCAGCTGGGTGACCTTGGGCTAGTCACAGCTCTCTCAGCCCCACCTACCTCACAGAGTGCCTGCTGTGGGTAGGGGAAGGGGATTGTAAGCCGGTTTAATTCTCCCTTAAGTGGTAGAGAAAGTCAGCATATAAAAACCAACTCTTCTTCTTGTGTGGCAGCAGTGAAAGGACAGCAGTGCCCAGTGAGCAACAGTTGAGCAGGCTGCAGGTCTTGGACAGGTCCTGGCCATGGTCGCCACCCACTCAATGCTGCTAAAATCTTGCCACTGGCTAGAAGCTTTCTTAGGGCGCTTTCACACATGCCCAATAATACACTTTCAATGCACTTTGCAGCTGTATAAAATGGCAAAATCCACTTGTAAACAATTCTTAAAGTGGATTGAAAGTGCATTATTAAGTATGTGTGAAAGTACCCTTAATCAGCATATCTGGTTCAGCAGCAATCCCATTTCCCATGGAAGCCTTTGACAAGATGACAGCTAATGCTTCTACTGTATTAGGGAGAACTAGCATATGGATTTGCCAACTCCCTTTGCTATATGAAACCATCATAAGGTGCATCTACACAACAAATAGCCAAGTAAATATTCAGAGTATCCTTTTCAAATATTCATTTCTTTAATAAACACTTTCACATTTGATTCTTATTTTATATTGATCTCAGTGTTTGACTATCCTATGCCAACTAGCACTATCATTTACCAAACTCCCAAAAATATAAATAAGAAAGGAATGGTTTGTTTTAAGGGTCAGTGGTGGCAACAGAAAACAAGGTATTGTGATTGCATTACAAAGTTTGGAATGGGGCAAAGGAGTGCATAAATAACCAAACAAGTTTTTAAAAATGCCCCCAAATAGCATAATGTGTCCAAGTGAGCATTCACGCAAGTAATGGGATGTTGGCTAGTGGGAGTTTGGTTATTTTTTTATTTCTTTTTAATTGTCTAGCCTTTCCTCCCCGGCCAAGGCCAGGCTCAGGGCAGGTAACAATAAAATCCCAGTTTTATATTTATATATCTAATGCAACCGTGGTGTGCTCAAGCATTTCCAATGGCCCTACATCCAGAGATTGCTTGGATTTGTTTTGTGGTATTGTCATATAAAGGTGTTGATGGGCATTCTGACCCCCACCCCTTATAAAGGCACTTAAGTCTTCATCCTGAAATCCATCACAAGGTTCCAACATGAGGCTCTTGTGCACACCTTGCATGATTAAATTTAAAAGAAGAGGGGAACAGTATTTCCAAACCCAAGTCACAGTACACTTACAGCGTGGTCCTGTGCACACTTACCATGGAGGAAGACCTACTGAATACAGAGTGAGTAAATCTGCAAAGGAGTCTGCTGTTAATTTGGTTACATAACACTGACTGGATAACATGCTGATGTTAAAAAGGTCAGCGTTACAATGTACCAGAAAGCACAAATTTAAGAACTGCAGAATGGGAAAAATGCAGGTAGAAATTGGTGCATAAAGCCTTGGCAAGATGACAGTCTACCACTAGAGGACTGTGTGCCCGTGTTAGAATCCTTGATAATTAATCTATAAATGTGTTGTTTGCTACCATTCTTACTAAACAGGTGCTGTTTCATAATCTCTGTCTTCTCTCAGACATGATTTGTAGCCAAAGAAAATGAAAACTTACAGGCTGCAGGATTGGTTTTAAGCAGAAAGCTACAGACATATTTTGAAGCCAATCTAAGGCATAAAAATGGATATTCCATCTATGTTTATGAGAAGCAAGTTCATTTTGTACTACAGTGTACACTGGGAAAAAATGCCAAAGATTTTAGATGATTACTTGTTAATCAAGGCCCTCTGAGAACTATAATAGCCATAAAAGCCAAATCCCAATATAATTATTAAAAACAGCACACGTTCGTTAAATTAAATGCTAGTGATACAACTACTGTAACAGCTAGATTACAGTCATCATGAACAGTGTGGGAAGAATAGCCTTTTCCTCAGAGGTGCAGCTATTTGGTGGGATCCACCCTCAGATTAATACAAGCAATTCAGATTGATTAAACAACCATATAATTGAAGCCAGGAACAAACATGCCAGACGGGTAGGCTACATGGACCATAAAAAGTTCTTCTAGGAAGTCAGACACAGGGCTGCAGGAGTGACGGGGAGGCATCAGATGAATGGAGCAATGCCCCAAGAGGCTTAGCGGTCCCCAGCTCCTTCCTCCCTATCACTTTCCTTACCTCTAGCACCGGGATGGTAACCTGTTGGCCTCCTCCTTAGTCTGGTCTTTGTAGAATGCAGTTGGTTCCTTTCTACAAAGACTAACATACACAACTTTCCCCCCTTGAAGGTACAGGGGAAAGAAATGTCTCTTCATGGGCAAAGGTAATCTTTACTCAGGAAGTAACAGTAGAGGACAGGCCACCATGGGTGGAGATAAGGAAAGCTTGATAAGCCTTGCCAATGGGTTATTATGAAGTTCACTGACCAATCAGGGACATAGAAGGGCAACATCGGCCAGGTCACACCTAGAGTATTGTGTGGAATTCTGGAGGCCTCCCTTCAAAAAGGATGTAGACAGAATGGAGTGGGTTCAGATCAGGGGCCTGAACACCTACAAGGCTGAGGGAGTTGAGAATGTTTAGTCTGGAGAAGAGGAGGTTGAGGGAGGACATGATTGTTCTCTTTAAATATTTGAAAGGCTGTCACTTAGAGGGCACAGAGCTGTTCCTGTTGGTAGCAGAGGATAGGACTTGCAATAATGGGTTTAAATTGCCAGCGGAAAGGTACTGACTGGATATCGGGGGGGGGGGATTTCAGTAAGAGTTGCTCAGCAGAGGAATCGGCTGCCTAGGGAGGTGATGAGCTCCCCCTCACTGGCAGTCTTCAAGCAGTGGTTGGACAAACATGTGTCAGGGATTATTTCAGTCTGGTCCTGCACTGAGTGAAGGGGGGGGGGTTGGACTAGATGGCCTGTATGGCCCCTTCCAACTCTTATGATCTATGACTCTATAACAGAGGTTAATACTCAGCTCCTGCTTCCAGAGAGGCTCTGGAAACCTTCAACCAATGCCTGGAGGCAATTTTGGGATAGATGAGGGCTAATAAACTGGAGCTTAAACCCAACCAGATAGAAGTGCTACTGCTGGGCAAAAGGACTGACACAGGAACTGAGGCATCTCCTGTTCTGGAATGGACTGCCCTCCCCCTGAAGGAGAAGGTTTGCAAAAAGAGGTGAAGTTAGCCACAGGATACCTGGAGCAGCTGCCCTGGGCCCCGCAGTAGGAAGGGCTGCACTGGGAACCTCCACTGCCCTGCAACCAGTTGCCCAGTCACTGCCCTGTAGCCCTCACCACTGCAGTTATCACTGATCCCCTGTGCCGCTTGAGACTCTGGCAGAGTGGATGGAGAAAGATGACCAGGTGTAGGGTGGTGGGGACCCCCAACCAACACACAAGCCTTTATTGGCATATAAAAAGGAAGAAAAGGGACCCCCAACCACCCAACAGCTGATGCCCTGAGCTGTCTGACATTCAGGCAGTGCGGGAAGGGGGAGATCATCTTTAGGGTGGCAAAGATGGCCCAGCACCCTACAGTTGATCACCCCCTCCCCCATTCTGCCTAAATGATTCTGGGACTCATTCCTCAAATTTTGCTTGGGACCCCAGAATCACTAAGACTGCCTCAGTGGGCTTTGTTTTGCTGTTCTGTGGAGTTGTGCTTTTTTCCCTGGTGTTATTTTGTTCACTCAGCCTGTGTAGTTAGTCAGTTTTGGTTTGTTAAGGGCATATCTGTCAGCATGTTAATTGTGTATTTGCAGAGTAGGATCTCAATGTATAAAGGTACAATCTGGATGTTTTCATTTATTTTGCTGATCAGTAGCATTAAATCCCTTCATCCTTCCAGCCACCACTGAGCAGTGTGTAGGAGAAAAACAAATAGTCTGGTAACTGGCTGCACTGAACACCAAAAGCCAACTGACACAAGTCCCTGTTCCAAGGGAAACTGATCTTGCAAATTCTACTGTACATTCCCTATCGCTTAGAGTGAGTACCAAGCTTGCTGGAGGTAAAGTGTAGACGACTGGGGAAGGCAAGGGCAAACCGCCTAGTAAACGTCAGGATGTGATGTCACCCCCTGGGCCAGTAATAAAGAAGAAAAGTTGGTTTTTATATGCCGATTTTCTCTACCTTTTTAAGGAGAATCAAACCAGCTTACAATCTCCTTCCCTTCCTCTCCCCACAACAGACACCTTGTGAAGTAGGTGAGGCTGAGTTTTGAGAGAACTGTGATTAGCCCAAGGTCACCCAGCTGGCTTTATGTGTAGGAGTGGGGAAACCAACCCAGTTCACCAGATTAGAGTCCGCTATGCATGTGGAGGAGTGGGGAATCAAACCTGGTTTTCCAGATTAGAGTCCACCTCTCTTAGCCACTACACCATGCTGGCTCGGTGCTTGAACAGAGGACTGCCTTTTCCTAGAAAAGACAAGGGGAATGGGGCTGGAGTGGGAAACCAGATTCTGGTAAACCAATGAGGATTCTAATTTGGAATTAAATTCTCAAGGAGCACTTGTCTTCACAAGAAATTCAGGTTCAGTGTAGAAGGACAGTAACTAGAAGGTATGGATGAGAACCCTTTAACTTATATTATTACCAGAAAGGGGGAACAATTTAAATTAATTGTACTTAAATGATAGGGGGCAGGGGAGAGATTTATGAGAGCACTGAAATCTAATCACAGCTGAACTATGTGAACCTTTGACAGAATTTTTTATTGCAATGAAATCATCAGCATGATTTCTAGAAAACTATCCACTACCCTAATATAATTACACTCATAAGTACTTCTGTGGTGCTTTAGAACGTTCACAGCGTTTTATTTGCATGTCCAACAATCTCTACCACGAAATAAAATACATCAGTATTATCATTCTGATATTGCAGACAGGAGGCCGAGGAATAGTGGCTTACTAAATGGCACCCAAAGCATTTATGTCACTTTTGAACAGGGGGTTTCCTAGTTCATAATGAAGTCTCTTGGCCATAATGAAGTCTCCTAGCCACTACACTGCACTGTGTGTGTGTGTGTTAAGTGCCACCAAGTCGCTTCCGACTCATGGCGACCCTATGAATGAAAGTCCTCCAAAATGTCCTATCTTTGACAGCTTTTCTCAGATCTTGCAAACTGAAGGCTGTGGCTTCCTTTATTGAGTCAATCTATCTCTTGTTGGGTCTTCCTCTTTTCCTGCTGCCCTCAACTTTTCCTAACATGACTGTCTTTTCCAGTGACTCTTGTCGTCTCATGGCGTGACCAAAATACGATAGCCGCAGTTTAGTCATTTTAGCTTCTAGGGTCAGTTCAGGCTTGATTTGATCTATAACCCATTGATTTTTTTTTTTTTTTTTTGGGCAGTCCACTGCACTAACTCTTTTTATTTCAGGAAGTGAAAGTTCCCAGCCATGTTGCTCTGATTAGGTTACTCCTTGATCATAGCCCCTTGGTGCCCAGAATTCATGTAAGCTCCAAAATGACAGAAATAGAGTTCCATTTAGCTACTCTGGGTATCATGACTCTTGGGCTCAGATACTTCAAGGCAAGAATTTCTACTTTTACAGCTTGGGCTTCAATACACAGGAAAGCACAAGAGCACTTGCCCCCAATCCATAGCCCTATACAGGTACCAAAGGCTTAGAATGGGAATGCCAATAAAGCCAGTGATGTGTAAGTGGTTAGAGTGTTGAACTAGGATCCCCACTCTGCCCATAATCACTGGGTGACCTCAGGCCAGTCACATACACTCAGCCTACCCTACCTCAAAAAGTTGTTGTGAAGATAAAATGGAGGACAGGATTATGATGTAAGCCACTTCGGGTCCCCATTAAGGAGAAAGGTGGGGTATAAATAAAGTGACACACTGCACCTCTTAATTATACAATACTTCAAACCCAGTTATAGTGAATTAAATGACGGGATATTTTTGAACAAGCATTTGTAAAGAAATAAGGAAGAATGAGACAAGTTGCATAGTGAAAGAAAAATGCAGATACTTCGAATCTAGAATGGACCCTAGGCTACAGAGACAAACTATCTTCTTGTCTTACTAACCCAAGACTTGGCCAATAGTAACACTTGCCTACCACTGAGCTTGCAAGGTATTAATTTCCTAGAAGAAGCCCTTCCTGCTTTCTACGTTGTTCCATGGGGAATATATTACACTAATTCGTCCAGTTTCCCCTTTTGCCCTGACAAACACAGAGGCATCTTTGCACTTCTTTTGACATATTTGGCAGAAATATTATTCAGGCAGAAAATTAATCAGATAAGACAGAGTAGCTTAACCCAGCCCTACTGAGCTAGGGATAATTTCCTGGATATTAATTGGGCGGGGGGAGCCAGGAGAGACCCAGGGACTTTGCAAGTTGTAACAGTTGATGTCGAAAGCCTTTATTTTTATTATACTGATGTCTTTTGTTATCTGGTAAACCTAACTTACTTTACAGGGATTGCTGCAATGAGTTTCCTTTACCCTGTGGATAACACTTCTCTTTCTAGCAAACATGGGGTGGGGCGAGGCAAGCTATATTGACCACCCATTTTCTTCTGGGCCCCAATTCAAAGTGCCAGTGATTACCGTGAAAGCCTTTCATGATCTGGAATCAGGGTATAAAACTGCTTGTCAATTAAGTTAATCAACAGAGATCCTGCTTCATGTGCCCCTACTCTCCGGAGTAAAGAGGGCAGTCATTGAGAATAAGGCTTTTTCATTGGTGGCACCTCAATTCGAACTTCCATCTTTCTGCTCTTTACTGGGCACCAAACTTCAACTTGGCTTCTAAAGCTGGACAAGACCTTCCTTTTTCCTGCATACCAGCCACAAGCCCTACCAAGCAATGGCCTTTCCTACCTTCCTGGAACATGAGGCGGGTGCCATATTGGGCAAAAGTGCTCAGTAAAGCCACAGGTGGCATGTCAAAGAGCGACAGGAGGCTCTCAAGTTGCTGAGTATTACTCATCTAGCGTCTAGATACAAAGTCACTGCCTGCACTAAATACATTTCTTGCAACTGTATGAATTTGATCCTCCACCAATGAAGTAAGATCTAATGAAACTCTCAGGCTCTCCAGCGAATCTTTCAGTGGCCCTTTTTAGCTATTAGAATCAATGACAGGCTTGTCATATTTTTGTAACTGGTGCGAACCCACTGACTCCCTCAAGCAAGGACCAAGACGATGCCATTTTTTACTTTCTAGTGCTGGATAAGGTATATTCTTTAATACTGATAATGTAGCTTGATTCAGAGACCTGCAGCCGATTTACATATTTTATTAGGTTATCAGCTTGCAAGTAATTGGCAGCATTAGGTGGCCAACAGGCCACCAATATTATGCCCAATATTGTAATGAATGGTTAAACATAAATGAAAGATAATGAGACTAAAAAACTAAATATACAGCATACATATATTCAAATCCATCTCTGCAAAAAATACATAGTATATGAAGTCCAAGATTCTAACAGATGCTTGCATAAACTTAGAAATGCCTCCCTTGGAGGCTTCAAGTATGCTTTGGTCTACTTGTCTCCTGCTTTAATTCATCCCCTTGAGACATCTACAGTATCTTACAACTCTGTAAGTACACCAGTCTGATCCCAGGAAATGCAGAACATATCTTTTAGGACTAGATTAACAGATCCATCTCCAGATTATAAAAACAATGGGGAAAAGATCAGGTTCTACAGTCTGAACAAGCAATAGTTTTCACTGCTTTCAAGCACTAAATAAGACACAAAAACAAGGAAAGCCATATAGACAAACAAAAGCAATTCTGAAAGGTGAGCAAGCCCCACAAGCCAGGCAACCATTATTAGTGTGTCGATAGCACACTAGTTAAAAATGTATATTTTAATTTTCTGTATTGCTAAAGGTCCCAATTTGCTCAGGGATCTAGCTAAGCTACCATTTTCTACCACGACAGAGTCTAATCTTTATTTAATGGATTTAGCATCTATCTTCACTAGAGTGGTCTCCAAGGGAAAGGAGAGGGAAGAATGAAGGGGCCTAGAAGAGATGATCACAGCCCCCCCCCTTCATCCATCCGGCGCTCATGTTTGTGTTCAAAATTCAATTACCTCCTTATTGATACTTCACAGAGATATTTAAGCTGCAAACATGAAGCCCTGATTTCCCAGGGGGCCATGCCCCTCTCTATTTCACTGCTCTGCTTCCCCCTGGGTGAATTCCTGAGGCGTCCATATTAATAGGTAATCAGTCACAATTCATTTATTAAACAGCTAGCAAGGTTTATCAGCCTGTCCTGATTAGCCGGAAGAAGCCACTGAATTCCTAATTTATTTATGGAAATCTAAGTGTCTTTTTGAATTCCATTCAAGAGAGAGGGTGCTAAAGGTATGGCATACTGAATTCTAACAGGGAAGCGGCAGGGAGCATGCTGTTCATCCTGAGAAATTCACTGTTAGGTGACTCTCAGCATGGTCAATGGATGTAGGGGCTAAGGAACCTGTTTCCCCAGGATTCATTAGATGGCTTGTCACTAAACAGGCATTATTACACATTACAATTATTAGAATTATAAACCCATGTAACCTGCATATGGATTGGCTGGCAATTACTCTTTAAAACCAACTTAAGAAATTCAGTGCAGTTCTAAGGCTTGCAAAGTATTGCAGAAGCACTTTGCCCAAAGTAGTATTTTTTTTTTAAAATGCATGGTTTAAGAACATGAGGATTCTAGAGGGGTTGTCATGTTAGTCTATTTGTAGTAAAACAAAACAGAAGTCCAGTAGCACCTTTACATCTTTAACGTGCCCTGAGCTTCTGTTAAGAGAATGAGGCTAATAAAAGGTTTTTTAAAAATGTTTAGACAAGTATTTCACAAATTTTTGTAAAGGTTGCAACCACATTGCACTTTCATTTGGGGCTGCACACTTGTGGGCTCTTAAAGGTATGATTGCCTGAACAGTACAGAACCAGATTTAGCTACTACATTTAATATACATATACAAGAGATGCTCTATTGAAGAAATTACTTGCATATGCAAAGCTGGCCCAAGGGCTTTGGTACCCTAGACTGCCTGCTAGTTGCCCCTTGCTGAGAGCACACACAGACCTGCTGCAGCCCAGGAACCCCCTAAAGCTGGAGGGAGTGTGGTGGAGCTAATGGCTACCTGCTCTTTCTCCCTCCTCACAGGGGCAGGGGAAGGTAGGCCAAGCATGCCACCATGCCCTGAGCCACCCCACAAAGCTGGAGGAAAGCAGTGGAACCCAGCAGTGGAGCCCTTTGGAGGGGGGAGGGGGGAAAGACGAGGATGGTGGCAGAGTGGTGGCACTGTGGGCACCACTCAGGGTTGCCGCTTGCCATGGCAAGCATCTTTTGGTGCCCTTGGTGGTTCCTGACCTCTCTGGCACCCTGGCAATTGCCTATAACTGCCAAATATGGGTCTACCCCAGTGCATATACTTTAGTTTAAAGAATTATTTACACTTCTGAATAACCCTAAGATATCTTCCAACTTCTCATAAGAAGTTGACTAATGTGGACAGAAATGAGCTGGTAGATACCATTTATTTGGATTTCTAGAAGGCTTCTGACAAAGTCCCTCACCAAAGACTCCTGAGCAAATTTCAGAGTCATGGGATATCGGCTAAAATCAGGAAGCAGAGAGTAGGAATAATCTTGCCATGATGTGAGCAGCAGCATCCCTCAATATTGGGACCAATGCTTTTCAACTTGTTCATAAATGACCCGGAGTTAGGGGTGAGTAGTGGTGGCCCAGTTTGCAGACGACACCAAATTATTTAGGGAGATTAAGAGAAAAATGGACTGTGAAGAGTTTAAAAGGATCTCTTCAAACTGGGGAAACGGGCATCAAAATGCAAATGAGATTCAAAGTGAGCAAGTATAAAGTAACGCATATTGGGGCAAATAATCCCAACTTCACATATACACTGATGAGATCTATACTGGAAGCAGTGGACCCAAAAAGGGACTTTGGGGTGGTAGTGGATAGCTCAATGAAAACTTTGACCTAGTGTGTGCCTACTGTGAAAAAGGCCAATTCCATACTGGTCATAATTTAGAACAGGAATAGAGAATAAAACTGCTGCTATCATCCTGACCTTATGCAAATCTATGGTGAGACAACACGTGGAATATTGTGTACAGTTCTGGTCACCACACAGGAAAAAAGGTAGTGCAGAGCTTGAAAAGGTGTAGAAAAGTGTAACCAAAAATGATTTATTTATTATTCAATTTATACCCCTCCTTCCCCGATGCTGCTGGGGAGTAGAGCAGCTGCCCTATGAGGATCAATAAAAACATTTAGGACTGTTTAGTCTAGAAAAAAGGCGAGTAAGGGGAGACATGATAGAGTTTTATAAAATTATGCATGCCGTGGTGACAGTGGACAGGGAGAAACTCTTCTCACTCTCCCATAATACTAGAACCTGGGGTCATTTACTGAAGCTGGAGGGTAGGAGATTCAGGATAGACAAAAGGAAGTATTTATTCACACAGTGAATGGTTAATTTGTGGAACTCAGTCACAGGATGTGGTCATGGCCACCTATTTAGAATGCTTTAAAAGGGGAGTGGACAAATTCATGGCTGGGCTACCAATGGTTACTAAAGATGATGGATATCTACTCCCTCCAGTACAAGAGGCAGTATGCCCCTTAAATCAGTTGCTGGGGAGCACAGGCAGGATAATGCTGTTGTAATCTTCCTGTCTGTAGGCTTCCTAGAAGTAGCTGATTGGTCACTGTGTGAACAGAATGCTGACTTGATGGCCCTTAGGTCTGATCCGGTCTGATCCAGCATAGCTCTTTTAGGTTATGTTCTAATTTTTCACACACTTGGTCATGCTCATGCATTTGGACTGCCGGGCGGGGGGGGGGGAGCAAACTTTCCTTCCAGCAGTCACCCATTGTGCCTCATGAGCAGTTGGTTTGAAGTACCCCACAACCTTGGGGAAGAGGGCTTTAGAGTCCTCTGACACTACAACCAGAGAAGCCACTGGAAGTGGTTCGAATACCATTCTAGGATTAAGTATGTTATTGTACAAAGCCAGATGAGAGCTCAACAGAATGCAACAACAACAACAAATATATATATACACACACACACACAGAGAGAGAGAGAGAGAGAGAGAGAGAGAGAGAGAGAGAGAGAGAGAGAGAGAGAGAGAGAGAGAGAGAGAGCTGAAAAAAGAAAGAAAAAGGAAACACATTTAAAGTGGTAAAATCCAAAGTACCTGTACTCTGAGATAAAATGTCTGAATTTCCTGACACTAACAGACACTGTGTGTATTCTGCAGTCTCTCTCCATTGTTTAGACTCCTGCCTACAAGCCCTAATTACTAACGAGACCCTTCCTTACCAACTGGTCAGTACTTGTAAGAGATTTCCATAGACAGCACTTATCTTCTGATAGGTAAGATGTATATATCTTCCAATAGGTAAGACATATATATTTAAGATTCCAAGGTGTTTACCATAGCACATCCATCCTGGGTTTCTCAGGTCTTAGTCTGATACTCTGGCTCTCATTCTAAAAGAACTTCATTCTATAGAGGTCTATTTGGTCCATGTTCATTACTTCAGTTCTCAGTTTTCCAACTCTGTGGCACCCACTAGTCTGTAACCATCAGTTCCATGATAACAGCCAGATAAGGAACTTAAACAGAACCAGTCCAAAGCATTTGATGCTGCAGAACCCTACAACAAGTGAACCAGTTCTGTCAGCAGATGCACTTTCAGTGAATATCTCTTGGAAAGTTATTCAAAACACACACGTAGCTTAAAACAACCAAGGCTGAGGCTACCACATTAAGGTCTTATTTGTGCACAAACAGTACACTGGTTTAACAAAAATTGATTTAAAAATTGATTTAGTTAAGCTAGAGCAAAACAGTGAGAAAACATGCTTATTTAAAGTAATTATAATGGTTGCTTTTGGCCTGAATATTTGCTGATGACCAGACCAATGAACTATTTCAAAGTACACTATAGCTATGTGGATGATTTAAAATTAACTATACAAGTCTAAATGAGACTTAGTTCAAAAAAACCTGAGAACTCATTACAGGAAAGTACGCTTTATAACGTTAGGGTCAATAATAAAATGGAGGAAGGAAAATTTTGGGCATGCTATTTATGGGAGAAAAAAAGGTTCTCTCTCATCACGGCCATAAAAATAAACTGAATAAATGCGGTCAAAGATTGCTGTTACAGGTATTGGGTACAGCAGGCCTAACCATCTGTGCACTCACCACTTACAGTTTCACTTATTTACAATCTAAGGGTCAACCACTCGATACAGCTTGCCCTGAGCACCCCTCCCCCTCTGTGATATTAGTCAATGCATGGAGAGGGGGAACAGGCACAAGCATGCTGGCTCCACACCCCTCACAATCACCTTGACATGACCGACCACCAATGGATGACTCGCATAGCCCAGTCTTACTGCTGGGCCTAGCCATGCAAGTTACACCCTGTGACAGCAGCCACCTCACCTGTGTGGCCAACCAGCACAGCAGTGAGGCTGCAGCCAAGCATCACATACAACTTCCTTTGGCTAGGCCTCCTTCTGTGAGGCTGGGGGGGGGGGGCAGAGAGGCACATTTCCCCAGGCTGTTTTGTCTCCTGTTTGTGGATTCTGCTTACTCTCCCCAACTAAGAAAAGGTCGCTGCCCCTTCCTGCCAGCAAGGAGTCTGTACAACAGTTCATTTGTATTGCACAGTTCAGACTGCTTCACATTTTACTCCTGCCCATTCCTGCTTTACTCCAACTCTACAAGCTTCTTGCCAATTCCTCAGCCCCAATCCTAAGACTTAATTCTCCTCTCTCTGTGCCTTCTTTAACTTTCTTTTGGAAGTGACTTCTGTTTGCTTTCTGGGGTTATAATATTGACATGCCCTTGGATCAGATGCCTTAGCCCAATAATCTTTCTGAAAAGACAAGATCTTGTGAAGATCTAGATGGTTCTCTCCCCTCCCAGATCTTAGCTCTTTAGGGATGGGGAAAGAACAGGATGCAAGACCACATTACCAGGTGGATATTTGCCATGATTTTGGGAAAAGCTTACTTGGAAGGATGAGGAAGTGAGGGGGGAAAGGCAAAACCCGAGAAAAACTCCTTGAACAGCATATTCAAGGAAGAAATTTTGCTCTGGCAAAAATGATCAGTTCCGCTGAGTATGATTTACATTCTTCCAAGAACTTACATTCAAAATTGTTTTGGGGGGAGAGAAAAAATAAGACCCCTTTTTTCTCTTACATAATAAGCCCCCTTTTATCTCTTACATACTGCCTTATAATAAACTATGAAAACAGAACTGGAGAACCCCTTCTTTAAAAAAACTGGTTTTCTTTAACAGCAGCAATATTAAACTGGCTACTACCAGAATTTGCAAGAGGGTGAGTGTTTGAAAATTGCATATTATGGGATTCTTGGCATCTCTGGACAACCTCTGCTGACAATTAGTTGATTAACTAAATCGTTAGTTTGGTCTAATTTAGCAATGAGTGTGTTTTTCATCAGCTTTTTACCTAATCTGGCTTAAAGAGGAATATATTTGTGATCGTTATACTCCTGCCATACTTTATAACATCTTCCCATGGAGCACAGTGAAGAGTAGGAGAAAATGTATAAGACAAACTGTTAACACAAAGAACATGAAAGCCTATCCTGCCCATCTTTTCTTTCCAAATTCCACTGCTATCAGGAGGTGGGGGGGGGGTAAAGTACAGGAGGCCCTCTTCGTTAGTGGATTCGTGACTCATGATTTTACTTATTTGAGGTCTGACCACACAATGCTGTTTCCAGTATGTTTTTACTCCCACCATTACACCATCATTGTAATGCTATATTGTTAAATTTTGCAGAAAAAATGGTTGTTTTGCTGTTGGCAAAACTCTGCCTCCCAGTATTCTCAGATATTGCCATTCAGGGTGACATTGGGAACAGACCCCACATAGATGGTGAGGGTTTACTGTAGAAAGTTTGCTGAGTCAAATTACTTCTCTGCCAACAGAATTTAAATAACTTTGGATTCAGAAAAGAACAGCTTCTCAAAATTTGTTTGTTCCCAATCTAATTTGGACTATACATTTTCTCAAAGTTTAAAATAGCCTGCTCCTTACCATAAAACACATGGCTGTGCCATGAAGCAAACCAACAGCATTCTTGAGCTTGGTCTTTTTGAAAGCGGAATGGTATATTACCACAGAAAAAAAAGGAGATCCATTTGCCATTATTACACACTCCCCTAAACTCAAGAGGCAAATGAAGGCAAAAACAGCATGATTTTCCTGCCTCCCCCTTTTCGGGGCAACCCCAAATGCCCCCCCCCATTTATTTCAGGGACACACAGGAACAGGATTTCAGGGGGCATTTGGGGCTGTCATGGAGGGGTGGTAAGGAGAAAAAATCCTTGTGGCCATGAAAACGTTAGCCTGAAGCCAACCCAGGAACCAGCCCTACTAACCTTTCTATACAGAACCTCCAAGAATACGGTATTTAAAGCAGTCCACTGAATCTGTGGCAGGGCAGGAGAGATTGCTGGACCACCCATTGAAAGAAAGAAAGAAAAGGTCCATGTGGAGAAAATACTAGAAGTGTCTTTCTGGAAGTAGAGCAATTAAAAAACACTCCTGAGCTATTCGAAGGCCTGCACCAGCCACAAGTGCCTGATAGCGTGGTGCGAGTCCCCAGAGAGCTATCACACTTCAATTACTATCACTAACATTAGTCATTACGAGGCTGGCTTCGGTCCCTGGGGAAGGCAGCTTGCGATGGCAATACCCAGTTTCTCCCTGTAAAGCAATTCATTAGGCAAAGGGGAACAGCTGGGACAAGCACGTGCAGGTTTGAAGAGGACCCGCCCCACGGAGACCTCTGGCTCAAGACTCTCGGCTGGTAAGGGAGGGAACCCACTCCAACCCCCATGACAGCTGTAGAGCCCTCAGGGGACACTCTGTATTTAATCACTTCTCCTTAAGCTCAAGGAAGGCATTTGATTGAGAATTTAAACTAATGGCACTCCAGCTTGCAGCAGGTTATATCAGGCATCTGATAGGACTTGATGACATTTTTATCTTGTTCTAACGTACAGGAGTTAATGAGGCACTTAGATACTGTCACAGAGCTCTTGCCCAACTATATTATGTTCTATACACAGGCCCTTCAAGGCTATGTTGACTGGGGATTCAAAAAGGGAAGCTGTAATTGATTTCTGCAGGGCCTCATATTCAGAATAAGCAGAGCTGCTTCCAGTAAATTGAAAAGAACACTGACAGGCTCTGCCCTGCACAAACCATAGGAGTCTTGGCATACGGTGACCTCTGCATTTGATAAAAAAAGGCTATATGAGACGAACCCACTTCAACATCTTAAAGACGACTCCTGCCTTAATGATACTAGCTGCCCCAGGTAATCATTTGTTAAATGTTACACTTGAAAGTTAGATATCACCTGGGAATCAATTGGAAATTAAGCATTTTCACATGCCCTGTAGACCATCAAACAGGCTTTTACCATTCCTCCCCTAGGAAAATGGAAAACAGCTGTTTATAGATCTGAAACTGCAATGTACAAAATGGTTCCTCTCCAATTTTGGCGCAGAGTGGTAAGCTGAAGTACTGCAGTCCAAGCTCTGCTCACGACCTGAGTTCAATCCCGATGGAAGTCGGTTTCAGGTAGCTGGCTCAAGGTTGACTCAGCCTTCCATCCTTCTGAGGTCGGTAAAATGAGTACCCAGCATGCTGGGGTTAAAGGGAAGATGACTGGGGAAGGCACTGGCAAACCACCCCGTAAACAAAGTCTGCCTAGTAAACGTCGGGATGTGTCAGGCTGCTATCTCGGTTTCGTTATTGCCTCTGTCTCTGCGTTGTATTGTCTGCCCCCCAAGGTCGCATACCTAGGCCTGGGAACCCAGCTCCTGGGAAACTGTATTCAGCCTGTACGTGTAATCTCCCGCCTTTCCTGCCTTATAATATCTCCCAGCTAGTGAGCCTCTCATAGCTGTCATTTTATTCGTTTGCACTGTATGCCTAATTGACCAGTAAAAGCCATCTGTTTGGACTCTATATGACTTTGTGGTGTTTTCTGGTTCTGTGGGCCAAGGGCTGACATTATGACAGCTATCACCTTCTCTTCACCATTCTACTAGCCAGGCTGGAGCCCAGGGGGGTTCGCCTGCCACTTGGATGGGAGCTGTGCAGCTCTCCAGGTGATCTACACCCTGGAGCCCTTCTCTGAGGATCCTACTCTGTTACAAGACTTAATCGCTGAACTTTTCCGGACGACCCGAGAGGTTTGCCGCTTGAGGGGACTGGTACAGGA
Source organism: Euleptes europaea (assembly GCF_029931775.1). Lineage (NCBI taxonomy): Eukaryota > Metazoa > Chordata > Lepidosauria > Squamata > Sphaerodactylidae > Euleptes > Euleptes europaea. The sequence goes on from NC_079317.1 coordinate 36,751,929, forward strand.
ACAGTGGCAATCTCTTAAAGGACGTCTCTGGATGTTAACGTCGGAGGATACTGATGCTCGTCTAGATCTTCAGGACTTGGATCAATTACTGGACGATGCCCGATTGGCGACTGAGGATTTACAAATATTAACTGGACTTTTGGATAATCTTATTTCTCGAGAAACTCTTTCTACCATGGCGGGAGCCCCACCGGAGGGTTTTTCCCTGATCCCGGATGCAGCCAGCTGTCAGGCTGAGGCCAAGCGAGTCGCTATTAGCACCGCTCTTCTCCTTGTGGAATGTACAAAGGACACCCCGGTAGCCACCTTGGCTCAAGTTTTGA